>NW_027361691.1:4065000-4732000 GCF_039654945.1 Dendrobates tinctorius
CTATAGGAGAGCTTACTTTAGAGCAGGCAGTGTTCATAGGCAGTGTTTAATATTACGATTGCAGTAGTTGTATAAAACTACTGCACCATTAAAGCAAAAGTCCTTTTCGGGGCCACATAACGTCCTTTCTCTAGTAAAACTGCTGTTATTTGCATTCAGTGTAGGGACAGCTGGGGGAGGAGAGATCGTTTTTGATTAGAGGCATACAGGCAGGGTTTATTGCCTTACAGTCCTTCTACAGGTATTCTGCTGCTGCAACCTAAAAAGAAAAGAAAATCCTTTTCAGGGCTACATATTTTCTTTTCCCTATTAATACGAGGAAGTTTGCAGACATATATTATATACCTAATTAAACTGCACAAGGCATGAAAAAGGGACGGGAATGTGGACTTGCTGCTGATGGTGGACGCAGAGGCCGAAGCCATGGGCTAGGGGAAACTGTGCCTGCTGCGGGAGCACAACAAAACTCGCTCATCCATGACACCTAGTTTCCTGTCTCACTTTGCATGGGTGCACGGGACCCCACTCTTGAAGCCAGAACAGTGTGAACAGGTGGGTCGATTGGATGGCAGATAATGCTTCCAGTATGTTTCCCAGCACCACCCTGTCTTCCACACTGTCCAGTCTCACTAGCCAAGAGTCTGGACCATATAATTCTCACCTGGATCCTCCTTCCTCCCACCAGGGTGACTCCAAGGAGACAAGTGATCCCACACTCGGACACTCCGAGGAGTTCTTCACATTTCCATTTATTGATTCTGGCCTCTTGCCCTGCACGTTTCAAGAGGGACATGGGGAGATTGTGTGTAGCGATGGCCACATATCTGAGCAGCCACGGTCAAAAGAAGACAACGGTGGGGAATGGCAATTAGTGTCTCAAGAGATAGATGAGGATGAGACACAGTTGCCAACAAGTGTTGTTAAGTCAACAAGTCAGGAGGACCAGAGTGCGGAAGTGGAAGACGAGTTGGTGGACAATAAAGTCACTGGAAAGGTGCCATGCAGAGTGAGGACTGTGGGCAGAGGGTAAGGGATCCACAGCAGCGCAACAGGCAGAAAGAGGCAGTGGGGTAGCCAGAGGGTGAAGGTGGGCAATTGTTCCCCAGAACTCTCACATGTGGTAAGTTCCCAGGTCAAAGGTTAGGTGTTCCCCAGTCTGGAGCTTTTTAAAGAAAGTGAGAATGATAAAAGAATGGACAATTTCAATCTGTTCTGTACCAAGATCAGCAGAGGCCTGACCACTACCAGCCTGAAAACCACCAGCATGCTCAATCACGTTATCAAAGCACCCAACTAGGAGGGCCGAACGCCTGGGTTCACAATCAGTGTCTGCAGGTGACAGCACTGCCTTTTTCCTGTGCTACGTACTTGCCAATCCCGTCCAGAACGTAGGCACAGATGCCTCCCACCCTGTACCTGTTGTTGCACATTCGCAATCACCAACAGCAACCATGTTTAATTCTTTGTCCCAGCGCAGCGATCAGCTGTTCCTACCCCAGGCCTTGGAACACAAACACCCAGCCACCCACCTAGAGGCCCAAACACTAAACGGGCACATTTCCAACCTGCTTGCTCTGGAAATGTTGCCATTTAGGCATGTGGACAATGAGGCTTTCTCTCAGTACTCGATCCTTAACTGCTATTTTTCCCTGTGTACCGTCACCATCTTACACCAGCATATGTCCCATAACATCACCTGTGCCCATACTAATACAGTTACTGGGAAGGTCTACTTAACGATCGACACGTTGACAAGCGCTTGTGGCCAAGGACGCTACATTTCTCTGACAGCACACTGGGTGACTCTTGTGGGGGTTGGGACTGAGTCGGACCCTGGGATAGCACACATTGTGGTACCAACACAGAGGATTCCAGGCCCCAGTTTCATCCGGGTTTCCTCCATCACCTACACCAGTTCCTGCACTCCCTCCTCCTCCATCTCTGAATTGTCATCTCGGAGCATGTCGTCCGTATCAGTTGCAAGCTGCAAGCACTGCCTCGGTGAAACAGAAAACAGGCTCTGCTAAAACTAATTTGGGTGACAAACAGCACAAAGTTTCAGAGTTATGAAAAGGTCTAACAGACCAGACAGATCTGTGTCTCTGGCCACTGAACCTACAACCAGGCATGGTCATGTGTGATAATGGCTGTAACCTGGTGGCGGCTGTGAAGCTTGGCAAGTTCACACAAGTACCATGCCTGGCCCACGTGCTCAACTTAGTGGTTCAGCGGCTTCTGAAAACCTCTCCATATATGCCTGAGCTACTTGTGACGGTATGCCGTGTCTGTGCCCACTTTCGCAAGTCAGCTAGAGCTGCTGTCGGTCTGGCAGTGCTGCAGCAAAGCTTGCAAGTGCCAGTTAACCAACGAGACCACGGGTTGGAACTCCATATTACATATATTGGCAAGGATTTGTGAGCAGCAGTGTGCAGTAGTTGAATACCAGCTACAACATGCCCGTCGGTATTCTGGTCATCCTCCACACATAACAACCGACGTGTGGGCATGGATTTCTGACATCTGTGAGGTTCTACAAAACTTTGAGAAATCAACCAAGATGGTGAGCGCGCAATGACGCCATAATCAGAGAAACCATGCCGCTTCTGTGTCTACTCAGATGCTGGTTGCTCACAATTAAAGAGGAAGCTTTGCATGTGGACCGGGTGGAAATGGAGGAAGAAAGTACAAAGAGTTATACTACCCAAACCAGCCTTATCTCATATTTTCAGTGCAGATGGGGTCATAATGAGGATGAGGAAGCTGAGGAGGAGGAACAGGAGATGGTTGCCAGTGCTACAGAGGGTACTACCAACACCAGCTTCATCCTTTCTGTTCAGAGTGAATGGGTTGAAGGAGGAGATGGAGAGTCATCCTCATAGTGGGGACTGGGAAGTCTTGACTGTTGGGAGTTTGGCACACATGGCTGACTTTACGTCCTGCTGCCTTTCCCGTGCTCCTTGTGTTATACGCATTTAGGCCAACACTGATTACTGGTTGTTCACTCTTCTCGACCCATCCTACGAGGAGAATTTTCCATCTCTCCTTCCTGCAGCGGAGAGGGCTAGTAAATTACCAAAAGGCCCTAGTTGAACAATTAGCTTAACAATTCCCATCTGACAATGCTGGCGGCAGACATCATAGATCCTTGGGCAACCAATTAGGAGAGATGAGGGAGATACACCAAGTCCTACAGGGGAACACTCTCAAAGGTCTGGGACAGTTTCATTAGACCCTCCCTGGCCCTGATAAGCGGGGTAGTCTTACAAGGAGAGAAAAGTTTTGGAAGATGGAGGAGTACTTAGCCGACCATACCAGAGTCCTCAACCAATATGGACATGTGGCATGAACTGTCCCTCTACGCCATGGAGGTCCTGCCCTGCTGCTAGCGTTTTGTCAGAGCAGGTTTTTAGTGCCGTATAAAAACTGATAGGTGAATCTGCCTGTCAGCTGAAAATGCTGACAGGCTAACTCTTATCAAAATGAACAAGGCCTGGATTTGCCCAGACTTCTCAACCCCACCGGATGACAGCAGCGGAACATAAAGCCAATTCAAATATTCCTTTTTTTCTGGTGTTCCAAATTTTTAGAGGATCATTATGCGGCCCTCGCGCAAAAATGTTTACAGGGTCATCATGCAGCCCTAGCTCCAAATTTTAACATGGTCATCATGTGACCCTCGCTTCAAATTTGTTCAGAGTCATCATGCGGCCCTAGCTCCAAATTTTTACATTTTCATCATGTGTCCCTCTTCAAATTTTTACAGGGACATCATGCGGCCTTCGCACCAAATTTCTTCAGAGTTATCATGTGGCCCTCACTCCAAAAATTTTACAGGGTCATCATGCGGCCCTTGCTCTCAATTTCTAGAGGATCATCATGGGTCCAGTGCTCTTAATTTTCCCAGGGTGCGTATGATGCCCTCCTTGATAATTTTTACAGCAAATTTGAGCTCAACACTGACACCAGACTGAGATCCAGAGTCAAGGATATGTAATAAAACAATTTTTATTGATGTATTAAAAAATGAGATTTAAGTTATAATAAGGTACCTCATCACATAAGATAAAGCAGCCAGGATATACCGTATACGCTCAAGGCTTAAATAGTAATCAATGCAAGTCAAATTGATTAAAGTATATACTATAGATGCAAACATAACACCTGTCGTACATGCACAGATTGTTCATAGCAATCACCAAGTGAATTAATCATATATTACTAGATTTTTCCAAAGTAACAAGGTCTATATGCAAACTAGTTATCATAATAAATGTAAAGTGCCAGTGTAGTATGTAAAGCCTGATAAGGTATTATAGGCCGCTACTGGTGCAGGAGAAAGATTGTGTCCAAATAATAGCAGTATGTTAGGGCAGTTTCACACGCTCAGATAATTCCAGTACCGGAAAAAATGGTACCGGAGCAGTCCGTGTGTCCATGTGCATACGTATGCCATCCGTGTGCTATCCGTATGTCCGTGTGTACCATCCGTGTGCTGTCCGTGTGTACCATCCGTGTGCTATCCGTATGTCCGTGTGTACCATCCGTGTGCAATCCGTATGTCCGTGTGTACCATCCGTGTGCTGTCCGTATGTCCATGTGTATCATCCGTGTGCTATCCGTATGTCCGTGTGTACCATCCGTGTGCTGTCCGTATGTCCATGTGTATCATCCGTGTGCTGTCCATATGTCCGTGTGTACCATCCGTGTGCTATCCGTATGTCCGTGTGTACCATCCGTGTGCTATCCGTATGTCCGTGTGTACCATCCGTGTGCTGTCCATATGTCCATGTGTATCATCCGTGTGCTGTCCGTATGTACCATCCGTGTGCTATCCGTAAGTCCGTGTGTACCATCCGTGTGCTATCCGTATGTCCATGTGTATCATCCGTGTGCTGTCCGTATGTCCGTGTGTACCATCCGTGTGCTATCCGTATGTCCGTGTGTTCCATCCGTGTGCTGTCCGTGTGTACCATCCGTGTGCTGTCCGTATGTCCGTGTGTATCATCCGTGTGCTATCCGTATGTCCGTGTGTACCATCCATGTGCTATCCGTATGTCCGTGTGTACCATCCGTGTGCTGTCCGTGTGTACCATCCGTGTGCTATCCGTATGTCCGTGTGTACCATCCGTGTGCTGTCCGTATGTCCATGTGTATCATCCGTGTGCTATCCGTATGTCCGTGTGTACCATCCGTGTGCTGTCCGTATGTCCATGTGTATCATCTGTGTGCTATCCGTATGTCCGTGTGTACCATCCGTGTGCTATCCGTATGTCCGTGTGTACCATCTGTGTGCTGTCCGTATGTCCATGTGTACCATCCGTGTGCTATCCGTATGTCCGTGTGTACCATCCGTATGTCCGTGTGTACCATCCGTGTGCTGTCCGTATGTCCATGTGTACCATCCGTGTGCTATCCGTATGTCCGTGTGTACCATCCGTATGTCCGTGTGTACCATCCGTATGTCTGTGTGTACCATCCGTGTGCTATCCGTATGTCCGTGTGTACCATCCGTATGTCCGTGTGTACCATCCGTATGTCTGTGTGTACCATCCGTATGCTGTCCGTGCGTCCGTGTTTTTGAAAAATTATTTTCAATGTTAACCGTTTGACTTTTAAAAACGCACACGGATCGCACACGGAAAGCATCCGTGTGCGGTACGTGTTTACACAGACCCATTGACTTGTATGGGTTCGTGTGATCCGTGCTGTTGCACAAAAACGGACATGTCAGTGTGTTTTGCACACGGTCACACGGTCCGTGAAAACACGCTGACATCTGCATAGACACATTCATTCGAATGTGTCTACGTGTGTCAGTGTCTCCGGTACGTGAGAAAACTGTCACTACACGTACCGGAGACAATGAAGTGTGAAACTGCCCTTATGGCAAGAACTTTACCTAATCACAGGCATTGGAGTCGAGGTGCCAGCTGCATCCCTCATCCCTCACTCAGGCTGAGGGTATGTGCACACATCGCGGATTCGTCTGCGGATTTTTCATCGTGGAATCTGCAGGTAAAATGACCTGCATTTTACCTGTGGATTCCCTGTGGGTTTTCTGTGGATTTTGTGCGGATTTCGCCTGCGTTTTTACACCTGCGGATTCCTATAATGGAATGGGTGTAAAAACGCTGCGGAATCCGCACAAAGAATTGACAAACTGCGGGAAATAAACTGCTGCGTTTCCACGCGGAATTTTCTACAGCATGTGAACAGCGGTGTTTGGTTTACATGGTACTGTACACCGCATGGAAAACTGCTGCAGATCCGCAGCCAAATCCGCAACGTGTGCACATACCCTGAAGCTCTGCTCTGTGTACAACAGGCGATCAGATGATCGCAGCAAGTGAAAAGTCCTAAAAAAAAAAGTTTTAAAAAGGTTTTAAAAATATAAAAGTTCAAATTGCCCCCATCGCTCCATTCAAAATAAAAACAATGAAAAAATATAAAAAAAATACACATATTTGGTATCGTCACTTTCACAATCGCCCGATCTATCAATATATAAGAATAATGAATCTGATCGCTAAAACGCCAGAATTATGTTATTTTGGTCGCCGTGACATTGCAATAAAATGCAATAACGGGCGATCTAAAGATCGTATCTGCACCAAAATGGTATCGATATAAATGGCAGCTCAGTGCCCAAAAAATAAGCCCACACCCAACCCCAGACCATGAAAGAAAGGAGACGCTACGGGTATTGGAAAATGGCGCCATCTTGGTATATATTGTGTTTTACAAACTTTAGATTTTTGTTTTTCACCACTTAGGCTGAGTTCACACGTGGCGTTTTTTTCGCGTTTCCGCGGCGGTTTTTGATTTTGCCGCGAAAAATAATCATCCCATGCATTCCTATGGGATTCCGCAATGCTGTGCTGATGCTGCGGTTTTTACCGTGGCGGAATCGCTTCGCGGTAAAAACCGCAGCATGCTCATTATGTTGCGGAATCGCGGCGATCCTGCACCCATAGGAATGCATTGTTCTGCTTCCTTTCCGTATGTGGCTGTGCACACCGTGCGGAAAGTAAGCAGAACAATTGCGGATGGTACCCACGGTCCGGAGGAGAGGAGACTGTCCTCTGGGTACCATATCCCTGTAAAAAATAGAATTTAAAATATAAAAATCTTCACCTTCCGACGTCCCGCGCAGCGTCCCCAGGCTTCAGCGATGATCCTGGCAGGTCCCGTTCCCAGTGATGCATTGCGATGACCTTTGCTGACTTCACTTCTCACGCTCACGTAGCGATCTCACGAGATGCGACGTCATCAAAGGTCATTGCCGCAATGCATCACTGGGAACGGGACCGGCCGGAGCATCGCGGAGGCCCGGGAAGGCTGCGCGGGACTTCGGAAGGTGAATATAACCCGATTTTTTAATATTTTTTATTATTTTTAACATTAGATCTTTTACTACTGATGCTGCATTGGCGGCCTCAATAGTAAAAAGTTGGTCACACTCGTCAAACACTGTGTATGACGAGTGTGACCAACCTGTCAATCAGTTCTCCAAGCGATGCTACAGATCGCTTGGAAAATACTAGCATTCTGCAAGCTAATTACGCTTAAAAATCACTAGTTTTTCAGCGGGAAAATCGCGGGAATTTAAAAAGCGATTTTCCCGCGGAATGGAATTCCGGAATTCCCGTGGTAACGTCCGCGTGAGTTCCGCTATGTGTGCACTTAGCCTTACTTTATAATATTTTAATGCATGCAGAAAATGATTTTTGCAAGTGGATTTCATAAAATATATATATATATTGCCCCTTTCCCAGGCTCTGTTTATCCTTTCATTCGGTTTGTGCTCATAATTCCACCGAGAGGAACCCCGGAAAAAAAGAGCCACACACTCCCGGTAACAAGGAGCTCGCTGATGGATCCTCAGTTAACTCATCCCGTGGCCAGCAATGGATAATAGACGGTAAACTGTGTAAAAAAAACATGTTTTTAATAATCCCAAATTACAAAAATGATTTTTTTTAGGCCAAAAATACAAGTTAAAAAAAAGTTGTCTCTTTTAGGTTTTCTAAAAGCCTAAAGTAAATAATAATAAAAAATTATATATATATAATTATATATATATATATACACACATATCTATAGATAAGACAAGCCCAACAGCGCCCCCTATGGCCTGAGTGCGACATTTTATCCTCGGTATACTATAAACTACAAATCCCAGCATTCCCTGCACCATCACACAGACTGCTGCCTCTCGGCCCGACCCTCCATCCGTCTTTGCCTGTGGCGGCTGCCAGATGCCCTTTACGATCAAGGTCGCAACAGACTGGAAGCCTGAGATCTGCGCAGCCGCTCTGCCAGCTTCCAAGATGGTGTCCTTCCGTAATGTGAACGTCACAGCGGAAGTGACGTCACATTTCCCCTGCAGTTTCCATAGGAACCACATCGCGTCCCGGAAGTTGCTGGTAAAATCGTCAAATTGATAATTTACAGAAACTGAAACATGCCGGCGGTGTCCTCAGAAGGTGAGAGGCCTAATGCTGGAGAACCACAAGTGCCAGCGGGCCCACCCCTTTTCGGCGACATTAACTGTCTTTATTTCCACTTTTTTGCCCTGGTTTACAGCCTTATTTTAGATGGATGCAGCAAAAAAGTGGGGAAAAGTAAAATACCCTGGGTGTGGAGCCTTCACTCCTGTTTTTTTTCTTAATGGGGTTGTTTCACTGCAGAAATCCCCTTTAATATGAGACCCGGCTCGCAAAAAGTTTCTGACTTGATTTATATTATTTATTGTCATTTGTAGATGAGTGTCAGTGGGATTTCCCAGATATAAAGGCAATGGACGCCATCGACACGGGGAAATAACTCTGCACCGAGCTTCAGTCTGTTATCTTTATGCCTTTATTTATTTTTCACACCCCCTGGTTTATGCAGATTGTAGCCTGATTCACATTTCACATTTTATTTTTCCTGCTGGAGTATCTCTCCCAGTAATATAGGCTGGATGTGAGGTTTGTATGTCTCTCCCGGTAATATAGGCTGGATGTGAGGTCTGGGTGTCTCTCCCAGTAATATAGGCTGGGTGTGAGGTCTGTGTGTCTCTCCCAGTAATATAGGCTGGATGTGAGGTCTGTGTGTCTCTCCCGATAATATAGGCTGGATGTGAGGTCTGTGTCTCTCCCAGTAATATAGGCTGGATGTGAGGTCTGTGTGTCTCTCCCAGTAATATAGGCTGGATGTGAGGTCTGTGTCTCTCCCAGTAATATAGGCTGGATGTGAGGTCTGTGTCTCTCCCAGTAATATAGGCTGGATGTGAGGTATGTATGTCTCTCCCGGTAATATAGGCTGGATGTGAGGTCTGGGTGTCTCTCCCAGTAATATAGGCTGGATGTGAGGTCTGGGTGTCTCTCCCGATAATATAGGCTGGATGTGAGGTCTGTGTCTCTCCCAGTAATATAGGCTGGATGTGAGGTCTGTGTCTCTCCCAGTAATATAGGCTGGATGTGAGGTATGTATGTCTCTCCCGGTAATATAGGCTGGATGTGAGGTCTGTGTGTCTCTCCCAGTAATATAGGCTGGATGTGAGGTCTGTGTGTCTCTCCCGATAATATAGGCTGGATGTGAGGTCTGTGTCTCTCCCAGTAATATAGGCTGGATGTGAGGTCTGTGTGTCTCTCCCAGTAATATAGGCTGGATGTGAGGTCTGTGTCTCTCCCAGTAATATAGGCTGGATGTGAGGTCTGTGTCTCTCCCAGTAATATAGGCTGGATGTGAGGTATGTATGTCTCTCCCGGTAATATAGGCTGGATGTGAGGTCTGGGTGTCTCTCCCAGTAATATAGGCTGGATGTGAGGTCTGGGTGTCTCTCCCAGTAATATAGGCTGGATGTGAGGTCTGTGTGTCTCTCCCAGTAATATAGGCTGGATGTGAGGTTTGTATGTCTCTCCCGGTAATATAGGCTGGATGTGAGGTCTGGGTGTCTCTCCCAGTAATATAGTCTGGATGTGAGGTCTGGGTGTCTCTCCCAGTAATATAGGCTGGATGTGAGGTCTGTGTCTCTCCCAGTAATATAGGCTGGATGTAAGGTCTGTGTGTCTCTCTCAGTAATATAGGCTGGATGTGAGGTCTGTGTCTCTCCCAGTAATATAGGCTGGATGTGAGCTCTATGTGTCTCTCCCAGTAATATAGGCTGGATGTGAGGTCTGGGTGTCTCTCCCAGTAATATAGGCTGGATGTGAGGTCTGGGTGTCTCTCCCAGTAATATAGGCTGGATGTGAGGTCTGGGTGTCTCTCCCAGTAATATAGGCTGGATGTGAGATCTGGGTGTCTCTCCCAGTAATATAGGTTGGATGTGAGGTCTGGGTGTCTGTCCCAGTAATATAGGCTGGATGTGAGGTCTGGGTGTCTGTCCCAGTAATATAGGCTGGATGTGAGGTCTGGGTTTCTTTCCCAGTAATATAGGCTGGATGTGAGGTTTGGGTGTCTCTCCCAGTAATATAGGCTGGATGTGAGGTCTGGGTGTCTCTCCCAGTAATAGAGCCTGGATGTGAGGTCTGGGTGTCTCTCCCAGTAATATAGGCTGGATGTGAGGTCTGGGTGTCTCTCCCAGTAATATAGGCTGGATGTGAGGTCTGGGTGTCTCTCCCAGTAATATAGGCTGGATGTGAGGTCTGGGTGTCTCTCCCAGTAATATAGGCTGGATGTGAGGTCTGGGTGTCTCTCCCAGTAATATAGGCTGGATGTGAGGTCTGGGTGTCTCTCCCAGTAATATAGGCTGGATGTGAGCTCTGTGTGTCTCTCCCAGTAATATAGGCTGGATGTGAGGTCTGGGTGTCTCTCCCAGTAATACAGGCTGGATGTGAGGTCTGGGTGTCTCTCCCAGTAATAGAGCCTGGATGTGAGTCCTGTGTGTCTCTCCTGATAATATAGGCTGGATGTGAGTCCTGTGTATCTCTCCTGGTAATATAGGCTGGATGTGAGTCCTGTGTGTCTCTCCTGGTAATATAGGCTGGATGTGAGATCTGTGTGTCTCCCAGTAATATAGGTTGGATATGCTGAGCAGCACATTTAACCCCTTTACCACTGGGAAATTTTTTTGTTTTTCTTTTTTGTTACCTGTCTTACGAGAGCCATGCAAAGTTTGTTATGCTTAAATCCGCCTTCGTCTGCCAGGAAAAAAATGCGACGTATGACGTATCTGCATTTTGTGTGTCGTGAAGGGGTTAAGAATCCTGACAACCCCTTTAAGATGCCGTAACCCTAAGTAACCCGTGTGTTTGCTGTGACCGTCTGCTGTAGCCGCGCTGCAGATGAGGAGGAGGGATCACGGCAGCATACATGAGGCGGTGAGGTGCGGACATGTCGAAGAGCTGGCCGCCATCGTGAAGGACGGGACCGGTGTGAACGACATGGATCCCGACCATAGGTTTACACCCCTGCACTGGGCGGCCCATTCTGGGAGTCTGGAGGTAACGGACCTATGACCACCTAGATTGTTTTCAGTCACTGACAGCGAGAGGTTAATTTTGGGGGCGCACTGGAACGGCTGTGTGACTGGCTCCACTTGGCACTTTACTGGTTAAGCAGAGCAGATGCTTGCTGTATGATACCTGCCTGCTCTGTACACCCACACCCGTACATTCACGTAAAAGGCAGGACTGGGTTAATTGCACTGGAATTTTGGTCCTGGTTTCTCTCAGATCCAGGACTCTAAAAGGTTAAATGGGGCGCATTGCTTTCTCACTGCCACTAGAGGGAACTCTCTGCATACAGGATTACAATTGAGCTCCATAGAGAAACAGCATGCTGTGAGCTCCCTCTAGTGGTGACTGCAGGAAGCCAGGATTGTATTAGTTATGTTCATGTGGAGGATTTTGAGCTCTGTATCAAGAAAAAAAAGTGATTAATAGGAATAATTCTCTTTACCTATTAAATATTCCTCGATATTCAAGGACAGAGGATTACTGTGCCTTTATGATCATGTTAATCACCAGTTTGTCTATTATCTTGCAGTGTCTTCACTGGTTACTGTGGCACGGGGCCGATATCACTAATGTCACCAGCAGAGGATGGACGGCAGCTCATTTAGCTGCTATAAAAGGACAAGATGCCTGCATGCAGGTCCACAGCAAACATCTACCTGTTTATTTATCTGTCTATTATCTGTCACATATGTCCATGTCTTGCTCTTGATCACAGGCCTTGATTCTCAGTGGAGCAAACCTATCAGCTAAAGATGACCGGCAGTGCTCCCCATCACACCTGGCTGCTTCCCATGGGCACTCATTCACCCTACAGACCATTCTGCGCAGTGTAGCGGTGAGCACAGGCTAAAATACCCATTATTTCGTGGCAGACGGTCTTCATGTGTTGTGGAAGATGTCAAAGTATGATGGGATTAGTCTATATAATTAAGGTTATATTCATTACAGGATACAGGCAGCGCAGATATTAAAGGATGGACACCAGTTCATTATGCTGCATTTCATGGCCGACTCGGCTGTTTACAGCTTCTTGTTAGATGGGGTGCTTCCATGGAAGAAATTGATCATGATGGAAACTCACCAGGTAGATCTATTATTAAATTCATGTCTAACATATAATACTGCCTCTATATACAAGAATATAACTACTATAATACTGCTCCTATGTACAAGAATATAACTACTATAATACTGCCCCTATGTACAAGAATATAACTACTATAATACTGCTCCTATGTACAAGAATATAACTACTATAATACTGCTCCTATGTACTAGAATATAACTACTATAATACTGCCCCTATGTACAAGAATATAACTACTATATTACTGCCCCTATGTACAAGAATATAACTACTATAATACTGCCCCTATATACAAGAATATAACTACTATAATACTGCTCCTATGTACAAGAATATAACTACTATAATACTGCTCCCTATGTACAAGAATATAACTACTATAACACTGCCCCTATGTACAAGAATATAACTACTATAATACTGACACTATATACAAGAATATAATTACTATAATACTGCTCCTATGTACAAGAATATAACTACTATAATACTGCTCCTATGTACAAGAATATAACTACTATAATACTGCTCCCTATGTACAAGAATATAACTACTATAATACTGCCCCTATGTACAAGAATATAACTACTATAACACTGCCCCTATGTACAAGAATATAACTACTATAATACTGACACTATATACAAGAATATAACTACTATAATACTGACACTATATACAAGAATATAACTACTATAATACTGCTCCTATGTACAAGAATATAATTACTATAATACTGCTCCTATGTACAAGAATATAACTACTATAATACTGCCCCTATGTACAAGAATATAACTACTATAACACTGCCCCTATGAACAAGAATATAACTACTATAATACTGACACTATATACAAGAATATAACTACTATAATACTGCCCCTATGTACAAGAATATAACTACTATAACACTGCCCCTATGTACAAGAATATAACTACTATAACACTGCCCCCATGTACAAGAATATAACTACTATAATACTGCCCCTATGAACAAGAATATAACTACTATAATACTGACACTATATACAAGAATATAACTACTATAATACTGCCCCTATGTACAAGAATATAACTACTATAACACTGCCCCTATGTACAAGAATATAACTACTATAACACTGCCCCTATGTACAAGAATATAACTACAATAATACTGACACTATATACAAGAATATAACTACTATAATACTGACACTATATACAAGAATATAACTACTATAATACTGCTCCTATGTACAAGAATAAAATTACTATAATACTGCTCCTATGTACAAGAATATAACTACTATAATACTGCCCCTATGTACAAGAATATAACTACTATAACACTGCCCCTATGAACAAGAATATAACTACTATAATACTGACACTATATACAAGAATATAACTACTATAATACTGCCCCTATGTACAAGAATATAACTACTATAACACTGCCCCTATGTACAAGAATATAACTACTATAACACTGCCCCCATGTACAAGAATATAACTACTATAATACTGCCCCTATGTACAAGAATATAACTACTATAACACTGCCCCTATGTACAAGAATATAACTACTATAATACTGACACTATATACAAGAATATAACTACTATAATACTGACACTATATACAAGAATATAACTACTATAATACTGCTCCTATGTACAAGAATATAATTACTATAATACTGCTCCTATGTACAAGAATATAACTACTATAATACTGCCCCTATGTACAAGAATATAACTACTATAACACTGCCCCTATGAACAAGAATATAACTACTATAATACTGACACTATATACAAGAATATAACTACTATAATACTGCTCCTATGTACAAGAATATAACTACTATAATACTGCTCCCTATGTAAAGAATATAACTACTATAATACTGCCCCTATGTACAAGAATATAACTACTATAACACTGCCCCTATGTACAAGAATATAACTACTATAATACTGACACTATATACAAGAATATAACTACTATAATACTGCTCCTATGTACAAGAATATAATTACTATAATACTGCTCCTATGTACAAGAATATAACTACTATAATACTGCTCCTATGTACAAGAATATAACTACTATAATACTGCCCCTATGTACAAGAATATAACTACTATAACGCTGCCCCTATGTACAAGAATATAACTACTATAATACTGACACTATATACAAGAATATACCTCTATAATACTGCCCCTATGTACAAGAATATAACTACTATAACACTGCCCCTATGTACAAGAATATAACTACTATAACACTGCCCCTATGTACAAGAATATAACTACTATAATACTGACACTATATACAAGAATATAACTACTATAATACTGCTCCTATGTACAAGAATATAACTACTATAATACTGACCCTATGTACAAGAATATAACTACTATAATACTGCTCCCTATGTACAAGAATATAACTACTATAATACTGCTCCTATGTACAAGAATATAACTACTATAATACTGCTCCTATGTACAAGAATATAACTACTATAATACTGCCCCTATATACAAGAATATAACTACTATAATACTGCCCCTATGTACAAGAATATAACTACTATAACACTGCCCCTATATACAAGAATATAACTACTATAATACTGCCCCTATGTACAAGAATATAACTACTATAATACTTCCCCTATGTACAAGAATATAACTACTATAATACTGCCCCATGTACAAGAATATAACTACTATAATACTGCCCCTATGTACAAGAATATAACTACTATAACACTGCCCCTATATACAAGAATATAACTACTATAATACTGACACTATATACAAGAATATAACTACTATAATACCGCTCCTATGTACAAGAATATAACTACTATAATACCGACCCTATGTACAAGAATATAACTACTATAATACTGCCCCTATGTACAAGAATATAACTACTATAATACTGCTCCTATGTACAAGAATATAACTACTATAATACTGACCCTATGTACAGGAATATAACTATTATAATACTGCCCCTATATACAAGAATATAACTACTATACTACTGCCCCTATGTACAAGAATATAACTACTATAACACTGCCCCTATATACAAGAATATAACTACTATACTACTGCCCCTATGTACAAGAATATAACTACTATAACACTGCCCCTATATACAAGAATATAACTACTATAATACTGCCCCTATGTACAAGAATATAACTACTATAATACTGCCCCTATGTACAAGAATATAACTACTATAATACTGCCCCTATGTACAAGAATATAACTACTATAACACTGCCCCTATATACAAGAATATAACTACTATAATACTGACACTATATACAAGAATATAACTACTATAATACTGCTCCTATGTACAAGAATATAACTACTATAATACCGACCCTATGTACAAGAATATAACTACTATAATACTGCTCCCTATGTACAAGAATATAACTACTATAATACTGCCCCTATGTACAAGAATATAACTACTATAATACTGCCCCTATGTACAAGAATATAACTACTATAATACTGCCCCTATGTACAAGAATATAACTACTATAACACTGCCCCTATATACAAGAATATAACTACTATAATACTGACACTATATACAAGAATATAACTACTATAATACTGCTCCTATGTACAAGAATATAACTACTATAATACCGACCCTATGTACAAGAATATAACTACTATAATACTGCTCCTATGTACAAGAATATAACTACTATAATACTGACCCTATGTACAAGAATATAACTACTATAATACTGCCCCCTATGTACAAGAATGTAACTACAGTACTATAATACTGCTCCTATGTGCAAGAATATAACTACTGTAATACTGCACCTATGTACAAGAATATAACTACTATAATACTGCTCCTATGTACAAGAATATAACTACTATAATACTGACCCTATGTACAAGAATATAACTACTGTAATACTGCCCCTATGTACAAGAATATAACTACTATAATACTGCCCCCTATGTACAAGAATGTAACTACAGTACTATAATACTGCTCCTATGTGCAAGAATATAACTACTGTAATACTGCACCTATGTACAAGAATATAACTACTATAATACTGCTCCTATGTACAAGAATATAACTACTATAATACTGACCCTATGTACAAGAATATAACTACTGTAATACTGCCCCCTATGTACAAGAATATAACTACTATAACACTGCTCCTGCGTACAAGAATATAACTACTATAATACTGCCTCCTAGCTGTGAGGTTGTGTGTCAGTGGTTCTCCTCATGTCTGGAGCAAGCCCGGGGAGGGGCCACCCTGGGCGGGGAAGCTCCCCTGGCAAGGCCCAGGCTTCCCGGCCTACACTGGGACTAGCCTCTCAGGCTTCTACTAATCGGAATGTTAATCCCAAAGCCGCTGTGAGACCAGTGAATGCAGCGAGTCAAAGCTGCAGCAGTTCTGTGAAGGAGGAAAAGGCTTTGACTAAAGTTTTGGGAGGAAAACCTTCTCCAGTTCCAGCAAAGAAACAAGAAGGAAAAGTGTTGGTGAGTGATGGAAACCAGCAGAATGTGAAGTCTTGTTGCTCCCCAGTCAGTAAGCAGCTCCTGCCAGGTGCACAGGTGAGATCGGCCCCAGCTGTGCAGACCAGCTCTCCAGCTCCCAGGCAGAGACGGACGTCTTTGGAAAGGCAGACAATGCAGGAGAACCTACAGCAGCATGGCAGTATGGCGCGGTCAGGACGCACACGGTCACAGTCAGGTGGCAGCGATAAACCTGCTGCGGAGCCTGCATCCAGCCAAGGGGCCACAAAACCATCCGTGCTGGACCCGCACAAGACTGTCTTCAAAACCCCTGTACCCGTGGTCAGGACTAAACCTGTGGAGCCGGCGCGTGCACCCGAGCTGCAGCTAGCGGATGAGATACCAGGACTTGTCCGAAAACTGGGTGAGTTACAGCAGCAAAAAAAAGCGCTGCAAATGGAGGTAGACTTCATCTATAGTCTAAAGACCACTAATCCTGCCAGTAATGACGCGTATGACCTGAGACTGAACACACTGGGTGTACAGCTGGCGAGTGTTGTGCAGGACACTGAATCTGTGCTGGAGAGCATGGGGCCCCTGGCAGAGACCTACAGGAACCGCGAGCGGTTCGCCTCCTATAAGCAGGACTGTGCTGTAGAGGCCAGGACCCCTGATGTTCAGGACGGGACCCCCCAGCAGCGGACACGGCCAGTGCTACAGGCTGCCCGCTTCTGCTTCCAGGAGGGGAAACAACTGCAGCAGCAGGCAGCTCAGTGTGAACAGGAGCATGCACTTCAGACTGCAGCAGAGGCACCACAGGTCCCAGAATGCCCCACACAGGAGCAGGACAGTATATGTGAGACTGTTTGTGCTGATGAGACAGCCGAGTGTGAACAGGAGCACACACTGCAGACTCCAGCAGAGGCACCACAGGTCCCAGAATGCCCCACACAGGAGCAGGACAGTGTTTGTGAGACTGTGCTGATGAGGCTGAGGCTGAAGCACAGACTGTGGCTGGGGATGCTGTGCCCATGGGGTCGGGGGTTGGAGGGGTTTCACATTCTGTATTGGACGTCGCACTGTCTGATAATAATGATGCTGCTTATGATAATGTGCATGATATGTGTGACTATCCCCCTTTGCCATCTAGTCCACAAGGTGTGACAGCGCCCCCTGCTGCAGGCCCTCTCCCTGTCAGTCAGCCCAGTGTGACCCGGCAGGATAGATTCTGGGCCAATTACCCCAAGTTCAGAGATGCTGAGGGCTGGAATAAGTTTGTGTTGGTTCCTATCTCCAGGCCGGACACTGTCACAGTAAACATCACCTTCTGGAATGAGGCCGTTCCTCCACAGGACATCGAGGTGTGGCTCCGGAGACACTGTGACCTCGTCTCTGGACTCACCAAGGTCAGAGATGAGGATGGTATCTGGACAATGGGGTGGCGGGTCTTGGTAAAATTACGACAATGTGATAACATCACTGACCACTTACCCAACTCCTTCTTCATTGGGAGGGAGAAGGGAAGGTGTTATTATCCCGGGCAACCCAGAAAGTGCTTCAAATGTGGTGGGAAAGGTCATCTGGCTAACGCCTGTACTGTGGTGAAGTGCAGTCTGTGTGGGGCAATCGGCCATGTCGCTGCAGACTGCCGGGACGTCAGGTGCAACCTCTGTGGTAGGATGGGCCACCCTCACAGGGACTGTCCAGATGCCTGGCACAACATCTGCAGAGTCTTCCCTGATGAGTTAGTGATGGCAGGGGCAGAGGCTCAGGAGGATGAGGATGTGGTGGCAGGGACACATGAGGAGGAGTATTTAATGTCAGGAGAGATGTTGACCAGCTCAGATGCCCACCAGGAGTCCACTCAGGCAGCACCAGAGAAGCAGGGTGCAGAGGGGAACATGGAGGTCGTCCATCAGGTCCAGCAGCCTCAGATAGCCCCCCCTTCAGCATCGCTGTCTGTATCTGATGACTGGAACCTTAATAATAATAAAAGGAAGAAAAAGAACACATCCTCCCGTAAACCTGAGGCAGAATATGACACTGGTCAGACTGCTAGTAAGAAGGTTCAGAATTCTGCAGGAGTGATGGTCGTGTCCAACAGGTATGGAGTTTTATCTGACTCCAATGGTGACGATTATGAGGAAGAGTTGAGGAAAGTTGAGGCTGAGTGTGACAGGGACATAGAGGACCATCCCCCGCCAAAGCGGAAGCCCTTATCTGTGGACCCTCAGGTAGAGTCTGACATGGACACCAGTGGTGGACAGAACATCTCTGACTCATGATGATGGCTGTTACTCTGCTCCTTCTATATTGTGTTGTGATGGCGGGGTTCTCATTGACAGTGACCTCGAGCAATGTGAATAGCATTAAGCTGAGGAGAACTAGACACGTGGTGTACGAACATCTCAAATATCTGGACACAGATGTCATCTTCCTGCAGGAGACACGACTGACATCTCTGGGGCTTATGAGAGAGGCTGAGAGGGAATGGCGGTCCGGTCCTTCTTTCTGGTCACTGGCTGTAGAGCCTTACGCCGGGGTCGCTGTCCTGTTTAACACCAATGATGTGACTGTGCATAGGATGACGGAGGTGGCCATGGGAAGATGTCTGGTCTTGGAAGTCACTATCCATGGGAGGCGACTCCGACTTATTAACATCTATGGGCCACAGACAGTGACTGACAGGATCCAGCTGTTTAATGACGTCAAGTCTTACCTCTTCACTTCTCTTCCAGTGGTGATGGCGGGGGACTTTAATGCCATAATGACATCAGGTGACAGCTCCTCAGGCAGGGCAGTGACCAGGGACGGTAAGGTCCTACATAACGTCATAATGCAGGCAGGATTGACCGACGTTTTCACACGGGGTGGGCGACAGCCAAAATTCACATATTCATGTTCCAACAGGAGCAGTAGGATAGATTTTGCTTTTGTCAGTCCTACTGAGGCTGTCGGCGCCCTGAGTGAGAAGGTCGTCCCTTACTCTGATCACCTTGCCTTGTGCTTCTCTTTGGGTTCCTCTAACCGTCCGGACATTGGTAGAGGGTTGTGGAAGCTCAATTCCAGTCTCCTGGATGATGCCTATGTTCAGAGCCGTGTTCACTACCTTATCCAGCTTCATCTAGACAGGGTTGACTTCTATGACAACATGACCGACTGGTGGGAGGACGTCAAGGAGGATATCAGATCCCTCTTAAAGAGACTGTCAGTTAATAAAGGGAGGAATAAATACAGCCAGTACCTAAAGCTGCGCAAAGAATTGGAGTCACTGTATTCGGCGGGCGGGGATGACAAAGTGAAGATCGACCGGCTGAAATCTGAGATAAAGCAGTATCAGTATAGCAGGTATACCTCCCTGGTTCTTGAACGGGATTATGGGTCCTTAGGGGCCCCTGATCCCTTTGAGAATTGCAGGGAGCGGGTGGCCAAAAAAATGGTCACGGGTCTCACCGACTCCCAGGGTGTATTGCAGGATTCACGGGAGGGTATCCTGGAGGTGGTGAGATCTTACTATGCTGACTTGTTTCAGAGGAAAGTTTTGGATAATGATAAGATGGCTCAATTCTTGGAGGCAACTCCAGTGCCTGATACTAATGATCTGGACTTTTCTCCTTTGACAGCAGAATTAACGGTGGAGGAAGTTAAGGAGGCTATTGATAAGTTATATCTGAAGAAGGCACCAGGTCCAGATGGTATAACGGCAAAATATTATAAGAAATTCAGAGACCTCCTGGCTCCAATTCTCGTGGATGTGTATAGGAATTGTCTAGAAAATCACCTGATGCCTCCATCCATGAGAGTGTCCTCGTTAATTCTGCTGTCTAAAGGTAAAGAGCCGAGCGACATCAAGAACTGGAGGCCGATTGCCCTCTTGAATGTGGACAGGAAGATTCTAGCAAAGATCCTATTTTCTAGATTAGTCTGTTTGTCCCCGGCACTGTTGGCAGGCTCTCAGTTTGGCACAGTAAAAGGGCGGAACATCTCTGGAGCAGTCATCTCGATACGAGAGATGTTTGAGAGATGTAAAGCTCTGCGGTGTGGGAGATATGTTGTTAGTCTGGACCAGGCTAAAGCCTTTGACAGGATTGATCATGACTATCTGTGGGCCACTTTGTCAAAGTACGGTATTCCGGGACAATTTGTGGATTGGCTGAAGATGTTGTACAGAGAGGCGGTGAGCTTTCCTCTGATTAATGGTTGGCAGGGTGACACTTTTGGAGTTGGGGCAGGGGTGAGACAGGGCTGCCCACTGAGTCCGCTCCTGTATGTTTTTGCCCTAGATCCGTTTCTGAGGTCACTGCAGGAGTGCGATTTTCAGGGGGTGCCGGTCCCCCACTGCCCGCCTCTGAATGTTGTTGCCTATGCGGACGATGTGACGCTGGTGATCTCCAATCCTCGTGAGGTGCAGATGTTATCTGCGTCCATCAGAAGCTACTCAGAGGCCTCCGGGTCTCTTGTCAACCTTGAAAAGAGTCAAGCTCTGTGGACATTAGATACTGAGCCCAGCTTTGATCTGCCACAGTTTTCCAAAGCCTCCACCCATATTAAGATCCTAGGGGTTAAATTTGGGAGGGATGATAATGCCACGCTAAATTGGGAGGAGAAATTGGAAACCGGAAATGCAAAGGTTCAGCGATGGAAGAACTGGAGGCTGACCTACAGAGAAAGGGTCACAATGTTGAAGACGTACCTGGTCCCCATTTTCTTGTATGTCTCTGTCATTTTCCCTTTGCCAGAATCCTTCTCTGCGAGGCTCTTCAGCCTGTTCTTCCAGCTCTTGTGGGGGAATAGGTTGAACCTAATAAAGAGGGGAATAACGTACCTACGGCGGAGAGAGGGTGGGCTGGATATGTTGAATCCAAGGGTTTTCTTTGACTCCTTGTTTCTAAAGGTGAATTTTGGGAACATGGACTCAAACAGTAGCTCCCTGTGGGTAAATAGTATCAGGTACTGGATATTGCCTTTTGCAGAATCTTGGGTGCGAGGCGGCAGTCTCAAGAGGAGGAGATGGACAGGTGACCACCTCCCCCAGTATCTGGACTATGGTCTGAAGTGTGTTAGGAGGTGGGGACTGGAGAAGTCCTACATTGAGAGTAATACGAGGAAAGATCTGTATGCTCGTGTATGTGGGACTTTCTTCTACTCTCCACTGGCCCTGAGAGACTGTGTCACCACCACCCTGCAGGAAAGCCTTAGGTTCCTAAACGGGAAATGGCTACCTCCTAAACTGTTTGATGTCACTTGGCTTTCACTGCATAGTCGGCTCTTTGTCAGAGGGAACCTGAAACATCTGTGTGTCTCTGATCAGAATTGTCCCCTTGGTTGTCAGCAGGAGGAGACTATGGAGCACTTTATATGTGATTGCTGGGGAGGGAGGAAGATCTGGGAGGAAGTGTCAGATAATCTGAAAATCCCCAGACTGCGGACTCTAAAGTATCCCGACATAATCTATGGTGTCCCCTCCACTGTTAAGGGCATGTCACACTAAGAGATATCGCTAGCAATATCGCTATAACTAGTGACGTTATAGCGATATTGCTAGCGATATCGCTGTGTCTGATACTTACCAGCGACCGGCTCCCCCGCTGGTTATCGCTGATCGCGCGAGAACGTTCAGGACTGTTTCTCGTCGTCAGCTTCCTGTGGCGCTTCCTGCTGTGAGGACGAGCGACGCGTGGAGCCGGGCGGGAGGACGCAGGATTGCCTGGTGTGACAGGTAAGTAGCGATCCCCGTCCCCAGCGATGTCGCTAGTGAGATCTGTGTGGCAGCTCACTAGCGACCACTTAGCGATGTACCAGCGATCCTGACCGCGTCATATTGCTGATCGGGATCGCTGGTACATCGCTAAGTGTGACAGTACCTTAAGTAACATCGACAGATAGACGATGTACATCATAATCAGTGTCATCAAATACTATCACTGGCATATGAGAACCTGGGTGTCACTGCACAATGAGCCGTTCTATCACACCGCTGCCGCCAATCAGGTTATGTCAGAACTCCGGTGGATAAAATCACTGGAAGTTGGAAGGAGTCCAGGAAACATAACTTTATGGAGAAACGTAAAATTCAGTTAGAAAATATGATAATTTTTTTTTTTTTTTTAACTTTCTTTTTCCATCCCCAGGTGTGGACACTTTAATTTATTTATGAATATGATCTGATTATGCAGTGCTGTATATACAGTATATAACCTAAGTGATTTGTGTTTTGTAATACTGGATGATTTTTGTTTTATTATAATTGTATTTATGTTTGGTTTATAATAAAAATTGCCCCCTATGTACAAGAATATAACTACTATAATACTGCCCCTATGTACAAGAATATAACTACTATAATACTGCCCCCTGTGTACAAGAATATAACTACTATAATACTGCCCCTATGTACAAGAATATAACTACTATAATACTGCCCCCTATATACAAGAGTATAACTACTATAATACTGCTCCTATGTACAAGAATATAACTACTATAATACTGCTCCTATGTACAAGAATATAACTACTATAATACTGCCCCCTGTGTACAAGAATATAACTACTATAATACTGCCCCTATGTACAAGAATATAACTACTATAATACTGCCCCCTATATACAAGAGTATAACTACTATAATACTGCTCCTATGTACAAGAATATAACTACTATAATACTGCTCCTATGTATAGGAATATAACTACTATAATACTGCTCCTATGTACAAGAATATAACTACTATAATACTGCCCCCTATGTACAAGAATATAACTACTATAATACTGCTCCTATATACAAGAATATAACTACTATAATACTGCCCCCTATGTACAAGAATATAACTACTATAATACTGCTCCTATGTACAAGAATATAACTACTATAATACTGCCCCCTATGTACAGGAATATAACTACTATAATACTGCCCCCTATATACAAGAATATAACTACTATAATACTGCTCCTATGTACAAGAATATATCTACTATAATACTGCCCCTATGTACAAGAATATAACTACTATAATAATGATCTTATGTACAAGAATATAACTACTATAATACTGCTCCTATGTACAAGAATATATCTACTATAATACTGCCCCTATGTACAAGAATATAACTACTATAATAATGATCTTATGTACAAGAATATATCTACTATAATACTGCCCCTATGTACAAGAATATAATTACTATAATACTGCTCCTATGTACAAGAATATAATTACTATAATACTGCCCCTATGTACAAGAATATAACTACTATAATACTGCTCCCTATGTACAAGAATATAACTACTATAATACTGCCTCCTATGTACAAGAATATAACTACTATAATACTGCCTCCTATGTACAAGAATATAACTACTATAATACTGCCCCTATGTACAAGAATATAACTACTATAATACTGCTCCTATGTACAAGAATATAACTACTATAATACTGCCCCTACGTACAAGAATATAACTACTATAATACTGCTCCTATGTACAAGAATATAACTACTATAATACTGCTCCTATGTACAAGAATATATCTACTATAATACTGCTCCCATGTACAAGAATATAACTACTATATTGATGCTGTATAATATATATTACAGGATTTTTTTTGTCTATTATGCTATTATAAGTGCATTTAGCCGCCATGGAGGGACATCTGCATTGCTTAAAATTTCTGCTCAGTAAGCTCCCCAGCTTCACCTGTGCACTGGAGGCAAGAAACAATAAGGGAGACAACCCAAAGGACCTGGCAAGAAGATTTTATAAGGAGAAAATCATTCAGTATATAGACGGTGTAGAGTACGAGAGGGATCATCCAGAGGAGATGGAGAGTGAGTATACCAAAGAGCCGAGTTTTCTACCAATTCTCATGAAATCTGTGCTGTAGTTTAGTGGTATAGAACTTTTCCTTCTCACTTCCTATAGCCGTAGCTGCAAATGATCACCCCTAGGGGGAGCTCACTGCACACAGATAGACACAGCCTTCATAGGGTTGAATATTGTATTTGTCTTCAGTGAGCTCCCCCTAGTGGCAGACAGAAGCTTACATTTGCTTGTGTCAGATTCTATTTATCAATCTACAGTGGCTTGCGAAAGTATTCACCCCCTTAGCTTTTTACCTGTTTTTTACATTACAACCTATATTTTTGTAATCCAATTTGTGTGTGATGCATCAGCACTAAATAGTCTAAGTTGGTGAAGTGATCTAAGAAAAATATAGACAGAAAATACATTTATGGGATCAAATAACTAAAAATTGTCATGTGCATATGTATTCACCCCTTTTGCTATAAAGCCCTTAAAAATTTCAGGTGCAATCAATTCCCTTCATAAGTCCCATTCTTATTGACTGTACATCCCCTTGTGTGTCTCTAAGTGTCACTCACATCTGTCAGTATATATACTTTACCTTTTCTACAAGGCAACAGGGGCTGCAACACCATTAACAAGAGGCACCACTAACCAAACACCATGAAGACCAAGAGATCTCCAAACACTACCATGAAGACCAAGGACATCTCCAAGCACCACCATAAAGACAAAGCAGATCTCCAAGCAACACAATGAAGACCAAGGAGATCTCCAAACACCACCATGAAGACCAAGGAGAGCTCCAAACACCACCATGAAGACCAAGGAGAGCTCCAAACACCACCATGAAGACCAAGGAGATCTCCAAGCAACACCATGAAGACCAAGAAGAGCTCCAAACACCACCATGAAGACCAATGAGATCTCCAAACACCACCATGAAGACCAAGGTGATCTCTAAACAACACCATGAAGACCAAGGAGATCTCTAAACACAACCTTCAAGACCAAGGAGATCTCCAAACACCACCATGAAGACCAAGGAGATCTCTAAGCAACACCATGAGAACAAAGGATATTTTCAAACACCATGAAGACCAAGGAGATTTCCCATACACCACCATGAAGACCAAGGAGATCTCTAAGCAACACCATGAGAACAAAGGATATTTTCAAACACCATGAAGACCAAGGAGATTTCCATACACCACCATGAAGACCAAGGAGATCTCTAAGCAACACCATGAGAACAAAGGATATTTTCAAACACCATGAAGACCAAGGAGATTTCCATACACCACCATGAAGACCAAGGAGATCTCTAAGCAACACCATGAAGACCAAGGAGATTTCCAAACGCCATGAAGACCAAGGAAATGTTCCAACAACACCATGAAGACCAATGAGATCTCCAAACAAGTCAGGGACAAAGTTGTTGAGAAGTACAAGTCGGGGTTGAGTTATAAAAAAAAAAAATATTCCAATCTCAGGTAACCCCCTCCCACCGAAACACCATCAAATCCATTATCACCACATAGAAAGAACATCATACCACAACAAACCTGCCAAGAGAGGGTGTCCACCTAAACTCTCAGCCCAGGCAAGGAGGGCATTAATTAGAGAGGCAACACAGAGACCAAAGGAAACCCTGATGGCACTGCAGAGTTCGCAAGCAGAGGACTGGAGAATCTGTCCATACGAACACAATAAGCCGTGCACTTCATAGAGGTGGCCTACATGAAATAGTGGGCAGAAAAAGCCTTTACTTACAATTTTTGTAAGGCTCGTTTTAAGTTTGCCAAAAGACGCATGGTAGACTCCCCAAATATATGGAGGAAGGTGCTGTGGTTAGAGGAGACCAAAATTTAACTTTTTGGCCACCGAGGTAAAAGCTATGTCGGCACCAGATCAACACAGCTCATCACCCCCTAGAACATCATTCCTACAGTGAAACATGATGGTGGCAGTATCATGCTGTGGGGATGTTTTTCGGCATCAGGGACAGGGACAATAGTCCGAGTTGAAGGGAAGATGCATGATGTGAAATACAGGGATATTTTTGAGCAAAAGTTGTTTCAGTTTGTCAGTGATTTGAGACTGGGACGAAGGTTCACATTCCAACAAGGCAATGATCGATCTGTCTGTCTATTGTTTTAATTATGGTTATTCTTGTCTTTGTTAGATTTGGCGTTCCCTGCTCACGTCGCTGCCTATAAAGGTGATCTGTTAACTCTTCGAAAACTGGTAGAGAGTGGAATAATTAACATTAACGAGCGAGATGATAAAGGCTTCACTCCCTTACACAAAGGTGAGAATTCTGAAAAAAATGGGACAAGCCCGTCTATTAGGGAACGTCTTACAATTCTACGAGGCGATACATGTGATGTAACCGGGTGTTGTGCTCCTCAGCCGCGAGTCATGGTCAGGTGGAGTGTATACAGTGGCTGCTGGAAATGGGGGCGGACTACAACATCACCACTGAGGCTGGGGAGACCCCAAAAGATGTTGCGAAAAGGTAGTAGGGTAATTTCCCATGTGCCGTCTTGGATTCTGACCTGGACTACTCGCTGTTGACCTGTTTCCATGTGTCGGTGACAGGTCCGCTCATGCAACTGCGGTAAAGCTCTTCGGGGGCAGAGCCGATGAAGATTCAGAGGAGGAGTTAGGCGAAGACGACCCCTTGTTTTTCGAGAGACACGGCGTAGAAGGAAGCACCGATCAACAAGAAGACATAACCCTGAGTGCCAGTGAAAAGAAAAAGTCCCGCGGTACGTAGAGAAAAATAGGGGGAAGACGTAGGGAGCGGGTTGGAGGTCTTCTTCCTGGACTGGTGCTGACCTCAAAACTAGGGTCTCCAAAATGTGCATGCTTGGAGTTGTAGTTCTCAAACTAGCTGGAGAGACACAGACTGGAAGTCGGTGGTCGAGTATTTTGGAACAGCTTTGTGTAGAGTATTAAAGATCAGTGTTCTATTGTCTTTCTTCCAGCGAGAGCCCACGACAAGATGAAAGAACTCGAGAAGTTGCTGGAGATCGCAAAAAGCAATTTCAAGCATCTGGGTGGCATCCTGGAAGAAGACAATCGGAGGAAAAAGGAGCAGAAAGAATCTGAGAAGTAAAGGTTTAGCATTAAAGGGATTGTCCAGGACTTTAACATTGATGGCCCATCCTTGGGATAGGTGATCAGTGTCTGATTGGAGCCGCACACGCCATCAGCTGCATAGTGGCCGCGGCCGGGTACTGCACATCCCCTATTGATTTGAATAGGGGGCGGATAGCAGTAAGAAGTGATCAATAAATCATACTGCTCCCCCCCCATAAAATAACCTCTCATGGCTTATTTGCTGGAAAAGAAAAAAAAAATGGTCCCAGTAATTGGCAACTCATACCAACTTTTTTTTTGTATTTTACCGTTGAAATTGTTGCAAAATAAGGGAAATCGGTATAAAAAAAAAAATATTTATCTCTATAATTGTACTGACCTGGAGAATCGGGTTTCCCAACCACATTATGTGGTCTCTCACGGTCCGGCAGTGACATATAACTTAAAGCGGAATTAACCAGTCTCAGATATGGCTTTTTCTTTGCCTCTCTGCCCTGAAGGCCAGCACCCCGGAGTCGCCTCTTCACTGTAGACGTGGACACTGGCGTTTTGAGGGAACTATTTAATGAAGCTGCCAGTTGAGGACCTGTGAGGCGTCGATTTCTCAAACTACAGACTCTAATGTACTTGTCTTGTTGCTCAGTTATGCAGCGGGGCCTCCCACTTCTCTTTCTTCTCTGGTTAGAGCCTGTTTGTGCTCTCCTCTGAAGGGAGTAGTACACACCGTTGTAGGAAATCTTCAGTTTTTTGGCAATTTCTCGCATGGAATAGTGTTCATTTCTACGAACAAGAATAGACTGTCGAGTTTCACATGAAAGTTCTTTTTTTCTGGCCATTTTGAGAGTTTAATGGAAGCAACAAATGTAATGCTCCAGATTCTCAACTAGCTCAAAGGAAGGTCAGGTTTATAGCTTCTCTAATCAGCCAAACTGTTTTCAGCTGTGCTAACATACTTGCACAAGGGTTTTCAAGGGTATTCTAACCATCCATTAGCCTTCTTACACAGTTAGCAAACACAAAGTACCATAAGAACACTGGAGTGATGGTTGTTGGAAATGGGCCTCTATACACCTATGAAGATATAGCCATACAAACCAGACGTTTGCAGATAGAATAGTCATTTACCACATTAACAATGTATAGAGTGTATTTCTGACTCATTTAATGTTAGATTCATTGGAAAAAACTGTGCTTTTCCTTCAAAAATAAGGAAATTTCTAAGTGACCCTAAACTTTTACACGGTAGTGTATCCTTGGTTACTATCACCCATATAGTGAGTTGTTAGTGGTCTAATGCTAGATACCTGAGCTACCGCAATACCCTGCACATGCATTATAGCTAATCAGAACTATACTGCATTTCTAATCGGAGGCATTTGCTAATATTATTACTACACCTACTACGTATTGGGATAGGATTTTGGAGATGGGAATACCCCTTTTAAGGCCTGATTTTCTCCGTAGGGTGATCAGAGATTTGGAGGCACAGCTGGAGTACGAGCGTCTGCGCCGGGAGAAGATGGAAGTCCAGCTTGATGAATACCGGGTGCAGATCTCTCAGCTCAGCAGCTGCCTGCAGCAGACGAAACCTCCTTCCAGACCCAGCGTGAGCGGTTCATACCCCATAGAGCGCTAGAATCGTCTTATGACAGGAAGACTGTCATATTTCTTCACCAGCAGCACAGAGTATTTTAGGAGCCGCTTGCGTCGGTCCCGCGATGATCTGTAACTGTCTGTGGCCTCCTAAACGGCTCATAGTGGACAGAGCAGGGTCCCCCGAACAGATCCCCCTCAGCAGCACAAAGTATTTAAGGAAAGGATTAAAGCTGCTTTTATGGCAGGGATTTAGTCACAGATGTGACGTTGGTGAAGGAATTGAAATGGGGGCAACGAGATGGGAAATGGGGCAACCAAGTGACTACAAAGGGGAAAGTTACAGCAGTAAATGGCGGCTTTATCTGGAGCAGTTTCTTTTTATTTCCCATTGACGTAAATGGCGCGAGCTACAGCGTCGTAGCCGCGAGACGGGACTACGTCCATGGGAAGTGATGGATGGGACTTACCTTCCAGGTGTTAGGGGGCAGAAAGCATCGAGCGGGACCTCGGATGAGGCGGTAGAGCCTTGGTTACTGACTATTCAGGGAAGGTATTTTAGTTAATTCGACAATCGGGCGTGGCTTAAAACTTTTGCTGTGTGTTCGTAATGACCCATTATATGAATAGTGGTGTGAGAGGGTGGCGATACCCTGTAATTACATAATATCGTATAACTCATGCATATCTGCATCATATTATACAGGTATGTAGAAGACAAGGAGCCGGTTCATATACATAGAAATCATGGAGCCCCATGTCAAAAAAATCGGGGAGGGGGTCATGTATTAAGGCAGGTAAACTAATTATGCCCATACTGAAGCCCCTTAGTGTTCTCACCCACTATTATAACCCTTTCATGGCCATCATAGAGTATAGTGCCCCCTATAGCACATTATGACACCACAGTGCCTCCAGTCAAGTATAATGCCACCAGTTACCCCAACACAGTATCATTTCTCCCACAGCATGATGCCCCTAAAGTGCCCCCCACACAGTATGATGGCTTCCCCACCCCCTATACATAGCAAGGAGGCCCCACAGCTCTGCTATATATAGAATTGATGCGCCACAGCTCCCCTATATACAGTGGGCACGGAAAGTATTCAGACCCCCTTTACATTTTTCACTCTTTGTTTCATTGCAGCCATTTGGTAAATTCAAAAAAGTTTATTTTTTTCTCGTTAATATACACTCTGCACCACATCATGACTGCAAAAAACAGAAATGTAGAAATTTTTGCAAATATATTAAAAAAAGGAAAACTGAAATCTCACATGGTCATAAGTATTCAGCCCCTTTGCTCAGTATTGAGTAGAAGCATCTTTTGAGCTAGTACAGCCATGAGTCTTTTTGGGAATGATGCAACAAGTCTCTCACCCCTGGATTTGGGGATCCTCTGCCATTCTTCTTGGCAGATCCTCTCCAGTTCCATCAGGTTGGATGGTGAACGTTGGTGGACAGCCATTTTCAGATTTCTCCAGAGATGCTCAATTGGGTTTAGGTCAGGGCTCTGGCTGGGCCAGTCAAGAATGGTCACAGAGTTGTTCTGAAGCCACTCCTTTGTTATTTTAGCTGTGTGCTTAGGGTCATTGTCTTGTTGGAAGGTGAACCTTCGGCCAAATCTGAGGTCCAGAGCACTCTGGAAGAGGTTTTCATCCAGGATATCTTTATACGTAGCCACATTCATGTTCCCTTCAATTACAACCAGTCATCCTGTTCCTGCAGCTGAAAAACATCCCCATAGCATGATGCTGTCACCACCATGTTTCACTGTTGGGATTGTATTGGGCAGGTGATGAGCAGTGCCTGGTTTTCTCCACACATACCACTTAGAATTATCACCAAAAAGGTCTTTGTCTCATCAGACCAGAGAATCTTATTTCTCATAGTCTGGGAGTCCTTCATGTGTTTTTTTGTAAACTCTGCCTTTCTTATGTCTGGCACTGAGGAGAGGCTTCTGTCGGGCCACTCTGCCATAAAGGCCCTACTGGTGGAGGGTTGCAGTGATAGTTGACTTTGTGGAACTTTCTCCCATCTCCCTACTGCATCTCTGGAGCTCAGCCACAGTGATCTTGGGGTTCTTCTTTACTTCTCTCACCAAGGCTCTTCTCCCACGATTGCTCAGTTTGGCTGGACGGCCAGGTCTAGGAAGACTTTTGGTGGTCCCAAACTTCTTCCATTTAAGGATTATGGAGGCCACTGTGTTCTTAGGAACCTTGAGTATTGCAGATATTCTTTTGTAACCTTGGCCAGATCTGTGGCCTCCACAATTCTGTCTCTGAGCTCCTTGGCCAGTTCCTTTGACCTCATGATTCTCATTTGGTCTGACATGCACTGTGAGGTCTTATATAGACAGGTATGCGCCTTTACAAATCAAGTCCTATCAGTGTAATTAAACACAGCTGGACGCCAATGAAGTAGTACCATCTCAAGGAGGATCACAAGGAAATGGACAGCGTGTGACTTAGGCTGAGCTCACACGTGGCGTTTTTTTCGCGTTTCCGCGGCGGTTTTAACCGTGCGATTTTGCCACGAAAACGCGAAAAATAAGCATCCCATGCATTCCTATGGGATTCCGCAATGCTGTGCTAATGCTGCGGTTTTTACCGCGGCGGAATCGCTTCGCGGTAAAAAACGCAGCATGCTCATTAATTTGTGGAATCGCGGCGATCCCGCACCCATAGGAATGCATTGTTCCGCTTACTTTCCGCATGTGGCTGTGCACACCATGCGGAAAGTAAGCAGAACAATTGCGGATGGTACCCACGGTCCGGAGGAGAGGAGACTGTCCTCCGGGCTTTGGGTACCATATCCCTGTAAAAAAAATAGAATTTAAAATAAAAAATATTGTTATTCTTACCTTCCGGCGTCCCGCACAGCATTCTCGCCTCTCTCCACGCTCCCGGTCCCAGTAAGCCTTTGCGAAAATGCCCGCGATGGCGTCCGTTCTTGCGGGATCGCGAAGTCGCGCGACATCGCGATCCCGCGAGACCGGACGTCATCGCGGGCATTTTCGCAAAGGATTACTGGGAACGGATGCGCGGGACGTCGGAAGGTGAGAATAACACCATTTTTTACATTCTATCTTTTACTACTGATGCTGCATTGGCGTCCTCAGTAGTTAAAAGTTGGTCACACTGGTCAAACACTATGTTTGACCAGTGTGACCAACCTGTCAATCAGTTCTTCAAGCGATGCTACGGATCGCTTGGAAAGCGCTAGCATTTTGCAAGCTAATTACGCTTGCAAAATGCTAGTTTTTCCGCGGGAAAATCGCGGGAATTTAAAATGTGATTTTCCCGCGGAATGGAATTCCGGAGGTAATTTCCACGAGAGTTCCGGTACATGTGCACTTAGCCTTACTGTAGATATGAGTGTCTGAGCAAAGGGTCTGAATACTTACGACCATGTGATATGTTTTTCTTTTTATTATAAATTTGCAAAAAAATTTCTACATTTCTGATTTTTTTTCAGTGAAGATGGGGTGCAGAGTGTACATTAATGAGAAAAAAAAAAATGAACTTTTTTGAATTTACCAAATGGCTGCAATGAAACAAAGAGTGAAAAATGTAAAGGGGTCTGATTACTTTCCGTACCCACTGTGTAGCATGGAGGCCCCACACCTCCTTATCCTTATACACAGTATGATGTCCTCTACAGTCACATGTAGTTTGAGGGTGCACACACAAAGCATTATAACCCTCGCCATCCTCCACTCAATATAAAGACCCCCCATGTCCCCAGCACACTATTGGGACCCCCACCTACATTTCCAACAATGGAGGTGTGATGTAATGACGTCATTGTGCCTGATGTGATTATTCACTGAGACGCACAGGCAGTGTGATGAAGCCGGGAGCTGACGGATCCCTCCTGCACCATTCTGTTCCACGGTGTCCATAGGATGCAGACAGATACCGTTGAAATTGTAATTACAGATCATGAGAGTTAGGAAGCGGTTCCACTTAGCACCCCCCCCCCCCCAATTCACAGGTCTTATAGAGGCCTATTGGTCTGCAGTTAAATCTGGTACACCCCTGCACAAGGCTCGTTCCTTACAGCATGGACACATTTTGCTTCCTCTTAGAGCTCCAAATCTCTCGCAGCTGTCTGCAGCCACCACTAGGGGGAGCCCACAGCACACTATGTAATGGCGTATTCTGTGCACGGTGTGCAGTGAGCTCCCTCTAGTGGTGGCTTCAGGCATCCAGCATTTTATCATTTCACTCTTTTTTTTTTTTTTTTCCTGTGCAGATTTGCTGCTGTAGATCAGGAAGATGAAGCTCCATCCAGCGGTAAAAACGTGATCAAAAAGTGAAAGGAGTTTTACCCAATTCATCCTGGCCTTGTTATAAATACTGAAATCATCATGCACTCACCCTCCCCTGAGCAGGAGTGGAGATGCAGCATCAGACCTGGGGAGGGTGAGTGCATGCTGATTTTAGTATTTTTAACAAGGCCAGGTTAAAAACTAGTACAAAAAAAAAAAAAAAATTTGAAAGGGGAAATTCTGTTTAATCTGCACAGGTTGTAGAGGTATTGCCTCCAGTCAGCGCAGGCTGCAGTACCACACACGACCTGAAGAAAGCTGTGGCACTGTGTTTACAAGAAACCAATATTCTTAACCCAAATATTTCCTGACATGACTTCTCCTTTCTCCAGAAACTGTCCGACGCGTACAAGGAGAAGAAAAGCGTGAAGAAGAAAGCGGCTCCGCAGCAAAACCCCGGCGGCGTGTTTGTGAAGAGAGGAGCGGAGAAGTAACACAATGCATGCTGGGAGTTAGACCTTCGCTGGTCACCTGACCCCTGGATTGTCTATAGAAAAATCAGACTTTTCTGGATTTTATGCCAAAATTGAATATTTTTGTATTACCTGTTTAGTGGCTGAACTTTGTAAGAAGAAAAAAAACAAAACAATTAAAACTTTCTTTGTATTTTTTAGACTTGTAATTTTTTTGTATTTTTCTGTTAATAAAGCTGCGTGAGGACTGGGCCACCCAGTGGTGGTTGTTCTTGTGAAAAGCACGACACTCGCAAGTCTGACCTGATCACAGCCAACGAGCGGAGCGCAGACACTGAACCAGCAGCGACGGCGGCGGCCAACAGGTTTAATAGAACAATATAAAACCAGAAATACATTTCAGGGGACAAAACGCGTAGAAAAGGCACTTAGGGAAACATTCAGTCCGGTCCGAGAAATGATGAACTGTGCGTGAGCGGATAACGAGAAGCGGCATAGCCCTGAACGGCTACAAGTCCTGCCCATGGGGAGCTGACGGCGACTGGCGGCAGCGGGGAGAGGATGAGAGCCAGCTGCTGCCAATCAAATGCCGGTGAGTCTTCACTACTTCCAGAGTCTGTAAAATCCCAGAGCGATCGCCAGGCAGGTGAAGACGGAGGCTGGAACGAGACAGGGAGGAAATAATATGAAAAGCAAGAAGTAATGGAGAACTGAGCGCACCGATATCTACATGTGAACTGTAGCCGATAACGTGGCGCTATATATATACTAATTATGCAAATTGTCTCTTCAGAGAGGAAGAGGACTAGAACTCTAGTGCCACCTATTGGAGGTAGCAATCCTAAAAGTCAATGTTGACCCTTTAACGAGCCTAGTTACATGACTTAGGATAAAAGCCAAGCCAGAATCTCCATTTGCAGACACTGTTTCGGGGTACTGCCCCTCATCAGTGCAAAGTGGGAGATCTGGTCCCAAACCAGATCTCCCACTTTGCACTGATGAGGGGCAGTACCCCGAAACACAGTGTCTGCAAATGGAGATTCTGGCTTGGCTTTTATCCTAAGTCATGTAACTAGGCTCGTTAAAGGGTCAACATTGACTTTTAGGATTGCTACCTCCAATAGGTGGCACTAGAGTTCTAGTCCTCTTCCTCTCTGAAGAGACAATTTGCATAATTAGCATATTTCCCAGAGGAGCATTGCGGCTTTAAGTCTCCTCACCTTGACATGCTTAGCATGTCATTCTCCGCAAGGAGAAATGATGATATATTATATATATATATATACATATACACACACACACACAGCTCTCTATAAGAAGACACCTCTGCATGTTTTTCTCAATATCTGACATGAAATCAGAATAAACCTTTCCCGTTTTAGGTCAATTAGGATTATCATAATTATTAATATTTGCCAAATGCCAGAATAATGAGAGAGAATGTTTTAAGGCATTTTTATTACTTACTGCAAAGTCAGAAGTTTCCATCCATTTCATTAGTATTTGGTACCATTGCCCTTACACTGAATGACTTGGGTTAGACGTTTGGGATCTCCTTCCACAAGCTTCTCACAATAGCTGGTCAGAATTTGGGCCCATTCCTCCTGACAAAACTGGTGTAACTGATCCAGGTTTGTAGGTCGCCTTGCTCGCACCGGCCTTTTCAGCTTTGCCCATAAATTTTCAGTAGGATTGAGATCAGGGCTTTGTGATGGCCGCTCCAAGACTTTGACTTTGTTATCCTGAAGCATTGTTACCATTTTGGCAGTATGCTTCGGGTCATTGTCCATTTGGAAGACCCATTTCTGCCCAAGCTTTAACTTCCTGGCTGATGCCTTGAGATGTTGCTTCAGTATTGCCACATCATCTTCTTTACTGATGATGCCATATATTTTGTGAAGTGCACCAGTCCTTCCTGCAGCAAAACAACCCCACAACATGATGCTGCCACCCCCATGTTTCACAGTTGGGATGGTGTTCTTAGGCTTCCAAGCTTCTCCCTTTTTTCTCCAAACGTAACAATGGTCATTATGCCCAGAAAGTTCAATTTTAGTTTCATCAGACCACAGGACATGTCTCCAAAAATGAAGGTCTTTGTTCCTGTGTGCATTTGCAAACATTAATCTGGCTTTTTATTTTTCTTTTGGAGTAATGACTTCTTCCTGGCAGAGTGGCCTTTCAGCCCATGTTACAGTATTTGTCTCACTGTGGATACTGACACAAACTTACCAGCTTCCGACATCATCTTCACAAGGTCTTTTGCTTTTGTCCTTGGGTTGATATGCACATGTCGGACCAAAGCACATCCATCTCTGGGACACAGAATCCATCTCCTTCCTGAGCAGTATGATGGCTGAACATTCCCATCTTGTTTGTACTTGCATATAATTGTTAGTACAGATGAACGAGGCACCTTCAGGTATCTTGTGATTGTACCCAAGGATCAGCCAGACTTGTGCAAGTCCTCAATTCTCTTTCTGATATCTTGGCCAATTTCTTCAGATTTTCCCATGATGCTACACAAAGAAGCAGTGTGTTTCAGGTGTGCATTAAAATACATCCACAGGTGTGTCTCTAATTAACTCAGTGAAAAATGAGGATGAATGAACTCATGGAGATCAACATCCAACACTGCGGAGACACCATCACATGTTTCTCAGCGCAGTGATTCTATAGCAATGCCCCCATCACTTATGGGAAATATGTTATGCATCTAATTAACTCAGATCAGAAGCTTCCAAACACATCATCATATGGGCAGTCCAAAATTGTTTAAATGCATAGTAATCTTAGTGTATGGAAACTTTTGACTTTGCAGTAAGTAATAAAAATGCCTGAAAACATTCTCTTCTCTCTCATTATTCTGGCATTTGGCAAATATTAATAATTCTGGCAATTTCTGACAGCGGCCTTTAAAATATTGAGATCTATTGTGGGAATTCCATCCAATGGAGGGAGAGAGAGAGAGAATTTTTTTTTGCAACTGAAAAGTTCGGGCCTTCATTTGTGTTTATTGGGGTTCCGAACCGAACTATGGAATAAAGTTTGTGTAGGGCACCAGAACTTCCCCGGGGGCCGCTCATCCCTACTCGTATGGCTATGTGAACAGGAAAAAAAAAAAAAAGTTACGACTCGTGGAAGGAGGGGGGGGGGGGATAGAAATGAAAGCGCTAAAAAGGAAAATTAGCCGTGATGGAAAGGGTTCTACAACACAGCGCAGCAAGTGTTGTCATATGGACACAAGCATAAAGGAGCCATGCCGAGCGCCAATGGTCCAATCACAGAGATGTGATACTCACCGGCCAAGTAGCGGATGGTGTCCAGCTTATGTGACTCCATCAGTGTCTTCAGGGAGGCGATATCGATATCTATCTTCTTATTGATTTCCGTGATGGCGCCGTCCGTGGACATGTTCTACAGGGGAAAGACACGTTCAGGACACGAGAAGCAGCAGACCGGCCCGATACACCAGAGAGCGCCGCTATGTACCATAACATGGTCTCTAGTGACTACAGATTAAAGGGAAGGCGTCATCAGAAAATAACCCAAAATCAGATTGCTATGTTAAAGGGGTTGTCCACCACTACTGGGGGTTCTATTCTTACCCGTCCCTCACATAACAAAAAGAGTATATACCTCCCCACACAGCGCCGCTCCTCTGTATGACGTAATGATTCCTGGTGGATACTCCACCATGTTATGGCATGTGACTGCTGCAACAAATCAGCGTCCGCTGATAAACTGGAGCGGTCACTTCACAGAAGACACACACACCTCTTTCAATTTCACACTGGCCGCTAGTTATAATAGTCTCATACTACCTTTGCTGTACTAAACACATCTCAGCAGATTCACTATCATTACAGACATGATTACACTGACTGATAACACAGGATCCACCATTTACAATAGCTGATGTCACAGCTCACCTCCTCCTCCTGTACAATGACTGATAACATCTCTATATACAGTTGTGCTCAAAAGTTTACATACCCCGGCAGAATTTTTGCTTTCTTGGCCTTTTTTCAGAGAATATGAAAGATAACACCAAACCTTTTTCTCCACTCATTGGGTTGGGTTGGGTGAAGCCATTTATTGTCAGACTACTGTGTTTTCTCTTACTACATCATAATGACACCCCTAAACATCCAAATGACCCTGATCAAAAGTTCACATACCCCATTTCTTAATACTGTGTATTGCCCCCTCTAACATCAATGACAGCTTGAAGTCTTTTGTGGTAGCTGTGGATGAGGTTCTTTATTTTCTCAGATGGTAAAGTTGCCCACTCTTCTTGGCAAAAAGCCTCCAGTTCCTGTAAATTCCTGGGCTGTCTAGCATGAACTGCGCGCTTGAGATGTCCCCAGAGTGGCTCAATGACATTGAGGTCAGGAGACTGAGATGGCCACTCCAGAACCTTCACTTTGCTCTGCTGGAGCCAATGACAGGTTGACTTGGCCTTGTGTTTTTGATCGCTGTCATGTTGGAACGTCCAAGTACGTCCCATGCGCAGCTTCCGGGCTGATTATCAGCAAATACTGGAGGCAAATTTGCAATCATGTTCTGCATTCATCTCCCCTTCAACTTTGACCAAGTTTCCTGTGCCTTTGTAGCTCACATATTCCCTTGAACATCAGCGATCCACCTCTATGCTTTGCAGTAGGAATGGTGTTGCTTTCATCAAACGCCTTGTTGACCTCTCTCCACATGTAACATTTATGGTTCAATTTTGGTCTCATCACTCCAAATTACCTTGTTCCAGAAGTTTTGAGGCTTGTCTCTGTGCTGTTTTGCGTATTGTAGGTGAGATACTTTGTGGCATTTGCACAGTAATGACTTTCTTCTGGCGACTCGACCATGCAGACCATTTTTCTTCAAGTGCCTTCTTATTGTGCATCTTGAAACAGCCACACCGCTAGTTATCAGAGAGTCCAGTTATTTCAGCTGATGTTATTTGTGGGTTTTTCTCTGCATCTCGAACAATTTTCCTGGCAGTTGTGGACAATTTTTGTTGGTCTACCTGACCGTGGTTTTGTTTTTACAGAGCCCATGATTTTCCATTTGTTAACCACAGGTTGAACGCTGCTGACTGGCATGATCAATTCCTTGGATATATTTCTGTATCCCTTTCCTGTTTTATACAGTTCAAATACCTTTTTCTGTAGATCTGTTGACAATTCTTTGGCTTTCCCCATGACTCACAATCCAGAATCATCAGTGGCTGGATGAAAGATGCAAGAGTCTGTCTGGATCCCAGAAACTCACTCTGCTTGTAATCAGTGTGTGTGCATAATAGCTAACAGGTCACAGGTGAGGATGTTACCTTTAGTAGCCATTCAAACCCATTTGTATTAACTTCTGTGAATGTTATCAGGCCAAAATCATCAGGGTATGTAAACTTTTACTCAGAGTCATTTGGATGTTTTGGGTTGTCATTATGACTGAAACAGAGAAAACACAGTAGTCTGACAATAAATGGCTTCACCCAACCACTAACCATGAGCGGAGAAAAAGATTTGGTGTTATCATTCATATTCTCTGAAAAAAGGCCAAGAAAGCAAAAATTCTGCCGGGGTATGTAAACTTTTGAGCACAACTGTATACTAGATACACAGGATCCACCATTCACAATAAGTGATGTCACAGCTCACCTCCTCCACATTCACTCAGGCAGTAAATAATCTCCAGCAGTCGCCATATAATGGGGGACGATACAAAATAAAGAAATGGCCACCACTGACCTCGAGTCCCCTGCTGTTGCCACCGCCCTGGTGGTCTCGGCCATTCCTGCAGTGGTGATGTCCCTTCCATCATTCGCATGACCGCTGCAACCAATCACTGGCTTAGTGGTCACATGATGTAGATGGACATCACCGATCCTGCAGTGAAGATTACGGGAGCGATGGTGTTGGTAGAGCGGGGGGCTCAGTGAGCAAGTAGCGGCCGTTCTCCCTGCGCCATTGCAACTTTTGAAAAATCTTGAACGAAAATCACAACCTTAAAAGTGGTTCTCCGTCACCAATTCCCTCCACATCAGCAGGCGAGAGGCGATGAAGGCGTCACCAGATACCCGGCGAGATGTGTGCACCATCGCCGGGTGCTCAGGACTGATGTACGGTGCCAGCAGGATGGGGACAGCAGAGACCCCAGAGAAAGGTTTTAATGACTGTTTGCCAAGGAGGAGGTAAGAACTGGTGTGACTGAGGGCGGTGACATGTCAGGGCCGATCTGCAGGGGGCGCCGTCTACAAGCACCTTATATTCTACAGGTACAGACGGTATGGGGCATAAATCACCGGGTTATCGCACAGCGTCACCTTTTTATGGAATTCGGTGCTCGCCTCCATCAGCTTCTTCTCTTGTTCTGTGAACTGCAGAAAGAATCAACAGAAAGAAGAGGCGTCAGGGTGAAGGGTGCCACCGACACGATCCAGGGGGCTGTTAGTTGTCATTATCCTGCACCCCCGAGTGTCAGGGTCATTATCCTGCACCCCCGAGTGTCAGGGTCATTATCCTGCACCCCCGAGTGTCAGGGTCATTATCCTGCACCCCCGAGTGTCAGGGTCATTATCCTGCACCCCCGAGTGTCAGGGTCATTATCCTGCACCCCCGAGTGTCAGGGTCATTATCCTGCACCCCCGAGTGTCAGGGTCATTATCCTGCACCCCCGAGTGTCAGCGCCATTATCCTGCACCCCCGAGTGTCAGCGCCATTATCCTGCACCCCCGAGTGTCAGCGCCAATATCCTGCACCCCCGAGTGTCAGCGCCAATATCCTGCACCCCCGAGTGTCAGGGTCATTATCCTGCACCCCGAGTGTCAGCGCCAATATCCTGCACCCCCGAGTGTCAGGGTCATTATCCTGCACCCCCGAGTGTCAGGGTCATTATCCTGTACCCCGAGTGTCAGGGTCATTATCCTGCACCCCCGAGTGTCAGGGTCATTATCCCGTACCCCAAGCGTCATTATCCCGTACCCCAAGCGTCATTATCCCGTACCCCAAGCGTCATTATCCCGTACCCCAAGCGTCAGCGTCCTACATCACACAGCTGCTTCCCCCTCTATTGTCTTTCTTATCTGCCCATTACAGGCAGCACTTCTGCAGGTTGTCACTTCCACGTATCGGCCAGCAGGTGGCAGCACAGCACCATCTGCAGGCTCTTACCATGTCGGTGAGGCGGCTCCTCTCCAGGTTGATGTCCAGCTTCGTGTCTGCGCGGATCTGATTTGTTTCATTCTTAAATTCCAAACAATATAAAATATAGAGCGTGAGTAATATACAGTACACACCGTATGGAGAAGAGTCTTGTGCCCCCTCCACATCACAGCAGGGGGCTTTCCTTGTGCACAGTCATGGGGGACAGAGAAGGGCGAACCCCAAACTGTTAGGAAAACAAACAAAAAAAAAAAAAAAGCACATTTGAAAGGTAGACTCACCAAACCCTGACTAATGCACTGGCCGGATGCAGCAGACCTCCACTGATAAAGGCTGGGGCAGCCCAGGTGCAACCCACTGATGAGAACAGACAGTAACCCAAGAGGGTCTGGCTGCCTAGTGGGAAAAATGCAGACAAATAGGGTTTGCATAGGACATCAGTCACACAGGTCAGTGTGGTGCAAAGTGTCTGAACAGCCTATTAATGACGCCCATAGTATTAGCAGGCGGGCTGCTCCGCACTATATACATGCATCACACAGGAAAACCAAGCCAACATGGAGGGTTCTAGCTGCATCCTGCAAAAATGATAAAAAGTGCAAAAAGATAAATAGATATGGGGTATTAGTTATTAGGAACAAGGGATCGGATGTTATAGACTGGAGGCTGGATACTATTCACCGGGGGTGAGGCGGACGTTATACACCGGGGGTGAGTAGCCCATCAGTTTTTTAATGCAGCTCTGGAGTTGACTGGAGACAAATGCTATAACCGGCACATGTGGCGCTAATTTACCAATCAGTACAAGACAGACAAAGAAATCCGCGTCCCATGTGACGTGTCGGCCATCGCTCACCTGCAGATGCTGTCTCACATGACCGATTTCAATCTTCATTTTCTAAAATGCAAAAAGATAGAATCTAGATAAACCTTCACCTCCAACATAACCTATAAAAAGTATGTGAACCCCTATAGATCATCTCTGCAAAATGCAAATCTCCCCCCCAGTCCCGCTGGGACATTCCTTCCGGTGCTCTCGTTTATAGGACCTTGTGACACCCGACCTTCAATCCTCAGTAGTCCTCTATACAAACCTCCTACAGTGACGCCGGGGATTGTGCGCCTTGGTATTTGGTGACATTACCATAAAGAGCAGAAAGTCTCATTACCATCCTAAACAGACAATGTCACATAATTATGTGCCCCCTCACGATCCTGGACTTTAGTGAAATGTCAGACAGAGACGTTGAGTCTATTCCAAAAGGTAAAAAAAAAAAAAAAAGCCCAATACCACGCCGTGATTTACATATTTCCATAACATTACATAAGGGTGATGGGGTAAGAAGTAACTTAAAGGGAACTGGTCACCGGTCATAAACACATGTTTTTTCCAAACTGATATAAATGCCGCTGTTCTCCTGAATCCAGCGTCACTTTCCTTTTGTTCCTGTGCCTCTCGGTTCCTGAGATATGGCCCTTTTTTCACTAGTCTTCTTAGCAAAGTGGGTGTGGTTCTCAAGAAAACACCCCCAAAGAAGCGTCGAGGACCGCACCCACTTGTGTTAAACGACTAGCTTTTACATAAATACATAGATGGCCGTATCTCAGGAACGGAGAGGCGCAGGAGCAAAAGAAAAACATCGCCAGATTCATGAGAACGGCGGCATTTACACAAGGTAAAAATAAAATACATTTACAGCAGGTGACAGCTCCAGATGCAGAGTATCAATCATTTAAAAGGGAATGCATCATCAGAAAATTACTGTTTAAATCACCTTCTTCCCCATTTTTTAACTAAGGCTATGTGCACACGTTGCAGATTCTGCTGCAGGTTTTTCTGCGCGGAACCGCAGGTAAAGTGACCTGAGGTTTGGTCTGCGGTTTCACACCTCTACTATGTTAAAGGTGTGAAACCACTGCGGAAACCGCACAAACAATGGACATGCTGCGGTTTGTAACCGCACTGTGAGCACAGCGTTTTTGAAACCCCATAGGGTTTCATTGTACTGTACCATGTCAGCGGAACTGCTGCGTTTCCGCAGGGCCAAAACCGCTGCAGAAACGCAGCAGAATCCGCAACGTGTGCACATAGCCTTAAAGTTTTTTTCCTATGTCATAATCTTTATTAGAAATAAAAAAAAAAAAAATGAAAAACCTTGCAGTTCTCACACTGGCCACTGGGGCTTTTTCTAGACACCAACTTCCTGTTATTTCAGGAAATGCACATGAACATTAGCAGCAATGGACAGACGGATATTGTATTTTGTACTGAAGCATCTAATGAGCGGTTATATATTTCTATTCAATATATTATATATAATATATTATTTTTTAAATACACGTAAGGCAACATGATTTAGAAAAATAGGTAATTTTTTTTTTTACTACTAAATTCCCTTTAACTATCTGACCGGCTGCCATTAATAAGTACAGAACAAGTACACTTGATTCCAGCCAAAGTTAATGTCTGTCTCCAGCCTTTCTGACCTCCCGCTGACTAATACATGTTCACGTCTTCCATACTACCTCATTCTCCGCCCTTAGCGTTGCAAATTCACTTTTCTCCAGAATCACCATGTCTTTCCGTATGGAGTCCAGGTGCGCCATGATCTGCTGGAGGGTGATTTCCTGCAGGGAAAAAAAAAAACGAGAGCGTGGTTTAAAGGGAATAAACATTTATGCCTATTGTAAAAAATTTTGCCAAAATTTTCACGAATATTTGTCAACCTAAAAGCCTTGATTTTGCAAAGAAAAAAAAAAAATTGTGGCCAAAACCCATGATCTGACCGTGACATGGTTCTCCACCCTATAAACAGACCCCAGACGGCATCTACAGACCCCACAACAGGATTTCCCAGCGTCTTTAAAGAAATCATGAGACATTGCGCCCTGTGTGGTCTGACTTTAATGCTTTACAAAAACAGTGCATTTCTTTATGGTGTGACGGATGTGTGACAGGCGGCCAAATACAATGACAGAATCCATTATGCTGCGATCATAAAATATCACAACGTGCGAGGATTAATCACATAGGGCTGACAAAAAAAATAAAAAATCTGTCACAAATTTGATGCGACGTTCAATCTGTTTACACGCAGCATCATCTGATATGGACGAATAATGGACGACAGCGGCGGATAATCAAGGAGAGCGGATCAGTATTTATTCTGCGCCTTATAAAATATGTAAGACTCTCCTGGAATCGGGAGTAAAAGACCTGAATAATACCGTCTCTTCACTCAGAAACACAGCTCAAAAGGCAAAGAACAACAAAGATAACAGTGACAGCAAAAGCTGCCCCTATATACCAGAATATAACTACTATAATACTGCCCCTATATACCAGAATATAACTACTATAATACTGCTCCTATGTACAAGAATATAACTACTATAATACTGCCCCTATGTACAAGAATATAACTACTATAATACTGCCCTCTATGTACAAGAATATAACTACTATAATACTGCTCCCTATATACAAGAATATAACTACTATAATACTGCCCCTATATACCAGAATATAACTACTATAATACTGCCCCTATATACAAGAATATAACTACTATAATACTGCCCCCTATGTACAAGAATATAACTACTATAATACTGCCCCCTATGTACAGGAATATAACTACTATAATACTGCTCCTATGTACAAGAATATAACTGCTATAATACTGCTCCTATGTACAAGAATATAACTACTATAATACTGCCCCTATGTACAAGAATATAACTACTATAGTACTGCCCCCTATGTACAAGAATATAACTACTATAATACTGCACCCTATGTACAAGAATGTAACTACTATAATACTGCCCCTATGTACAAGAATATAACTACTATAATACTGCCCCTATGTACAGGAATATAACTACTATAATACTGCCCCATGTACAAGAATATAACTACTATAATACTGCTCCTATGTACAGGAATATAACTACTATAATACTGCTCCTATGTACAGGAATATAACTACTATAATACTGCTCCTATGTACAGGAATATAACTACTATAATACTGCCCCTATGTACAAGAATATAACTACTATAATACTGCTCCAATGTACAAGAATATAACTACTATAATACTGCCCCTATGTACAAGAATATAACTACTATAATACTGCCCCATGTACAAGAATATAACTACTATAATACTGCCCCATGTACAAGAATATAACTACTATAATACTGCCCCTATGTTCAAGAATATAACTACTATAATACTGCTCTATGTGCAAGAATATAACTACTATAATACTGCCCCTATGTTCAAGAATATAACTACTATAATACTGCTCTATGTGCAAGAATATAACTACTATAATACTGCCCCTATGTACAAGAATATAACTACTATAATACTGCCCATGTACAAGAATATAACTACTTTAATACTGCCCCTATGTACAAGAATATAACTACTATAATACTGCCCCCTATGTACAAGAATATAACTACTATAATACTGCCCCTATGTACAAGAATATAACTACTATAATACTGCCCATGTACAAGAATATAACTACTATAATACTGCCCATGTACAAGAATATAACTACTATAATACTGCCCATGTACAAGAATATAACTACTATATTACTGCTCCCTATGTACAAGAATATAACTACTATAATAATGTTTCTTTGTATAAGAGATGGAAACCATTATATCACACCATATGATGCCGTCTTGGATGGGCGTCTTTACCTGTTGAGCTCGGGTCACCATATCCTTGTACACAGAGTCCAGGCTTGCATTGGTTAATGATGCCAGCGCTGTCACTACCACCTCGGACTGCTCTTTATTGAATCCTTTAAAATAAAAAACGTCATTATGTTTGGCGATCTTCAGGTGTTCAGTGATTGCTGGAGGGAGAATCCATGGTTTGGTGCAACTTTTAGTACAGGGCGACATTATATAAGGAAGGGTGTCACAGCTCCATAGGTCAGCACTTTGTGCCACTCTGTGAATCTCCTACATATGGGGAATTGCAAAAATACTGACCCCTAGAGGTTAGAAAAAAGTACTACCGTAGTAAAGAAAAAACGTAACTGAAGCTGCACCCTTAGAGCGATTATATCCTTTATATTAGAAAGTTGCATAAATAACATTTCCCTTATTCAGTGATGTGACTCTACAGCTGTGTTACAGGTAGATTACGGCTGGGGGAAATGTGGGCGGCAGCGTTCAGAGGATCTGAAACTGTTGAGTAGTTTTGTACAAATTTAAACATGAAAATTCAGAACCAAAATATCCTCATACCGCACCCAAATGCTAATACACAGACAGGTAACAATGTGGCACAGTCGCGTAAGGCTATGTGCACACGGTGCGGATCCTCCCGCGGATATTACTAAATCCGCAGGTCAAAAGACCTGCATTTTTCTTCCTTTATTTTGCGGTTTTACTGCGGTTTTTGTGCGGTTTTCCACCTGCGGATTTGTAGAATGGAGCAGGTGGAAAACAGCAGCAAAACCGCACAAAAGAAGTCACATGCTGCTTTTTTTTCCCGCACAAAAACCGCACGGAAAAAAACGCAGCATGTGCACAGCGTTTTCTTTTTTTACATAGGCCATAATGGTACTGTACATCACCTGCAGTTCTGCTGCAGATCCACAGCGGCAAATCCGCACCGTGTGCACAGACCCTAACGCACTCATACAGGCAGCCACAAAATGCCCTTACACATGTACCCATAAATCAATCACATTCACAATAAGCCCATACATGCCCCCATAATACATGCAGATTCCTGCAGCACTAATCGCGGGGCCGGGTAGAGCGCTCACATCTCCCAGTGTGACTGTTCTACATATCAGCTCGCTGTGGGACATTTGGGATTACGTGGACAACGGTGGACAGATGAGTATATGGTGGTTTGTTTTTTTAAAGTTTTTTTAGCAGCAGATTCTCTAACCCAAACTCAGCCGCCATATGTACAGTATGCCTGTGGAGCCCAGATTAGGATACCGGGGCCGGTCATTACATCCCGGTTGAATGTACACACACAATGCACCAACACAAACTACGAGTATAACACACAGTGAATGCATTCATACACGCACCATCCAACACATGATTCACATTCATGCCTGCATGGATAAATAGCACAAAAATTTACAGTACACGATTCTTACATGAACATACTTATATTACTTTACCAATTCAGAGCAACTCACAAAAGGTCACAAAATCTCATACAAGCACCAAGAAGGTCGCCAATACATACACCCGCAGAACAGAAAGGAAAACCATACATATACCCAAAAACACCAAGGACACTTATGCATGCACCAATAACACACCCATACATACACCCTCATACATAAACCAAGGAAACAAGTATATTTACCCACAAAACAACAAGTACACCCACACAAGCACCTAAAAAAAAACCCAAAACAAATAACAGCACCCGTACATACATCTATAAAACACCAAGAAGGACACCCACACATGCACCTAAAAAAAAAAATAATGCCGGTAAGACCGTCGGTCAGAGCACTGCGGGGGTCAAGCTGTCAGATGTCAGCGAGACCCAGCAGCTGTGACCTGCTGTAAAAAGCTTACTACAGGTCAGCAGGCATAGGCTGATGAGACTGCTCTTCCTATCAGCCAACATCAGCTGTCAATAATAACAGTGATGGCAGGAGCAGCTAATGGGAAATGTAGTCTCTCATCAGCCGGCGCCTGTGCTCACACATACATACATATTCAAATTAAAAAAACATTATACTCACCTAACACCAAATCCCCGATGCCCTCATCTCCTAGAAAAAAAAAAGCTAAACAAAAAAAAAAAAAACCAACCACCATATACTCATCTGTCCACTGTTGTCCACGTAATCCCAAGTGTCCCACAGCGAGCTGATATGTAGAACAGTCACACTGGGAGATGTGATCGCTCTACCCTGCTGCCGGTGATACACAGCGGGAGAGATTACCTCCTGTCAGTATATCACTGAGCTGCCCTCAGAGAGTTCACCGGAGTTCATCAGCTGATCAGCTCCGGTTCTCTCACTTACAGCACCACCACTGTGAGACAACTTTCTCAGGCAGCAGTGGTGCCATAAGGGAGATCACCGGGATGGATCAGCTGATGAACTTCGGTGAACCCTCTCAGGGCTGCTCAGTGATACACTGACAGGAGGTAATCACTCCCGCAGTGTATCACTGGCTGTCTTTGAGAGCAGTCACATCACTGAGGTGACTCCTCTCAAAAAGATCAGGATCGACTTTGAACATTATGGATTATCTTCTCTGCGAAAAGTTGAGGAATATTGTGGTTTTTTATTTTATTTTTATTGCAGGAGACTTTGACTTCGGTGGATGAGGAGTCCGGTGAGTATGGTCTAACTTAGATTCAATAAAGGTGTCTGTGTCATTATTTCAATTAAAGGACTTTATTCTGGGTGTCAGCGTTTTTATAATATGGGGTTAGTAATGGTTGCGTTTTATAGAAGCTTCTCCATTACTAACCTTTGGGCTTGATGTCACCTAACAATACAAAGGTGACATCTACCCCCCCCCCAACCATGCAATTTCCTTTCTCTTTAAATTAACAGTTGCTGTCTGGTTACAGCCTATGTAGGTTCATCCGGGTAACACTCCTACAAAGGCTGGTGACAATGTGTGTCTGTGTTTGAGCTTACTTATGGGCTTAGTAATGAGGGCGTCGGGTTTACAACTTTTCATAAAGGTGTAAATGGCAGCTGCTGACCAAGCCCTAATCCCATTACTCTGATACTACAGCATAAAAAAAAAAAAAAAAAAAAGTTAATAGCCGCATACAAAAACGCACCAAAAAATGCGGCAAAAAGCGCGTTTTTTGCTGCCAAGAGATGCAAAAACCTTACAGAAATTTCTGCAAGCAGATACTCAACGTGCGCACTAGGGTGACCGGATCTCATATGGGGGGGAAAAAATGTCAGAATCTTGTTCGTCTGGACCCCACAAAACGATTCCCCTTTCCAGATATTGAGATAGCCAAAATTTGAGCTCGATCAAACGACGTTAACCCGTGCCGCTCGTCGCTCAAAGTTTGAAAAAAATCCAAATTGAGGTTTTTTAAGATTTAGGTATTTTGCATAGTCTGTTAGACTATAAAGAATGTGACAACAACATTGCAGAAATAGCCCTGACCAAATTCTCGAACCATTTGTGGTATTTGAATGCAGAGTTGGTGGGATTATCGTTTTTTGATCCCACCATTACAGACAATGAAAAGTTGTTAATGGCTAATAAATTGCTCAGTAGCACAGATGAACCATCAGAGCACGCTAACCTACATGAGTTGATAATTTTACATAGTTATCTAATCTATTCTAGAGCTTTTGTTAAAGTAGTTTTGAAACGTCAGAATATAATGCTCGGCATTTGCTTACAACTTGCAGGACATATTGCTTTTGTTCTTCATCTTTTGTCAGAAGGTCGTTAAAGTCGGTTACTTCCTACCTCTTTTAATTTTTCTTTGCTAACTTTTGGATTTACAACCCTAGCGTGCTCTGATGGTTCATCTGTGCTACTGAGCAATTTATTAGCCATTAACCACTTTTCATTGTCTGTAATGGTGGGATCAAAAAACGATAATCCCACCAACTCTGCATTCAAATACCACAAATGGTTCGAAAATTTGGTCAGGGCTATTTCTGCAATGTTGTTGTCACATTCTTTATAGTCTAACAGACTATGCAAAATACCTAAATCTTAAAAAACCTCAATTTGGATTTTTTCAAACTTTGAGCGACGAGCGGCACGGGTTAACGTCGTTTGATCGAGCTCAAATTTTGGCTATCTCAATATCTGGAAAGGGGAATCGTTTTGTGGGGTCCAGACGGACAAAATTCCGACATCGATTTTTTGCGGTCACCCTAGTGCACACGTAGCCTTACTGCTTCCACTTTGTCTTTAAAAAATACCATTTTGATGCAAATGTGGCAGCAGATAAACCCGGCTCTTCCCCGTACAAGAGATAACAGAGTGCATGGCGCCATGTAACAATGCACGCTGTCAGAGCGGGCGGCGGCGTCTGCTGACAGTATCAGCGCGTCCTTGCTGTCACCTTGTCCCTGTATATGTAAAGGCGCAATGACGGATCGATCCATCTGCCACAGCAGCAACCGGACCTGTGATCTGATCTAATCCGATCAATGCAGGTCACAGCACGGACCGGCCCATGCATTCCGGAATAAAATCTGTCCTGACAAGTGTTTTTTGGGGTTTTGTTTTTACAGCGTTCATTGTACGGTGACAATTACCCAGAACAAAGATTCTCCAGGTCTGTACGATTATAGCAATACCAAACCAGTGCAGGGAAAGTCAGGATCAGTAATGTGTGTACACAGTGACTGCACCAGCAGAATAGTGAGTGCAGCTCTGGGGTATAATACAGGATGTACATACATTACATTACTGATCCTGAGTTACTTGAATTATACCCAAGAGCTGCACTCACTATTCTGCTGGTGCAGTCACTGTGTACATACATTACATTACTGATCCTGAGTTACATCCTGTATTATACCCCAGAGCTGCACTCACTATTCTGCTGGTGCAGTCACTGTGTACATACATTACATTACTGATCCTGAGTTACATCCTGTATTATACCCCAGAGCTGCACTCACTATTCTGCTGGTGCAGTCACTGTGTACATACAGGAGGTAAGGCTAGTTTCACACTAGCGTTTTTGAGCGCAGCGACGGCTTGCGCACGGCCGCCGCTAAGCCCCGCCCCTGCCGCACCTCCGCCGGTAGCTCCGCCTACCGGCGCATGACGCTGCATGCGCCCTCCGTCCCCTATCTTTATCACTGGGGGCGCAGGCCGTGCGCAGTATGCGTTTGGCGGCGCATGCGCCTTTTTGACGGTGCGCCGGCGCAACCAAACTGCAGCAAACGCATACTGCGCACGGCCTGCGCCCCCAGTGATAAAGATAGGGGACGGAGGGCGCATGCAGCGCCATGCGCCGGTAGGCGGAGCTACCGGCGGAGGCGGGGCTTAGCGGCGGCCGTGCGCAGGCCGTCGCTGAGCTCAAAAACACTAGTGTGAAACTAGCCTAACTCAGGATCAGTAATGTATGTACACAGTGATTGCACCAGCAGAATAGTGAGTGCAGCTCTGGGGTATAATACAGGATGTAACTCAGGATCAGTAATGTAATATATATATACACAGTGACTGCACCAGCAGAATAGTGAGTGCAGCTCTGGAGTATAATACAGGATGTAACTCAGGATCAGTAATGTAATGTATGTACACAGTGACTGCACCAGCAGAATAGTGAGTGCAGCTCTGGAGTATAATACAGGATGTAACTCAGGATCAGTAATGTATGTACACAGTGACTGCACCAGCAGAATAGTGAGTGCAGCTCTGGGGTATAATACAGGATGTAACTCAGGATCAGTAATGTAATGTATGTACACAGTGACTGCACCAGCAGAATAGTGAGTGCAGCTCTGGGATATAATACAGGATGTAACTCAGGATCAGTAATGTAATATATATATACACAGTGACTGCACCAGCAGAATAGTGAGTGCAGCTCTGGGATATAATACAGGATGTAACTCAGGATCAGTAATGTAATATATATATACACAGTGACTGCACCAGCAGAATAGTGAGTGCAGCTCTGGGATATAATACAGGATGTAACTCAGGATCAGTAATGTAATGTATGTACACAGTGACTGCACCAGCAGAATAGTGAGTGCAGCTCTGGAGTATAATACAGGATGTAACTCGGGATCAGTAATGTAATGTATATACACAGTGTCTGCACCAGCAGAATAGTGAGTGCAGCTCTGGGGTATAATACAGGATGTAACTCAGGATCAGTAATGTAATGTATGTACACAGTGACTGCACCAGCAGAATAGTGAGTGCAGCTCTGGAGTATAATACAGGATGTAACTCGGGATCAGTAATGTAATGTATATACACAGTGTCTGCACCAGCAGAATAGTGAGTGCAGCTCTGGGGTATAATACAGGATGTAACTCAGGATCAGTAATGTAATGTATGTACACAGTGACTGCACCAGCAGAATAGTGAGTGCAGCTCTGGGGTATAATACATTACTGATCCTGAGTTACATCCTGTATGTACACAGTGACTGCACCAGCAGAATAGTGAGTGCAGCTCTGGAGCATAATACAGGATGTAACTCAGGATCAGTAATGTATGTACACAGTGACTGCACCAGCCGAATAGTGAGTGCAGCTCTGGGGTATAATACAGGATGTAACTCAGGATCAGTAATGTATGTACACAGTGACTGCACCAGCAGAATAGTGAGTGCAGCTCTGGAGTATAATACAGGATGTAACTCAGGATCAGTAATGTATGTACACAGTGACTGCACCAGCAGAATAGTGAGTGCAGCTCTGGGGTATAATACATGTGTACATACATTACATTACTGATCCTGAGTTACTTGAATTATACCCAAGAGCTGCACTCACTATTCTGCTGGTGCAGTCACTGTGTACATACATTACATTACTGATCCTGAGTTACATCCTGTATTATACCCCAGAGCTGCACTCACTATTCTGCTGGTGCAGTCACTGTGTACATACAGGAGGTAAGGCTAGTTTCACACTAGCGTTTTTGAGCGCAGCGACGGCTTGCGCACGGCCGCCGCTAAGCCCCGCCCCTGCCGCACCTCCGCCGGTAGCTCCGCCTACCGGCGCATGACGCTGCATGCGCCCTCCGTCCCCTATCTTTATCACTGGGGGCGCAGGCCGTGCGCAGTATGCGTTTGGCGGCGCATGCGCCTTTTTGACGGTGCGCCGGCGCAACCAAACTGCAGCAAACGCATACTGCGCACGGCCTGCGCCCCCAGTGATAAAGATAGGGGACGGAGGGCGCATGCAGCGCCATGCGCCGGTAGGCGGAGCTACCGGCGGAGGCGGGGCTTAGCGGCGGCCGTGCGCAGGCCGTCGCTGAGCTCAAAAACACTAGTGTGAAACTAGCCTAACTCAGGATCAGTAATGTATGTACACAGTGATTGCACCAGCAGAATAGTGAGTGCAGCTCTGGGGTATAATACAGGATGTAACTCAGGATCAGTAATGTAATATATATATACACAGTGACTGCACCAGCAGAATAGTGAGTGCAGCTCTGGAGTATAATACAGGATGTAACTCAGGATCAGTAATGTAATGTATGTACACAGTGACTGCACCAGCAGAATAGTGAGTGCAGCTCTGGAGTATAATACAGGATGTAACTCAGGATCAGTAATGTAATGTATGTACACAGTGACTGCACCAGCAGAATAGTGAGTGCAGCTCTGGAGTATAATACAGGATGTAACTCAGGATCAGTAATGTATGTACACAGTGACTGCACCAGCAGAATAGTGAGTGCAGCTCTGGGGTATAATACAGGATGTAACTCAGGATCAGTAATGTAATATATATATACACAGTGACTGCACCAGCAGAATAGTGAGTGCAGCTCTGGGATATAATACAGGATGTAACTCAGGATCAGTAATGTAATATATATATACACAGTGACTGCACCAGCAGAATAGTGAGTGCAGCTCTGGGATATAATACAGGATGTAACTCAGGATCAGTAATGTAATGAATGTACACAGTGACTGCACCAGCAGAATAGTGAGTGCAGCTCAGGGGTATAATACAGGATGTAACTCAGGATCAGTAATGTAATGTATGTACACAGTGACTGCACCAGCAGAATAGTGAGTGCAGCTCTGGAGTATAATACAGGATGTAACTCGGGATCAGTAATGTAATGTATATACACAGTGTCTGCACCAGCAGAATAGTGAGTGCAGCTCTGGGGTATAATACAGGATGTAACTCAGGATCAGTAATGTAATGTATGTACACAGTGACTGCACCAGCAGAATAGTGAGTGCAGCTCTGGAGTATAATACAGGATGTAACTCGGGATCAGTAATGTAATGTATATACACAGTGTCTGCACCAGCAGAATAGTGAGTGCAGCTCTGGGGTATAATACAGGATGTAACTCAGGATCAGTAATGTAATGTATGTACACAGTGACTGCACCAGCAGAATAGTGAGTGCAGCTCTGGGGTATAATACAGGATGTAACTCAGGATCAGTAATGTAATGTATGTACACAGTGACTGCACCAGCAGAATAGTGAGTGCAGCTCTGGGGTATAATACATTACTGATCCTGAGTTACATCCTGTATGTACACAGTGACTGCACCAGCAGAATAGTGAGTGCAGCTCTGGAGCATAATACAGGATGTAACTCAGGATCAGTAATGTATGTACACAGTGACTGCACCAGCCGAATAGTGAGTGCAGCTCTGGGGTATAATACAGGATGTAACTCAGGATCAGTAATGTATGTACACAGTGACTGCACCAGCAGAATAGTGAGTGCAGCTCTGGAGTATAATACAGCATGTAGCTCAGGATCAGTAATGTAATGTATGTACACACAGTGTCTGCACCAGCAGAATAGTGAGTGCAGCTCTGGGGTATTATACAGGATGTAACTCAGGATCAGTAATGTAATGTATGTACACAGTGACTGCACCAGCAGAATAGTGAGTGCAGCTCTGGGGTATAATACATTACTGATCCTGAGTTACATCCTGTATGTACACAGTGACTGCACCAGCAGAATAGTGAGTGCAGCTCTGGAGCATAATACAGGATGTAACTCAGGATCAGTAATGTATGTACACAGTGACTGCACCAGCCGAATAGTGAGTGCAGCTCTGGGGTATAATACAGGATGTAACTCAGGATCAGTAATGTAATGTATGTACACAGTGACTGCACCAGCAGAATAGTGAGTGCAGCTCTGGAGTATAATACAGGATGTAACTCGGGATCAGTAATGTAATGTATGTACACAGTGACTGCACCAGCAGAATAGTGAGTGCAGCTCTGGGGTATAGTACAGGATGTAACTCAGGATCAGTAATGTAATGTATGTACACAGTGACTGCACCAGCAGAATAGTGAGTGCAGCTCTGGGGTATAATACATTACTGATCCTGAGTTACATCCTGTATGTACACAGTGACTGCACCAGCAGAATAGTGAGTGCAGCTCTGGAGCATAATACAGGATGTAACTCAGGATCAGTAATGTAATGTATATACACAGTGACTGCACCAGCAGAATAGTGAGTGCAGCTCTGGGGTATAATACAGGAGGTAACTCAGGATCAGTAATGTATGTACACAGTGACTGCACCAGCCGAATAGTGAGTGCAGCTCTGGGGTATAATACAGGAGGTAACTCAGGATCAGTAATGTATGTACACAGTGACTGCACCAGCCGAATAGTGAGTGCAGCTCTGGGGTATAATACAGGATGTAACTCAGGATCAGTAATGTATGTACACAGTGACTGCACCAGCAGAATAGTGAGTGCAGCTCTGGAGAATAATACAGGACGTAACTCAGGATCAGTAATGTAATGTATGTACACACAGTGTCTGCACCAGCAGAATAGTGAGTGCAGCTCTGGGGTATTATACAGGATGTAACTCAGGATCAGTAATGTAATGTATATACACAGTGACTGCACCAGCAGAATAGTGAGTGCAGCTCTGGAGCATAATACAGGATGTAACTCAGGATCAGTAATGTAATATATGTACACAGTGACTGCACCAGCAGAATAGTGAGTGCAGCTCTGGAGCATAATACAGGATGTAACTCAGGATCAGTAATGTAATGTATGTACACAGTGACTGCACCAGCAGAATAGTGAGTGCAGCTCTGGAGAATAATACAGGACGTAACTCAGGATCAGTAATGTATGTACACAGTGACTGCACCAGCAGAATAGTGAGTGCAGCTCTGGAGTATAATACAGGACGTAACTCAGGATCAGTAATGTATGTACACAGTGACTGCACCAGCAGAATAGTGAGTGCAGCTCTGGGGTATAATACAGGATGTAACTCAGGATCAGTAATGTAATGTATGTACACTGTACACAGTGTCTGCACCAGCAGAATAGTGAGTGCAGCTCTGGAGTATAATACAGGATGTAACTCAGGATCAGTAATGTAATGTATGTACACAGTGACTGCAGCAGCAGAATAGTGAGTGCAGCTCTGGAGTATAATACAGGATGTAAGTCAGGATCAGTATTGTATGTACACAGTGACTGCACCAGCAGAATAGTGAGTGCAGCTCTGGGGTATAATACAGGATGTAATTCAGGATCAGTAATGTAATGTATGTACACAGTGTCTGCACCAGCAGAATAGTGAGTGCAGCTCTGGAGTATAATACAGGATGTAACTCAGGATCAGTAATGTATGTACAGAGTGACTGCACCAGCAGAATAGTGAGTGCAGCTCTGGAGTATAATACAGGATGTAAGTCAGGATCAGTATTGTATGTACACAGTGACTGCACCAGCAGAATAGAGAGTGCAGCTCTGGGGTATAATACAGGATGTAATTCAGGATCAGTAATGTAATGTATGTACACAGTGTCTGCACCAGCAGAATAGTGAGTGCAGCTCTGGAGTATAATACAGGATGTAACTCAGGATCAGTAATGTATGTACAGAGTGACTGCACCAGCAGAATAGTGAGTGCAGCTCTGGAGTATAATACAGGATGTAACTCAGGATCAGTAATGTAATGTATGTACACAGTGACTGCACCAGCAGAATAGTGAGTGCAGCTCTGGGGTATAATACAGGATGTAACTCAGGATCAGTAATGTATGTACAGAGTGACTGCACCAGCAGAATAGTGAGTGCAGCTCTGGAGTATAATACAGGATGTAACTCAGGATCAGTAATGTAATGTATGTACACAGTGACTGCACCAGCAGAATAGTGAGTGCAGCTCTGGGGTATAATACAGGATGTAACTCAGGATCAGTAATGTAATGTATGTACACAGTGACTGCACCAGCAGAATAGTGAGTGCAGCTCTGGAGTATAATACAGGATGTAACTCAGGATCAGTAATGTAATGTATGTACACAGTGACTGCACCAGCAGAATAGTGAGTGCAGCTCTGGGGTATAATACAGGATGTAACTCAGGATCAGTAATGTATGTTCAGAGTGACTGCACCAGCAGAATAGTGAGTGCAGCTCTGGAGTATAATACAGGATGTAACTCAGGATCAGTAATGTATGTACAGAGTGACTGCACCAGCAGAATAGTGAGTGCAGCTCTGGGGTATAATACAGGATGTAACTCAGGATCAGTAATGTAATGTATGTACACAGTGACTGCACCAGCAGAATAGTGAGTGCAGCTCTGGGGTATAATACAGGATGTAACTCAGGATCAGTAATGTATGTACAGAGTGACTGCACCAGCAGAATAGTGAGTGCAGCTCTGGAGTATAATACAGGATGTAACTCAGGATCAGTAATGTAATGTAAGTACACAGTGACTGCACCAGCAGAATAGTGAGTGCAGCTCTGGGGTATAATACAGGATGTAACTCAGGATCAGTAATGTATGTACAGAGTGACTGCACCAGCAGAATAGTGAGTGCAGCTCTGGGGTATAATACAGGATGTAACTCAGGATCAGTAATGTAATGTATGTACACAGTGACTGCACCAGCAGAATAGTGAGTGCAGCTCTGGGGTATAATACAGGATGTAACTCAGGATCGGTAATGTAATGTATGTACACAGTGACTGCACCAGCAGAATAGTGAGTGCAGCTCTGGAGTATAATACAGGATGTAACTCAGGATCAGTAATGTATGTACACAGTGACTGCACCAGCAGAATAGTGAGTGCAGCTCTGGGGTATAATACAGGATGTAACTCAGGATCAGTAATGTAATGTATGTACACAGTGACTGCACCAGCAGAATAGTGATTGCAGCTCTGGAGTATAATACAGGATGTAACTCAGGATCAGTAATGTATGTACACAGTGACTGCACCAGCAGAATAGTGAGTGCAGCTCTGGAGTATAATACAGGATGTAACTCAGGATCAGTAATGTAATGTATATACACAGTGTCTGCACCAGCAGAATAGTGAGTGCAGCTCTGGGGTATAATACAGGATGTAACTCAGGATCAGTAATGTAATGTATGTACACAGTGACTGCACCAGCAGAATAGTGAGTGCAGCTCTGGGGTATAATACATTACTGATCCTGAGTTACATCCTGTATGTACACAGTGACTGCACCAGCAGAATAGTGAGTGCAGCTCTGGAGCATAATACAGGATGTAACTCAGGATCAGTAATGTATGTACACAGTGACTGCACCAGCCGAATAGTGAGTGCAGCTCTGGGGTATAATACAGGATGTAACTCAGGATCAGTAATGTATGTACACAGTGACTGCACCAGCAGAATAGTGAGTGCAGCTCTGGAGTATAATACAGGATGTAACTCAGGATCAGTAATGTATGTACACAGTGACTGCACCAGCAGAATAGTGAGTGCAGCTCTGGGGTATAATACATGTGTACATACATTACATTACTGATCCTGAGTTACTTGAATTATACCCAAGAGCTGCACTCACTATTCTGCTGGTGCAGTCACTGTGTACATACATTACATTACTGATCCGGAGTTACATCCTGTATTATACCCCAGAGCTGCACTCACTATTCTGCTGGTGCAGTCACTGTGTACATACAGGAGGTAAGGCTAGTTTCACACTAGCGTTTTTGAGCGCAGCGACGGCTTGCGCACGGCCGCCGCTAAGCCCCGCCCCTGCCGCACCTCCGCCGGTAGCTCCGCCTACCGGCGCATGACGCTGCATGCGCCCTCCGTCCCCTATCTTTATCACTGGGGGCGCAGGCCGTGCGCAGTATGCGTTTGGCGGCGCATGCGCCTTTTTGACGGTGCGCCGGCGCAACCAAACTGCAGCAAACGCATACTGCGCACGGCCTGCGCCCCCAGTGATAAAGATAGGGGACGGAGGGCGCATGCAGCGCCATGCGCCGGTAGGCGGAGCTACCGGCGGAGGCGGGGCTTAGCGGCGGCCGTGCGCAGGCCGTCGCTGAGCTCAAAAACACTAGTGTGAAACTAGCCTAACTCAGGATCAGTAATGTATGTACACAGTGATTGCACCAGCAGAATAGTGAGTGCAGCTCTGGGGTATAATACAGGATGTAACTCAGGATCAGTAATGTAATATATATATACACAGTGACTGCACCAGCAGAATAGTGAGTGCAGCTCTGGAGTATAATACAGGATGTAACTCAGGATCAGTAATGTAATGTATGTACACAGTGACTGCACCAGCAGAATAGTGAGTGCAGCTCTGGAGTATAATACAGGATGTAACTCAGGATCAGTAATGTAATGTATGTACACAGTGACTGCACCAGCAGAATAGTGAGTGCAGCTCTGGAGTATAATACAGGATGTAACTCAGGATCAGTAATGTATGTACACAGTGACTGCACCAGCAGAATAGTGAGTGCAGCTCTGGGGTATAATACAGGATGTAACTCAGGATCAGTAATGTAATATATATATACACAGTGACTGCACCAGCAGAATAGTGAGTGCAGCTCTGGGATATAATACAGGATGTAACTCAGGATCAGTAATGTAATATATATATACACAGTGACTGCACCAGCAGAATAGTGAGTGCAGCTCTGGGATATAATACAGGATGTAACTCAGGATCAGTAATGTAATGAATGTACACAGTGACTGCACCAGCAGAATAGTGAGTGCAGCTCAGGGGTATAATACAGGATGTAACTCAGGATCAGTAATGTAATGTATGTACACAGTGACTGCACCAGCAGAATAGTGAGTGCAGCTCTGGAGTATAATACAGGATGTAACTCGGGATCAGTAATGTAATGTATATACACAGTGTCTGCACCAGCAGAATAGTGAGTGCAGCTCTGGGGTATAATACAGGATGTAACTCAGGATCAGTAATGTAATGTATGTACACAGTGACTGCACCAGCAGAATAGTGAGTGCAGCTCTGGAGTATAATACAGGATGTAACTCGGGATCAGTAATGTAATGTATATACACAGTGTCTGCACCAGCAGAATAGTGAGTGCAGCTCTGGGGTATAATACAGGATGTAACTCAGGATCAGTAATGTAATGTATGTACACAGTGACTGCACCAGCAGAATAGTGAGTGCAGCTCTGGGGTATAATACAGGATGTAACTCAGGATCAGTAATGTAATGTATGTACACAGTGACTGCACCAGCAGAATAGTGAGTGCAGCTCTGGGGTATAATACATTACTGATCCTGAGTTACATCCTGTATGTACACAGTGACTGCACCAGCAGAATAGTGAGTGCAGCTCTGGAGCATAATACAGGATGTAACTCAGGATCAGTAATGTATGTACACAGTGACTGCACCAGCCGAATAGTGAGTGCAGCTCTGGGGTATAATACAGGATGTAACTCAGGATCAGTAATGTATGTACACAGTGACTGCACCAGCAGAATAGTGAGTGCAGCTCTGGAGTATAATACAGCATGTAGCTCAGGATCAGTAATGTAATGTATGTACACACAGTGTCTGCACCAGCAGAATAGTGAGTGCAGCTCTGGGGTATTATACAGGATGTAACTCAGGATCAGTAATGTAATGTATGTACACAGTGACTGCACCAGCAGAATAGTGAGTGCAGCTCTGGGGTATAATACATTACTGATCCTGAGTTACATCCTGTATGTACACAGTGACTGCACCAGCAGAATAGTGAGTGCAGCTCTGGAGCATAATACAGGATGTAACTCAGGATCAGTAATGTATGTACACAGTGACTGCACCAGCCGAATAGTGAGTGCAGCTCTGGGGTATAATACAGGATGTAACTCAGGATCAGTAATGTAATGTATGTACACAGTGACTGCACCAGCAGAATAGTGAGTGCAGCTCTGGAGTATAATACAGGATGTAACTCGGGATCAGTAATGTAATGTATGTACACAGTGACTGCACCAGCAGAATAGTGAGTGCAGCTCTGGGGTATAGTACAGGATGTAACTCAGGATCAGTAATGTAATGTATGTACACAGTGACTGCACCAGCAGAATAGTGAGTGCAGCTCTGGGGTATAATACATTACTGATCCTGAGTTACATCCTGTATGTACACAGTGACTGCACCAGCAGAATAGTGAGTGCAGCTCTGGAGCATAATACAGGATGTAACTCAGGATCAGTAATGTAATGTATATACACAGTGACTGCACCAGCAGAATAGTGAGTGCAGCTCTGGGGTATAATACAGGAGGTAACTCAGGATCAGTAATGTATGTACACAGTGACTGCACCAGCCGAATAGTGAGTGCAGCTCTGGGGTATAATACAGGAGGTAACTCAGGATCAGTAATGTATGTACACAGTGACTGCACCAGCCGAATAGTGAGTGCAGCTCTGGGGTATAATACAGGATGTAACTCAGGATCAGTAATGTATGTACACAGTGACTGCACCAGCAGAATAGTGAGTGCAGCTCTGGAGTATAATACAGCATGTAGCTCAGGATCAGTAATGTAATGTATGTACACACAGTGTCTGCACCAGCAGAATAGTGAGTGCAGCTCTGGGGTATTATACAGGATGTAACTCAGGATCAGTAATGTAATGTATATACACAGTGACTGCACCAGCAGAATAGTGAGTGCAGCTCTGGAGCATAATACAGGATGTAACTCAGGATCAGTAATGTAATATATGTACACAGTGACTGCACCAGCAGAATAGTGAGTGCAGCTCTGGAGCATAATACAGGATGTAACTCAGGATCAGTAATGTAATGTATGTACACAGTGACTGCACCAGCAGAATAGTGAGTGCAGCTCTGGAGAATAATACAGGACGTAACTCAGGATCAGTAATGTATGTACACAGTGACTGCACCAGCAGAATAGTGAGTGCAGCTCTGGCGTATAATACAGGATATAACTCAGGATCAGTAATGTGATGTATGTACACAGTGACTGCACCAGCAGAATAGTGAGTGCAGCTCTGGAGTATAATACAGGACGTAACTCAGGATCAGTAATGTATGTACACAGTGACTGCACCAGCAGAATAGTGAGTGCAGCTCTGGGGTATAATACAGGATGTAACTCAGGATCAGTAATGTAATGTATGTACACTGTACACAGTGTCTGCACCAGCAGAATAGTGAGTGCAGCTCTGGAGTATAATACAGGATGTAACTCAGGATCAGTAATGTAATGTATGTACACAGTGACTGCAGCAGCAGAATAGTGAGTGCAGCTCTGGAGTATAATACAGGATGTAAGTCAGGATCAGTATTGTATGTACACAGTGACTGCACCAGCAGAATAGTGAGTGCAGCTCTGGGGTATAATACAGGATGTAATTCAGGATCAGTAATGTAATGTATGTACACAGTGTCTGCACCAGCAGAATAGTGAGTGCAGCTCTGGAGTATAATACAGGATGTAACTCAGGATCAGTAATGTATGTACAGAGTGACTGCACCAGCAGAATAGTGAGTGCAGCTCTGGAGTATAATACAGGATGTAAGTCAGGATCAGTATTGTATGTACACAGTGACTGCACCAGCAGAATAGAGAGTGCAGCTCTGGGGTATAATACAGGATGTAATTCAGGATCAGTAATGTAATGTATGTACACAGTGTCTGCACCAGCAGAATAGTGAGTGCAGCTCTGGAGTATAATACAGGATGTAACTCAGGATCAGTAATGTATGTACAGAGTGACTGCACCAGCAGAATAGTGAGTGCAGCTCTGGAGTATAATACAGGATGTAACTCAGGATCAGTAATGTAATGTATGTACACAGTGACTGCACCAGCAGAATAGTGAGTGCAGCTCTGGGGTATAATACAGGATGTAACTCAGGATCAGTAATGTATGTACAGAGTGACTGCACCAGCAGAATAGTGAGTGCAGCTCTGGAGTATAATACAGGATGTAACTCAGGATCAGTAATGTAATGTATGTACACAGTGACTGCACCAGCAGAATAGTGAGTGCAGCTCTGGGGTATAATACAGGATGTAACTCAGGATCAGTAATGTAATGTATGTACACAGTGACTGCACCAGCAGAATAGTGAGTGCAGCTCTGGAGTATAATACAGGATGTAACTCAGGATCAGTAATGTAATGTATGTACACAGTGACTGCACCAGCAGAATAGTGAGTGCAGCTCTGGGGTATAATACAGGATGTAACTCAGGATCAGTAATGTATGTTCAGAGTGACTGCACCAGCAGAATAGTGAGTGCAGCTCTGGAGTATAATACAGGATGTAACTCAGGATCAGTAATGTATGTACAGAGTGACTGCACCAGCAGAATAGTGAGTGCAGCTCTGGGGTATAATACAGGATGTAACTCAGGATCAGTAATGTAATGTATGTACACAGTGACTGCACCAGCAGAATAGTGAGTGCAGCTCTGGGGTATAATACAGGATGTAACTCAGGATCAGTAATGTATGTACAGAGTGACTGCACCAGCAGAATAGTGAGTGCAGCTCTGGAGTATAATACAGGATGTAACTCAGGATCAGTAATGTAATGTATGTACACAGTGACTGCACCAGCAGAATAGTGAGTGCAGCTCTGGGGTATAATACAGGATGTAACTCAGGATCAGTAATGTATGTACAGAGTGACTGCACCAGCAGAATAGTGAGTGCAGCTCTGGGGTATAATACAGGATGTAACTCAGGATCAGTAATGTAATGTATGTACACAGTGACTGCACCAGCAGAATAGTGAGTGCAGCTCTGGGGTATAATACAGGATGTAACTCAGGATCAGTAATGTAATGTATGTACACAGTGACTGCACCAGCAGAATAGTGAGTGCAGCTCTGGAGTATAATACAGGATGTAACTCAGGATCAGTAATGTATGTACACAGTGACTGCACCAGCAGAATAGTGAGTGCAGCTCTGGAGTATAATACAGGATGTAACTCAGGATCAGTAATGTAATGTATGTACACAGTGACTGCACCAGCAGAATAGTGAGTGCAGCTCTGGAGTATAATAAAGGATGTAACTCAGGATCGGTAATGTAATGTATGTACACAGTGACTGCACCAGCAGAATAGTGAGTGCAGCTCTGGAGTATAATACAGGATGTAACTCAGGATCAGTAATGTAATGTATGTACACAGTGACTGCACCAGCAGAATAGTGAGTGCAGCTCTGGGGTATAATACAGGATGTAACTCAGGATCAGTAATGTAATGTATGTACACAGTGACTGCACCAGCAGAATAGTGAGTGCAGCTCTGGGGTATAATACAGGATGTAACTCAGGATCAGTAATGTAATGTATGTACACAGTGACTGCACCAGCAGAATAGTGAGTGCAGCTCTGGAGTATAATACAGGATGTAACTCAGGATCAGTAATGTATGTACACAGTGACTGCACCAGCAGAATAGTGAGTGCAGCTCTGGAGTATAATACAGGATGTAACTCAGGATCAGTAATGTAATGTATGTACACAGTGACTGCACCAGCAGAATAGTGAGTGCAGCTCTGGAGTATAATACAGGATAAGTAATGTTAGCAGCTCACCGTGGGTCTCCAGCTCTCGCACCAGCGCGTGTGTGTCGAACGTCAGCCTCCTTTGCTCGGATGTGGTGATCTCCACCTGTCTGACATCATAATTAGAGAGAATGGACGAAGAAGATCCAAAGCCTTTAAAAGAAACAGAGACATCACTGTAACTGCAGCACTCAGGAATGAGACGTCTCCTAGAAACTATTTTCTAGCACAGCAGCACAGAGTATTTCAGACGAGCAGTGAGCTGATGTTACAGAGGGGCAGTCACCTCTCGCCCATATGATGACACTGATGGTAACCTATAGCAGGAAGAGCAGACTGTGGAGCGAACGTCGTGCTGCTAATAAAGTTATTTTAAATCAACTTCTGGCCCGCGGCCTCCTTACCCCTGCTGCAGCTCCTCCGTGCTGCTGTGAGCCGACGGCCCGTCCACCTGCACAATGCCCCTCTCATCCTCCGCACTCACTGACAGCTCCTCCGTATCACCGCCCTCCAATCCGGGCAGAGGTTGCGCTTCCCGTGCGTCACTTCCGGAGCGGCGCTTTGCATTGTGGGGCTAATAGTTTTTCCAAAGTGATAGGAGTCGCTAACCGGAAGTAGCCCTGATTACATGGAGCTATGGTAACGGAGGTTGTCTCTGCAGAATAGGCACGTGACAGGCGATAACCCGCCTTCATTATCCGGGAACGTCAGTCAGACTTGAAAACCGTCCAACTGCTGTAGATGGGAAACCGTGTCATCCACAGTGCCCCCATAATAACAGCGATATCCACAGTGCCCCCATAATAACAGCAATATCCACAGTGCCCCCATAATAACAGCAACATCCACAGTGCCCCCATAATAACAGCAACATCCACAGTGCCCCCATAATAACAGCAACATCCACAGTGCCCCCATAATAACAGTGATATCCACAGTGCCCCCATAATAACAGCAACATCCACAGTGCCCCCATAATAACAGCAATATCCACAGTGCCCCCATAATAACAGTGATATCCACAGTGTCCCCATAATAACAGTGATATCCACAGTGCCCCCATAATAACAGTGATATCCACAGTGCCCCCATAATAACAGTGATATCCACAGTGCCCCCATAATAACAGTGATATCCACAGTGCCCCCATAATAACAGTGATATCCACAGTGCCCCCATAATAACAGTGATATCCACAGTGCCCCCATAATAACAGTGATATCCACAGTGTCCCCATAATAACAGTGATATCCACAGTGCCCCCATAATAACAGTGATATCCACAGTGCCCCCATAATAACAGTGATATCCACAGTGCCCCCATAATAACAGTGACATCCACAGTGCCCCCATAATAACAGTGATATCCACAGTGCCCCCATAATAACAGTGATATCCACAGTGTCCCCATAATAACAGTGATATCCACAGTGCCCCCATAATAACAGTGATATCCACAGTGCCCCCATAATAACAGCAATATCCACAGTGCCCCCATAATAACAGTGATATCCACAGTGTCCCCATAATAATAGTGATATCCACAGTGCCCCCATAATAACAGTGATATCCACAGTGCCCCCATAATAACGGTGATATCCACAGTGCCCCCATAATAACAGCAACATCCACAGTGCCCCCATAATAACAGCAATATCCACAGTGCCCCCATAATAACAGTGATATCCACAGTGTCCCCATAATAATAGTGATATCCACAGTGCCCCCATAATAACAGTGATATCCACAGTGCCCCCATAATAACAGTGATATCCACAGTGCCCCCATAATAACAGTGATATCCACAGTGCCCCCATAATAACAGCAACATCCACAGTGCCCCCATAATAACAGCAATATCCACAGTGCCCCCATAATAACAGTGATATCCACAGTGTCCCCATAATAACAGTGATATCCACAGTGCCCCCATAATAACAGTGATATCCACAGTGCCCCCATAATAACAGTGATATCCACAGTGCCCCCATAATAACAGTGATATCCACAGTGCCCCCATAATAACAGCGATATCCACAGTGTCCCCATAATAACAGCGATATCCACAGTGTCCCCATAATAACAGCGATATCCACAGTGCCCCCATAATAACAGTGATATCCACAGTGCCCCCATAATAACAGTGACATCCACAGTGCCCCCATAATAACAGTGATATCCACAGTGTCCCCATAATAACAGTGATATCCACAGTGCCCCCATAATAACAGCAACATCCACAGTGCCCCCATAATAACAGCAATATCCACAGTGCCCCCATAATAACAGTGATATCCACAGTGCCCCCATAATAACAGCGATATCCACAGTGCCCCCATAATAACAGCGATATCCACAGTGTCCCCATAATAACAGCGATATCCACAGTGCCCCCATAATAACAGTGATATCCACAGTGCCCCCATAATAACAGTGACATCCACAGTGCCCCCATAATAACAGTGATATCCACAGTGTCCCCATAATAACAGTGATATCCACAGTGCCCCCATAATAACAGCAACATCCACAGTGCCCCCATAATAACAGCAATATCCACAGTGCCCCCATAATAACAGCAACATCCACAGTGCCCCCATAATAACAGTGATATCCACAGTGCCCCCATAATAACAGTGATATCCACAGTGTCCCCATAATAACAGTGATATCCACAGTGCCCCCATAATAACAGCAACATCCACAGTGCCCCCATAATAACAGCAACATCCACAGTGCCCCCATAATAACAGCGATATCCACAGTGCCCCCATAATAACAGCAACATCCACAGTGCCCCCATAATAACAGCAATATCCACAGTGCCCCCATAATAACAGCGATATCCACAGTGCCCCCATAATAACAGTGATATCCACAGTGCCCCCATAATAACAGCAATATCCACAGTGCCCCCATAATAACAGCGATATCCACAGTGCCCCCATAATAACAGCAACATCCACAGTGCCCCCATAATAACAGCAACATCCACAGTGCCCCCATAATAACAGCAATATCCACAGTGCCCCCATAATAACAGTGATATCCACAGTGTCCCCATAATAACAGTGACATCCACAGTGCCCCCATAATAACAGTGATATCCACAGTGCCCCCATAATAACAGTGATATCCACAGTGCCCCCATAATAACAGTGATATCCACAGTGCCCCCATAATAACAGTGACATCCACAGTGCCCCCATAATAACAGTGATATCCACAGTGCCCCCATAATAACAGTGATATCCACAGTGTCCCCATAATAACAGTGATATCCACAGTGTCCCCATAATAACAGTGATATCCACAGTGCCCCCATAATAACAGCAACATCCACAGTGCCCCCATAATAACAGCAATATCCACAGTGCCCCCATAATAACAGCAACATCCACAGTGCCCCCATAATAACAGTGATATCCACAGTGCCCCCATAATAACAGTGATATCCACAGTGTCCCCATAATAACAGTGATATCCACAGTGCCCCCATAATAACAGCAACATCCACAGTGCCCCCATAATAACAGCAACATCCACAGTGCCCCCATAATAACAGCGATATCCACAGTGCCCCCATAATAACAGCAACATCCACAGTGCCCCCATAATAACAGCAATATCCACAGTGCCCCCATAATAACAGCGATATCCACAGTGCCCCCATAATAACAGTGATATCCACAGTGCCCCCATAATAACAGCAATATCCACAGTGCCCCCATAATAACAGCGATATCCACAGTGCCCCCATAATAACAGCAACATCCACAGTGCCCCCATAATAACAGCAACATCCACAGTGCCCCCATAATAACAGCAATATCCACAGTGCCCCCATAATAACAGTGATATCCACAGTGTCCCCATAATAACAGTGATATCCACAGTGCCCCCATAATAACAGCAACATCCACAGTGCCCCCATAATAACAGCAACATCCACAGTGCCCCCATAATAACAGCAACATCCACAGTGCCCCCATAATAACAGCGATATCCACAGTGCCCCCATAATAACAGCAACATCCACAGTGCCCCCATAATAACAGCAACATCCACAGTGCCCCCATAATAACAGCGATATCCACAGTGTCCCCATAATAACAGCAACATCCACAGTGCCCCCATAATAACAGCAACATCCACAGTGCCCCCATAATAACAGCAACATCCACAGTGCCCCCATAATAACAGCAACATCCACAGTGTCCCCATAATAACAGCGATATCCACAGTGCCCCCATAATAACAGCGACATCCACAGTGCCCCCATAATAACAGCGACATCCACAGTGCCCCCATAATAACAGCGACATCCACAGTGCCCCCATAATAACAGCGACATCCACAGTGCCCCCATAATAACAGCGACATCCACAGTGCCCCCATAATAACAGCAACATCCACAGTGCCCCCATAATAACAGCAACATCCACAGTGCCCCCATAATAACAGCAACATCCACAGTGCCTCCATAATAACAGCAACATCCACAGTGCCCCCATAATAACAGCAACATCCACAGTGCCCCCATAATAACAGCAACATCCACAGTGTCCCCATAATAACAGCGACATCCACAGTGCCTCCATAATAACAGCAACATCCACAGTGCCCCCATAATAACAGCGACATCCACAGTGCCCCCATAATAACAGCAACATCCACAGTGCCTCCATAATAACAGCGACATCCACAGTGCCCCCATAATAACAGCAACATCCACAGTGCCCCCATAATAACAGCAACATCCACAGTGCCTCCATAATAACAGCAACATCCACAGTGCCCCCATAATAACAGCAACATCCACAGTGCCCCCATAATAACAGCAACATCCACAGTGCCCCCATAATAACAGCGACATCCACAGTGCCCCCATAATAACAGCGACATCCACAGTGCCCCCATAATAACAGCGACATCCACAGTGCCTCCATAATAACAGCGACATCCACAGTGCCCCCATAATAACAGCGACATCCACAGTGCCCCCATAATAACAGCGACATCCACAGTGCCTCCATAATAACAGCGACATCCACAGTGCCCCCATAATAACAGCAACATCCACAGTGCCCCCATAATAACAGCAACATCCACAGTGCCCCCATAATAACAGCAACATCCACAGTGCCTCCATAATAACAGCAACATCCACAGTGCCCCCATAATAACAGCAACATCCACAGTGCCCCCATAATAACAGCAACATCCACAGTGCCCCCATAATAACAGCAACATCCACAGTGCCTCCATAATAACAGCAACATCCACAGTGCCCCCATAATAACAGCAACATCCACAGTGCCCCCATAATAACAGCAACATCCACAGTGCCTCCATAATAACAGCAACATCCACAGTGCCCCCATAATAACAGCAACATCCACAGTGCCCCCATAATAACAGCAACATCCACAGTGTCCCCATAATAACAGCAACATCCACAGTGCCCCCATAATAACAGCAACATCCACAGTGCCCCCATAATAACAGCAACATCCACAGTGCCCCCATAATAACAGCAACATCCACAGTGTCCCCATAATAACAGCAACATCCACAGTGCCCCCATAATAACAGCAACATCCACAGTGCCCCCATAATAACAGCAACATCCACAGTGCCCCCATAATAACAGCAACATCCACAGTGCCCCCATAATAACAGCAACATCCACAGTGCCCCCATAATAACAGCAACATCCACAGTGTCCCCATAATAACAGCAACATCCACAGTGCCCCCATAATAACAGCAACATCCACAGCGATATCCACAGTGTCTCCATAATAACAGCGACATCCACAGTGCCCCCATAATAACAGCGACATCCACAGTGCCCCCATAATAACAGCAACATCCACAGTGCCCCCATAATAACAGCAACATCCACAGTGCCCCCATAATAACAGCAACATCCACAGTGCCCACATAATAACAGCGACATCCACAGTGTCCCCATAATAACAGCGACATCCACAGTGCCCACATAATAACAGCGACATCCACAGTGTCCCCATAATAACAGCGACATCCACAGTGCCCCCATAATAACAGCGACATCCACAGTGCCCACATAATAACAGAGATATCCACAGTGCCCCCATAATAACAGTGATATCCACAGTGCCCCCATAATAACAGCAACATCCACAGTGCCCCCATAATAACAGTGATATCCACAGTGCCCACATAATAACAGCGACATCCACAGTGTCCCCATAATAACAGCAACATCCACAGTGCCCCCATAATAACAGCAACATCCACAGTGCCCCCATAATAACAGCGATATCCACAGTGCCCACATAATAACAGCGACATCCACAGTGTCCCCATAATAACAGCGATATCCACAGTGCCCCCATAATAACAGCGATATCCACAGTGCCCCCATAATAACAGCGACATCCACAGTGCCCACATAATAACAGAGATATCCACAGTGCCCCCATAATAACAGCGATATCCACAGTGCCCCCATAATAACAGCAACATCCACAGTGCCCCCATAATAACAGCAACATCCACAGTGCCCACATAATAACAGCGATATCCACAGTGCCCACATAATAACAGCGACATCCACAGTGTCCCCAGAATAACAGCGATATCCACAGTGCCCCCATAATAACAGCGATATTCACAGTGCCCCCATAATAACAGCGACATCCACAGTGCCCACATAATAACAGAGATATCCACAGTGCCCCCATAATAACAGCGATATCCACAGTGCCCCCATAATAACAGCAACATCCACAGTGCCCCCATAATAACAGCAACATCCACAGTGCCCCCATAATAACAGCAACATCCACAGTGCCCACATAATAACAGCGATATCCACAGTGCCCCCATAATAACAGCAACATCCACAGTGCCCCCATAATAACAGCGATATCCACAGTGCCCACATAATAACAGCGACATCCACAGTGCCCCCATAATAACAGCGATATCCACAGTGCCCCCATAATAACAGCGACATCCACAGTGCCCCCATAATAACAGCGATATCCACAGTGTCCCCATAATAACAGCGATTTCCACAGTGTCCCCATAATAACAGAGATATCCACAGTGCCCCCATAATAACAGCGACATCCACAGTGCCCTCATAATAACAGCGATATCCACAGTGTCCCCATAATAACAGAGATATGCACAGTGCCCCCATAATAACAGCGACATCCACAGTGTCCCCATAATAACAGCGACATCCACAGTGCCCCCATAATAACAGCGACATCCACAGTGCCCCCATAATAACAGCGATATCCACAGTGCCCCCATAATAACAGCGACATCCACAGTGCCCCCATAATAACAGCGATATCCACAGTGCCCCCATAATAACAGCGACATCCACAGTGTCCCCATAATAACAGCGATATCCACAGTGCCCCCATAATAACAGCGATATCCACAGTGCCCCATAATAACAGCGATATCCACAGTGCCCCCATAATAACAGCGATATCCACAGTGCCCCCATAATAACAGTGATATCCACAGTGCCCCCATAATAACAGTGATATCCACAGTGCCCCCATAATATCAGCGATATCCACAGTGCCCCCATAATAACAGCGATATCCACAGTGCCCCCATAATAACAGCGACATCCACAGTGTCCCCATAATAACAGCGACATCCACAGTGTCCCCATAATAACAGCGACATCCACAGTGTCCCCATAATAACAGCGACATCCACAGTGCCCCCATAATAACAGCAACATCCACAGTGCCCCCATAATAACAGCAACATCCACAGTGCCCCCATAATAACAGTGATATCCACAGTGCCCCCATAATAACGGTGATATCCACAGTGCCCCCATAATAATAGCGACATCCACAGTGTCCCCATAATAACAGCAACATCCACAGTGCCCCCATAATAACAGCAACATCCATAGTGCCCCCATAATAACAGCAACATCCACAGTGTCCCCATAATAACAGTGATATCCACAGTACCCCCATAATAACAGCGCTGCGATATCCACAGTGCCCCCATAATAACAGAGATATCCACAGTGCCCCCATAATAACAGTGATATCCACAGTGCCCCCATAATAACAGAGATATCCACAGTGCCCCCATAATAACAGCGACATCCACAGTGCCCTCATAATAACAGCGATATCCACAGTGTCCCCATAATAACAGAGATATGCACAGTGCCCCCATAATAACAGCGACATCCACAGTGTCCCCATAATAACAGAGATATCCACAGTGCCCCCATAATAACAGCGACATCCACAGTGCCCCCATAATAACAGCGATATCCACAGTGCCCCCATAATAACAGAGATATCCACAGTGCCCCCATAATAACAGCGACATCCACAGTGCCCCCATAATAACAGAGACATCCACAGTGTCCCCATAATAACAGCGACATCCACAGTGCCCCCATAATAACAGCGACATCCACAGTGCCCCCATAATAACAGTGATATCCACAGTGCCACCATAATAACAGCGATATCCACAGTGTCCCCATAATAACAGCGATATCCACAGTGTCCTCATAATAACAGCGACATCCACAGTGCCCCCATAATAACAGCGACATCCACAGTGCCCCCATAATAACAGCGACATCCACAGTGCCCCCATAATAACAGTAATATCCACAGTGCCCCCATAATAACAGCGATATCCACAGTGCTCCCCATAATAACAGCGATATCCACAGTGCCCCCATAATAACAGCGACATCCACAGTGTCCCCATAATAACAGACATATCCACAGTACCCCCATAATAACAGCGATATCCACAGTGTCCCCATAATAACAGTGATATCCACAGTGCCACCATAATAACAGCGATATCCACAGTGTCCCCATAATAACAGCGATATCCACAGTGTCCTCATAATAACAGCGACATCCACAGTGCCCCCATAATAACAGCGACATCCACAGTGCCTCCATAATAACAGCGACATCCACAGTGTCCCCATAATAACAGACATATCCACAGTACCCCCATAATAACAGCGATATCCACAGTGCTCCCCATAATAACAGCGACATCCACAGTGCCCCCATAATAACAGCGACATCCACAGTGCCCCCATAATAACAGCGACATCCACAGTGCCCCCATAATAACAGCGATATCCACAGTGCCCCCATAATAACAGCGACATCCACAGTGTCCCCATAATAACAGACATATCCACAGTACCCCCATAATAACAGCGATATCCACAGTGCTCCCCATAATAACAGCGACATCCACAGTGCCCCCATAATAACAGCGACATCCACAGTGCCCCCATAATAACAGCGACATCCACAGTGCCCCCATAATAACAGCGACATCCACAGTGCCCCCATAATAACAGCGATATCCACAGTGTCCCCATAATAACAGCGATATCCACAGTGCCCCCATAATAACAGCGATATCCACAGTGCCCCCATAATAACAGCGATATCCACAGTGCCCCCATAATAACAGCGATATCCACAGTGCCCCATAATAGCAGCGATATCCACAGTGTCCCATAATAACAGTGATATCCACAGTGTCCCATAATAACAGTGATATCCACAGTGCCCCCATAATAACAGCGATATCCACAGTGCCCCCATAATAACAGTGATATCCACAGTGCTCCCATAATAGCAGTGATATCCACAGTGTCCCCATAATAACAGCGATATCCACAGTGCCCCCATAATAACAGTGATATCCACAGTGCCCCCATAATAACAGTGATATCCACAGTGCCCCCATAATAACAGTGATATCCACAGTGCTCCCATAATAGCAGTGATATCCACAGTGTCCCCATAATAACAGCGATATCCACAGTGCCCCCATAATAACAGTGATATCCACAGTGCCCCCATAATAACAGCGATATCCACAGTGCTCCCCATAATAACAGTGATATCCACAGTGCCCCCATAATAACAGAGACATCCACAGTGCCCCCATAATAACAGTGATATCCACAGTGCCCCCATAATAACAGCGATATCCACAGTGCTCCCCATAATAACAGCGATATCCACAGTGCCCCCATAATAACAGTGATATCCACAGTGTCCCCATAATAACAGCGATATCCACAGTGCTCCCCATAATAACAGTGATATCCACAGTGCCCCCATAATAACAGCGACATCCACAGTGCCCCCATAATAACAGAGACATCCACAGTGTCCCCATAATAACAGCGATATCCACAGTGCCCCCATAATAACAGCGATATCCACAGTGCTCCCCATAATAACAGCGATATCCACAGTGCCCCCATAATAACTGATATCCACAGTGTCCCCATAATAACAGCGATATCCACAGTGCTCCCCATAATAACAGTGATATCCACAGTGCCCCCATAATAACAGCGATATCCACAGTGCCCCCATAATAACAGCGACATCCACAGTGCCCCCATAATAACAGAGACATCCACAGTGTCCCCATAATAACAGTGATATCCACAGTGCTCCCCATAATAACAGCGATATCCACAGTGCCCCCATAATAACAGCGATATCCACAGTGCTCCCCATAATAACAGCGATATCCACAGTGCCCCCATAATAACAGTGATATCCACAGTGTCCCCATAATAACAGCGATATCCACAGTGCCCCCATAACAGCGATATCCACAGTGCCCCCATAATAACAGCGATATCCACAGTGCCCCCATAATAACAGTGATATCCACAGTGTCCCCATAATAACAGTGATATCCACAGTGCCCCCATAATAACAGCGACATCCACAGTGCCCCCATAATAACAGCGACATCCACAGTGCCCCCATAATAACAGCGACATCCACAGTGCCCCCATAATAACAGCGATATCCACAGTGTCCCCATAATAACAGCGACATCCACAGTGTCCCCATAATAACAGCGATATCCACAGTGCTCCCCATAATAACAGAGACATCCACAGTGCCCCCATAATAACAGCGACATCCACAGTGCCCCCATAATAACAGCGACATCCACAGTGCCCCCATAATAACAGCGATATCCACAGTGTCCCCATAATAACAGCGACATCCAGTGTCCCCATAATAACAGCGATATCCACAGTGCCCCCATAATAACAGTGATATCCACAGTGCTCCCCATAATAACAGCGACATCCACAGTGTCCCCATAATAACAGTGATATCCACAGTGCCCCCATAATAACAGCGATATCCACAGTGCCCCACAGTGCCCCATAATAACAGCGATATCCACAGTGCCCTCATAATAACAGCGATATCCACAGTGCCCCCATAATAACAGTGATATCCACAGTGCCCCCATAATAACAGCGATATCCACAGTGTCCCCATAATAACAGCGATATCCACAGTGCCCCCATAATAACAGCGATATCCACAGTGTCCCCCTAATAATAACAGTGATATCCACAGTGCCCCCATAATAACAGCGATATCCACAGTGCACCCATAATAACAGTGATATCCACAGTGCCCCCATAATAACAGCGATATCCACAGTGTCCCCATAATAACAGCGATATCCAGTGTCCCCATAATAACAGCGATATCCACAGTGTCCCCATAATAACAGCGATATCCACAGTGTCCCCATAATAACAGCGATATCCACAGTGCCCCCATAATAACAGTGATATCCACAGTGCCCCATAATAACAGCGATATCCACAGTGCCCCCATAATAACAGTGATATCCACAGTGTCCCCATAATAACAGCGATATCCACAGTGTCCCCATAACAACAGCGATATCCACAGTGCCCCCATAATAACAGAGATATCCACAGTGCCCCCATAATAACAGAGATATCCACAGTGCCCCCATAATAACAGAGATATCCACAGTGTTCCCATAATAACAGCAATATCCACAGTGCCCCCATAATATCAGCGACATCCACAGTGCCCCCAAAATAACAGAGATATCCACAGTGCCCCCATAATAACAGAGATATCCACAGTGCCCCCATAATAACAGAGATATCCACAGTGCCCCCATAATAACAGCGACATCCACAGTGCCCCCATAACAGCGATATCCACAGTGCCTCCATAATAACAGCAATATCCACAGTGCCCCCATAATAACAGCGATATACACAGTACCTCCATAATAACAGAAATATCCACAGTGCCCCCATAATAACAGCGATATCCACAGTGTCCCCATAATAACAGCGATTTCCACAGTGTCCCCATAATAACAGCGATATCCACAGTGCCCCCATAATAACAGCGATTTCCACAGTGTCCCCATAATAACAGCGATATCCACAGTGTCCCCATAATAACAGCGATATCCACAGTGCCCCCATAATAACAGCGATATCCACAGTGCCCCATAATAACAGCAATATCCACAGTGCCCCCATAATAACAGCGATATCCACAGTGTCCCCCTAATAATAACAGTGATATCCAAAGTGTCCCCATAATAACAGTGATATCTACAGTGTCCCCATAATGACAGTGATATCCACAGTGTCCCCATAATAACAGCGATATCCACAGTGCCCTCATAATAACAGCGATATCCACAGTGTCCCCATAATAACAGCGATATCCACAGTGCCCCCATAATAACAGTGATATCCACAGTGCCCCCATAATAACAGCGATATCCACAGTGCCCTCATAATAACAGTGATATCCACAGTGCCCCCATAATAACAGTGATATCCACAGTGCCCCCATAATAACAGCGATATCCACAGTGTCCCCCTAATAATAACAGTGATATCTACAGTGTCCCCATAATGACAGTGATATCCACAGTGTCCCCATAATAACAGCGATATCCACAGTGCCCTCATAATAACAGCGATATCCACAGTGCCCCCATAATGACAGTGATATCCACAGTGCCCCCATAATAACAGCGATATCCACAGTGCCCTCATAATAATAGCGATATCCACAGTGCCCCCATAATAACAGTGATATCCACAGTGCCCCCATAATAACAGCGATATCCACAGTGTCCCCATAATAACAGCGATATCCACAGTGCCCCCATAATAACAGCGATATCCACAGTGTCCCCCTAATAATAACAGTGATATCCACAGTGCCCCCATAATAACAGCGATATCCACAGTGCCCCCATAATAACAGCGATATCCACAGTGTCCCCCTAATAATAACAGTGATATCCACAGTACCCCCATAATAACAGCGATATCCACAGTGTCCCCATAATAAAAGCGATATCCAGTGTCCCCATAATAACAGCGATATCCACAGTGTCCCCATAATAACAGCGATATCCACAGTGTCCCCATAATAACAGCGATATCCACAGTGCCCCCATAATAACAGTGATATCCACAGTGCCCCATAATAACAGCGATATCCACAGTGCCCCCATAATAACAGTGATATCCACAGTGTCCCCATAATAACAGCGATATCCACAGTGTCCCCATAACAACAGCGATATCCACAGTGCCCCCATAATAACAGAGATATCCACAGTGCCCCCATAATAACAGAGATATCCACAGTGCCCCCATAATAACAGAGATATCCACAGTGCCCCCATAATAACAGAGATATCCACAGTGCCCCCATAATAACAGAGATATCCACAGTGTTCCCATAATAACAGCAATATCCACAGTGCCCCCATAATAACAGCGACATCCACAGTGCCCCCATAATAACAGATATATCCACAGTGTCCCCATAATAACAGCGACATCCACAGTGTCCCCATAATAACAGCGACATCCACAGTGCCCCCATAATAACAGCGATATCCACAGTGCCCCCATAATAACAGAGATATCCACAGTGCCCCCATAATAACAGAGATATCCACAGTGCCCCCATAATAACAGCGACATCCACAGTGCCCCCATAACAGCGATATCCACAGTGCCTCCATAATAACAGCAATATCCACAGTGCCCCCATAATAACAGCGATATCCACAGTACCTCCATAATAACAGCGATATCCACAGTGTCCCCCTAATAATAACAGTGATATCCACAGTGTCCCCATAATAACAGCGATTTCCACAGTGTCCCCATAATAACAGCGATATCCACAGTGTCCCCATAATAACAGCGATATCCACAGTGCCCCCATAATAACAGCGATATCCACAGTGCCCCATAATAACAGCAATATCCACAGTGCCCCCATAATAACAGCGATATCCACAGTGTCCCCCTAATAATAACAGTGATATCCAAAGTGTCCCCATAATAACAGTGATATCTACAGTGTCCCCATAATGACAGTGATATCCACAGTGCCCCCATAATAACAGCGATATCCACAGTGCCCCCATAATAACAGTGATATCCACAGTGCCCCCATAATAACAGTGATATCCACAGTGCCCCCATAATAACAGTGATATCCACAGTGCCCCCATAATAACAGTGATATCCACAGTGCCCCCATAATAACAGCGATATCCACAGTGCCCCCATAATAACAGCGATATCCACAGTGCCCCCATAATAACAGCGATATCCACAGTGTCCCCATAATAACAGCGATATCCACAGTGCCCCCTTAATAACAGCGATATCCACAGTGTCCCCCTAATAATAACAGTGATATCCACAGTGCCCCCATAATAACAGCGATATCCACAGTGCCCCCATAATAACAGTGATATCCAGTGCCCCATAATAACAGCGATATGCACAGTGTCCCCATAATAACAGCGATATCCAGTGTCCCCATAATAACAGCGATATCCACAGTGTCCCCATAATAACAGCGATATCCACAGTGTCCCCATAATAACAGAGATATCCACAGTGCCCCCATAATAACAGTGATATCAAGTGCCCCATAATAACAGCGATATCCACAGTGCCCCCATAATAACAGTGATATCCACAGTGTCCCATAATAACAGCGATATCCACAGTGTCCCCATAATAACAGCGATATCCACAGTGCCCCCCATAATAGCAGCGATATCCACAGTGTCCCCATAATAACAGCGATATCCACAGTGCCCCATAATAACAGCGATATCCACAGTGCCCCCATAATAACAGTGATATCCACAGTGCTCCCATAATAACAGCGATATCCTGTGCCCCATAATAACAGCGATATCCACAGTGCCCCCATAATAACAGTGATATCCTGTGCCCCATAATAACAGCGACATCCACAGTGCCCCCATAATAACAGCGATATCCACAGTGCCCCATAATAACAGTGATATCCAGTGCCCCATAATAACAGCGATATCCACAGTGCCCCCATAATAACAGTGATATCCTGTGCCCCATAATAACAGCGACATCCACAGTGCCCCCATAATAACAGCGATATCCACAGTGCCCCATAATAACAGTGATATCCAGTGCCCCATAATAACAGTGATATCCACAGTGCCCCCATAATAACAGTGATATCCACAGTGCCCCCATAATAACAGTGATATCCTGTGCCCCATAATAACAGCGACATCCACAGTGCCCCCATAATAACAGCGATATCCACAGTGCCCCCATAATAACAGTGATATCCAGTGCCCCATAATAACAGAGATATCCACAGTGCCCCCATAATAACAGCGATATCCACAGTGCCCCCATAATAACAGTGATATCCACAGTGCCCCCATAATAACAGTGATATCCAGTGCCCCATAATAACAGTGATATCCACAGTGTCCCCATAATAACAGCGACATCCACAGTGTCCCCATAATAACAGCGATATCCACAGTGCCCCCATAATAACAGTGATATCCACAGTGTCCCATAATAACAGCGATATCCACAGTGTCCCCATAATAACAGCGATATCCACAGTGCCCCCATAATAACAGCGATATCCACAGTGTCCCCATAATAACAGCGATATCCACAGTGCCCCATAATAACAGCGATATCCACAGTGCCCCCATAATAACAGTGATATCCACAGTGCCCCCATAATAACAGTGATATCCACAGTGCTCCCATATTAACAGCGATATCCTGTGCCCCATAATAACAGCGATATCCACAGTGCCCCCCATAATAACAGTGATATCCTGTGCCCCATAATAACAGCGACATCCACAGTGCCCCCATAATAACAGCGATATCCACAGTGCCCCATAATAACAGTGATATCCAGTGCCCCATAATAACAGCGATATCCACAGTGCCCCCATAATAACAGTGATATCCTGTGCCCCATAATAACAGCGACATCCACAGTGCCCCCATAATAACAGCGATATCCACAGTGCCCCCATAATAACAGTGATATCCACAGTGCTCCCATAATAACAGAGATATCCACAGTGCCCCCATAATAACAGCGATATCCACAGTGCCCCCATAATAACAGTGATATCCAGTGCCCCATAATAACAGCGATATCCACAGTGCCCCCATAATAACAGTGATATCCAGTGCCCCATAATAACAGAGATATCCACAGTGCCCCCATAATAACAGCGATATCCACAGTGCCCCATAATAACAGCGATATCCACAGTGTCCCCATAATAACAGCGATATCCACAGTGCCCCCATAATAACAGTGATATCCACAGTGCCCCCATAATAACAGTGATATCCACAGTGTCCCATAATAACAGCGATATCCACAGCGTCCCCATAATAACAGCGATATCCACAGTGCCCCCATAATAACAGTGATATCCACAGTGCCCCCATAATAACAGCGATATCCACAGTGTCCCCATAATAACAGCGATATCCACAGTGCCCCCATAATAACAGTGATATCCACAGTGCCCCCATAATAACAGTGATATCCACAGTGTCCCATAATAACAGCGATATCCACAGTGCCCCCATAATAACAGTGATATCCAGTGCCCCATAATAACAGAGATATCCACAGTGCCCCCATAATAACAGCGATATCCACAGTGCCCCATAATAACAGCGATATCCACAGTGTCCCCATAATAACAGCGATATCCACAGTGCCCCCATAATAACAGTGATATCCACAGTGCCCCCATAATAACAGCGATATCCACAGTGTCCCATAATAACAGCGATATCCACAGCGTCCCCATAATAACAGCGATATCCACAGTGTCCCCATAATAACAGCGATATCCACAGTGTCCCCATAATAACAGAGATATCCACAGTGCCCCCATAATAACAGCGATATCCACAGTGTCCCCATAATAACAGTGATATCCACAGTGCCCCCATAATAACAGCGATATCCACAGTGCCCCCATAATAACAGTGATATCCACAGTGCCCCCATAATAACAGCGATATCCTGTGCCCCATAATAACAGCGATATCCACAGTGCCCCCATAATAACAGTGATATCCTGTGCCCCATAATAACAGCGACATCCACAGTGCCCCCATAATAACAGCGATATCCACAGTGCCCCCATAATAACAGTGATATCCAGTGCCCCATAATAACAGCGATATCCACAGTGCCCCCATAATAACAGTGATATCCTGTGCCCCATAATAACAGCGACATCCACAGTGTCCCCATAATAACAGTGATATCCACAGTGTCCCCATAATAACAGCGATATCCACAGTGCCCCATAATAACAGCGATATCCACAGTGCCCCCATAATAACAGTGATATCCACAGTGCCCCCATAATAACAGTGATATCCACAGTGCTCCCATATTAACAGCGATATCCTGTGCCCCATAATAACAGCGATATCCACAGTGCCCCCCATAATAACAGTGATATCCTGTGCCCCATAATAACAGCGACATCCACAGTGCCCCCATAATAACAGCGATATCCACAGTGCCCCATAATAACAGTGATATCCAGTGCCCCATAATAACAGCGATATCCACAGTGCCCCCATAATAACAGTGATATCCTGTGCCCCATAATAACAGCGACATCCACAGTGCCCCCATAATAACAGCGATATCCACAGTGCCCCCATAATAACAGTGATATCCAGTGCCCCATAATAACAGAGATATCCACAGTGCCCCCATAATAACAGCGATATCCACAGTGCCCCCATAATAACAGTGATATCCAGTGCCCCATAATAACAGCGATATCCACAGTGCCCCCATAATAACAGTGATATCCAGTGCCCCATAATAACAGAGATATCCACAGTGCCCCCATAATAACAGCGATATCCACAGTGCCCCATAATAACAGCGATATCCACAGTGCCCCCATAATAACAGTGATATCCAGTGCCCCATAATAACAGCGATATCCACAGTGTCCCATAATAACAGCGATATCCACAGCGTCCCCATAATAACAGCGATATCCACAGTGTCCCCATAATAACAGCGATATCCACAGTGTCCCCATAATAACAGAGATATCCACAGTGCCCCCATAATAACAGCGATATCCACAGTGTCCCCATAATAACAGTGATATCCACAGTGTCCCCATAATAACAGTGATATCCACAGTGTCCCCATAATAACAGTGATATCCACAGTGTCCCCATAATAACAGCGATATCCACAGTGTCCCCATAATAACAGTGATATCCACAGTGCCCCCATAATAACAGCGATATCCACAGTGCCCCCATAATAACAGTGATATCCACAGTGCCCCCATAATAACAGCGATATCCTGTGCCCCATAATAACAGCGATATCCACAGTGCCCCCATAATAACAGTGATATCCTGTGCCCCATAATAACAGCGACATCCACAGTGCCCCCATAATAACAGCGATATCCACAGTGCCCCCATAATAACAGTGATATCCAGTGCCCCATAATAACAGCGATATCCACAGTGCCCCCATAATAACAGTGATATCCTGTGCCCCATAATAACAGCGACATCCACAGTGTCCCCATAATAACAGTGATATCCACAGTGTCCCCATAATAACAGCGATATCCACAGTGCCCCCATAATAACAGTGATATCCACAGTGCCCCCATAATAACAGCGACATCCACAGTGCCCCCATAATAACAGCGCTATCCACAGTGCCCCCATAATAACAGCGATATCCACAGTGCCCCCATAATAACAGCGATATCCACAGTGCCCCCATAATAACAGTGATATCCAGTGCCCCATAATAACAGAGATATCCACAGTGCCCCCATAATAACAGCGATATCCACAGTGCCACCATAATAACAGTGATATCCAGTGCCCCATAATAACAGCGACATCCACAGTGCCCCCATAATAACACTGATATCCAGTGCCCCATAATAACAGCGACATCCACAGTGCCCCCATAATAACAGCGATATCCACAGTGCCCCCATAATAACAGTGATATCCAGTGCCCCATAATAACAGAGATATCCACAGTGCCCCCATAATAACAGCGATATCCACAGTGCCCCCATAATAACAGTGATATCCAGTGCCCCATAATAACAGCGATATCCACAGTGCCCCCATAATAACAGTGATATCCAGTGCCCCATAATAGCAGAGATATCCACAGTGCCCCCATAATAACAGCGATATCCACAGTGCCCCATAATAACAGCGATATCCACAGCGTCCCCATAATAACAGCGATATCCACAGTGTCCCCATAATAACAGCGATATCCACAGTGTCCCCATAATAACAGAGATATCCACAGTGCCCCCATTATAACAGCGATATCCACAGTGCCCCCATAATAACAGCGATATCCACAGTGCCCCCATAATAACAGTGATATCCACAGTGCCCCATAATAACAGCGATATCCACAGTGTCCCCATAATAACAGCGATATCCACAGTGCCCCCCATAATAACAGCGATATCCACAGTGCCCCCATTATAACAGCGATATCCACAATGTCCCCATAATAACAGCGATATCCACAGTGCCCCCATAATAACAGTGATATCCACAGTGCCCCCATAATAACAGCGATATCCACAGTGCCCCCATTATAACAGCGATATCCACAGTGCCCCCATAATAACAGCGATATCCACAGTGCCCCATAATAACAGCGATATCCACAGCGTCCCCATAATAACAGCGATATCCACAGTGCCCCCATAATAACAGCGATATCCACAGTGTCTCCATAATAACAGCGATATCCACAATGTCCCCATAATAACAGCGATATCCACAGTGCCCCCATAATAACAGTGATATCCACAGTGCCCCCATAATAACAGCGATATCCACAGTGCCCCCATTATAACAGCGATATCCACAGTGCCCCCATAATAACAGCGATATCCACAGTGCCCCATAATAACAGCGATATCCACAGCGTCCCCATAATAACAGCGATATCCACAGTGTCCCCATAATAACAGCGATATCCACAGTGTCCCCATAATAACAGAGATATCCACAGTGCCCCCATTATAACAGCGATATCCACAGTGCCCCCATAATAACAGCGATATCCACAGTGCCCCCATAATAACAGTGATATCCACAGTGCCCCATAATAACAGCGATATCCACAGTGTCCCCATAATAACAGCGATATCCACAGTGCCCCCCATAATAACAGCGATATCCACAGCGTCTCCATAATAACAGCGATATCCACAGTGCCCCCATAATAACAGCGATATCCACAGTGTCTCCATAATAACAGCGATATCCACAATGTCCCCATAATAACAGCGATATCCACAGTGCCCCCATAATAACAGTGATATCCACAGTGCCCCCCATAATAACAGCGATATCCACAGCGTCTCCATAATAACAGCGATATCCACAGTGCCCCCATAATAACAGCGATATCCACAGTGTCTCCATAATAACAGCGATATCCACAATGTCCCCATAATAACAGCGATATCCACAGTGCCCCCATAATAACAGAGATATCCACAGTGCCCCCATAATAACAGCGATATCCACAGTGCCCCCATAATAACAGTGATATCCAGTGCCCCATAATAACAGCGACATCCACAGTGCCCCCATAATAACAGTGATATCCAGTGCCCCATAATAACAGCGACATCCACAGTGCCCCCATAATAACAGCGATATCCACAGTGCCCCCATAATAATAGCGATATCCACAGTGCCCCCATAATAACAGTGATATCCAGTGCCCCATAATAGCAGAGATATCCACAGTACCCCCATAATAACAGCAATATCCACAGTGTCCCCATAATAACAGCGATATCCACAGTGCCCCCATAATAACAGTGATATCCAGTGCCCCATAATAACAGCGACATCCACAGTGCCCCCATAATAACAGTGATATCCACAGTGTCCCATAATAACAGCGATATCCACAGCGTCCCCATAATAACAGTGATATCCACAGTGTCCCCATAATAACAGCGATATCCACAGTGTCCCCATAATAACAGAGATATCCACAGTGTCCCCATAATAACAGCGATATCCACAGTGCCCCCATAATAACAGCGATATCCACAGTGCCCCCATAATAACAGTGATATCCACAGTGCCCCATAATAACAGCGATATCCACAGTGTCCCCATAATAACAGCGATATCCACAGTGCCCCCATAATAACAGCGATATCCACAGTGTCTCCATAATAACAGCGATATCCACAGTGCCCCCATAATAACAGCGATATCCACAGTGTCTCCATAATAACAGCGATATCCACAGTGTCCCCATAATAACAGCGATATCCAGTGTCCCCATAATAACAGCGATATCCACAGTGCCCCCATAATAACAGTGATATCCACAGTGCCCCCATAATAACAGAGATATCCACAGTGTCCCATAATAACAGCGATATCCACAGTGTCCCCATAATAACAGCGATATCCACAGTGCCCCCATAATAACAGAGATATCCACAGTGTCCCATAATAACAGCCATATCCACAGTGCCCCCATAATAACAGCGATATCCACAGTGTCCCCATAATAACAGTGATATCCACAGTGTCCCCATAATAACAGTGATATCCACAGTGCCCCCATAATAACAGCGATATCCACAGTGTCTCCATAATAACAGCAACATCCACAGTGTCCCCATAATAACAGCGATATCCACAGTGCCCCCATAATAACAGCGATATCCACAGTGTCTCCATAATAACAGCAACATCCACAGTGTCCCCATAATAACAGTGATATCCACAGTGCCCCCATAATAACAGCGATATCCACAGTGTCCCCATAATAACAGTGATATCCACAGTGCCCCCATAATAACAGCAACATCCACAGTGTCCCCATAATAACAGCGATATCCACAGTGCCCCCATAATAACAGCGATATCCACAGTGTCTCCATAATAACAGCGATATCCACAGTGCCCCCATAATAACAGCAACATCCACAGTGTCCCCATAATAACAGCGATATCCACAGTGTCCCCATAATAACAGCGATATCCACAGTGCCCCCATAATAACAGCGATATCCACAGTGCCCCCATAATAACAGCGATATCCACAGTGTCCCCATAATAACAGCGATATCCACAGTGTCCCCATAATAACAGCGATATCCACAGTGCCCCCATAATAACAGCGATATCCACAGTGCCCCCATAATAACAGCGATATCCACAGTGTCCCCATAATAACAGCGATATCAACAGTGCCCCCATAATAACAGTGATATCCACAGTGCCCCCATAATAACAGCGATATCCACAGTGCCCCCATAATAACAGCGATATCCACAGTGCCCCCATAATAACAGCAACATCCACAGTGTCCCCATAATAACAGCGATATCCACAGTGCCCCCATAATAACAGCAACATCCACAGTGTCCCCATAATAACAGCGATATCCACAGTGCCCCCATAATAACAGCGATATCCACAGTGCCCCCATAATAACAGCGATATCCACAGTGTCCCCATAATAACAGCGATATCCACAGTGTCCCCATAATAACAGCGATATCAACAGTGCCCCCATAATAACAGTGATATCCACAGTGCCCCCATAATAACAGCGATATCCACAGTGCCCCCATAATAACAGCGATATCCACAGTGCCCCCATAATAACAGCAACATCCACAGTGTCCCCATAATAACAGCGATATCCACAGTGCCCCCATAATAACAGCAACATCCACAGTGTCCCCATAATAACAGCGATATCCACAGTGCCCCCATAATAACAGCGATATCCACAGTGCCCCCATAACAACAGCGATATCCACAGTGTCCCCATAATAACAGCGATATCCACAGTGTCCCCATAATAACAGCGATATCCACAGTGCCCCCATAATAACAGCGACATCCACAGTGTCCCATAATAACAGCGATATCCACAGTGCCCCCATAATAACAGCGATATCCACAGTGTCCCCATAATAACAGTGATATCCACAGTGTCCCCATAATAACAGCGATATCCACAGTGTCCCCCATAATAACAGCGATATCCAGAGTGCCCCCATAATAACAGAGATATCCACAGTGCCCCCATAATAACAGCGATATCCACCGTGTCCCATATTAACAGCGATATCCACAGTGCCCCCATAATAACAGCGATATCCACAGTGCCCCATAATAACAGCGATATCCACAGCGTCCCCATAATAACAGCGATATCCACAGTGCCCCCATAATAACAGCGATATCCACAGTGTCTCCATAATAACAGCGATATCCACAATGTCCCCATAATAACAGCGATATCCACAGTGCCCCCATAATAACAGTGATATCCACAGTGCCCCCATAATAACAGCGATATCCACAGTGCCCCCATTATAACAGCGATATCCACAGTGCCCCCATAATAACAGCGATATCCACAGTGCCCCATAATAACAGCGATATCCACAGCGTCCCCATAATAACAGCGATATCCACAGTGTCCCCATAATAACAGCGATATCCACAGTGTCCCCATAATAACAGAGATATCCACAGTGCCCCCATTATAACAGCGATATCCACAGTGCCCCCATAATAACAGCGATATCCACAGTGCCCCCATAATAACAGTGATATCCACAGTGCCCCATAATAACAGCGATATCCACAGTGTCCCCATAATAACAGCGATATCCACAGTGCCCCCCATAATAACAGCGATATCCACAGCGTCTCCATAATAACAGCGATATCCACAGTGCCCCCATAATAACAGCGATATCCACAGTGTCTCCATAATAACAGCGATATCCACAATGTCCCCATAATAACAGCGATATCCACAGTGCCCCCATAATAACAGTGATATCCACAGTGCCCCCCATAATAACAGCGATATCCACAGCGTCTCCATAATAACAGCGATATCCACAGTGCCCCCATAATAACAGCGATATCCACAGTGTCTCCATAATAACAGCGATATCCACAATGTCCCCATAATAACAGCGATATCCACAGTGCCCCCATAATAACAGAGATATCCACAGTGCCCCCATAATAACAGCGATATCCACAGTGCCCCCATAATAACAGTGATATCCAGTGCCCCATAATAACAGCGACATCCACAGTGCCCCCATAATAACAGTGATATCCAGTGCCCCATAATAACAGCGACATCCACAGTGCCCCCATAATAACAGCGATATCCACAGTGCCCCCATAATAATAGCGATATCCACAGTGCCCCCATAATAACAGTGATATCCAGTGCCCCATAATAGCAGAGATATCCACAGTACCCCCATAATAACAGCAATATCCACAGTGTCCCCATAATAACAGCGATATCCACAGTGCCCCCATAATAACAGTGATATCCAGTGCCCCATAATAACAGCGACATCCACAGTGCCCCCATAATAACAGTGATATCCACAGTGTCCCATAATAACAGCGATATCCACAGCGTCCCCATAATAACAGTGATATCCACAGTGTCCCCATAATAACAGCGATATCCACAGTGTCCCCATAATAACAGAGATATCCACAGTGTCCCCATAATAACAGCGATATCCACAGTGCCCCCATAATAACAGCGATATCCACAGTGCCCCCATAATAACAGTGATATCCACAGTGCCCCATAATAACAGCGATATCCACAGTGTCCCCATAATAACAGCGATATCCACAGTGCCCCCATAATAACAGCGATATCCACAGTGTCTCCATAATAACAGCGATATCCACAGTGCCCCCATAATAACAGCGATATCCACAGTGTCTCCATAATAACAGCGATATCCACAGTGTCCCCATAATAACAGCGATATCCAGTGTCCCCATAATAACAGCGATATCCACAGTGCCCCCATAATAACAGTGATATCCACAGTGCCCCCATAATAACAGAGATATCCACAGTGTCCCATAATAACAGCGATATCCACAGTGTCCCCATAATAACAGCGATATCCACAGTGCCCCCATAATAACAGAGATATCCACAGTGTCCCATAATAACAGCCATATCCACAGTGCCCCCATAATAACAGCGATATCCACAGTGTCCCCATAATAACAGTGATATCCACAGTGTCCCCATAATAACAGTGATATCCACAGTGCCCCCATAATAACAGCGATATCCACAGTGTCTCCATAATAACAGCAACATCCACAGTGTCCCCATAATAACAGCGATATCCACAGTGCCCCCATAATAACAGCGATATCCACAGTGTCTCCATAATAACAGCAACATCCACAGTGTCCCCATAATAACAGTGATATCCACAGTGCCCCCATAATAACAGCGATATCCACAGTGTCCCCATAATAACAGTGATATCCACAGTGCCCCCATAATAACAGCAACATCCACAGTGTCCCCATAATAACAGCGATATCCACAGTGCCCCCATAATAACAGCGATATCCACAGTGTCTCCATAATAACAGCGATATCCACAGTGCCCCCATAATAACAGCAACATCCACAGTGTCCCCATAATAACAGCGATATCCACAGTGTCCCCATAATAACAGCGATATCCACAGTGCCCCCATAATAACAGCGATATCCACAGTGCCCCCATAATAACAGCGATATCCACAGTGTCCCCATAATAACAGCGATATCCACAGTGTCCCCATAATAACAGCGATATCCACAGTGCCCCCATAATAACAGCGATATCCACAGTGCCCCCATAATAACAGCGATATCCACAGTGTCCCCATAATAACAGCGATATCAACAGTGCCCCCATAATAACAGTGATATCCACAGTGCCCCCATAATAACAGCGATATCCACAGTGCCCCCATAATAACAGCGATATCCACAGTGCCCCCATAATAACAGCAACATCCACAGTGTCCCCATAATAACAGCGATATCCACAGTGCCCCCATAATAACAGCAACATCCACAGTGTCCCCATAATAACAGCGATATCCACAGTGCCCCCATAATAACAGCGATATCCACAGTGCCCCCATAATAACAGCGATATCCACAGTGTCCCCATAATAACAGCGATATCCACAGTGTCCCCATAATAACAGCGATATCAACAGTGCCCCCATAATAACAGTGATATCCACAGTGCCCCCATAATAACAGCGATATCCACAGTGCCCCCATAATAACAGCGATATCCACAGTGCCCCCATAATAACAGCAACATCCACAGTGTCCCCATAATAACAGCGATATCCACAGTGCCCCCATAATAACAGCAACATCCACAGTGTCCCCATAATAACAGCGATATCCACAGTGCCCCCATAATAACAGCGATATCCACAGTGCCCCCATAACAACAGCGATATCCACAGTGTCCCCATAATAACAGCGATATCCACAGTGTCCCCATAATAACAGCGATATCCACAGTGCCCCCATAATAACAGCGACATCCACAGTGTCCCATAATAACAGAGATATCCACAGTGCCCCCATTATAACAGCGATATCCACAGTGTCCCCATAATAACAGTGATATCCACAGTGTCCCCATAATAACAGCGATATCCACAGTGTCCCCCATAATAACAGCGATATCCAGAGTGCCCCCATAATAACAGAGATATCCACAGTGCCCCCATAATAACAGCGATATCCACCGTGTCCCATATTAACAGCGATATCCACAGTGTCCCCATAATAACAGTGATATCCACAGTGCCCCCATAATAACAGCGATATCCACAGTGCCCCCAAAAACTACAGCGATGTCCACAGTGCCCCCATAATAACACCGATATCCACAGTGTGCCCCATAATAACAGTGATATCCACAGTGTCCCCATAATAACAGTGATATCCACAGTGTCCCCATAATAACAGCGATATCCACAGTGCCCCCATAATAACAGCGATATCCACAGTGCCCCCATAATAACAGCGATATCCACAGTGCCCCCATAATAACGGTGATATCCACAGTGTCCCCCATAATAACAGCGATATCCACAGTGCCCCCATAATAACAGCGATATCCTCAGTGCCCCAATAATAACAATGATATCCACAGTGTCCCCCATAATAACAGCGATATCCACAGTGTCCCCCATAATAACAACGATATCCACAGTGACCCATAATAACAGCGATATCCACAGTGCCCCCATAATAACAGCGATATCCACAGTGTCCCATAATAACAGCGATATCCACAGTGCCCCCATAATAACGGTGATATCCACAGTGTCCCCATAATAACAGCGATATCCACAGTGCCCCCATAATAACAGTGATATCCACAGTGCCCCCCATAATAACAGTGATATCCACAGTGCCCCCATAATAACAGCGATATTCATAGTGTCCCCATAATAACAGCGATATCCACAGTTTCCCATAATAACAGCGATATCCACAGTGCCCCCATAATAACAGCGATATCCACAGTGCCCCCATAATAACAGCGATATCCACAGTGTCCCCATAATAACAGCGATATCCACAGTGCCCCCATAATAACAGCGATATCCACAGTGCCCCCATAATAACAGCGATATCCACAGTGTCCCCATAATAACAGCGATATCCACAGTGTCCCCATTATAATAGTGATATCCACAGTGCCCCCATAATAACCGCGATATCCACAGTGTCCCCATAATAACAGTGACATCCACAGTGCTCCCATAATAACAGTGATATCCACAGTGCCCCCATAATAACAGCTATATCCACAGTGTCCCCCATAATAACAGCGATAACCACAGTGCCCCCATAATAACAGTGATATCCACAGTGTCCCCATAATAACAGCGATATCCACATTGTCCCCATAATAACAGCGATATCCACAGTGCCCCCAAAAAATACAGCTGTGATGGTGTGATATGTTATGTGGAAATCATTTTTTGTATATTCTTATTTTTAACAATTCCAGTTATTTTCATAGTGTTTTTCTTATTACATTGTAAGTCTACAGCCTCACTGTATCTGTCTCTTCATGACCCCCTGAAGTGCATTAATCCCTAAGGCCCTTTGTTCTCCTCTGGGAGGCCTGGAAACCGCCCCAACTTGTTTGACTACCCCTGGACAAGGAAGGGGGTGGGGGGAAGAACAGCAGCTGGACAAGTCAGTTCCGGTGTGGACAGGATCATGCACAGACAGCACTTCAGAGAGAGAAGGACCCATTTTATCCTCTGGTGCTAGAGTGTTTTGGAATCTCGTTTCCCTGGACATTTTATCCTGATACTGGACTGCATTCTTATTCTGGACTATCTTATCCTTTGTGTGGTGGACTGAATATGGACCTTTTCGTATTTTTGCCTGAATATAGGTCTTGGAATTGTTCACTCTTCGCTTGCTCTGTTGATTGTGTGATACCAGAGAAGGACCCCGTGACAACTGGTGGCAGCAGTGGGATCAACAGAGCGTCACCCAATGGAGAACCACCCACAGAGTGAGTACAGAAACTGGACTGTATGCAGTTTACAGGAGAGAGCCAGAGACCTTTGCCTGATCTACCAGGGACTGACTAAAGAGGCCTTAATCGATCTACTGGTGGGCGCTAGCCCGGACACCTCCTCCCAGATTTCTGAAGGACGAGCACTGGAGACAGGGATCCCCATCCAGAAAAGCCAGTGGTTGGTGTGGTATGAAGAAGAGATGGCGGTTCTGGGCCCCCGGCGTCTCTTTGGAGTACAAGGAGGAGGCTGCCCGCCGAGCACAGCGGAGACAGGAAGCAATGGAGCTTGAAAAAGGGAGTAACTTAGAGTTGAGCGACTTTTGGTTTTTTAGGGTCGAGTTTCGTTTCGTGAAACCCGACTTTTCCAAAAGTCGGGTCGAGCAAGATCGGCCGATTATAGTGAAAAGTCGGGGTCGTCCCGAAACACGAAACCCAATGTAAGTCAATGGGGAATAAAAGTCGGCAGTGAGAGGAGGACAGGAAACACACCTACAGTGCCCATTTGAATGCCAAAAGCATCAATTCTTCTTACTTAAGCTTGTCAACCTTAATTTACTTCATAATACAAGTTACGCACTGAAAAATGGGGGTTATTTGGCTAAAGTTGCGGGGGGGGAGGGCTGGCTGCAGGTTTTCATGTGACCTGGGCGAAAGAGCGCCCCTTTAACACATACCACAACTCATCATGCTCCGATACGGCAGAGAAATAGCGGTATAGTACAATGAAAAATACTTCACTTTTTACATCTCATGACGAGGCCCATCTATTTCTCCATACAGAATCATTGGTCCCATATAATGTTTGAAACAGTATATGATGAGCTCCACATAATGCTACAGTATATGTTGGTCCCCATGGATGAAGCTCCACTGTCTTATGGGCCCAAATAATGCTCCAAACATAATGGGCCCCATTTCTAATGCTCTAGTGTATAATGGGCCCTGTAAATGCTGCTCCAGTGTCTGATGTCCACCTTTGGAATGTTCCAGTGTATGGTGGGCCCCATCTATCATTCTCCAGAGTAACGTGCTCCCCAAAAATTGCTGTCCCAACATTGAAAACAATCAAATAAGTCTCCTCGCTAGGGAATCCCTGTACTTGTCTGGACTCCTCGTCGTCCCCATCTTCCATCTCACTGCACAGTATTTCAACTTTGCAAGTGCTGTGATCCTGAGCAAGCAGTGGGGGCCCACTCGTTGGCGACGGCACTGGCACAGGGCCCCTGATAGTACAGTGGTGTGTCTGATGGCGGGTGGGCCGAACCTGCACTTTCATCTGCAGCTTCCTCTTTGTCACCGTGTAAGATGGAACTGTATATGGGAAGGGTAACCTGAGTTTCATCAGGGTCAGATTCAGGCCGTGTAGCGTGCGAGGGGAATGTATTGGTCTGGGTCAATGTACCAGCAGATTCATCGAGCAGTGGCTGGGCATCAGTGCACTTGTGTCGCCCCCAGGAGTACGGTCGCCACAGTGGCATTACCTTCCTCCTAGGGAGTGTGATGTCATGCTTGGGAGCAACGAAGGATCTCTCTAGCAGGTTAACTGATTGGGCGGCGTTATTCCCACGAGTCATGACTAGTGTTGAGCATTCCGATACCGCAAGTATCGGGTATCGGCCGATACTTGCTGTATCGGAATTCCGATACCGACTTCCGATATTTTTTCAATATCGGAATTCGGCATCGGAATCGGAAGTTCAGTTGATTGACGGCCTGACGTCATCATGATGCGCGGTGTGTGCGCATCATGATGCGCCGTCATTTCGGGCCTTCCGGGGGTCTCTGCCGGCCTGCCGGGGGGCTGTGCCGGCCTGCCGGGGGGCTGTGTGGACTGCCCGGGGTCTGTACCGGCCTGCCGGGGGGCTGTGCCGGCCTGCCGGTGGTCTGTGCACCCTGTGGGGGTCTGTACCGGCCTGCCGGGGGGCTGTGCCGGCCTGCCGGGGGGCTGTGCTGATGTCCGGGGGTCTGTGCAAGCATCGTCCGATGGGACATTATTCCGATGGAATTTCCCACACAGCAATGGCATAAAGTGAGACTAGGGACTTTTTTTTTTTTAAGTGGCGGAGGAATACAGTGCGGAAGGATACCTACCTTCCGTCATTGGATTCCTGCAGCCCGTAGAGAACGGCAGCATCATCTGATGCTGCAGTTCTCTACCCAAGATCGTCGTGGGACACACTCGTGGACTGCTTCGGATCGTGGGTGAGTATTTTTGTGGTTTGTTATGTTAATATTTATCCCGGAAAAGACAATGGCTTCGGGGAACAATGTGACAAGTATTGGTAAGTATGTTACTCTATGTTATATGTACTGTATGTCTATGTATGTATTGTATGAATGTATTGTATGTATGTAGTATATATGTGGTATGCATGTAGTATGTATGTAGTATGTATGTAGTATGTATGTAGTATATATGTAGTATGTAGTATGAATGTAGTATATATGTAGTATGTATGTAGCATGTAGTATGTATGTAGCATGCATGTAGTATATATGTAGTATGTATGTAGCATGTAGTATGTATGTAGCATGCATGTAGTATATATGTAGTATGTATGTAGCATGTAGTATGTATGTAGCATGCATGTAGTATATATGTAGTATGTAGCATGTAGTATGTATGTAGCATGCATGTAGTATGTAGCATGTAGTATGTATGTAGCATGCATGTAGTATATATGTAGTATGTATGTAGCATGTAGTATGTATGTAGCATGCATGTAGTATATATGTAGTATGTAGCATGTAGTATGTATGTAGCATGCATGTAGTATGTAGCATGTAGTATGTATGTAGCATGCATGTAGTATATATGTGTTATGTATGTAGCATGTAGCATGCATGTAGCATGCATGTAGTATGTATGTAGTATATATGTGGTATGTATGTAGCATGCATGTAGTATATATGTGTTATGTATGTAGCATGTAGCATGCATGTAGTATGTATGTAGTATATATGTGGTATGTATGTAGCATGCAGTATGTATGTAGCATGCATGTAGTATATATGTAGTATGTATGTTGCATGTAGTATTTATGTAGTATGAATGTAGCATGTATGTAGTATGTAGTATGAATGTAGCATGTATGTAGTATGCATGTTGTATGTATGTAGCATGTAATTTTTTTTTTTTTTTTTTTTTTACATTTAACACATTAGCCGGATGATGGGACTACTACTGTCCCATCATTGGCTAATGTGTCAATCACTGTCATGGTAGCAGGCATCGCCCGATGGGACTTGTAGTCCCATCGGACGATGCCTGCACAGACCCCCGGAGCCTGCACAGACCACCGGCAGGCCGGCACAGCCCCCCGGCAGGCCGGCACAGCCCCCCGGCAGGCCGGCACAGCCCCCCGGAGCCTGCACAGCCCCCCGGCAGGCCGGCACAGCCCCCCGGCAGGCCGGCACAACCCCCCGGAGCCTGCACAGACCACCGGCAGGCCGGCACAGACCACCGGAGCCTGCACAGACCCCCTGGCAGGCCGGCACAGCCCCCCGAAAGGCCCGTACAGACCCCAGAGAGGCTGTACAAGGGCAGGAAAGGGTTTTTCTTATTCCGATACCGGAAGTCCCATAGACTTGAATGGGACTTCCGGTATCGGAATCGGCGATACCGATACTTTTTTTAAAGATCGGCCGATACCATCCGATACGATACTTTGAAGTATCGGACGGTATCGCTCAACTCTAGTCATGACCCTCCAAACAGCGTTCATGAAGGCAAAGTGTTTGTTTTACGTGGGCAGTATGGTTGCAAAGCTGAAACTTAAAGGAATGTCCAGAAGGGCACCACCTGGAGTGGAGCCTACGGTTAAATTCGACTCCACCTGGGAAACCTCAACCATGCCAGCTACAGAACAGATGCACACATTGCAAGCTTAATTCCGTTAACGAACGAGACTCCGTCATGCCCCGCGGTCCGAGTCCGGCTTACTAGAGGGACACGTGAGGCTCTGGCACATGAGATTGGCCAATAACTGGTGTGTCATGCCTTTACATGTCCGTGGCTGCATGTGCGCTACACTGAAAAGGCCAGCGTTTGTCGCTTACAGGTGCAGATAACCCGCTGAACAACGTTAGTGATGGGGATCACTGATTACAATTATTACCCGCGAACGATGATTTCCCAGTAAGTGCAGGTCAACCGCAGTTCCGGAATTAGGCCTAACCGTCATTCCTGAAAAAATGAAAAACTTACGTGTGCAAACCACAGGTGCTGTAGCTTGCTTAACAGCTTGCCAGCCGTTCTCAGGCCCAGTATGGATTACACGTGATTGCACAAAGGTGAGAAAGGGTACCGTATCCCCAGATAACATGTATGGATAGTGTACACATTCAAAATATATGTCTATACATCAGGAGGCAGGCTCAGACGGTGTTAGGCCCAGTATGGATTGCACATGATTGCACAAAGGTGAGAAAGGGTACCGTTTCCCCGGATAACATGTATGGATAGCGTACACATTCAAAATATATGTCTATACATCAGGAGGCAGGCTCAGACGGTGTTAGGCCCAGTATGGATTTGACGGCCCAGACTACACAGCGGAGGAGCAGGGAGAGGTGAAGATTGCAAATGCTGGGGCCCTGCCCAAGCAAGGGGGGCCCACTCGTGGGCGTCGGTACTGGCACTGGGCCCCTCATAGTACGGCGGTGTGTCTGACGGCGGGTGTGCACCACCACCGTCAGAGACACTTGATTGCTGTCATGATCACGTGTCTCTGGACGCAGCGGTTACCGCAAGGCGGACCCATAACACACGTGACCCTGGATACACCGCCTCCAGTGGGGCGCATTTCAATAATAAAATGTGCAGGTGGATACGCCGCCTCCACCTGGCGAATTTAGGTATTACACGTTATACAATAATTCTGGAAACCCCGCCTCCAGTAAGGCGAATTTAAATAATAAGGGGGATCCTGGGAAACATTAACAATGGTGGGCCCTGCGATAGGGAATGGGGACATGGAGACCTCCTAAGCTCCCCTGAGCCAGTGTCCCTGCACTCCTAACATTCCCTATACAGGCTCCACACCTGTCGCCGCACGCGAACCTTAACCCCTTGCTCGCCCTGACCCTATACCCTCACTAGGGAATGGGTCGGTGCGGAGACTAATCCCACCACTGCACTAATAACACACATGAGGAAAGAGACAATACAGGGGGAACACCACTTAGCTTTGCTCTGTTGCGTGCGCTCCTAGCAACAGAGCCCACCACCTGAGTGCATCTTCTCCTCCACCTGGATCCATCACCATAACAGGATCCTTCACCTTAGTGCAGCCTTGGAGCAGAGTCCACCACCAGTTGCTGCTGCTTAGTAACAGAGTCCCCAAGATGAGTCCAGCTTCTGCCACGAAGTCGAGCATGCTTGAGTCCAGCTCAGCAGCCAAGTCCCACATGGTGAGTGCCACTCTCCATAGTCGCCACTCCACCAGTCCATGCAGACACTTCCCGACGACACCATCACTGCAACCCCACCACGCCATGCCAGCCCTTCGTCCAGACACCATAGCTGAAACACGTCCCCCCTGGCTAAGCTGCGCAGGACTCCTCTCCAGCTCCATCCTTCCACCAGGCTCTCAAACTCAGAGTGAACACAATCTCACAATATCACAGGCAGTGATTGCACACCCCTAGCACACCTTTATAGGGTGTCACACCTGATCCATAATTACGTGCACAAAAAACCTAAAGTGCAATACCACTAACCACCACCGGGGACAGTCAAGACACCTTGGAACTTTACGAAGTAAAAAAAGTTCACTTTGTCCATTTTAAAACTGTCAGATCATGACAGTACCCCCTCCTTAATGAGGGGCCTCTGGACCCTCAAGACCACCCCTCATTAGGGAAACACCTACAGCGGGGATGCCCAGATCCTGAGTTCACCCCACCACTACCTGACACTTCAGGTTTATGACAAACGCACCGCTGGTATTGGCAGTATATGTTCATTTTGGAGGCACCACTCATCTCCACAGCGCCGACCTGGGGAACGAGTTTATGTATGTGTATGTTTGTTAAGAGCTGATCAGACTCCACAACACATTTCCACAAGATGATTTCTGGTGGCCACCCATACATGCTCGTTCACACGCAGGTCCGGACCTGAACGTTTATTGCACACATTCGTTTGTCATAAATTTGGTGAACTCATTCTGGACTCGACAACAGAGGTGTCCCCCTGTGTCACCACACTCACACCCCCGCTATTCACCAAGGGACACCACCCTCCAACCCTTTCACCATGAGGACTGCGCCTCCTAGGGTTGGTTAATGGCGAGGGTAGAGATTTGTCCCTACTCCCCTGCAGCACACCTGCTGCACACACCAGGAGGAGAAGGGGACGGGAAATGGAGGAAATATACACTCGCTGGTCGACTCCACACAACCAGGACGGCGGCTTCTTCGATGGTATAGAAGATTTGGCATAAACCCCGCGGACTATCACACCAGTCAGCTCACCACAGGGGCGTACCCCTTCACCTCGGGGAATACCAGGCAGCTCCGTGGGGCACCATTCCTCCCACCTGCCTGGGTGCGCCCGCATGCATGAACCAGTCCCGCTCCCCAGCAGCGACTCTAGGGGGCTTTTAGCCAGACCGCAGCCGCCATTTTTTTTTGATTTTCTGGTTAGCTGAGCAGAGGCCCCAGAACCTGATAACTGCTGCTGCAGCGGCACTAACACACCTTGCCGCTCCCCACTCACCTCAGTGAGGCCCGGCAGCAAATACCATAGGTCTCCACATGGCCAAGGCTCACCAGAAAAAAAAAGTGTATGGCCTGTGATAAAGTCATGATCACTTGTCTCTGGACGCAGCGGTTACCGCAAGGCGAACCCATAACACACGTGACCCTGGATACACCGCCTCCAGTGGGGCGCATTTAAATAATAAAACGTGCAGGTGGATACGCCGCCTCCACCTGGCGAATTTAGGTATTACACGTTATACAATAATTCTGGAAACCCCGCCTCCAGTAAGGCGAATTTAAATAATAAGGGGGAACCTGGGAAACATTAACAATGGTGGGCCCTGCGATAGGGAATGGGGACATGGAGACCTCCTAAGCTCCCCTGAGCCAGTGTCCCTGCACTCCTAACATTCCCTATACAGGCTCCGCACCTGTCGCCGCACGCGAACCTTAACCCCTTGCTCGCCCTGACCCTATACCCTCACTAGGGAATGGGTCGGTGCGGAGACTAATCCCACCACTGCACTAATAACACACATGAGGAAAGAGACAATACAGGGGGAACACCACTTAGCTTTGCTCTGTTGCGTGCGCTCCTAGCAACAGAGCCCACCACCTGAGTGCATCTTCTCCTCCACCTGGATCCATCACCATAACAGGATCCTTCACCTTAGTGCAGCCTTGGAGCAGAGTCCACCACCAGTTGCTGCTGCTTAGTAACAGAGTCCCCAATATGAGTCCAGCTTCTGCCACGAAGTCGAGCATGCTTGAGTCCAGCTCAGCAGCCAAGTCCCACATGGTGAGTGCCACTCTCCATAGTCGCCACACCACCGGTCCATGCAGACACTTCGCGCCGACAACATCGCTGCGACCCTACCACGCCATGCCAGCCCTTCGTCCAGACACCATAGCTGAAACACGTCCCCCCTGGCTAAGCTGCGCAGGACTCCTCTCCAGCTCCATCCTTCCACCAGGCTCTCAAACTCAGAGTGAACACAATCTCACAATATCACAGGCAGTGATTGCACACCCCTAGCACACCTTTATAGGGTGTCACACCTGATCCATAATTACATGCACAAAAAACCTAAAGTGCAATACCACTAACCACCACCGGGGACAGTCAAGACACCTTGGAACTTTACGAAGTAAAAAAAGTTCACTTTGTCTATTTTAAAACTGTCAGATCATGACAATTGCACTATGAGGGACCCTGTGCCAGTGCCCGCGCCCAAGAGTCGGCCTACCCACCTGTCCAGGGCAACGGCACTCGCACGGTGTCGTGCGCAAGGTGGTGACCCCGGCCATGGGGGGGGGAGGCAACACAGAGAGTTTTAGAAAGTGGCATATGTTGATGTTGGACATTCAGCTGATGCAAAAGGCGAAATAGGTCAAGTCCCAGGAAGAGGTGGACCAAAGCAAGCCATTTTTCTGTCACCCTATGTGTCATCAGGGGAAGGTGGGACAAAATCCTTGGAAACCCATGCATGGTTCATTTTAATGAAGGTTAGATCATCCACATTTTGGGTTGACAGACGGGTCCTTTTTTCTGTCAGGATTGATCCAGCTGCACTGAAGACTCTTTCCGATAGCACACTTGCAGCTGGGCAAGCGAGCTCCTGTAAGTCATATTGTGCCAATTCAGGCCAGGTGTCCAGTTTAGCGGCCCAATAGTCAAAGGGGAATGACCTGTGTAGGAGAACATCGATATGGGAGGAAAAGTAGTTTGTAACCATAGTTGACAACTGCTGTCTCCTGTCACTTTCCATCGATGCAGTATTACCAGTTGTGTGAGCGGTATTTGAAAACTCAGTCCACAACATTGTCATGAAACCCCTGTCTCCAACGCCACTTCTGTGTGCACCATGAACACCTCTGCCAAGCTGCCCCCGGCCCGTACGGCTCGTGTGAGAACCATCACCGCTGCTGTGTGCTGGGAATGCCTCAAGCAACCGATTTATCAGAGTTGCTTGTTTATTAGCCAATATTAGGTCAAGGTCCTCCTGTGGCATGATGTTTTGTAATTTGCCTTTATAGCGTGGATCCAGGATGCTGGCCAACCAGTAGTCGTCATCGTTCATCATTTTGGCAATGCGGGAGTCCCTTTTTAGGATCTGCAAGGCATAATCTGACATGTGGGCCAATGTTCCCGGTGTCAATGATGCACTGCGAGTGCTGGGTGGAGGAGCACTTTCTGGCAAATCCACATCCCTCCAGTCACGCACAAACCCTGTACCAGACCTTGCCACGCCAACATTTTCACTTGCCCCACGAGATGCATCCTCCTCCCCTAAGTAATCATCCCCATCATCATCCTCCTCCTCCTCCTCTTCTTCCTCCACCTCGTCCAGGAGAGGTCCCTGAGCAGACAATGGCTGAATGTCATCAAGAATTCCCTCCTCCTCTTCCTCCTCATCAACATTGGCTGCAGACGCCTGCTCCTTAAGGTGCGTCAAAGTTTGCATGAGCAGACGCATAAGTGGGATGCTCATGCTTAGGATGGCGTCGTCTGCGCTTACCAGCCGTGTGCATTCCTCAAAACACTGAAGGACTTTACAGAGGTCTTTCAGCTTCGACCACTGCACACCTGTCAACTTGTCAACTCCATGTCTGCTCTCAAAGTGCCTGGCCGTGTATCCTCCCACAAATGCATTATGGCCTGCCTCTGCTCGCACAGCCGCTCCACCATGTGCAGGGTGGAGTTCCACCTTGTTGCAATGTCGATAATGAGGCGGTGGTTGGGAAGGTGGAGCAATCGCTGCAGCTTCTGCATACGAACGGAGTGTACAGGCGACCAGCGGATGTGCGCGCACAGTCTTCGCACCTTCTGGAGCAGGGCTGTTAACTACGGATAATTTTTGAGGAAGCACTGCACCACCAGGTTCAAGGTGTGAGCCAAGCAAGGTATGTGGCTGAGTTTTGAAAGGGCTATGGCTGCCACAAAATTACGGCCGTTATCACTAACTACCTTGCTTGCCTCAAGATGTACACTGCCCAGCCATGACTCAGTTTGTCGCTTCAAGTACTCGGCCAGCACCTCGGCGGTGTGTCTGTCGCCCAAACACATCATATGCAACACAGCCTGCTGACGCTTTCCACTAGCTGCTCGATAGGGGGACACCTCGTGTGCAACAGTGGCAGCTGCAGATGGAGTGCTCGTACGACTGCGCTCTGTGGACGAGCTTTCGCTTCTGGAGGAGGAGGAGGAGGGTCGAACGCCTACAGCCAACTGTTTCCTAGACCGTGGGCTAGGCAGCACTGTCCCACCACCGCTGTCCCCTGTGGACCCTGCATCCACCACATTAACCCAGTGCGCAGTGATGGACACGTAACGGCCCTGGCCATGCCGACTGGACCATGCATCAGTTGTGAGGTGCACCTTTCCACTCACTGACTGCTTGAGTGCATGGACAATGTGGTCTTTTACATGATGGTAGAGGGCTGGGATGGCTTTGCGAGAGAAGAAGTGGCGACTGGGTAGGTCATAGCGTGGTACTGCATAAGCCATGAGTTCGCGGAAAGCTGCGCTTTCCACCAACCGATAGGGCATCATCTCAAACGAGATTAGTTTGGCAATGTGGGCGTTCAAACCCAGTGTACGCGGATGAGAGACTGAGTACTTTCTTGACCTACTCATAGTGTCTGGGAGGGTGAGCTGGACTTGAGAGCTGCATATGGTGGAAGTAGTGGTGGACAGGGCGGACTGAGAGAGGGTTGATGATGGTGATGGAGTTGGTGTTCTTTCTGATGGCCTAGATTCAGTATTTCGTTGATATAACAGTGGGATTCCCTGACTGCTGTGGCCTTGCAACGACACCTCAACATTTGCTGCTGTGCTAACCGGTGGGCTTACAGTGGGGGAAACAATGTAGCGTTGTTGACTACCTTCTTTGTGATCAGTTGCACATGTGGCACTTGAGGTTTGGTGTTGTGTCCACGCTTGCAAGTGCATGCTGGTTAAATGTCTAAGCGTGCAACTGGTATTCAAATTTTTCAAATTTTTCCCTCGGCTAAAGGTCTTTGCGCACTTCTTACAGATAACCTTGGCCTGATCATGAGGATTTTGTTCAAAAAAGTGCCACACTGCACTCTTCCTACTTTGGCAGACATTTTGCGGCCTAGCACGCTGTGATCTTTTAACCGTCTGGACAAACTGTCCAGCAACTCTTTTGATTTTTGGAACCTGTCTTTGGAGTGCTCCGGGCCTGCCATATAACAGCTGTTGCGATGTCGATGTCTGCTGTGGATGCTCCTCCTCATCTGAGCTATTGGAAGCAGCACCCTCTTCCCCCAATGGATGCCAATCTGGGTCAACAACTGGGTCATCCATCACCTCCTCTTCAATGTCATGTGCACCTTCCTCTGTGTCACCGTGTATGGTGGTATAGTGTGCGGGAAGGGGCACCTGAGTCTCATCAGAGTCAGAATCTGGCTCTGTACACTGCGAGGACAATGTAGTGCTCTGAGTGAATGTACCAGCAGAATCATCTATCAGCGGCTGTGCATCAGTGCACTCCATGTCAGATTCATCTTGGCCTGGGTAATTCACCATTTCACTTGATAATCCAGGCATGGTATGTGAAAACAGCTCCATGGAGTAATCAGTAGTATGGCCTGCGTCATCCTTCAATCTTGGTTGGGGTGAAGGACACAAGGAAAGGTGTGGTTCATGAACATGAGCCTCCAATGACGACTCAGTGCTTTTATTTTTTACAACTTCAGAAGAGGAGGCGATAGAGCTGGAGGCTGAGTCAGCAATGTAAGACAAAACTTTTTCCTGAAGCTCTGGCTTTAAAAGCGGTTTGCCAACTCCTAGAAAACTAAGCCTTCGAGGCCTTGTGGAGCCAGACGATGACGCAGGCTCAACACCTCCTGCATTCGGTCCTATTTTGCTTTTGCCACTACCATCAGATCCACCACCAACACCATCATTACCAGCTGCCAACCCCCGCCCAATTCCACGGCCTCTTCCACCAGCCTTCCTCATTTTTGGTAGAAATGTAGACAAAATCCAACAAACTATATAGTAATGTAAAACAAGGTACAAGGTGTCTATAGGACAGGGGAGATTTTGAATTTCTGCAGACACTTGTGGACACTGGACACTTTTGGATTGTGTGAGGCCCACTGAATATCACAGCGCTATGTCACTGGCTCGATGTCGCAGGTGTGAAAAATGTCACTAGAGGATAAGGGAGATTTTGAATTTCTGCAGACACTAGTGGACACCGGACACTTTTGGATTGTGTGAGGCCCACTGAATATCAGAGCGCTATGTCACAGGCTCGATGGCACAGGTGTGAAAAAAGTGACTACAGGATAAGGGAGATTTTGAATTTGTGCAGACACTAGTGGACACTTTTGGATTGTGTGAGGCCCACTGAATATCAGAGCGCTATGTCACAGGCTCGATGGCACAGGTGTGAAAAAAGTGACTACAGGATAAGGGAGATTTTGAATTTCTGCAGACACTAGTGGACACTGGACACTTTTGGATTGTGTGAGGCCCACTGAATATCAGAGCGCTATGTCACAGGCTCGATGGCACAGGTGTGAAAAAAGTGACTACAGGATAAGGGAGATTTTGAATTTCTGCAGACACTAGTGGACACTGGACACTTTTGGATTGTGTGAGGCCCACTGAATATCAGAGCGCTATGTCACAGGCTCGATAGCACAGGTGTGAAAAAAGTGACTACAGGATAAGGGAGATTTTGAATTTCTGCAGACACTAGTGGACACTGGACACTTTTGGATTGTGTGAGGCCCACTGAATATCAGAGCGCTATGTCACAGGCTCGATGGCACAAGTGTGAAAAAAGTGACTACAGGATCAGGGAGATTTTGAATTTCTGCAGACACTAGTGGACACTGGACACTTTTGGATTGTGTGAGGCCCACTGAATATCAGAGCGCTATGTCACAGGCTTGATGGCACAGGTGTGAAAAAAGTGACTACAGGATAAGGGAGATTTTGAATTTCTGCAGACACTAGTAGACACTGGACACTTTTGGATTGTGTGAGGCCCACTGACGCTGTATGGTGTGAAAAAATGCACGCTCAGTACCTCAGCAGGACAAAAAAAAAATTGAGATTGCTTTTAAAAAAGCAGTTTGCAGAGCAGTGGGTAAACAGCAATGCAGCTGTCAGGAAGCCTTAGAAGGCAGCCTAACAACCAACACCGCTGATCCACCACAATATAGCCTCCCCTTGCACTGCACACACAGTGACTGGTGTGTTGTACAGGCAAAATCGCTAGCAGCAGAAGCAGTTTTTTTTTCTTCTTCCCTGCCTAACGCTCTCCCTACAGAATCAGCAACCTCTCCCTATGCTAAGATCGGCAGAAGTAAGATGGCGGTCGGCGTGCACGCCCTTTTATAACCCCTGTGCCGCCCACCAAAGCAAGCCAATCACTTGCATGCCCTTCTGAAAGATGGTGGTGACCCCTGTCTATGTCATCACGTTGCCCACAGTGTCCGTGGATCCTGATTGGCTGAAAAAGAGCGCAAAACAAACTTTTGAAACGCGACTTTGGCGCGTAAGTCGCCGACCTCGTGGCCGACCTCATCCTAGGGTCGGGTTTCGTTTCATGAAACCTGACTTTGCCAAAAGTCGGCAACTTTTGAAATTTTTCGACCCGTTTCGCTCAACTCTAGGAGTAACGCAATGTGGAGTGTAACCCCAACAATCCGGGAGCCTGTACGGATCACCCGGACAGAGTTTAAGCCATTTGATGAGGCTTCTGGAGATGTGGAGGGGTTCTTCAAAGACTTTGAGCAGCAGTGTGCTGTGATGGAGGTGCCCCACTCTAGCTGGATGCGTTTGTTAGTGGGGCTCCTGAACGGAAGCTTGGCGGAGGCTTACCGAACCATTGATGCACTGCGGAACCGGCATTATAACATTGTAAAGCGGACTATCCTGGATTACCATGCTATCACCCCAGACTCATATAGGGCCAAGTTCCGAGACCTCCCATGCACCACAGGGGGATCGTTTAGGATGTATGCACATAAGATGTCCGAGGCATGTCGGAGATGGCTGGAAGCAGAAAACGCCTTTACTGTGGAAGATGTTATACAGGCGTTCCTTATAGAACAATTTCTTGCCAAGTGCCCTGCAGAGGTACGGGAATGGGTCCGGGAGCGCACGCCATGTACCGTGGATAGAGCTGCAGCCCTGGCCGATGAAGCCCTTACTATCCGGCCGCAATGGAGGAGGCTTCTGGACAATGAACCACGGCCTGCTCCCGCTCCCCGTCCCTCTCCGGTTATATCTGCCCTTCCACCTAGTCACAAGCCGATGACAATCACGCCTCACAATCCTAGGCCCCAACAGTTCCGACCACGATCTGGGGATATCACAGAGAGGAGATGTTATGGGTGTGGGCAACCTGGACATTTGCAGTCTGGCTGCCCCTCCAAGATTCGGAGGGAGACCCACGCAGCCCCACCTCGTCCAGTGCATCTTGTACATTCCACCACACCTGAGGAAGAGCTACCACCACCCCCACCAGAGTGGACCACCGACCACGGCACCATAGATACCCCTCTTGGAGTGTACGGACTCCGGCCTCTGTCCTTCAGCTACTCAGAGCAACGGCAACGCCACCTGCAGGATGTCTTTATTGATGGATACAAAGTATAACAACCAATAGTCCCAAAAAGTAAACAGGGCACTTCAACCATATATATCCAACCAGTCCCTCATAACCAAATGAAGGGCAAAGAAGAGATCCCACAATAAACTTAAATTAAAGGGTATATATTTTTATTATCAAAATTCTAAAAACAATGTGAATAAGCAGCAAGATAGCCATGATAGAGAGCACCTAATTGAAAAATAATAAAAAATGGGCTATAACATTATGCAGGGTATTGCACAGATCCCAACACATGAGTAAAGGATTAATTAATGTAAATCCATTGTAATAAAGAATAAACAATGAGGAATTCCAAGTGGAGAATAATCCCCTAATACAATAGTTAAACCACCCTGATTAAATCCATGCACACCTTTTGATTCTGTGCCACAGGTAGATATCATTTTGGCTCCTTTATTTTTCCTATTTGGGTTTATTTATGGACTGATTCATGGTCCTTAATAATGGAGCTCTGGTAACGGTTTATCTCTTCTTGTGGCTAATTACCATTGTTAGGGTTGTTTGACAGTATGTGTATGGTGTACTTTACTTATGCAGCATGGATTTAATCAGGGTGGTTTAACTATTGTATTAGGGGATTATTCTCCACTTGGAATTCCTCATTGTTTATTGTTTATTACAATGGATTTACATTAATTAATCCTTTACTCATGTGTTGGGATCTGTGCAATACCCTGCATAATGTTATAGCCCATTTTTTATTATTTTTTTTATTATTTTTCAATTAGGTGTTCTCTATCATGGCTATCTTGCTGCTTATTCACATTGTTTTTAGAATTTTGTTAAATTTAAGTTTATTGTGGGATCTCTTCTTTGCCCTTCATTTGGTTATGAGGGACTGATGGATACAAAGTGTCAGGATTTAGAGACACAGGGGCATTCTTGACTATCGCTGACCTCCGTGTGGTTCGACCCGAGGCAATTTACCAGGGTCCGGGAATTCCCATTGTCCTGGCGGGCGGTGCCCGCAAATATATACAGCGAGCTTCTGTGTATTTGGATTATGGTTGTGGAGAAAAACTGTGTTGGATTGGAGTTATGGGAGGACTTCCTGCAGATATCCTCCATGGGAACGACATTGGGGAGTTACAGTGCCAATTTGTGGCAGCAGTCACACGACTACAGGCCCTTCAAGTACTACATCATCCGGACCTCACCGGGGAGCAACCACCACGAACCGCATCAGAGTCGGTAAGCAATACGTTTGCTGCTACTACATTGGGAGAGTCTTGGGACAGAGAGGAGTTTAGGAGAGAAATAGAGGGTGACACTACCTTAGCAGCCCTTAGGCGAAAGGCAGAAACTGGGCACATGGGAGATAATGGGGATGGCTTCACTCGAGAAAACGGACTGTATTATCGTGTAATAAAGGGCAGTGACCAGGGCAACCCTGACGCAACGACCAGGCAACTCATTGTTCCTCAGAAGTACAGAGCACAGCTACTTCAACTGGCCCATGACATCCCCTTGGCTGGGCATCAAGGGAGAAAAAGGACTGAAAAGAGACTCACCCAAAGTTTTTACTGGCCGGGCGTCTCGCAGTCGGTAGCCCATTATTGCCGCACCTGTGATGTGTGCAAGCGAATGCGGCATCCAGGAGCTCGACATAAGGTACCCCTGCAATCCCTGCCAATAATTGAGGAACCATTTCAACGTGTAGCCGTCGACATCATAGATCCTCTGGCCCACCCCAGCAGGTCGGGGAAAAAATATATCCTGACCGTGGTGGACTATGCCACTAGGTATCCTGAAGTTGTGGCCCTGTCAAGTATTACAGCAGTAAAGGTAGCTGAGGCCCTTGTTACCATCTTTACCCGGGTAGGGTTTCCTAGTGAAATATTGTCGGATCAAGGCACTCAGTTCATGTCAGATCTGGTCCAGTCCCTATGGCATACCTGTGGTGTTCGAGCCATTCGCACCACCCCATACCACCCGCAGACCAACGGACTATGTGAACACTTTAATGGAACCCTAAAAAATATGCTGAGGGCTTTTGTTGACGTTGATAAAGACTGGGAAAAGTACCTGCCACATCTCCTCTTCTCCTATCGGGAGGTTCCCCAAGAGTCCACAGGGTTCTCTCCCTTCGAACTACTGTTTAGCCGGAAGGTCCATGGGCCTCTCACTCTTCTGAAAGAACATTTGGAGGGAGACATCTCAGATACCGGAATGCCCATCGTTCCCTATGTTCTAGAGCTCAGAGACCGTCTCGCCCAGCTAGCTACCTTCGCTAAAGAACATCAGCGAATGGCCCAGTCCAGACAAAAAAACCTGGTATGACCGTAATGCCAGGAACCGGGAATTTATGGAAGGACAGCAAGTGCTCATGATTACTGCTTCCCCTGCCAACAGGCTTCAAGCAGTGTGGGAAGGCCCTTATCAGGTTGTCAAGAAAATTAATGACACTAACTATGTTATTGCCCTGGACTCTAGCGGTCGACGACAGAAAACCGTCCACATTAACATGCTGAAAGACTACCACGACCGATCTCTGCCTGTTCTAGCTGTCTGCCACCCCCCTAGTGATACCGCCGCCGCCGAGTATCTCCCAGATCTCCTCCAGGTTGCCCAAGCGGGAGGATCACTGGAAAAAGTGCCCCTGGGCTCCCATTTATCGGATATACAAAAGGACGATATTGTCGCCATACTAAGGCAGAGGGCTGCTGCTTTCTCCTCAAAGCTGGGGAAGACTACTCTCACCAGCCACCATGTGGAAACCCCCGGACAACGCCCCATCCAGCAGGCTGCCTACCAGGTTCCAGAGGCTGTTCAAGGCATGATAAAGAATGAACTGGAGGAGATGAAACAACTGGGAGTTATTCAGCCATCTCACAGTTCTTGGGCCTCTCCTGTCGTCCTGGTCCCCAAGAAGGATGGTACAACACGATTCTGCGTTGATTACAGACGACTAAATGATGCCACCAAGAGTGATGCTTATCCCATGCCCAGGATTGATGATCTATTGGATCGTCTGGCCAGTGCCCAATTTGTGACCACGTTAGACTTGAGCAAGGGGTACTGGCAGATACCCCTAACGGAGGACGCTCGGGAGCGCTCAGCCTTAATTACTCCATTTGGGCTTTATGAGTTCCTGGGAATGCCCTTTGGGATGAAAACTGCCCCCGCTACTTTCCAGAGACTGGTGGATCGACTGTTACAACAATGTCAGGACTTTGCCTGTGCTTACTTAGACGACATTGCCATTTTTAGCACAACCTGGGAGGAGCATCTTAAACACTTGGGCATAGTGCTGGACTGTATCCTTACTGCAGGACTGACCATTCGCCCTGATAAGTGCCAAATAGGGATGGCTGAGGTGCAGTACCTCGGGCATAGAGTAGGGGGTGGGACACTAAGGCCTGAGCCTGCCAAGCTGGAAGCCATTAGCAACTGGTGTAGACCCCAGACTAAAAAGCAGGTACTTGCATTTTTAGGAACTGCTGGTTACTATCGCAAATTTGTTTCTAACTTCAGCACCTTGGCCAAGCCCCTAACCGACCTGACCCTCAAGAACATGTCTAGGAATGTGACGTGGACGACTACATGCGAGGATGCCTTTTCAGCGTTAAAGACTGCCCTCGTCACTGCTCTTGTTTTGGCTGCCCTGGATTATAAACGCAGGTTCCTCGTGCAGACAGATGCATCCACCTCTGGGATTGGGGCAGTACTTAGCCAAGTGAACGCCGCCAGAGAAGAACATCCTGTTGCTTTTGCCAGTCGGAAACTACTGGATCGGGAAGTTGCCTATGCCACTATTGAAAAGGAGTGCCTTGCCATCGTATGGGCGCTAAAAAAATTGCAGCCCCACTTGTATGGCAGAGACTTTACAATTGTTACAGACCACAACCCCCTCACATGGCTGAATCACATATCAGGGGACAATGGAAGATTGCTGTTGTGGAGCTTGTTCTTACAACCCTACAGCTTCTCCATCCAATACAAGTGGGTAAGCCAACACCAGAACGCCTATGGACTGTCTCGACAAGAAGAACCATAGGCTCCCCAGGCCGACCTACCCCTGCCACTGTACAAGGAACTATAAATAACTGAGCAATGTGGACTAAAGTGAGCAGGCCAGAGGTCTGTGTAGACTTCATGGCATGCTCACTTATTATGGGGGGGAGAGGTTGTGATGGTGTGATATGTTATGTGGATATCATTTTTTGTATATTCCTATTTTTAACAATTCCAGTTATTTTCATAGTGTTTTTCTTATTACATTGTAAGTCTACAGCCTCACTGTATCTGTCTCTTGATGACCCCTTGTAGTGCATTAATCCCTAAGGCCCTTTGTTCTCCTCTGGGAGGCCTGGAATCCACCCCAACTTGTTTGACTACCCCTGGACAAGGAATGGGGGTGGGGGGAAGAACAGCAGCTGGACAAGTCAGTTCCGGTGTGGACAGGATCATGCACAGACAGCACTTCAGAGAGAGAAGGACCCATTTTATCCTCTGGTGCTAGAGTTTTGGAATCTTGTTTCCCTGGACATTTTATCCTGATACTGGACTGCATTCTTATTCTGGACTATCTTATCCTTTGTGTGGTGGACTGAATATGGACCTTTTCGTATTTTTGCCTGAATAAAGGTCTTGGAATTGTTCACTCTTCGCTTGCTCTGTTGATTGTGTGATACCAGAGAAGGACCCCATGACAACAACTGTTCAAGCTTTGTGCCTACAGATATTCTGTAAGAATTTTCCTTTTTGAATTTTTCCCATTTGTTTTATGGACATTTTGGCCACAGGACTGTGTGTGAACACTAACCTTGTAAATAGTTCACCATTTGCCCAGGAATGAACTTATCATCATAGGACTATTTTTGGAGCTTTTGTTTTTTTGTAAATTTTTTCCCTTTTTCAAATCTTGTAACATTTATAATTGTTGATACTGTTTATATGTTTCACATGTTTTTCATCAGCCCAGGAGTGCTGACTTGCACTAGGGGGGAATGTGGCGCCCCCAGGGGTATGGTCGCCACAGTGGCATTGCCTTCCTCCAAGGAGGGTGATGTCAGGCTTGGAAGCAAGGAAGGGTCTCTCCAGCAGGTTATCTATACATGCAACACAGTTCCCACTCCAGGCCAGCAGAGGGAGCTCTAAACCAGGATTCGGGGAGGAGCGCGCTCTGAGGGCCAGGAAGGAGCATAGTTAGTTAGTGTGAGGAGGGTGAAGTGTGCAGACGTGGAGAAGGAGCTGGGAGATCGAGGGGAGAGGAAAGGCTCAACTCCAGAGACAGCGCATGATCTGGAGCCTGGTCTCCATGGTTGTATGGACACTAATGGTCCTGCAACAGACACCAGAGGAGTAGGAAGTTGTAAATACTCGACTCCCATCTAAGACTCGGAGGCACAACAGCACGGTGTGAGCCAAGAGAGAAATAGCGGCTACAGCTGTCTGCCATATGAGGAGTTCTGAGAGACGATAATAAGGAGGAACTTCAGTGTAACTCAGTACTGGATGTACCTCAAGTGAGCGCTAGGAAGGAGACTACACAACCCATCTGCTGAGAGAGAGATCCCTGAATTTCTTCAAGGCTAGCCTGCCCTTGTACCATCTGTAATCAGGACCCTGGACTGCATTTGCCAAAGTAAAGGTAAAGAAACTGCACCCTGTTGTGTCCTTGCCTCCTTTCTGCTACCATTCCGGCACTGCTACATCCCTGTGCCTACCACTGCACCTTTCCCGCAACGTTTATCTACACTGCCCTGGGACTACAGCTTCACCTGTGGGGAGCTATAACATCCTTGTTGCGTCATACCATCAGTCCCAAAGGATCTGCATGCAGCGTCGGCTTAACATCTCCCTTGCCGAACACCACAGGTGGTGTCACGAACCATTCAACTTTATTTCATCATTCAATCTCCCTTTTACTTTGGCACCCAGGGCCACGGACCGGGTCACCGCTGCTGTGACACCTTCCCCCTGAGTTATCGGCCCGGTACCGAGTATCCCACTGCCCTGGGAGGGTGACCCAGCAACGTGTCCCACTTCTTGCGTTCCTGCCCAGAGAGGCCGGGAAACTCCTCCACCTAGGCTAGGTAAGAGAGGCCTTCCTAGGTGTGTCCCACTCCTCTCATCCTCTTACCCTTTCTGTTCAGCTGGTTTTTGGTCAGAGACGTGGCTCGGAGGTGGCTTATGTGGACTCGGGCGCGGCAGGGAACTTCATTAGGCTGAAAGAGGCAATCAGTTGAACCAGCTGATATTATTTTTCACTAGCAGGATTGCTTTTTAATTACCGATAGATTTTAGCTGGTGTCATGGCTTTCCATGGCTTTTAGCACCTCTCTTTCTTCCTGTGTTCAATATTTTTTTCTGTGCCATTTTTACATTATTACACATAATTAATGGACATCTGTGGTTTGATTTCTTTGCCTTTCTGGTGTCAATGGGTTGTTAACGACAAATATGTGTTTAGAAATATGTTTACTTGGAAAATGGTGATGTATTCAACACTTATTTCATGCGCTGTATGTATACACATGTGGGGAGGAGGACTCCCAGACAGTGAATGGACAGGTACCCGGGGGACCGCCATCAGGGTTCCTGAGGTAACGATACTGGGAGGACAGTAAAAGGAGAGATTTGACTGACGTTGTCACAGTTTCTTCAGGGCCTGTTGCGCCCCACCAGCACAGTTTCTTCAGGGCCTGTTGCGCCCCACCGGCACAGTTTCTTCAGGGCCTGTCGTGCCCCACCTGCACCAATTCTTCAGGGTCGGTCGAGCCCAAATCCTCCCGGGTTATCAAGGATTACGAGGCAGCCACATCAGCAATCCCTGAGCGGTCGCATCTGCGAACCCGAGCGACGCCTGGAAGGTTAAGTGCGCTATAGAAAATAAGGACCCTTAGTTTGGTCATACGTGGCCTTTGTCACCCGGACTAACCGGGTTGCTCCCAGTTAATATAAAAGCATTGTTTTATTGTTATATTGTTTTGAGTCCCTGGGAGGACACATTGTTGTTATCCTTTTTCTGGTTCAGCATAGCCCAGCGGCTACAAACTATAAAAGTTGATTATACAATTCAAACCCTGTCTCATGTCTCATCACTGCATCCTGAGAACCTGCTCGAACCCTACACTTGGCATAGTCGGCAGGATGCAGTCTCCGAGCACTGACAGTGGCACCCCCGATCAGGGTGGGGCCGTCAGTTCTACAAATAGTGAGGGCCCCGTTCCAGCCTGTCATTGGGGTCCATGCTCAACAACCTGCCTAGATTTTCTGGCTCCAATACTATGTTATGGAGCTGGACGGAGCAGATGCGGGGGCTCTTTCAGATGCACCCAATGACCCCTGACCTGGAAGCCGAAGTGGCACTCATGGCCCTAGACGGGGAGGTGCGGAGGTCAGTGATGTTGAAGCTTTAATCCCGGCCCCTGGGGATCACACTCCCCGCGGGGTGGTCAGTCTATACCGGCCCGGTGTTTTGAGTGTGGAGAACCAGGCCACTTCGCCCGAGAGTATAAAGTAGATATGACAGGCTCAAACCCCAACTTAGGTGCTCTGGGAAAAAACAAGACTAAAGTATAGGAGTAACCCCGGCACACTAATAACATGAAAGTAAAGTCTTCTCAACGACAGTCTTTAATTGTTGTGATTTTATTGATTGTGAAAAAAAAGGGTGGTGTTACAATCCAAAAAAGGGTGGTGTTACAATCCAATGTTTCAGCTCTACATCTCGAGCTTTCATCAGGGATATGACTAGATCCTTGGTTTTGAGGTGTGTGTATAAGTGGTATAGGTTTGCCTTTGTAGTCCAGCTGCTGGAACAGTACCTATAGTAACCACGATGTGTAGGGTCAGCACGTGACTCCCGTCCTTGTGTCCTAAATCTAGTCAGGTGTGGAGGAGGCCGGAAGTTACTATAGGTACTGTTCCAGCAGCTGGACTAGCTCGAGATGTAGAGCTGAAACGTTGGATTGTAACACCACCCTTTTTTGGATTGTAACACCACCCTTTTTTTTCACAATCAATAAAATCACAACAATTAAAGACTGTCGTTGAGAAGACTTTACTTTCATGTTATTAGTGTGCCGGGGTTACTCCTATACTTTACTTCGCCCGAGAGTGTCCGCGGCGTGGGAGATACCCACCCCGGCGACCATTAAACTAAAGGGCTCCGGGCTGGGGGACTCCCGGAGTTGGGGGGATGCCGCTCGGAGCCGAAAACCACAACTAGGGGTGGTGGAAGTCCCGAAGATTTGGTAGCAAGATGTCCGGTGGTTTGGGCAGAAGTGGAGGGCTGGGCCGTCCGGTGTTTGGTGGACACGGGGTCACAAGTAACCACTATGCCCACAACGTATTTTCAACAAAACTTTCTGGAGGCAGCAAGACCTCAGTGGGGGCCCGTGATCAGACTAATAGCCGCCAACCAACTGCAGGTCCCGGTTGCCGGGGTAGTGTGGGTGCAGGTGACGTTGTGTGGTAAACCCCTCGGTCGCAGAGGGGTGGTGCTGACTCAAGGGGAAGCTGATCAACGACACCCCGTCACCCTAGGCATGAATATTTTACGAGAGTTTGGCAACCTGTTGCTCAATGATCCCACACAAAGGATTCTGAAGCAGTGGGGTTCCCGCGCAGCTCAAGGACAGGTATTCCAACAGCTGGTGCGAGGTGCGCGGGTGCATCAGGACTGCCAGGAGGGCAAGGCTCTGGGCAAGGTCATCGCGTCAGCGGCTCCCCTGCTTGTGCTACCTCCTGGGCAGACTGTGGTGGCCCTGCCAATTCGAGCTTCGATACCTTTGGAGGGCGTGGAGGTGCAGGTGGAGCCGTGTCAATTGGAGCGCTTGCCTCCTGGCATACTGGTGGCCCGTTCCCTGGCTACCGTGCAAAAAGGAACCGTCCTGGTATGCTGCGTTAACCTTGAAGATCGAGACGTTCTAAAGGCACGGACTGAACTGGCCAAACTAGTAAGGCCCTTGGAGGAAGTGCTGCCAGCTCCTGCGGTACAATTGCGAGTCCACCCGGAGGATCCGTGGGAAGTCACGGTTCGAACCCTACAGGCCACCGAAGTCTCGGCTCAGGAGAAGGGCCAAAATATTCTGGAGCAGATGCGGGCTGAGCTTTCCGGGCTAACTGCAACCCAACTCTCCCAGGTAAAGACATTGCTTGGGCAGTACCACGAAGTATTTGCTAGTCATGAAGAAGATTTTGGGTGTACCACTGCCATCACTCATGAAATTCCCACAGCAGGAGCGGCCCCTATCCGGGAACGATATCGACAAATTCCTCCACAACTTTATCAAGAGGTGAAAACTTTGCTGGCCCAGATGCTGCGAAAAGGGGTGATACGGGAAAGTCAAAGCCCCTGGGCGGCCCCAATCGTGTTGGTCCGAAAGAAAGATGGTACACTACGATTCTGTGTGGACTATCGGAAACTGAACGCTTGCACTATTAAAGACTCGTATCCATTGCCCCGCATAGAAGAATCCTTGTCCGCCTTGGGGAAGGCAACATATTTTTTGACCCTGGACTTAGCCAGTGGGTACTGGCAGGTGCCCATGTCAGAAGAAGATAGAGCCAAGACGGCGTTCATATTACCCATGGGACTATTTGAGTTTAATCGGATGCCGTTTGGACTGGCCAACGCCCCCGGGACCTTTCAGCGGTTGATGGAGCGGTGTCTGGGAGATCTCAATTTTGAGGCCACATTGATCTACCTGGACGATATCATCGTCTATGCCGCCACATTCGATGACCACCTAAAGCGGTTGGGGCAGGTTCTCAGCCGGCTGCAAAAGTACGGGCTGAAGGTGAAGCCTCAGAATTGCCACCTATTTCGCTCCTAGATTGAGTATCTGGGTCATGTCATTTCGGCAGAGGGTGTGAGGCCATCCCGGGAGAAAGTTGCTGCTATCCAGGAATGGCCTTCCCCCGAGACGGTAAAAGATGTGCGGGCTTTTCTGGGGTTAGACGGATATTACCGTCGGTTCGTAAAGAATTTTGCACGTCGAGCTCGAGCCCTGCACGACCTGCTAAAGGGGGCTCCTGCTGGAGCCAATGGGCAACGAATCCAGTGGCAACGCCCTCAGGAAGAGGCCTTCCGAGACCTCAAGACTGCGCTCTCGGATGCTCCAGCGTTGGCTTATGCGGACTTCTCACAACCGTTTATCCTACACACTGACTGGAGTCTTCACGGGCTGGGGGCTGTGTTGTCACAAGTACAAGACGGCCAGGAGAGGGTGATCGCATATGGAAGCCGCTCACTCCATGACTCCGAGTGTAACCCTGACAATCACAGCTCCTTCAAGTTCGAGCTCCTCGCAGTGGTGTGGGTCATGACGGAGAGATTTGCAGAGTACCTAGCGGGCTCTGAGGTGGTGGTGCGAACGGACAACAACCCGCTGGCTCATTTGGAAAACGCCAAATTGGGGGCTCTGGAACAGCGATGGGTGGACCGGATGGCAAAATGCAATTATAAGATTATCTACAAAAGAGGGGCCGAGAATGTTCATGCTGACGCCCTCTCCAGGATTCGACATACAACTCCGGGGCAGAATTGAGACAAAGAAATAGAAAGAGAAGAAATACCATACGCCCTCACCGCTGCCGTGCTCACAAATGGCAATCCAAAAGTATCTTCCTCAGAGACCCCCAGAGGCATACTGGAACAATCTCGGGATAAGTGGATACAACAACAACAAGAAGACGAGGAAGTTGGACTTTTCCGGACGTGGGTCGCCGCTGGCCAATTACCCACTGATACTCAGCGACAAACTTTGACCCAAGACCTGTCGCTGATGCTGCGACAATGGGAGCGGTTGGTTATCCGAAAGGGACTACTGTACCATAAAATAACATCCCAAACAACCTCAATGACGGTTTGGCAGGTGGTTACGCCCGGAACTCAACTACATGAACTGGCTAGAGAGGCTCACGAAAAAGGGGCCCACTTTGGAGATAAAAAGACTTTGCAATGGTTGCAACAGAAAGCTTATCACCCACGCTTGCCGGCTGTTATGGTCGAAGCTTGCCGGATTTGCCGCTTATGTGAATTGGCCAAACCGCCCACTCAGTGAGCCGCCACACAGCCGCCATGGGTTTTTCTAAGCAGCTGCCTAGCACTCTGAAAATGAAAATAGTGGAGGCCCACAAAGCAGGAGGCTACAAGAAGATAACAAAGCGTTTTCAAGTCGCCCTTTCCTCAGTTTGAAATGTAATTAAGAAATGAAAGTTAATATGAGAAGTGGAGGTAAAGATAAGGCCAGGAAGACCAAGCAATATTTGAGTGAGAACTGCTCATAGGATTTTCTGAAGACACTTGCACAAATATGGCCTTCAGGGAGGCGGCTTCCTCAGTGGTTGCTGAAAGCAGGCAGTGAGGAAGCCTGTGCAGCGGCTGTCAGATTGCTGATCTGACACAGCGCTGTTCTAAATGTCAGATCAGCGATCTGACACTTCACAGTAATGTCCCCCCTGGGACAAAGCAATAAAGTAAAAAAAAAAAAGTGTAAAAATAATTTATAAAAAAATCCCTAAATAAATTAGAAAAAAAATATTCCCTAATAAATTAATTTTTGGGAAATAAAAAAAACAAACAATAAAAGTACACATAATTAGTATCGTCACGTCTGAAACAACCCGTCCTATAAAACTGTCCCACTAGTTAATCCCTTTAGTGAACCCCTTAAAAAATAAAAATAAATAGCAAAGCAAAAAACCATGCGTTACCATCATATCGCGGAACAAAAAGTGCAATAACACGCGATCAAAAAGACGCATATAAATAATCATGGAACCGCTGAAAACGTCATCTTGTCCCGCAAAAAATTAGCCACCATACAGCATTATCAGCGAAAAAATAAAAAAGCTATAGCTCGCAGAATAAAGTGATGCAAAAATAATTATTTTTGATATAAAATACTTTTCATTGCATAAAAGCACCAAAACATAAAAAATGACATAAATGAGGTATCGCTGTAATCATACTGACCCGAAGAATAAAACCGCTTTATCAATTTTACCACACGCGGAACAGTGTAAACGCACCCCCCAAAAGAAATTCTTGAAATGCTGGTTTTTGTTCATTCTGCGTCCCAAAAATCGGAATAAAAAGCGATCAAAAAATGTCACGTGCCCGAAAATGGTACCAATAAAAACGTCAACTCGTCCCGCAAAAAATAAGACCTCACATAACTCTGTGGGTCAAAATATGGAAAAATTATAGCCCTCACAATGTGGTGATGCAAGAACTATTTTTACAGGGTTATGGTTAGGGCTGAGATTAGGGTTAGAGGTGTGTTGGGGTTAGGGTTGGAGTTAGAGTTGGGGGTTTCCACTGTTTGGGCACATCAGGGGCTCTCCAAATTCTGCAGCCAATTCTGCGTTGAAAAAGTCAAATGGTGCTCCTTCCCTTCCAAGCTCTGCCATGTGCCCAAACAGTGGTTTACCCACACATATGGGGTATCAGCCTACTCAGGACAAATTGCACAACAACTTTTGGGGTCCAATTTCTCCTGTTACACTTGGGAAAATAAAAATATTGGGGACTAAAATATCATTTTTGTGGAAAAAATTATTTTTTTATTTTCACGCCCGGGAGTTATAAACTTCTGTGAAGCACTTATTGGTTCAAAGTGCTCACAACACATCAAGATAAGTTCCTTTGGGGGTCTAGTTTCCAAAATGGGGTCACTTGTAGGGGGTTTCAACAGTTTAGGCTTATCAGGGGCTCTCCAAACGCGACATGACAGCCGCAGACCATTCAATCAAAGCCTGCATTCCAAACATCACTACCTCCCTTCCAAGCCTCTATGTGTGCCCATACAGTAGATTTCTCCCACATATTGGGTATCAGCATGCTCAGGACAAATTGAACAACAATGTATGGGGTCCAATTTCTCCTGTTACCCTTGGGAAAATAAAAAAATTGGGAACTAAAAGATCATGTTTGTGGAAAAAATATGATTTTTATTATTTTCACACCAAGGCGTCATAAACGTCTGTGAAGCCCTTAGGGGTTCAATGTGCTCACCACACATCTAGATAAGTTCCTTGGGGGGGTCTAGTTTCCAAAATGGTGTCATTTCTGTGGGGTTTCCACTGGTTAGGCACATCAGGGGCTTTCCAAACGCGACATGGCGTCCAATCTCAATTCCAGCCAAAAAAGTCAAATGGCGCTGCTTACCCTTGGTAAAATTAAAATTGGGAGTGAAAAGATCATTTTTGTGGAAAAAATATGATTTTTTAATTTTACGGCTGTATAATATAAACTTCTGTGAAGCCCTTGGGGGTTTAAAGTTCTCACCACACATCTAGCTAAGTTCCTTGGGGGTCTAGTTTCCAAAATGGGGTCACTTGTGGGGGTTTCCACTGTTTATGCACACCAGGGGCTCTCCAATCGTGACATGGCATCCGATCTGAATTCCAGCCAAGTTTGCATTGAAAAAGTCCTTCCCTTCTCTGAGCTCTGTCATGCACCGAAACAGTGGTTTCCCCCCACATATCAGGTATTATCGTACTCAGAACAAATTGCACAATAATGTTTGCAGTTCAATTTCTCCTGTTACCCTTGGTAAAATAAAAAAAAAATTGGACCTGTAGTAATTTTTTTGTGAAAAAAAAGCTAAATGTTCAATTTTTTTTTTAACATTCAAAAAATTCCTGTGAAGCACTTGAAGGGTTAATAAATTTCTTTAATGTGGTTTTGCGCACCTTGAGGGGTGCAGTTTTTAAAATGGTGTCACTTTTGGGTATTTTCTATCATATAGACCCCTCAAAGTGACTTCAAATGTGATGTGGTCAATAAAAATAAAATGGTGTTGTAAAAATGAGAAATCGCTGGTCAACTTTTAACCGTTATAACTTCCTAACAAGAAATATTTTGGTTCCCAAATTGTGCTGATGTAAAGTAAACATGTGGCAAATTTTATTTATTAAGTTTTTTGTGTGCCATATCTCTGTGATTTAAGGGCATAAAAATTCAAATTTGGAAAATGGCAACATTTTCAAAATTTTTGCCAAATTTCTGTTTTTTTCACAAATAAATGCAAGTTATATGAATGAAATTTTACCACTAACATGAAGGACAATATGTCACGAGAAAACAGTGTCAGAGTCACCGGGATCCATGGAAGCGTTCCAGAGTTATTACCTCATAAAGAGACAGTGGTCAGAATTGTAAAAATTGTCCCGGTCATTAACGTGCAAACCACCCTTGGGGGTAAAGGGGTTAAGCATGTGCGTGGATCAATCAAGCTGTGGGGTTGTGTTGCAGCCAATGGCATGGGAAAGATTTTACAAGTAAAGGGATGAATGGATTCAATGTAATTTTAGCAAATTCTTAATGGAAACATTACACCATCTGTAAAAAGGATGAAGTTAAAAGGGGATGGCTTCTACAAATGGATAATGATCCTAAACACATGTCAGAATCCAAAATAGACTATCTCAAAAGGCAGAAGCTGAAAGTTTTACAATGACCCTCACAGCACTCTGATCTGAACCTTATTGAAAATCTGTGGCAAGACCTCAAAATAGCAGTGCATGCAAGACGATCCAGAAATCTCACAAAGCTGGAAGAATTTTCCAAGGAAGAATTTTGTAATTTTTAAAATGTAAATGATGAAAATATATATTTTTTTACCTAACATGCAAAGAAAATATGTAATGTGTAACTTTAGGCCTTTTAGAGATCATTTCCTTTTCAACTTACTTAACTGTTCCCTATAACAGTAATTTTGACCAGGAGTGCACAAACTTTTATATTCCAAAGTATATGAATTGGGCTATGCTCCAGAACTCTCTCCATAGAAGTACATTAGACATGTGACATACATGTAGATTGCATGTCAAGAAAGGGATATATTGTTTTTACGCACAACACTACTTGTACCCTATTTTACATGTGTGCAATAAAAAGGGATGATCAGCAGCCATGTGTAATGGTAATGACTATACAAAGTAGTCCAGTGCTATGTATATTCTGCTGTATTGTAATGATCCATAAAAGAAATCTCAAATATACATGATACTGTATATGCTGACTTCATTAATTACTTTATTTAAGTTATTAAATTTGGCCCTGATGATGATGGGTCCTTGACTCCTGAAGAGTCGTCCTTTAACAAGAGAGGAAAAACCCCCAGTGGAGGAAACCTCTAGGGAACCAAAGTTAAAGGAGTGCCCTTCCCTTGGGCTGTGAATCGGTGAGAACAGAGACCGAGCCCGGAATCTGCCTCTTCTTACAGCCGTTACCTCACCTGTGTCGTGGGTACACTTGGCTGCTGAAAGTCTGGTAAATGTCATATGACTGGATGAGAGCAGTCCAAGTCTGGAATCTGCCTCTTCATGCAGCAAGTAAGTCACTCTTCTCTGAACATGCCTGACTGTGGAAAGTCCGGTAAATGTCATATCAATAGGTGAGAGCAGTCCAAGCCTGGAATCTGCCTCTTCATGCAGCAAGTAAGTCACTTGTCTGTGAACACATCTGACTGTGGAAAGTCAGGTAAGTGTCATATCCATAGGTGAGAGCAGTCCAAGCCTGGAATCTGCCTCTTCATACAACAAGTAAGTCACTTGTCTGTGAACATGTCTGACTGTGGAAAGTCCGGTAAGTTTTATATCCATTGGTGAGAGCAGTCCAAGCCTGAAATCTGCCTCTTCATGCAGCAAGTAAGTCACTTGTCTGTGAACACGTCTGACTGTGGAAAGTCCGGTAAGTGTCATATCAATAGGTGAGAGCAGTCCAAGCCTGGAATCTGCCTCTTCATGTAGCAGGTAAGTCACTTATCTGTGAGCATGCCTGACTATGGAAAGTCCGGTAAGTGTCATATCAATAGGTGAGAGCAGTCCAAGCCTGGAATCTGTCTCTTCATGTAGCAAGTAAGTCTCTTGTCTGTGAACACGTCTGACTGTGGAAAGTCCGGTAAGTGTTATATCCATAGGTGAGAGCAGTCCAAGCCTGGAATCTGCCTCTTCATGCAGCAAGTAAGTCACTTGTCTGTGAACACGTCTGACTGTGGAAAGTCCGGTAAGTGTTATATCCATAGGTGAGAGCAGTCCAAGCCTGGAATCTGCCTCTTCATGTAGCAATTAAGTCTCTTGTCTGTGAACACGTCTGACTGTGGAAAGTCCGGTAAGTGTTATATCCATAGGTGAGAGCAGTCCAAGCCTGGAATCTGCCTCTTCATGTAGCAGGTAAGTCACTTATCTGTGAGCATGCCTGACTATGGAAAGTCCGGTAAGTGTCATATCAATAGGTGAGAGCAGTCCAAGCCTGGAATCTGTCTCTTCATGTAGCAAGTAAGTCTCTTGTCTGTGAACACGTCTGACTGTGGAAAGTCCAGTAGGTGTTATATCCATAGGTGAGAGCAGTCCAAGCCTGGAATCTGCCTCTTCATGCAGCAAGTAAGTCACTTGTCTGTGAACACGTCTGACTGTGGAAAGTCCGGTAAGTGTTATATCCATAGGTGAGAGCAGTCCAAGCCTGGAATCTGCCTCTTCATGCAGCAAGTAAGTCACTTGTCTGTGAACACGTCTGACTGTGGAAAGTCCGGTAAGTGTTATATCCATAGGTGAGAGCAGTCCAAGCCTGGAATCTGCCTCTTCATGCAGCAAGTAAGTCACTTGTCTGTGAACACATCTGACTGTGGAAAGTCCGGTAAGTGTCATATCAATAGGTGAGAGCATTCCAATCCTGGAATCTGCCTCTTCATGTAGCAGGTAAGTCACTTATCATTGAGCATGCCTGACTGTGGAAAGTCCGGTAAGTGTCATATCCATAGGTGAGAGCAGTCCAAGCCTGGAATCTGCCTCTTTATGCAGCAGGTAATTCCCTTGTCCGTGAACACACCTGACTGCGGAAAGTCCAGTAAATGTCACATCCATGGGTGAGAGTAGAGACCGATCCCGGAATCTACCCCGTTGTGCAGCAGGTATGTCTCTTGACCGTGAACATGTCTGGCTGCAGAAACGCTGGTAAGTGTCATATCCATGGGTGAATGCAGAGACCAATCCTGGAATCTGTGTCTGTTTTGCTTCATCACTGGTTGCCTGATCCTCACATGGTAGCCACCATGTAAAGGAGTTGTAGTGGAGTTGTCCCCTCCTGCTGGATTCCTTTTCAAAATAAAGAAAATAGAATTAAGCACTGTAGATAAAGCCCTGAAGAAATTACAAAACTCATTTCTTTACTGTATCAAGTGTAATCATCCAAATAATGGGACAGGGCAGCAATAGTTAAATCCTGTGGCCTGCTGGAATACTGCGATGAAGCATTGCACGTCAACCATTTAACAAGAGACAGTATTTGCAGAACACGTACACTGCACCTTAAATACCATGAAATCTCCCCTATTAGTGGCTGTAATAATTCCTCACCCAAGACCCCAGTCTTTTAATCAATGAACCTATTCCCATCACAATGGTGGGAACATGTTTCGTGGCTTAACAAATGCCGCCGATCATCATGAATTTGACGAGCTGAGGCTGCCACGCCACCCAACCTGCCCAAGCTCTGGCACTTTATCAGAACTGGGCGAAAATGGCGTGAGAATGCCAAAAGCCACAATATTTTAGCGCAGCCTGTAGTTTCACCAAAATGTTGTGACATTTCAAAGCTTTTTAATGTCAGAATACTGGGGTAAATGAGTTGATAAATCAGGACCCTAAATCCTTTTGAAATAAATCTAAGATGATCTTCTGATAAACTTTGAGCTGAGATAGTAAAACACTTACTTCTTTTTATAGAATCCTTCTTTGTTTCGGAAATATCTCATTTGACGTCCAGGTTGTGAGGACTCGGAATCATAGATATAAACATATCGATCCTCCGATTCTTGAAAGGAAACATTTTTCCCTTTGCTTTTATTTTTCATGGGATTTCTTCCTTTTAGAATAGACGGAGGTGTCTGTCTGTAGCCATCTAAGTCCGGATTAATCTTGGACTCTTTCACCTCCACTATACCGGCCTTGTGCAGCATTGTAATGTCTCCAGATATACAGAAAATGTCAGATTCTCCTGGAACGCATAATATTGAAATTAGATTTAATAAAATACAAAATTCTATGTGATTAAGATTATTAACACTTACAGGTTATTATAACTTCAAAATAGTATATTAGACTGAGAAAAGAGGGACCCAATCCCCAGAGAAAAGCTCCTGCAATTCAGAGAAAGCAAAGCTTAAAGAGCCACCCGGGGACTAAAGTGAGACCTGACTGGCCCAACGCTGCAACCAGTCGGCTTCCCCCTGCGCTGCTGCACTTGCTGGACAGATCTACTCTAATGAAAGATATGGGAGAGACCTGTCAGTCAAGGAGATGCCAGCTTGGGACAGCACCAGATTTGTCAAGTCTCTCCATGTGGTCACTGGTCAGCTCTGCAAAATATGTTTTCTACAGATATCTGATATTATCACCCCTAGAATGATACATTGAATTATGACAACAGAAGGGCTGAGTCTCTATAGCTATCAATATATTAACGGCTCGTTCACTGACAAGTTCCTATAGAAGACCATTTTTTAATTTATATATTAGGTTGTTTTTCTATTAAATCTATTTTACGAATGCTCGGAGAACTTACTGTCAGAGGAGGTGACCTCATCCTCATCTGGGCTGTTATCGATTATTACATCAGGGGGTCCAGGCACTGAGATCTTGTTGCCTGTGAGGACGTCTCTCTGTTCATTCCCGGGTCCATGAAGCAAATCACTAATGGTAATTGGTATGTAGTCCTCACGTTTTCCTGTAACACAGAACATAGAAATCAACATTTCTAAAATAAAAGCTTCCATCATGTTTCTTGTGAATGCCCTGAGAACTTACTGTCAGAGGAGGTGACCTCATCCTCATATGGGCTCATATCGATTATTACATCAGGGGGTCCAGGCACTGAGATCTTGTTGCCTGTGAGGACGTCTCTCTGTTCATTCCCGGGTCCATGAAGCAAATCACTAATGGTAATTGGTATGTTGTCCTCATGTTTTCCTGTAACACAGAACATAGAAATCAACATTTCTAAAATAAAAGCTTCCATCATGTTTCTCGTGAATGCCCTGAGAACTTACTGTCAGAGGAGGTGACCTCATCCTCATATGGGCTCATATCGATTATTACATCAGGGGGTCCAGGCACTGAGATCTTGTTGCCTGTGAGGACGTCTCTCTGTTCATTCCCGGGTCCATGAAGCAAATCACTAATGGTAATTGGTATGTTGTCCTCATGTTTTCCTGTAACACAGAACATAGAAATCAACATTTCTAAAATAAAAGCTTCCATCATGTTTCTCGTGAATGCCCTGAGAACTTACTGTTAGAGGAGGTGACCTCATCCTCTTCTGCGCTCATATTGATTATTACATCAGGGGGTCCAGGCACTGAGATCTTGTTGCCTGTGAGGACGTCTCTCTGTTCATTCCCGGGTCCATGAAGCAAATCACTAATGGTAATTGGTTTGTAGTCCTCACGTTTTCCTGTAACAGAACATAGAAATCAACATTTCTAAAATAAAAGCTTCCATCATGCTTCTTGTGAATGCCCTGAGAACTTACTGTTAGAGGAGGTGACCTCATCCTCTTCTGCGCTCATATCGATTATTACATCAGGGGGTCCAGGCACTGAGATCTTGTTGCCTGTGAGGACGTCTCTCTGTTCATTCCCGGGTCCATGAGGCGAATCACCAATGGTAATTGGTTTGTAGTCCTCACGTTTTCCTGTAACAGAACATAGAAATCAACATTTCTAAAATAAAAGCTTCCATCATGTTTCTTCTCTATGTCTAGTGCTATCACAATGTCTTTCTTATGTGTGGACTGGAAGTTGCTTTCTCATTATAAGTATATGGAACCTCACACTGAGTCTCATAGGAAACCACTACCACAACCACACATAAGACATTTTGTGAGCCGACGAATCTGAATTGCGGTCATATGGTTCAGAAGACGACTAGAATGGCGCTGGTGCTATTTTGAATATTGCGCTTAGATCCTGCATTGCGCTGTCCCCTTTATAGTCCCAATCCTCGGGGTATTACATGAAAATGTAAACTATCTAGTAATATCAGCCGTATTCATCTATATATCGCTATAACAGTAAGGATTCTAACACCATCTTTTGGGATTATGACCCTTTAGTATTTTTATCTATTTGAGATAACTTGGTCCTCTTTTGTAACCGCGACCAAATGCAAATTTTTTGTGCTGATTCTCAAAAACCATCTTATTAATGGCCTCTTTTTTTGTGACATGAAAATGACATTGTTACTGTTTTCATTATTACTGTCCCCTCATCACACTTTTCTGGTGCATAATAGCGTCTGGGAGGGAGAGCCGACAAGGAGCGGGGGCGCCATATCGCAATATTAGGGTGTGAACCTCCGCAGAAAGGTAGGGGCATTTTTTTAGGCTGCTTTAGGGCCAGGCCCACTTCCCTCCTGTGACTCTATTATATCTATAAGTCCCCCCTTTTTATGATAATTTTGAATAAAAATGTTATATATAGTAGGAGGGTCTTTTTTAGTGTAAGTTGTTGTAATTTTTTTGGCCCTCTCTCCCTCTGATTCAGTTTTGCAGATTCATCCGGCTGTAGTTACCATTTAGATTGGTGTTGTTCTCTCTAAAGTCATTGGCACAATTTTGACTTTCAACGTCTTTCATTGGTTTCTTCTTTTTCAGACAACTATAAAAATGAAAAAATAAAAATCACATTGTAAATTACAAAGTAAAACATGTCTGTATTCTGCAGAATGTAAGAATGAAACATGTTATCTAGTCCTATCTGTAGAGAGATCACCAGTCAGTCATTTTGGTGTCTAGGACAATCAACAAGTTATTTTAATAAAGTATATACAAGTTGTAGCAGAGCCAGGTAGGACAGGGTTAAGTCCGAGCTTTGCAGGATTTGATTAGATGCACCCACTTAGCTTTTTTTTTTTTTACTACAGCCAGGACCTCTGTTCACTATTTCTGTCTGCTAGATGAAGCAGAGTCGAGTGTACTGGAACTAGTGAGTGTTCAGCCAACATTTGAGCTATAGCTGAGAGGAAGATGTGCCGGGATCTCTCTGTGAATGGAGACAGCATGGGTCAGCTAGGAAAGCTGAGCAGTCTGTGTGCAGGAGCGGCAGAGAACCGTTCATCAGCTGCAGCCTGTATAGTGTGAACTGTCCCCAGGAGTTGAACCCTTCTGTTTGGCAGTGGAGGCTGCTGGAACTCGTACTGAAGGGCATACCAAGACTGGTGGGATTGTGCCTCTTCTATGTATGAAGTTTGCTTTTGGAGAACGGACTGTAATCTGTTCAGGTGAGCTCACACTGACATATGGGCCCTGCTAAATGAATTATTTGCTCTGACACCTTTGTGCCTAGAAGAGGATGTTTTTGGTTTGGAATCCCTTGGAATTTTCTGAAAGCAATAAAACTGCACCGGTTTGACTCAAACAGCATTGACTATGTGAATGGTACCTAATGCCTATCTGAGAGCGTGAATCCCTACAAAGTCTAATATATGCGCATCAGTTACCCGCAGGTCACAGCTCCAGGGTGACGTGTGTGTGAGCCACAAGAGGCCTACACTAAAGTATTCCCATTACTGGAGTAACCTGAAGATGTGACATTTCCTCTACAGACTCCTGTGTAGCCCATAAATCATGACTTCCTATACTTACCCATAGATGATAGCAATGGGACGCATGAATACTGCAAGGATGAAGAGAATGGCGGCAGGTATAATAATCCTATAGACTGTATCCTCAGATGGTTTTGGAGGCATGGTGACATTCTCTAAAAAGAGAAAGAACATAAGTGATCAGGTAACCAGAGCTGGAATGTGTTCAGAAGTGGAAACCAAAACCCTGGACCGGGCGGCCTGAGGAGCCAAGTATGACTATTAACAGAGGGGAATTTAGTGTGGAAAATGATGGATTATTTTTATGTCATATCAATATATAATGGACAAAACAGAGATCTGCTCCTTTATATTTCTGGAATAGGGAACAAACACATGATGGGAGACGACACCTGTAATTACAAGTAACACATGAAGAATCCCCCATTCCATGTATGATGTGACGTCATCTAAATCTCCAGTCACAGAAGTGACAGAACCCCTAATGACCCGGAGCCTGACGCTCATACACCGGGCCCTAATCATGGATCCTAATAGTGTCTGGGGCCGGAGGTGAAATGTTCCATGTGAGGGACAGATCTGATTTCTGAGCTGCTGATCGCCTGTCTCTTGTGGGCGCCTTCTGCTACATGTAGTAGTCGGTGCATCCAGCCCGGAGAGAACAGTATTAATGCTCGGAGTCTCCTCTATGTGTTATTAGACTGGACCCTGGAAGCCAAACGGCATCTTTCCCCAATTCCACATTACATGGTAAAATGAAGAATGTAATTCACAACTACAACTCGTTCAGCAAAAAGATAAACAAGTCCTCATACGGCCATATGAAGGGAAGAAAGTTATGGCTCTTGGAAGAAGGAGAGGAGAAAAAAAGCCCATAAACGAAAATTGGCTGCAGAAGGGAAGGGGTTAACCCCGTAGTCAGAGTATATCTGGTAATGCGCTTACCTTCGTTAATCCTGATCTGCTCTAGTGATCGAGGGTTGCGGATAAAGATGGGAGCACCTTCCGCGGGTGCTAATAGCACGCTGAGAACTAGAAGTAGTCTAAACAGCATTGGAGCCTGGAGGAATATCGCTTACTGTGTGCGGCACAATCAGCTTCTCCAGACAAAGGGTCTCACTGCAACATCGCTGGTTAGAACCAAGCATTCCGTGACATCACAGCTGGAACCCAATAGTGACATCATGGTGGGCGGGGCTACACATGAGTGATGTCACAATTGGGGCTCATCCACTAAACGTTCCCAATGTATATAATAAGAATATACAAAAGAAAGAAAAGGAAAGAAGAAAAATAAATAACTCAAAAAGGAAAGAACACTTTTTTTCACATACTCACATTTATTATATTTTATGTACTTTTATACAACAGAAATGTGTTCCCATTTGGGAGAATAATCATTCTCACTTTCAGTCATTGACTTTTTTCAACATTCTTTACACATTTTTTCTTTTCACTATTTTGTTTTCCACTTTAATTGCATTTTTATTCATTTGCAAATACGGTTCATATTCACATAGAAGCTTTTCTCCTTTCTACCTTTTTACTAGGTTATTTCACTATCATTATCACTTACAGTCACATTTTTCTTTTTTTCCTCAATATCTTTCTCCCAATTCCCCTTCCCATTAAATATCACTATTCCCCTTTGTTCATAGTCATCAACAGCCATATTATCACAAAATATCTTCACCAACTCTTTTTCCAATGGTAAAGATGGCGGCCATGATTGTTGTGCACTGTCCTGACTGGCTAGCTGGTCCCACATCATGAGCCGTGATATTGTTGCACTTCATTGACGCGCTTCTTGCTGCCGGCCGGCAGCAGATGTCATGCCCATGCGCACGCGGCAGCGCTCAATAAGGTGACGTTTTCCCTGATGACCCATTTGCAGCAGCTGTATTCGCACTTTATTAGCCAGCCGATACCCCTCCACCACACGTCCTGTCAAAGCGGAAGCGAAACGCGTGCTGGATTTGTGGCATGCTCACTTGGTCTGTATTATGCATATACTCTATCACGTCATTAATTATTAATACAGGAGAAGTGAGGGCCCTGCTCGCAAGCTTACAACCTACAAGGAATTGGGAGGGGCGCAATAGGTGAGAAGCACTTGTTATTTCAGGTCCAGCCATTATAATAGATAGGGGTTTTCATATAAAGCTGCACGATCCGGTCATCAACCAGTATGTTTAAATGCAGACATCAAGTGCGGTTTTCATGTGCATGGAGCCTGTGGAGTCAGATGAATAGGAGGGAGCATTTATTATCCTGGGTTGCTTTATGCATGGCATCATATAATAATGTAGGTTAATATTAAGATGAGCAGGACTCATGGGAGTGCGGGTTTGTCGGGTTCGGACAAACTTTAGTCCAAAGTTTGGTTCGAGTACCAGAACCTGACCAAAGCTTGACCCCGGACCTGAACCTCATATTAGTCAATGAGGACCTGAACTTTGATGCTGTAAAATGGTTTTAGTAAGGGCTACGGGTTCACTTAAGTAGGCAAAATGGGGGTAAGAGCACGACAATTGCCCTGCAAACAAATGTAGATGGAGAAATTACTTAAAATAACAAAATATTTAAAAAAAATCTTAAGCCAAAAGGCAGAAGTCCAAGTTGAGAAGTAGAGCAGTTCCTTGTGAGTGTATTTTACTGTATTTGTTAATAAATAAATGAAAAAAAACAATGTGGATTCCCCTATTTTTAATAACCAGCAAATGTAAAGCAGACAGTCGTGAGCTGTTCTTATTATTTAGGGTCCCACCTTATTTGTAATAAGTAGAAAAGGCAAAGCAGACAACTGTGAGCTGAAATTAATAGGATGTGAAGCACCATAGTTATTGGGCCCTTCCCAGCATAATAAGACCAGCTCACTTGCAGTATAAGCCAGTGTAGGCCTGAACTTTTTTGCTGTAAAATGATGGTTGAAAGTGGTTGGGGGTTGCAAAAGGAAGTAAAATTGGGTTAGGAGCAGGACAGCTGCAAACAAATGTGGATAGCAATTTCACTTAAAATTACAGAGAATAAAAAAAAAAAATAATAATTATCTTGAACCAGGAGGCAGATGCCAAAGTGAAGAGGTGTAGATGGATGTGGCAGTGTAAGTGGAAGAAGCACGGGAGGAGGTATCCAACACTGTTTTTGTGGAGTTTTTGTTTTTTAGGGAAATTGCTTTCAAGTTTTGTTACGGTAATTGCTGGGTTCTGTAGGTGTACTATACAGTGGGTATGGAAATTATTCAGACCACTTTATATTTTTCACTCTTTGTTTCTTTGCAGCCATTTGGCAAATTCAAAAAAGTTCATTCTTTTTCTCATTAATGTACACTCTGCACTAGAGTTGAGCGAAACGGGTCGAAAAAATTGAAAAGTCGCCGACTTTCGGCAAAGTCGGGTTTCATGAAACGAAACCCGACCTTAGCGTGAGGTCGGCCACGAGGTCGGCGACTTTAGCACCAAAGTCGCGTTTCAAAAGATGCTTGAGCGCCCTTTTTGCAGCCAATCATGAAGAACGGACACTGTGGGCAACGTGATGGCATAGGCAGCGGTCACCACCATCTTGGAGAAGGGCATGCAAGTGATTGGCTTGCTTTGTGGGGCATCACAGGGGTATAAAAGGGTGGGGATGCCAACCGCCATGTTACTCTTGCTGATCTCAGAATAGGGAGAGCTGCTGCTGGTGATTCTGTAGGGAGAGCGTTAGGCAGGGAAGAAGATACCAAAAACTGATTCTGCTGCTAGAGACTTTGCCTGTACAACACACCAGTCACTGTGCAGTGCAAGGGGAGGCTATATTTTGGTGCCTCAGCTCTGTTGATTAATAGGCTGCCTTTTAAGGACACCTGGTAGCTGCATTGCTGTGTGCACACTGCTGAGCAAACTGCTTTTTTCAAAGCAATCCAGATTTTATTGTTTTGTCCTTGTGAGTTACTGAGCATTCATTTTTCACACACCGTACAGCGGTGTACGCTCCTCACACAGTACCGTGTAACGGCTGTTATCACGGCCACAGTGAAGCTATCTGTGTGTGACTCTGTAAGGATAAGTCGAGGAGTTGTTCCGTTCTTACAGACCTACACTCTAGGGAGATTCCAGTTCTGCCCAATTCTATATACACCTTGTAGTTTGTCATACACTAGGCAATTTCTGCTGGTCACATTGTGGTGTTAAATAAACAGGGCTTGACTGAATCCAACAGTGTCCTGAAGTGTAGAGACATTCCAATTCTCCACAGTCCTCTATACACCTTGTACCTTGTTTTAAAGTACCAGAGAGTTGGTGGAAATTTGGGTACATTTTTCCAAAAAATGAGGAAGTGTGGTGGAAGAGTCACTGGTAATGATGGTGTTGGTGTTAGATCTGCTGGTAGTGGCAAAAGCAAAATAGCACCTAATGCAGGAGGTGTTGAGGCTGCGTCATCATCTGGCTCCACAAGGCCTTGAAGGCTCCCTTTTCTCTGTGTAGGTAAACCGCTTCTAAAGCCAGAGCTTCATGAACAAGTTTTGGCTTGCATTGCTGACTCAGCCTCCAGCTCTATCGCCTACTCTTCTGAAGTTTTAAAAAATAAAAGCACTGAGTCGTCATTGGAGGCTCATGGTCATGAACCACACCTTTCCTTGTGTCCTTCACCCCTACCAAAATTGAAGGATGCGGCAGGCCACACTACAGATTACTCCATGGAGCTGCTTTCACATACCATGCCTGGGTTATCAAGTCAAATCGTGAATTACCCAGGCAAAGATGAATCTGACATGGAGTGCAATGATGCACAGCCACTGATAGATGATTCTGCTGGTACATTTACTCAGAGCACTACATTGTCCTCGCTGTGTACTGAGACAGAATCTGATCCAGATGAAACTCAGGTGCCTCTTCCCGCATACTATACCACCATACATGGTGCCACAGAGGAAGGTGCACATGACATTGAAGAGGAGGTGATGGATGACCCAGTTGTTGTCCCAGATTGGCATCCATTGGGGCTAGAGTGTGCCACTGCCAATAGCTCAGAAGAGGACGAGGAGCATCCGCAGAGGGCATCGACATGGCAACAGTTGTTATCTGGCAGGCCCGGAGCAGTCCAAAAACGGGTTACAAAAACCCCAAAAATTGCTGGACAACTTGGCCAGATGGTCCAAATAGCACAGCGTGCAAGGCCTCAAACTGTTTTCCCTAGTAGGAAGAGTGCAGTGTGGCACTTTTTTGAACAAAATCGTAATGATCAGGCAAAGGTTATCTGTAAGAAGTGCGTAAAGACCTTTAGCCGAGGGAAAAATCTGAGAAATTTGAATACCAGTTGCATGCTAAGACATTTAACCACCATGCACTTGCAAGCGTGGACGGACTACCAAAACTCACGTACCACATGTGCTGCTGCTCCCAAAGAAGGTAGTCAGCAACGCAACATTGTTTCCCCCACTATAAGTCCACCGGTTAGCACACCGTCAGCAGCAAATGTTGAGTTGTCATTGCAAGGGCTAATCAGTCAGGGAATCACACTGTTATTGCAATGAAAGATTGAATCTAGGCCATAAGAAAGAACACCAACTCCATCACCATCATCAACCCTCTCTCAGTCCGCCATGTCCACCGCTAGTTCCACCATATGCAGCTCTCAAGTCCAGCTCACCCTTACAGAGACTATGAGTAGGACAAAAAAGTACTCATCCTCTCATCCGCGTACACTGTGTTTGAACGCCCACATTGACAAACTAATCTCGTTGTAGATGATGCCCTATCGGTTGGTTGAAAGCGCAGCTTTCCGCGAACTAATGGCCTACGTAGTACCACGCTATCAACTACCCAGTCGCCACTTCTTTTCTCGCAAAGCCATCCCAGCCCTCCACCTTCATGTGAAAGACTGCATTGTCCATGCACTCAAGCAGTCAGTGAGTGGAAAGGTGCACCTCACAACTGATGCATGGTCCAGTAGGCATGGCCAGGGCCGTTACGTGCCCATCACTGCGCACTGGGTTAATGTGGTGTATGCAGGGTCCACAGGGAACAGCGGTGGTGGAACAGTGCTGCCTAGCCCACGGTATAGGAAACAGTTGGCTGTAGGCGTTCGGCCCTCCTCCTCCTCGAAAGCTGGTCCACAGAGCGCAGTCGCAAGAGCACTGCATCCGCAGCTGACAATGTTGCAAACGAGGTGTCCCCCTATCGATCAGCTAGTGGAAAGCGTCAGCAGGCTGTGTTGCAGATGATGTGTTTGGGCGACAGACACACCACGGAGGTACTGGCCGACTACTTTCAGCGACAAACTGACTGGGCAGTCTACATCTTGAGGCAGGCAAGGTAGTTAGTGATAGCAGCCGGAATTTTGTGGCAGCCATAGCCCTTTCAAAACTCAGACACATACCTTGCTTGACTCACACCTTCAAACTGGTGGTGCAGTGCTTCCTCACTAATTATTCGGAGTTAACAGGCCTGCTCCAGAAGGTTCGAAGACTGTGCTCGCACATCCGCCGGTCGCCGGTACACTCCAGTCGAATGCATAAGCTGCAGCGATTGATCCACCTTCCCAAGCACCGCCTAATTATCGACGCTGCAACAAGGTGGAACTCCACCCTGCACATGGTTGAGCGGCTGTGCGAACAAAGGCAGGCCGTAATGCATTTGTGGGAGGATACACGGCCAGGCACTTTGAGGGCAGACATGGAGTTGACAGGTGTGCAGTGGTCGAAGCTGAAAGACCTCTGTAAAGTCCTTCAGTGTTTTGAGGAATGCACACGGCTGGTAAGCGCAGACGACACCTTCATAAGCATGTGGATCCCACTTATGCATCTGCTCATGCAAACTGTGACGCACATTAAGGAGCAGGCGTCTGCAGCCAAGGTTGATGAGGAGGAAGACGAGGAGTGAAGCCTTGATGACAGTCAGCCATTGTCTGGTCAGGGAACTGTCGTGGACGAGGTGGAGGAAGAAGAGGAAGAGGAGGAGGAAGATGATGGGGATAATTATTTAGGGAAGGAGGATGCTTCTCGTGGGGCAAGAGAAAATATTGGCTTTGCAAGGTCTGGTACTGGGTTTGAGCGTGATTGGAGGGATGTGGATTTGCCTGAAAGTGCTCTTCCACCCAGCACTCGCAGTGCATCATTGACACCTGGAACATTGACCCACATGTGGCCACATTGAGGCCATTCCTGATATGTCTGTGTTCAGACCTGGTTGGCCTTCATCTGCACTTGCTTCATCTGGCTTCATGGGAGCGATCCAGTAATGTTCAGGTACAGTTTGCACTTGATGTGGTCATGCTCTAAGTGTATTTAGGAGGCCGTAATGGCACAGCATTTATTAAAAATATATAGAGTAGGACCCCCCATATGAGATTGCCTTGGCGCGGCGGGGTGGCTCAATTGAATTGATCAATTTTTTTGCTAAATATCTCATTTTTGAATACAGCTAGACATTATGTGCATATGCACTCCAATTTATGCGTTCTAACCTTAAGCAGTGCTGGCTTCCCCCCCTATTTTCATGTCAGATTATGCCTTGCAGATCCTAAAAAGGGACTCCCGCATTGCCCAAATGATGAACGATGATGACTACTGGTTGGCCAGCATCCTGGATCCACGCTATAAAGGCAAATTCCAAAACATCATGCCACAGGAGAACCTTGACCTAATATTGGCTAATAAACAAGCTACTCTGGTAAACCGGTTGGTTGAGGCATTCCCAGCACACAGCAGCGGTGAAGGTTCTCACACAAGCCGTAGGGGCCGGGTGCAACTTGGAACAGGTGTTCGTGGTGCACACATCAGAAGTGGCGTTGGAGACAGGGGTTTCATGACCATGCTGTGGATGGATTTTTCAAGTCCCGCTCACACGACTGGTAATACTGCATCAATTGAAAGTGACAGGAGACAGCACTTGTCAAGTATGGTTACAAACTACTTTTCCTCCCATATCGATGTTCTCCCTCACAGGTTATTCCCATTTGACTATTGGGCAGTTAAACTGGACACCTGGCCTGAATTGGCACAATATACCTTACAGGAGCTCGCATGCCCAGCTGCAAGTGTGCTATCGGAAAGAGTCTTCAGTGCTGCTGGATCAATACTGACAGAAAAAAGGACCCGTCTGTCGACCCAATATGTGGATGATCTAACCTTCATTAAAATGAACCATGCATGGGTTTCCAAGGATTTTGTCCCACCTTACCCTGATGACACATAGGTTGCCAGAAAAATTGCTTTCTTTGGTCCGCCTGTTCCTGGGACTTGACCAATTTCGCCTTTAGCAGCAGGTGAATGTCCCACATCAACATATGGCATTTTGTAAACCTCCCTAACTGGGCAACCTCCTCCTCCTGGGCCGGGGTCACCACCGAGCGCATGCAACCGTGCGAGTGCCGTTGCCCTGGACAGGTGGGTGGGCCAACTCGTGGGCTCGGGACTGACACAGGGTCCCTCATAGTGCAATCAAGTGTCTCTGATGGTGGGGGTGCACACCCGCCATCAGACACACCACCGTACTATGAGGGGCCCAGTGCCAGTGCTGACCTCCACGAGTGGGCCCCCCTTGCTTGGGCAGGGCCCCAGCATTTGCAATGTTTTCCTCTCCCTGCTCCTCCGCTGTGTAGTCTGGGCTGTCAAATCCATCACTGGGACTGCCACTTCAAATTTGGTGAACTGATACAAGATGATGGTTAAGACGTAGCTATGCCCTGTCCCGCTGGCCGGGATCTAGCTTCAGATGATCAATGGCTTCCATTTCTTATGGACGTCGACTTACAATGAGATGCAGTGGTGGTTTCTCATCAGCTTTAACAGTTTTCCTACCCACAGACATGTGACATTCCAGCGCACATTTTTAAATGTGCCCTCCCTCTCATGCCAATCCAATTGAATCGCCTTCAGCCTGTGGCTTCTGTGTTTTGCACTCCAAAGTTACGTGAGAGATCATGATAGGCAATGAGCACCATGTTTACATCTGTCGCTGTGATCAAAATTGGATGGATATGAGTAACGGTGATGGGATCAACAGTGCTGCAATACAGCAACACTTTCTTCACAAAGAAAGGTTTTTGCTGTGTCCACACACTAATTATTTGAGGGTCAGCATCGCCTCTGAGAATTGTGACGGAAGTTGTTCCCGTGAATAGTAATTTGTAGATTTCTGCAATCACTAGACTTTAGGTCAATAATTGTATGCATCTCATTTCCTATTGCAGAGAGTCTGGGCTGTCTTACTGAGACAGAAATATAAATGAAGATTTAAAAATACCACCAAAAGTGTATCATGGTGTACGCTTGAAATACATTTCCTTTTTTCTAATTTTTAGATTGTTGTGTAATCCATGCAGAGAACATGGAGATTTTAAATGTTTAAACTATGCTCTATATAACTGCTATCCAGTGATAATGTACCGTATCTCAACTTTGTACAATCTGGTCAAATCCATACTGGGCCTGAGACCGTCTGAGCCTGCCTCTTGATTGATACACATAGGTTTTTAATGTGTAAACTAGGCAACATATATACGTGTTATCCGTTGTAACTGTACCCTTTATCAACTTTCTCGAATCTTGTAGAATCCATACTGGGCCTGAGAATGGCTGCAGAGCTGTTAAGCAAGCTACAGCACCTGTGGTTTGGACACGTAATGTTTTGCATTTTTTCTGGAATGGTGGTTAGGCCGAAATCAGGAATTGCTGTTGACCTGCACTTACTGGGAAATCATCGTTTGCGGAGAATAATTGGAATCCCAGATCCCCATCACTGACGGTGTTCATCGGGTTATCTGCACCTGTAAGCGACAAAAGCTGGTCCTTTCAGTGTAGCGCGCATGTAGCCCCGGACATGGAAGGCCATGATAACCCTGTTATTACTCGATCGCGCATGCCATAGCCTCGCGTATCCCTCTAGTAAGCTTTACGCGTACCGCGGGGGCATGCCGGAGTCTCGTTCGTTAACGTAATAAAGCGGACAAATCGCTAGCACAACTACTAACGGACAAACCACACCACACACAGAATCGACAAAGCTTTCAATGTGTGCATCTTTTTGTGAAGTGGCATGGTTGTGGTTTCTCGGGTGGAGTCCAATTAAGCCGCAGGCTCCACTCCTGGTGGTGCCCTATTGGACATTCCTTTAAGGTTCAGCTTTGCATCCATACTGCCCCTAGAAACAAACTCTTTGCCTTCATGGACGCTGTTTTGAGGTTCGTGGGAATAACGCCGCCCGATCGCCAGTTGCCATAATTTATTGGTGGGAAGAACAACGGTATATGATCGTGTTCATTTTCAGATTTTGGTTTTCTTTTTTACATTTTTATTCCAGCCTTTCTTGACTTCATAAGGGCATGACAAGCCTATATCTGTGTCTCCTCCACCTCCTCCTTTTACTCCTCCACCTCTTTTGTAAATGTAGTTGCCCTTTTCCATATGTTATTTTTGTCTTCTGAGCATTTTGTCGGCTTTGGGACACCTTTTAAGGTATTTTGTAATTGTTTTCTATGTGTTTGTGTTTGCCTGCCATTGTTTTCAGTGTGAGATTGACAATTATCCTTTGACTGAATAGAGCTGTACGCTTCTGATACAGTGCCATATATGTGATGTTATTTTGTGTCTATTTTGTGCTAAATTTGGAAGTTTGGTGGAAGAGGCCGCGGACGTGGGCATGGGGGGGCCAGCTGGTGCTGATGGTGGTGGTGGTGCATCTGCTGGTAGTGGCAAAAACACAATAGCAGCTAAGGCAGGAGGTGTTGAGCCTGCGTCATGGTCTGTCTACGGAACGCCTGGAAGGCTACTGTTATGAGCGGTGGAACGCACTAAATAAAATTAAAATAAAGTGCGTTCACCGCTCGGGGTCCACCGTGCGGTAGATGACAAAACCGCTGCTGAAAGAGGCAGGGCACTCAGGCAGAGATGTGCACAGGACTTTAGCTGCAGTCAGTGCACTAAAGCAGACTCTGTTATATGCACAGAACTGCCAACAAAACATAAATACCGCTGATTCTGTTTAGGGTCACAGACTTCAGCGATGTGGACACGGTATTAAAGCTCACAGAAATAGCCTTAAACACCAGGACTATCCCCTCTAGACCTACCGTAAAACTTAAGGTATGAGGTGTCGCAACTGCGAACACCCGGGAGGCTGCAACCGCAGCACGGCGTGAACAGAGCCGCAAGCAAGGCGCTGCAAGGACGCTGGCGCAATGCAGGACACTTAGCTGCTGCAAAAGGTATGGCTGGACCGCACTGGCGCTAGCGCTGCTACTGGCGGCTGCCCAATCACTCACACAATCGCAATATCAGAGGGAAGGGGTTTCATAATAAGTCATCCACCAGTCCAAGCATCCATTACCATACACACAGCAGCAGTATGAAAATACTAGCGCATGGCGGAACGGCCATGCGCACTTTTTCTAGCGTTCGGGACCTGCCGAAAATCTCCAGAGCCCTGAGCATACCCAATGGAATCAGGAACAGGACCTGAGCACCTGACTCCTGAAGTCCAATGGGAGCTCATCCCATGAGCATGCTCAGAAGAAGGGACGAAGGACTTAGCCTCTGGTGGCAAATGTGAGGATCTGTGTTCCTGCATAGGTATTGTAGGAACCAGATTCCTAACATTACCCCCATCCTAGGGCCCCCCCTCCCTGAAGCCTCCGACCCACCAGCCTGTGCCCGGCAATGGCACAGACCTCAGACTCGCCAAACAGCGAACCTGATGTCCTAGTAGGTGAAACTGAAAACCGGGACATATGGATGGTATCAGCGGAGGTCAGGTCACCAGGTTTCAGGAGGGATACCCTGTTGACAATAGGAGCGGAAGGTTTAGGAGACCGCCGCCGTGTATCGACGGCCGTCACCACCCTCCATTCGGGGAGACTGTCCCGAGCACATAACGTGCATGCCCGAATGAATTTTTTGAAGTCTCGAGCTTTATGGGGCCACCAATACGCTCCAGCCAAGGTGTATATGAGCCGACATGTTTTATAAAAAAAAAAGCCATTTTATAAAAATAAAGTGAACTTTACTGTTGGAACTGGTGAAACATATATACAGCAGGCATCAGGTACAAAGTTTCTTTTCACATCTTCGGTTTTACACAGAGGCACAGGCATGGCGGTCACATGTGACAGCATCACAACATTTCAGCAATAAAACATAGGTGACTAGACATAGGTTACACCCCCATTACTAACCCTATAGTGAAATGTAATAAAGACAAGCAGCCCCATACTATGATGTTCCCAACTCCAAACTTCACTGTTGGTATGGTGATTTTGGGGTGATATGTAGTCCCTTTTGACCTCCAAACATGGTGTGCATTATGGCATCCAAAGAGTTCAATTTTGGTCTCATCTAGGCAGACTATATTGTCTCAGTATTTCACAGGCTTGTCTAAATGTTGTGGAGGAAACTTTAAACATGCCTGAACATGCTTTTTATTCAGCAATGGAGTCTTGTGTGGTGAGCGTGCATAGAGGCCATGGAGGTTCAGTGCATTACTTATTATTTTATTTAAAACTAGCTGAAGTGCCCGGCGCTGCCCGGGCATAGTAACTAACTGTGGCTAGTTATAGCAAATTATAATTATCCTCCATCACATAGTCCCGTGCCCATATACCCATCATGCATATCCACGATCCCATAGTCGAGTGCCCATATACCCATTATACATCCTTCATCTAATAGTCCCATGCCCATATACCCATCATACATATCCTCCATCCCATAGTCCCGTGCATATATACCCATCATACATATCCTCCATCCCATAGTCCCGTGCCCATATACCCATCATGCATATCCACGATCCCATAGTCGAGTGCCCATATACCCATCATAAATATCCTCCATCCCATAGTCCCATGCCCATATACCAATCATACATATCCGCCATCCCATAGTCCCATGCCCATATACCCATCATGCATATCCTCCATCCCATAGTCAACCATTATAACATCATAATGAGAGGCGGCAGGTCTTGCAACCTATGATGACATCAGCGTCGCCATGGCAACCACTATGACATCATAATGAGGGGCGTGGCTTGACGGGTACACACTTTTTCCCCAGTATGTAGATAGGGGCAAAATTGTTTGGTGAATTGGAACGCGCGGGGTTAAATTTTCGCCTCACAACATAGCTTAGGACGCTCTCGGGGTCCAGACGTGTGACTGTGCCAAATTTTGTGGCTGTAGCTGCGACGGTGCGGATGCCTATCCTGGACATACACACATACACATACATACACACATACATACACACTTTGAGCTTTATATATTAGATAATTGTATCTGCTGATTCAAGTCCATTTTGTAGTTTTCCACTGCTCTTGAACAACTCTTCTGATAATTCTTTTCACTACTCTGAAATCCTGCAAGGAGCACCTGATCTTACCTGGTTTATAGTGAAATTATCTACTTTCCATTTACAGATCATGACCTCAAAAGTGTTCACTGGAGCATTCAGTAGTTTAGGAAGTCATCCGTCACCAATGCCATCAGTAGGTTTTGCAACAATAAGGTTGAGAAGGTCTTGAGACAGCTCACTTGTTTTACCCATTATGAGCTATTTCTTGTGTGGCACCTTGGTAATGAGACACCTTTTTTTAGGCAATCAGTTGAACCAGCTGATATTATTTTTCACTAGCAGGATTGCTTTTTAATTACCAATAGATTTTAGCTGGTGTCGTGGCTTTCCATGGCTTTTAGCACCTCTCTTTCTTCCTGTGTTCAATATTTTTTTCTGTGTCATTTTTACATTCTTACACATAATTTATGGACATCTGTGGTTTGATCTCTTTGCCTTTGTGGGTTCAATGGGTTGTTAACGACAAATATGACAAATATGTGTTTAGAAATATGTTTACTTAGAAAATGGTGATGTATTCAATACTTATTTCATGCGCTGTATGTATACACATACACACACCTCTTTAGATGATAAATCACACATAGCATTTGTAACATACTAAGTGAACAAGGTCCATTACAACACACTTTTATGAATCCCTATAAAGGCAGCAAAGGAACGAAAGAGGATAGTAATATAAGTCTAAATCAACATAATAATTTTGAACTTTAGAAAAGATTGTGCAAAAATCCTGCACTGTGTTCCTCTACAGCCCCAGGTTTATATATATTACTGTCATCTTTAGGGCTCATACTCACTTGTGAGAGACTCGTACCATTCTCATGCGAGTATCTCGCATGAAAACCTGGCACTGCCACCGGCACTCGGACTGGAGCGTGCGGCTACGTGTATTTCTATGCCGCCGCCGCACGCTCCAGTGCCAGTGCTGGCGGCAGTGCCAGGTTTTCATGCCAGAGGCTCTGACGAGAATGGTGCGAGTCTCTCACAAGTGAGTATGAGCCCTTATACTGTTTTTTCTGCGGTTAGTAATTTTCTCCCCATCTAATTGTATATTTCCCGATGGACTTACAAGGTGACAAGTTCTAGGAATCCACTTCTATTCACATACTGGAGGTCTCTACATTACATTAAGTATGGCCGAAACAGCCTCAATTTGTATGTAAAAATGGAGGGAAATTGCTGTAAAAGGTAGGAATAATTTTTCAGGTAACATCAAACTATTAGACTGGTATATTGCATTGGTCATTGCAATACAGTGATTCCAATCTGAGAGTAAATTGATCCAGCAGTTGTTAATAGGTAGCAAGATGTGTAGCTGATCCTATGGCCGGGGTCACACTAACCGACGAAAAATACGGTCCGTAGTTTACATGCGTAATACGGATGAATGACCCCTAAATAGTGCTCCGTAGGTCATCCGTAAGCAAGGTGTGGTCGCGTATTTTGCGCATGTCAGCATCCGTATGTAATTCGTGTGGCATCCGTATGCAATCCGTATGGTGAGATTTTCTCGCAGCCTTGCAAAATGGACATTTAACGGTTTTGAGGCCTGCTAACTATTTAAATCATTAGCCTGCACCCTATTTATTGCCTCAGGAACAGGTGGCTGCCTCCATTCTGTCCATTTGTGACCTTGCATTCACTAGGTGTGTTGCTGTTGTATGAGCAACATGGCAAACAGTCTGAGTTTCAACACAACTGAGCAGGTTCTCTTCAACTGGCTTTTGTCACGCCTCTTTGGCCAACCATACCCAGTGATAGTGGATCCACGGAGGAGGAGACGCATGTGGGTCCATCCACTTTTGAGGCAACGACTCACAAGAGGTCATTTTCACCGCCTCTATTCTTCTATGCGGGAGCATCCTGTCAAATTCTACCAATACTGTTGCATGAGCCTTGCAACATTTGATCGACTCTTGGAGACAGTGCGCCCTGGGATAACCTTTCAGGACACAAGGATGCGCAAAGCTATATCTGCAGAGGAGCGACTTTTGCTCACAATACGGTATGTACTACACAACCATATTCTCTATGTTCATAATGTGTGGGCCAAAGTATGTATTTTTGGCTTATTGGACTAAGATTAATGCCCTCATCTTAGTCCACATATGTTTCAACTTACAGACCAGAATGTTATGTGTAATATGTACTGAATATCACTTAGTAATTGGGCAAACAAAGATGTGTGTGTTATTCGCTCTGAATTCCTAACAAGTTTGGTATGTATGTACCTGGTGTTTTTGTAATTTGGGCATTCTAAAATCTTCCTTTTCTGTTGTTCTTCAGCTTCCTGTCCACTGGCCTGTCTTATGCCGCCCTCCACCATGAGTTTCTCATTGGAAGATCTACCATTTCAGGCATAGTCAGGTCAACGTGTATTGAAATCTGGACAAGACTCCATCAACTCGTCATGCCCGAGCCCAGGATGGAAGACTGGTTGAGGATATCAAGGGACTTTGAGGAGGAATGCCAGTTTCCTAATTGTATTGGGGCTCTTGATGGCAAACATATCCGGGTGCGTAAGCCGCCAAACTCTGGCTCCCAATTCTTCAATTATAAACAATACTTTTCTGTTGTATTGTTGGCTCTGGCAGACCCTAAATACAAGTTTATAATTGTTGACATTGGGGCCTATGGAAGGACGGGAGACTCTCGAGTCTTCAATACTTCCATTATGGCTCGGCGGCTACGCACCAACCAGCTGGATCTACAACCACCACGCCAGCTACCAGGCTCCATTCCAGAATCAGTCCCTTATGTCCTTGTGGCAGATGAGGCGTTTCAGTTAACACGCAATGTCATGAGGCCATATCCCCGGCGCAACCTTGACCACAGGCGCAGAATTTTTAACTTGCGCCTATCACGTGTTCGGCGACTGGTGAAGTGTTCCTTTGGCATTCTTTATGCCAAATGGCGGGTACTCCAGTCTGCCATTCAGCTGAGTGAGCAAAATGTAAATGAAGTAGTGAAAGCCTGTGTGGTTCTTCATAACTTCACCAGGATTCATGATTGTTCCTCCTCTGCTGGTGTTGTGCATAGGCCGGACAATGTGTGTAGGGTGAGACCACCTATCAACCCTCAACGTAGACCGCTCTCTGGGCTCAAAGTGCGTGATATTTTCACTAATTACTTTATGTCACCTGAGGGGGAAACTTCTTGGCAAGAGCATGCTGTATCTATGTTATAGTGTTTGCTTTTATGTGTGTCTAAATATATATATTTCTACCCCTTCTGATTCTATGTCTGTTTAATGGCATTGTTAAGCGTATGTTAGTATGCTGATACAGTTTTTGATAATTGAGACAGAGACGTAAATTGTAGTAGACAAATTTTTACTTTTGCCTTTTTTTGTTTCTTTTTTTAAAGGCAAACATATTTGTGCCATATGATAACTGGGGCAATGGGCCAAATTGCCCTTTTTGCAGATGTGAACATTTTTGAAGTATAAAATTTGCACACATTTCCAAAACAAACAGAATGTTATAACAAACTTGCTACATTAGACATTTTGAATCCAAAGGAAAAAAGATGTGTTCTCCATCAACAAAATTATATAAAAAAGATACAACTCACATTTCTTAGGAATGTTTGATAATCATATTAATAAGCCACCATGACAGCCAAGGCTACCTTACGCGTTTCTGACACATATTACATGTCTGTAAAAAGACTATATTTCACCAAGCTATACTGGGAAAGTCAAAGGATCAAAACAGACTACTCACTTGATAATGCCGAGAAAAGGCGTGCTGCCCTTATTCAAGTAGTCACTGTTTTGCCTGCTAAATATATTCCAGAATCAAGGCGAACAGCCTCAAGAACATCACGCTCTCTCTATGTATTATCAAGTGAGTAGTCTGTTTTGATCCTTTGACTTTCCCAGTATAGCTTGGTGAAATATAGTCTTTTTTACAGACATGTAATATGTGTCAGAAACGCGTAAGGTAGCCTTGGCTGTCATGGTGGTTTATTAATATGATTATCAAACATTCCTAAGAAATGTGAGTTTTAGGCTTTTTATCTAAAATTGGTGATGGAAACCACCTCTTTTTTCCTTTGGATAGGGATTTTGAGCACCAGTTGAACCACACTGGGCATCTCCTGCCATGAGACCGCTCATGGACACTGATGTACAGTATGCGTAAACAATTTGCATGTTTTTATGCTGTTATAAATTGGGGAAAGTTGGGGAAGGAGAAGGCGGAAGAGCAGCCTGTGGTTGCTGCTGGCTACTTTGAGCAACATCGCCCTGTGTGGGGGCATACTGTTGCCCATGATGTGGGTAGTGTCCTTCCTCATGTGATTGTTGGGGGTACTGGCCAGAGTAATAATGATGAGGGGCATCTTGGTGGCTCTGGTACCCACCAATATAGCCATGTCATCCCCAACCAGGTTGGGACCAGCCTCCAGCACTGCATGGGAAAAAGTGGCCATATTGGTGGGGTTGGCTAGAGGCAGACATATGTTGCTGCTGCTGTGAAGGTTGGGTAGGAGGAGGAAGGGGGTTAGGTGTAGGCCCACCTATTTGAGTATCTTCAGACCCTTCTTGAGCAAGCATCTGTGTGGGTGGTCTCATGCACATTAGATTTCGGTGGGAATGCTGCCACCTCTCCAGATATTCAAACAGCTCATATGGGGTATTCTGGGGTGTGCTTGCATCAAGCAGGATCTGAAAACATCCTCGAATACGGAGCCTCACCTCACGGGAAAGGGTACAGAGATAAAGGGCCAGGCTTCACAAGTATGCCTCCTCACCATCATCTGTATTCACTCTAGCCAGATAATTTAGGACCCCTGTGTCCACATTGGTCCTGGTATCTTGTGCAGGGATCTGGCACCTTCTTCGTCCTCGCCGGGATGTTCCAGCAGGCTGTGGGGAGCCCCAGATCTGGGCAGTTGGGCTGCTGCTCATGTTGCCCTGCTCCTCCAGTATGGGTGATGTTGCAGCAGCAGACGGTCCTGGTGGTGGGGTTTGGGGCACAGGCAATGGGTTCTCCTGAGATGATTCTTCACCCATGCTTCTTGTAGGGGGAGAAGATGGGCCAGCCACCTCATCCCCTACAGGGTCAATTATGGGCTCTGTATCTGAGCTCATTCCTCTATCCGTAAGGTTGGAGTGAGTTCTGTTATGAAAGAGAACAGAGCCAAAAATACATTAATATTTTTGACCCTGTAAAGTATCTGTGTATTGTGGTGTGAGGTATCTACTTACGGTCTCAGATCCAGAATAGGGGTGAGGAAGGAGAGGTGGTCATAATAAATGTATTTTCTTTTGACGTAGCCCTCATCACCACTCCTGGACCGCTGCTGACGTTCCCACCTGTACTGATCGCGGATGCTGCGCCAGCGTTTCATCACATCTTCCACTGCAATGTGACAGGAAATATTATCAATTTTACATATCTGATCGGTCACATTTGCTACCAGTAGTCTAGGCATGTGGCCTTCTGGGGTGTGCTTTCTACCCAGGGTGGCAAATCTAATTGGGGCATCCAGGCCAGATATACAGGGTCAGAATAGTTCACGTATCAAGTAACTACACTTAATAACTTGGTTGGCTAAGAGGATGAGGAGCTTGTGGCCTGGGCAAAATTACGTCAGTGTCAAACCACGTGTCACATCAAAATATAACCGCCTCATGAGGAAAAAAGTAGAAGCACAGGAGGGGGCTGATTCTGTATGCATTTTATGATGTGAGGTAATTTTAATCATTTTTTGGCCTTGTACTTACTCAGTTTCTGCTGCTCCTCACGTGGGCGATCACCAAAATCATGGAACATCTGCCGACATATGCGCCTCCATGACGCCTCCTTTCTTGCCCGGTTGGCATAATGGGCATCACGTTGGTCCCAGAGTTCGGGACGCTCCTGCATCAGTACAATGAGCATCTCCACATTTAGGAAATATGGCGCCATGACGCTGCTGTACTCCGTGGAGGCGTACTTCCTGGATGTCTGGAGCGGTTTTTGAGCTCATTTGCATGTCTAGGCTTCCTGATGATGGATTGGCCCATTTCCTGTCACCAGCCAAAAGACCTGCGTATTTCTCGCAAGTCACACGTGTGGTCCGTGTGTAAACCGTATTTTTTGCGCACCCATAGACTTGCATTGGCGCATTACGGGCGCATGCTGCGATTGGCACGGACCGTAGAATACGGACGAGAAATATGCGGCTGTTGGGAGCAAACCCATAGAGAATCATTGGTCCGTGTGTAATGCGTGCTTTTAACGCCTCTCACTCGTCCGTATTCCTCTCTAGTGTGACCTCGGCCTATTACTGAGGATGGCGGGTGGAAACCAAATAGCATTGCACTCATTTCATTGGAAGAAGTATGCTCATAAGACATACTGATAGGGAACTTAGATTGTGATTCCCATCGAGGACAGCGATGATAATGTGTGCAAACTGTAAAGCGCTGCGGTATATGTTACCGCTATATAAAAATAAAGATTATTTATTATAAGATGAAATGGTCTTTAAATAGGTCAAAAGTTAAACATGACATTTCCTTTGTATTTTAGGCAAAAAAAGTTGTCATTTTTTTTACATTTTAAAATGACAAAAAGGAAAATGGTTAAATGCAAAAGTTTGGGCACCCTTGGAACTTTGTGTGCTCAGATAACTTTGACCAAGGTTCGGACATTAATTGGCCTGTAAGAGTGCTGCTTGCTCACTATCATCATTAGGAAAGGCCAGGTGATGCAAATTTCACAGCTTTATAAAAACCCAGCCTCCTCTAACGCTTTCCCAAAAAAACAGCAGCCATGGGTTTTACTAAGCAGCTGCCTAGCACTCTGAAAATGAAAATAGTGGAGGCCCACAAAGCAGGAGGCTACAAGAAGATAACAAAGCGTTTTCAAGTCGCCCTTTCCTCAGTTTGAAATGTAATTAAGAAATGAAAGTTAATATGAGCAGTGGAGGTAAAGATAAGGCCAGGAAGACCAAGCAATATTTGAGTAAGAACTGCTCATAGGATTTCTGAAGACACTTGCACAAATATGGCCTTCAGGGAGGCGGCTTCCTCAGTGGCTGCTGAAAGCAGGCAGTGAGGAAGCCTGTGCAGCGGCTGTCAGATCGCTGATCTGACACAGCGCTGTTCTAAATGTCAGATCAGCGATCTGACACTTCACAGTAATGTCCCCCCTGGGGCAAAGCAATAAAGTGAAAAAAAAGTGGAAAAATAATTTTAAAAAAAATCCCAAAATAAATTAAAAAAAAAAATATTTCCTAATAAATTCATTTTTTGGAAATAAAAAAAAAAACAATAAAAGTACACATAATTAGTATCGTCGCGTCTGAAACAACCCCTCCTATAAAACTGTCCCACTAGTTAACCCCTTTAGTGAACCCCTTAAAAAATAAAAATAAATAACAAAGCAACAAAAATGCGTTATCATCATATCGCTGAACAAAAAGTGTAATAACGCACGATCAAAAAGACACATATAAATAATCATGGAACCGCTGAAAACGTCATCTTGTCCTGCAAAAAATTAGCCGCCATACAGCATCATCAGCAAAAAAATAAAAAAGTTATAGCTCGCAGAATAAAGTGATGCAAAAATAATTCTTTTTGATATAAAATACTTTTCATTGCATAAAAGCAACAAAACATAAAAAAATGACATTAGTGAGGTATCGCTGTAATCGTACTGACCCGAAGAATAAAACCGCTTTATCTATTTTACCACACGCGGAACAGTGTAAACGCACCCCCCAAAAGAAATTCTAGAAATGCTGGTTTTTGTTCATTCTGCGTCCCAAAAATCGGAATAAAAAGCGATCAAAAAATGTAAGGTGCCTGAAAATGGCACCAATAAAAACGTCAACTCGTCCCCCAAAAAATAAGACCTCACATAACTCTGTGGGTCAAAATATGGAAAAATTATAGCCCTCAAAATGTGGTGATACAAAAACTATTTTTACAATAAAAAGTGTCTTTTAGCGTATGACAGCTGCCAAACATAAAAACTGCCATAAATAGTAATTCAAACCCCCCGTTATCACCCCCTTAGTTAGGGAAAAATAATAAAATTAAAAATAAGTATTAGGGTTAGGGTCTGGGCTAGGTTTGGAGTTAAGGATAGGGTTAGGGTTATGGTTAGGGCTGAGATAGGGTTAGAGGTGTGTTGGGGTTAGGGTTGGAGTTAGAATTGGGGGGGTTTCCACTGTTTGGGCACATCAGGTGGTCTCAAAACGCAACATGGCGTCTGATATCAATTGCAGCCAATTCTGCATTGAAAAAGTCAAATGGTGCTCCTTCCCTTCCAAGTTCTGCCATGTGCCCAAACAGTGGTTTACCCCCACCAATGGAGTATCAGCCTACTCAGGATAAACTTCTGTGAAGTACTTGTTGGTTCAAAGTGCTCACAACACATTAAGATAAGTTCCTTTGGGGGTCTAGATTCCAAAATAGGATCACTTGTGGGGGGTTTCAACAGTTTAGGCTTATCAGGGGCTCTCCAAACGCGACATGACAGTCGCAGACCATTCAATCAAAGCCTGCATTCCAAACATCACTACCTCCCTTCCAAGCCTCTATGTGTGCCCATACAGTATATTTCTCCCACATATTGGGTATCAGCGTGCTCAGGACAAATTGAACAACAATGTATGGGGTCCAATTTCTCCTGTTACCATTGGGAAAATAAAAAAATTGGGGACTAAAAGATCATATTTGTGGAAAAAATATGATTTTTATTATTTTCACACCAAGGCGTCATAACCGTTTGTGAAGCCCTTAGGGGTTCAATGTGCTCACCACACATCGAGATAAGTTCCTTGGGGGGTCTAGTTTCCAAAATGGTGTCATTTCTGTGGGGTTTCCACTGGTTAGGCACATCAGGGGCTTTCCAAACGCGACATGGCGTCCAATCTCAATTCCAGCCAAAAAAGTCAAATGGCGCTGCTTACCCTTGGTAAAATTAAAATTGGGAGTGAAAAGATCATTTTTGTGGAAAAACTATGATTTTTTAATTTTACGGCTGTATCATATAAACTTCTGTGAAGCCCTTGGGGGTTTAAAGTTCTCACCACACATCTAGCTAAGTTCCTTGGGGGGGTCTAGTTTCCAAAATGGGTCACTTGTGGGGGTTTCCACTGTTTATGCACACCAGGGGCTCTCCAATCGTGACATGGCGTCCGATCTGAATTCCAGCCAAGTTTGCATTGAAAAAGTCCTTCCTTTCTCTGAGCTCTGTCATGCACCGAAACAGTGGTTTCCCCCCACATATCAGGTATTATCGTTCTCAGAACAAATTGCACAATAACGTTTGCAGTTCAATTTCTCCTGTTACCCTTGGTAAAATAAAAAAAAATTGGACCTGTAGTAATTTTTTTGTGAAAAAAAAGTTAAATGTTCATTTTTTTCTTTTAACAATCAAAAAATTCCTGTGAAGCACTTGAAGGGTTAATAAATTTCTTTCATGTGGTTTTGCGCACCTTGAGGGGTGCAGTTTTTAGAATGGTGTCACTTTTGGGTATTTCTTATCATATAGACCCCTCAAAGTGACTTCAAATGTGATGTGGTCCCTAAAAATAAAATGGTGTTGTAAAAATGAGAAATCGCTGGTCAACTTTTAACCATTATTACTTCCTAACAAAAAATATTTTGGTTCCCAAATTGTGCTGATGTAAAGTAAACATGTGGGAAATTTAATTTATTAAAATTTTTGTGTGCCATATCTCTGTGATTTAAGGGCATAAAAATTCAAATTTGGAAAATGGCAACATTTTCAAAATTTTTGCCAAATTTCTGTTTTTTTCACAAATAAACGCAAGTTATATGAATGAAATTTTACCACTAACATGAAGGACAATATGTCACGAGAAAACAGTGTCAGAGTCACCGGGATCCATGGAAGCGTTCCAGAGTTATTACCTCATAAAGAGACAGTGGTCAGAATTGTAAAAATTGGCCCGGTCATTAACGTGCAAACCACCCTTGGGGGTAAAGGGGTTAAGCATGTGCGTGGATCAATCAAGCTGTGGGGTTGTGTTGCAGCCAATGGTATGGGAAAGATTTTACAAGTAAAGGGATGAATGGATTCAATGAAATTTCAACAAATTCTTAATGGAAACATTACACCATCTGTAAAAAGGATGAAGTTAAAAGGGGATGGCTTCTACAAATGGATAATGATCCTAAACACATGTCAGAATCCAAAATAGACTCTCTCAAAAGGCAGAAGCTGAAAGTTTTACAATGACCCTCACAGCACACTGATCTGAACATTATTGAAAATCTGTGGCAAGACCTCAAAATAGCAGTGCATGCAAGACGATCCAGAAATCTCACAAAGCTGGAAGAATTTTCCAAGGAAAAATTTTGTAATTTTTAAAATGTAAATGATGAAAATATATATTTTTTTACCTAACATGCAAAGAAAATATGTCATGTGTAACTTTAGGCCTTTTACAGATCATTTCCTCTTCAACTTACTTAACTGTTCCCTATAACAGTAATTTTGACCAGGAGTGCCCAAACTTTTATATTCCAAAGTATATGAATTGGGCTATGCTCCAGAACTCTCTCCATAGAAGTACATTAAACATGTGACATACATGTAGATTGCATGTCAAGAAAGGGATTTATTGTTTTTAAGCACAACACTACTTGTACCCTAGTTTACATGTGTGCAATAAAAAGGGATGATCAGCAGCCATGTGTAATGGTAATGACTATGCAAAGTAGTCCAGTGCTATGTATATTCTGCTGTATTGTAATGATCCATAAAATAAATCTCAAATATACATGATATATGCTGACTTCATTAATTACTTTATTTAAGTTATTAAATTTGGCCCTGATGATGATGGGTCCTTGACTCCAGAAGAGTCATCCTTTAACAAGAGAGGAAAAACCCCCAGTGGAGGAAACCTCTAGGGAACCAAGGTTAAAGGAGTGCCCTTCCCTTGGGCTGTGGATAGGTGAGAACAGAGACCGAGCCCGGAATCTGCCTCTTCTTACAGCCGTTACCTCACCTGTGTCGTGGGTACACTTGGCTGCTGAAAGTCTGGTAAATGTCATATGACTGGATGAGAGCAGTCCAAGTCTGGAATCTGCCTCTTCATGCAGCAAGTAAGTCACTCTTCTGTGAGCATGCCTGACTGTGGAAAGTCCGGTAAATGTCATATCAGTAAGTGAGAGCAGTCCAAGCCTGGAATCTGCCTCTTCATGCAGCAAGTAAGTCACTTGTCTGTGAACACATCTGACTGTGGAAAGTCAGGTAACTGTCATATCCATAGGTGAGAGCAGTCCAAGCCTGGAATCTGCCTCTTCATGCAGCAAGTAAGTCACTTGCCTATGAACACATCTGACTGTGGAAAGTCAGGTAACTGTCATATCCATAGGTGAGAGCAGTCCAAGCCTGGAATCTGCCTCTTCATGTAGCAAGTAAGTCACTTGTCTGTGAACACGCCTGACTGTGGAAAGTCCGGTAAGTGTCATATCCATAGGTGAGAGCAGTCCAAGCCTGGAATCTGCCTCTTCATGTAGCAAGTGAGTCACTTGTCTGTGAACACGTCTGACTGTGGAAAGTCCGGTAAGTGTTATATCCATAGGTGAGAGCAGTCCAAGACTGGAATCTGCCTCTTCATGCAGCAAGTGAGTCACTTGTCTGTGAACACGTCTGACTGTGGAAAGTCCGGTAAGTGTTATATCCATAGGTGAGAGCAGTCCAAGCCTGGAATCTGCCTCTTCATATAGCAGGTAAGTCACTTATCATTGAGCATGCCTGACTGAGGAAAGTCCGGTAAATGTCATATCCATAGGTGAAAGCAGTCCAAGCCTGGAATCTGCCTCTTCATGCAGCAAGTAAGTCACTTGTCTGTGAGCACATCTGACTGTGGAAAGTCCGGTAAGTGTCATATCAATAGGTGAGAGCAGTCCAAGCCTGGAATCTGCCTCTTCATATAGCAGGTAAGTCACTTATCATTGAGCATGCCTGACTGAGGAAAGTCCGGTAAATGTCATATCCATAGGTGAAAGCAGTCCAAGCCTGGAATCTGCCTCTTTATGCAGCAGGTAATTCACTTGTCCGTGAACACACCTGACTGCGGAAAGTCCAGTAAATGTCACATCCATGGGTGAAAGTAGAGACCGATCCCGGAATCTACCCCGTTGTGCAGCAGGTAAGTCTCTTGTCCGTGAATATGTCTGGCTGCAGAAAAACTGGTAAGTGTCATATCCATGGGTGAATGCAGAGACCAATCCTGGAATCTGTGTCTGTTTTGCTTCATCACTGGTTGCCTGATTCTCACATGGTAGCCACCATGTAAAGGAGTTGTAGTGGAGTTGTCCCCTCCTGCTGGATTCCTTTTCAAAATAAAGAAAATAGAATTAAGCACTGTAGATAAAGCACTGAAGAAATTACAAACTCATTTCTTTACTGTATCAAGTGTAATCATCCAAATAACGGGACAGGGCAGCAATAGTTAAATCCTGTGGCCTGCTGGAATGCTGCGATGAAGCATTGCACGTCAACCATTTAACAAGAGACAGTATTTGCAGAACACGTACACTGCACCTTAAATGCCATGAAATCTCCCCTATTAGTGGCTGTAATAATTCCTCACCCAAGACCCCAGTCTTTTAATCAATGAACCTATTCCCATCACAATGGTGGGAACATGTTTCGTGGCTTAACAAATGCCGCCGATCATCATGAATTTGATGAGCTGAGGCTGCCATGCCACCCAACCAGTCCAAGCTCTGGCACTTTATCAGAACTGGGCGAAAATGGCGTGAGAATGCCAAAAGCCACAATATTTTAGCGCAGCCTGTAGTTTCACCAAAATGTTGTAACATTTCAAAGCTTTTTAATGTCAGAATACTGGGGTAAATGAGTTGATAAATCAGGACCCTAAATCCTTTTGAAATAAATCTAAGATGATCTTCTGATAAACTTTGAGCTGAGATAGTAAAACACTTACTTCTTTTTATAGAATCCTTCTTTGTTTCGGAAATATCTCATTTGACGTCCAGGTTGTGAGGACTCAGAATCATATATATAAACATATCGATCATCCGATTCTTGAAAGGAAACATTTTTCCCTTTGCTTTTATTTTTCATGGGATTTCTTCCTTTTAGAATAGACGGAGGTGTCTGTCTGTAGCCATCTAAGTCCGGATTAATCTTGGACTCTTTCACCTCCACTATACTGGCCTTGTGCATCATTGTAATGTCTCCAGATGTACAGAAAATGTCAGATTCTCCTGTAGCGCAAAATATTGAAATTATATTTAATAAAATACAAAATTCTATGTGATTAAGATTATTAACACTTACAGGTTATTATAACTTCTAAATAGTATATTAGACTGAGAAAAGAGGGACCCAATCCCCAGAGAAAAGCTCCTGCAATTCAGAGAAAGCAAAGCTTAAAGAGCCACCCGGGGACTAAAGTGAGACCTGACTGGCCCAACGCTGCAACCAGTCGGCTTCCCCCTGCGCTGCTGCACTTGCTGGACAGGTCTACTCTAATGAAAGATATGGGAGAGACCTGTCAGTCAAGGAGATGCCAGCTTGGGACAGCACCAGATTTGTCAAGTCTCTCCATGTGGTCACTGGTCAGCTCTGCAAAATATGTTTTCTACAGATATCTGATATTATCACCCCTAGAATGATACATTGAATTATGACAACAGAGGGGCTGAGTCTCTATAGCTATCAATATATTAACGGCTCATTCACTGACAAGTTCCTATAGAAGACCATTTTTTAATTTATATATTAGGTTGTTTTTCTATTAAATCTATTTTACGAATGCTCGGAGAACTTACTGTCAGAGGAGGTGACCTCATCCTCATCTGGGCTGTTATCGATTATTACATCAGGGGGTCCAGGCACTGAGATCTTGTTGCCTGTGAGGACGTCTCTCTGTTCATTCCCGGGTCCATGAAGCAAATCACTAATGGTAATTGGTATGTAGTCCTCACGTTTTCCTGTAACACAGAACATAGAAATCAACATTTCTAAAATAAAAGCTTCCATCATGTTTCTTGTGAATGCCCTGAGAACTTACTGTCAGAGGAGGTGACCTCATCCTCATATGGGCTCATATCGATTATTACATCAGGGGGTCCAGGCACTGAGATCTTGTTGCCTGTGAGGACGTCTCTCTGTCCATTCCCGGGTCCATGAAGCAAATCACTAATGGTAATTGTTTTGTAGTCCTCACGTTTTCCTGTAACACAGAACATAGAAATCAACATTTCTAAAATAAAAGCTTCCATCATGTTTCTTGTGAATGCCCTGAGAACTTACTGTCAGAGGAGGTGACCTCATCCTCATATGGGCTCATATCGATTATTACATCAGGGGGTCCAGGCACTGAGATCTTGTTGCCTGTGAGGACGTCTCTCTGTCCATTCCCGGGTCCATGAAGCAAATCACTAATGGTAATTGTTTTGTAGTCCTCACGTTTTCCTGTAACACAGAACATAGAAATCAACATTTCTAAAATAAAAGCTTCCATCATGCTTCTCGTGAATGCCCTGAGAACTTACTGTCAGAGGAGGTGACCTCATCCTCTTCTGCGCTCATATCGATTATTACATCAGGGGGTCCAGGCACTGAGATCTTGTTGCCTGTGAGGACGTCTCTCTGTTCATTCCCGGGTCCATGAAGCAAATCACTAATGGTAATTGGTTTGTAGTCCTCACGTTTTCCTGTAACACAGAACATAGAAATCAACATTTCTAAAATAAAAGCTTCCATCATGCTTCTCGTGAATGCCTTGAGAACTTACTGTTAGAGGAGGTGACCTCATCCTCTTCTGCGCTCATATCGATTATTACATCAGGGGGTCCAGGCACTGAGATCTTGTTGCCTGTGAGGACGTCTCTCTGTTCATTCCCGGGTCCATGAGGCGAATCATCAATGGTAATTGTGATGTAGTCCTCACGTTTTCCTGTAACAGAACATAGAAATCAACATTTCTAAAATAAAAGCTTCCATCATGTTTCTCCTCCATGTCTAGGGCTCTCACAATGTCTTTCTTATGTGTGGACTGGAAGTTGCTTTCTCATTATAAGTATATGGAACCTCACACTGAGTCTCATAGGAAACCACTACCACAACCACACATAAGACAGTTTGTGAGCCGACGAATCTGAATTGCGGTCATATGGTTCAGAAGACGACTAGAATGGCGCTGGTGCTATTTTGAATATTGCGCTTAGATCCTGCATTGCGCTGTCCCCTTTATAGTCCCAATCCTCGGGGTATTACATGAAAATGTAAACTATCCAGTAATATCAGCCGTATTCATCTATATATCGCTATAACAGTAAGGATTCTAACACCATCTTTTGGGATTATGACCCTTTAGTATTTTATCTATTGGAGATAACTTGCTCCTCTTTTGTAACCTCGACCAAATGCAAATTTTTTGTGCTGATTCTCAAAAACCATCTTATTAATGGCCTCTTTTTTTGTGACATGAAAATGACATTGTTACTGTTTTCATTATTACTGTCCCCTCATCACACTTTTCTGGTGCATAATAGGGTCTGGGAGGGAGAGCCGACAAGGAGCGGGGGCGCCATATCGCAATATTAGGGTGTGAACCTCCGCAGAAAGGTAGGGGCATTTTTTTAGGCTGCTTTAGGGCCAGGCCCACTTCCCTCCTGTGACTCTATTATATCTATAAGTCCCCCCTTTTTATGATAATTTTGAATATAAATGTTATATATAGTAGGAGGGTCTTTTTTAGTGTAAGTTGTTATAATTTTTTTGGCCCTCTCTCCCTCTGATTCAGTTTTGCAGATTCATCCGGCTGTAGTTACCATTTAGATTGGTGTTGTTCTCTCTAAAGTCATTGGCACAATTTTGACTTTCAACGTCTTTCATTGGTTTCTTCTTTTTCAGACAACTATAAAAATGAAAAAATAAAAATCACATTGTAAATTACAAAGTAAAACATGTCTGTATTCTGCAGAATGTATGAATGAAACATGTTATCTAGTCCTATCTGTAGAGAGATCACCAGTCAGTCATTTTGGTGTAGCAGAGCCAGGTAGGGCAGGGTTAAGTCCGAGCTTTGCAGGATTTGATTAGATGCACCCACTTAGCTTTTTTTTTTTTTACTACAGCCAGGACCTCTGTTCACTATTTCTGTCTGCTAGATGAAGCAGAGTCGAGTGTACTGGAGCTAGTGAGTGTTCAGCCAACATTTGAGCTTTAGCTGAGAGGAAGATGTGCCGGGATCTCTCTGTGAATGGAGACAGCATGGGTCAGCTAGGAAAGCTGAGCAGTCTGTGTGCAGGAGCGGCAGAGAACCGTTCGTCAGCTGCAGCCTGTATAGTATGAACCGTCCCCAGGAGTTGAACCCTTCTGTTTGGCACTGGAGGCTACTGGAACTCGTACTGAAGGGGATACCAAGACTGGTGGGATCGTGCCTCTTCTATGTATGAAGTTTGCTTTTGGAGAACGGACTGTAATCTGTTCAGGTGAGCTCACACTGACATATGGGCCCTGCTAAATGAATTATTTGCTGTGACACCTTTGTGCCTAGAAGAGGATGTTTTTGGTTTGGAATCCCTTGGAATTTTCTGAAAGCATTAAAACTGCACCGGTTTGACCCAAACAGCATTGACTATGTGAATGGTACCTAATGCCTATCTGAGAGCGTAACTCCCTACAAAGTCTAATATATGCCCATCAGTTACCCGCAGGACACAGCTCCAGGGTGACGTGTGTGTGAGCCACAAGAGGCCTACACTAAAGTATTCCCATTACTGGAGTAACCTGAAGATGTGACATTTCCTCTACAGACTCCTGTGTAGCCCATAAATCATGACTTCCTATACTTACCCATAGATGATAGCAATGGGACGCATGAATACTGCGAGGATGAAGAGAATGGCGGCAGGTATAACAATCCTATAGACTGTATCCTCAGATGGTTTTGGAGGCATGGTGACATTCTCTAAAAAGGGAAAGAACATAAGTGATCAGGTAACCAGAGCTGGAATGTGTTCAGAAGTGGAAACCAAAACCCTGGACCGGGCGGCCTGAGGAGCCAAGTATGACTATTAACAGAGGGGAATTTAGTGTGGAAAATGATGGATTATTTTTATGTCATATCAATATATAATGGACAAAACAGAGATCTGCTCCTTTATATTTCTGGAATAGGGAACAAACACATGATGGGAGACGTCACCTGTAATTACAAGTAACACATGAAGAATCCCCCATTCCATGTATGATGTGACGTCATCTAAATCTCCAGTCACAGAAGAGAAGTGACAGAACCCTAATGACCCGGAGCCTGACGCTCATACACCGGGCCCTAATCATGGATCCTAATAGTGTCTGGGGCCGGAGGTGAAATGTTCCATGTGAGGGACAGATCTGATTTCTGAGCTGCTGATCGCCTGTCTCTTGTGGGCGCCTTCTGCTACATGTAGTAGTCGGTGCCTCCAGCCCGGAGAGAACAGTATTAATGCTCGGCGTCTCCTCTATGTGTTATTAGACTGGACCCTGGAAGCCAAACATCATCTTTCCCCAATTCCACATTACATGGTAAAATGAATAATGTAATTCACAACTACAACTCGTTCAGCAAAAAGATAAACAAGTCCTCATACGGCCATATGAAGGGAAAAAAGTTATGGCTCTTGGAAGAAGGAGAGGAGAAAAAAAAGCCCAAAAACGAAAATTGGCTGCAGAAGGGAAGGGGTTAACCCCGTAGTCAGAGTATATCTGGTAATGCGCTTACCTTCGTTAATCCTGATCTGCTCTAGTGATCGAGGGTTGCGGATAAAGATGGGAGCACCTTCCGCGGGTGCTAATAGCACGCTGAGAACTAGAAGTAGTCTAAACAGCATTGGAGCCTGGAGGAATATCGCTTACTGTGTACGGCACAATCAGCTTCTCCAGACAAAGGGTCTCACTGCAACATCGCTGGTTAGAACCATGCATTCCGTGACATCACAGCTGGAACCCAACAGTGACATCATGGTGGGCGGGGCTACACATGAGTGATGTCACAATTGGGGCTCATCCACTAAACGTTCCCAATGTATATAATAAGAATATACAAAAGAAAGAAAAGGAAAGAAGAAAAATAAATAACTCAAAAAGGAAAGAACACTTTTTTTCACATACTCACATTTATTATATTTTATGTACTTTTATACAACAGAAATGTGTTCCCATTTGGGAGAATAATCATTCTCACTTTCAGTCATTGACTTTTTTCAACATTCTTTACACATTTTTTCTTTTCACTATTTTGTTTTCCACTTTAATTGCATTTTTATTCATTTGCACATACGGTTCATATTCACATAGAAGCTTTTCTCCTTTCTACCTTTTTACTAGGTTATTTCACCATCATTATCACTTACAGTCACAATTTTCTTTTTTTCCTCAATATCTGTCTCCCAATTCCCCTTCCCATTAAATATCACTATTCCCCTTTGTTCATAGTCATCAACAGCCATATTATCACAAAATATCTTCACCAACTCTTTTTCCAATGGTAAAGATGGCGGCCATGATTGTTGTGCACTGTCCTGACTGGCTAGCTGGTCCCACATCATGAGCCGTGGTATTGTTGCACTTCATTGACGCGCTTCTTGCTGCCGGCCGGCAGCAGATGTCATGCCCATGCACACGCGGCAGCGCTCAATAAGGTGACGTTTTCCCTGATGACCCATTTGCAGCAGCTGTATTCGCACTTTATTAGCCAGCCGATACCCCTCCACCACACGTCCTGTCAAAGCGGAAGCGAAACGCGTGCTGGATTTGTGGCATGCTCACTTGGTCTGTATTATGCATATACTCTATCACGTCATTAATTATTAATACAGGAGAAGTGAGGGCCCTGCTCGCAAGCTTACAACCTACAAGGAATTGGGAGGGGCGCAATAGGTGAGAAGCACTTGTTATTTCAGGTCCAGACATTATAATAGATAGGGGTTTTCATATAAAGCTGCACGATCCGGTCATCAACCAGTATGTTTAAATGCAGATATCAAGTGCGGTTTTCATGTGCATGGAGCCTGTGGAGTCAGATGAATAGGAGGGAGCATTTATTATCCTGGGCTGCTTTATGCATGGCATCATATAATAATGTAGGTTAATATTAAGGTGAGCAGGACTCATGGGAGTGCGGGTTTGTCGGGTTCGGACAAACTTTAGTCCAAAGTTTGGTTCGAGTACCAGAACCTGACCAAAGCTTGACCCCGGACCTGAACCTCATATTAGTCAATGAGGACCTGAACTTTCATGCTGTAAAATGGTTTTAGTAAGGGCTACGGGTTCACTTAAGTAGGCAAAATGGGGGTAAGAGCACGACAATTGACCTGCAAACAAATGTAGATGGAGAAATTACTTAAAATAACAAAATATTTAAAAAAAAATCTTAAGCCAAAAGGCGGAAGTCCAAGCTGAGAAGTAGAGCAGTTCCTTGTGAGTGTATTTTACTGTATTTGTTAATAAATAAATGAAAAAAAACAATGTTGATTCCCCTATTTTTAATAACCAGCAAATGGAAAGCAGACAGTTGTGAGCTGTTCTTATTATTTAGGGTCCCACCTTATTTGTAATAAGTAGAAAAGGCAAAGCAGACAACTGTGAGCTGAAATTAATAGGATGTGAAGCACCATAGTTATTGGGCCCTTCCCAGCATAATAAGACCAGCTCACTTGCAGTATAAGCCAGTGTAGGCCTGAACTTTTTTGCTGTAAAATGATGGTTGAAAGTGGTTGGGGGTTGCAAAAGGAAGTAAAATTGGGTTAGGAGCAGGACAGCTGCTCTGCAAACAAATGTGGATAGCAATTTCACTTAAAATTACAGAGAATAATAAAAAAAAATACAATTATCTTGAACCAGGAGGCAGATGCCAAAGTGAAGAGGTGTAGATGGATGTGGCAGTGTAAGTGGAAGAAGCACGGGAGGAGGTATCCAACACTGTTTTTGTGGAGTTTTTGTTTTTTAGGGAAATTGCTTTCAAGTTTTGTTACGGTAATTGCTGGGTTCTGTAGGTGTACTATACAGTGGGTACGGAAATTATTCAGACCACTTTATATTTTTCACTCTTGGTTTTTTTGCAGCCATTTGGCAAATTCAAAAAAGTTCATTCTTTTTCTCATTAATGTACACTCTGCACTAGAGTTGAGCGAAATGGGTCGAAAAAATTGAAAAGTCGCCGACTTTCGCCAAAGTCGGGTTTCATGAAACGAAACCCGACCTTAGCGTGAGGTCGGCCACGAGGTCGGCGACTTTAGCACCAAAGTCGCGTTTCAAAAGATGCTTGAGCGCCCTTTTTGCAGCCAATCATGAAGAACGGACACTGTGGGCAACGTGATGGCATAGGCAGCGGTCACCACCATCTTGGAGAAGGGCATGCAAGTGATTGGCTTGCTTTGTGGGGCATCACAGGGGTATAAAAGGGTGGGGATGCCAACCGCCATGTTACTCATGCTAATCTCAGAATAGGGAGAGCTGCTGCTGGTGATTCTGTAGGGAGAGCGTTAGGCAGGGAAGAAGATACCAAAAACTGATTCTGCTGCTAGAGACTTTGCCTGTACAACACACCAGTCACTGTGCAGTGCAAGGGGAGGCTATATTTTGGTGCCTCAGCTCTGTTGATTAATAGGCTGCCTTTTAAGGATACCTGGTAGCTGCATTGCTGTGTGCACACTGCTGAGCAAACTGCTTTTTTCAAAGCAATCCAGATTTTATTGTTTTGTCCTTGTGAGTTACTGAGCATTCATTTTTCACACACCGTACAGCGGTGTACGCTCCTCACACAGTACCGTGTAACGGCTGTTATCACGGCCACAGTGAAGCTATCTGTGTGTGACTCTGTAAGGATAAGTCGAGGAGTTGTTCCGTTCTTACAGACCTACACTCTAGGGAGATTCCAGTTCTGCCCAATTCTATATACACCTTGTAGTTTGTCATACACTAGGCAATTTCTGCTGGTCACATTGTGGTGTTAAATAAACAGGGCTTGACTGAATCCAACAGTGTCCTGAAGTGTAGAGACATTCCAATTCTCCACAGTCCTCTATACACCTTGTACCTTGTTTTAAAGTACCAGAGAGTTGGTGGAAATTTGGGTACATTTTTCCAAAAAATGAGGAAGTGTGGTGGAAGAGTCACTGGTAATGATGGTGTTGGTGTTAGATCTGCTGGTAGTGGCATAAGCAAAATAGCACCTAATGCAGGAGGTGTTGAGGCTGCGTCATCGTCTGGCTCCACAAGGCCTCGAAGGCTCCCTTTTCTCTGTGTAGGTAAACCGCTTCTAAAGCCGGAGCTTCATGAACAAGTTTTGGCTTGCATTGCTGACTCAGCCTCCAGCTCTATCGCCTACTCTTCTGAAGTTTTAAAAAATAAAAGCACTGAGTCGTCATTGGAGGCTCATGGTCATGAACCACACCTTTCCTTGTGTCCTTCACCCCTACCAAAATTGAAGGATGCGGCAGGCCACACTACAGATTACTCCATGGAGCTGCTTTCACATACCATGCCTGGGTTATCAAGTCAAATCGTGAATTACCCAGGCAAAGATGAATCTGACATGGAGTGCAATGATGCACAGCCACTGATAGATGATTCTGCTGGTACATTTACTCAGAGCACTACATTGTCCTCGCTGTGTACTGAGACAGAATCTGATCCAGATGAAACTCAGGTGCCTCTTCCCGCATACTATACCACCATACATGGTGCCACAGAGGAAGGTGCACATGACATTGAAGAGGAGGTGATGGATGACCCAGTTGTTGTCCCAGATTGGCATCCATTGGGGCTAGAGTGTGCCACTGCCAATAGCTCAGAAGAGGACGAGGAGCATCCGCAGAGGGCATCGACATGGCAACAGTTGTTATCTGGCAGGCCCGGAGCAGTCCAAAAACGGGTTACAAAAACCCAAAAAATTGCTGGACAACTTGGCCAGATGGTCCAAATAGCACAGCGTGCAAGGCCTCAAACTGTTTTCCCTAGTAGGAAGAGTGCAGTGTGGCACTTTTTTGAACAAAATCCTAATGATCAGGCAAAGGTTATCTGTAAGAAGTGCGTAAAGACCTTTAGCCGAGGGAAAATTCTGAGAAATTTGAATACCAGTTGCATGCTAAGACATTTAACCACCATGCACTTGCAAGCGTGGACGGACTACCAAAACTCACGTACCACATGTGCTGCTGCTCCCAAAGAAGGTAGTCAGCAACGCAACATTGTTTCCCCCACTGTAAGTCCACCGGTTAGCACACCGTCAGCAGCAAATGTTGAGTTGTCATTGCAAGGGCTAATCAGTCAGGGAATCACACTGTTATTGCAACGAAAGATTGAATCTAGGCCATAAGAAAGAACACCAACTCCATCACCATCATCAACCCTCTCTCAGTCCGCCATGTCCACCGCTAGTTCCACCATATGCAGCTCTCAAGTCCAGCTCACCCTTACAGAGACTATGAGTAGGACAAAAAAGTACTCATCCTCTCATCCGCGTACACTGTGTTTGAACGCCCACATTGACAAACTAATCTCGTTGTAGATGATGCCCTATCGGTTGGTTGAAAGCGCAGCTTTCCGCGAACTAATGGCCTACGTAGTACCACGCTATCAACTACCCAGTCGCCACTTCTTTTCTCGCAAAGCCATCCCAGCCCTCCACCTTCATGTGAAAGACTGCATTGTCCATGCACTCAAGCAGTCAGTGAGTGGAAAGGTGCACCTCACAACTGATGCATGGTCCAGTAGGCATGGCCAGGGCCGTTACGTGCCCATCACTGCGCACTGGGTTAATGTGGTGTATGCAGGGTCCACAGGGAACAGCGGTGGTGGAACAGTGCTGCCTAGCCCAAGGTATAGGAAACAGTTGGCTGTAGGCGTTCGGCCCTCCTCCTCCTCGAAAGCTGGTCCACAGAGCGCAGTCGCAAGAGCACTGCATCCGCAGCTGACAATGTTGCAAACGAGGTGTCCCCCTATCGATCAGCTAGTGGAAAGCGTCAGCAGGCTGTGTTGCAGATGATGTGTTTGGGCGACAGACACACCGCGGAGGTACTGGCCGACTACTTTCAGCGACAAACTGACTGGGCAGTCTACATCTTGAGGCAGGCAAGGTAGTTAGTGATAACAACCGGAATTTTGTGGCAGCCATAGCCCTTTCAAAACTCAGACACATACCTTGCTTGACTCACACCTTCAAACTGGTGGTGCAGTGCTTCCTCACTAATTATTCGGAGTTAACAGGCCTGCTCCAGAAGGTTCGAAGACTGTGCTCGCACATCCGCCGGTCGCCGATACACTCCAGTCGAATGCATAAGCTGCAGCGATTGATCCACCTTCCCAAGCACCGCCTAATTATCGACGCTGCAACAAGGTGGAACTCCACCCTGCACATGGTTGAGCGGCTGTGCGAACAAAGGCAGGCCGTAATGCATTTGTGGGAGGATACCCGGGCAGGCACTTTGAGGGCAGACATGGAGTTGACAGGTGTGCAGTGGTCGAAGCTGAAAGACCTCTGTAAAGTCCTTCAGTGTTTTGAGGAATGCACACGGCTGGTAAGCGCAGACGACACCTTCATAAGCATGAGGATCCCACTTATGCATCTGCTCATGCAAACTGTGACGCACATTAAGGAGCAGGCGTCTGCAGCCAAGGTTGATGAGGAGGAAGACGAGAAGTGAAGCCTTGATGACAGTCAGCCATTGTCTGGTCAGGGAACTGTCGTGGACGAGGTGGAGGAAGAAGAGGAAGAGGAGGAAGATGATGGGGATAATTATTTAGGGAAGGAGGATGCTTCTCGTGGGGCAAGAGAAAATATTGGCTTTGCAAGGTCTGGTACTGGGTTTGAGCGTGATTGGAGGGATGTGGATTTGCCTGAAAGTGCTCCTCCACCCAGCACTCGCAGTGCATCATTGACACCTGGAACATTGACCCACATGTGGCCACATTGAGGCCATTCCTGATATGTCTGTGTTCAGACCTGGTTGGCCTTCATCTGCACTTGCTTCATCTGGCTTCATGGGAGCGATCCAGTAATGTTCAGGTACAGTTTGCACTTGATGTGGTCATGCTCTAAGTGTATTTAGGAGGCCGTAATGGCACAGCATTTATTAAAAATATATAGAGTAGGACCCCCCATATGAGATTGCCTTGGCGCGGCGGGGTGGCTCAATTGAATTGATCAATTTTTTTGCTAAATATCTCATTTTTGAATACAGCTAGACATTATGTGCATATGCACTCCAATTTATGCGTTCTAACCTTAAGCAGTGCTGGCTTCCCCCCCTATTTTCTTGTTGTTGGTTTGTGGCTCACCACCACTGTTGCCGTGCACGCTTGGTTATGTCCGCCATAATTTTTCTGTGTTCATTGTGATGGATTAGGCTGCTGTGCACACACACGGCAGCCCCACCCTGCCCCAAGCTTTATTTAATTGTGCACCTGTGTCTGGACCAACATCGCCCTTCATCTATGTTTGCTGGTCAGGCAATGTGTGGAGGCCATTCCTGATATGTCTGTGTTCAGACCTGGTTGGCCTTCATCTGCACTTGCTTCATCTGGCTTCATGGGAGCGATCCAGTAATGTTCAGGTACAGTTTGCACTTGATGTGGTCATGCTCTAAGTGTATTTAGGAGGCCGTAATGGCACAGCATTTATTAAAAATATATAGAGTTGGACCACCCATATGAGATTGCCTTGGCGCGGCGGGGTGGCTCAATTGAATTGATCAAATTTTTTGGCTAAATATCTCATTTTTGAATACAGCTAGACATTATGTGCATATGCACTCCAATTTATGCGTTCTAACCTTAAGCAGTGCTGGCTTCCCCCCCTATTTTCATGTCAGATTATGCCTTGCAGATCCTAAAAAGGGACTCCCGCATTGCCCAAATGATGAACGATGATGACTACTGGTTGGCCAGCATCCTGGATCCACGCTATAAAGGCAAATTCCAAAACATCATGCCACAGGAGAACCTTGACCTAATATTGGCTAATAAACAAGCTACTCTGGTAAACCGGTTGGTTGAGGCATTCCCAGCACACAGCAGCGGTGAAGGTTCTCACACAAGCCGTAGGGGCCGGGTGCAACTTGGAACAGGTGTTCGTGGTGCACACATCAGAAGTGGCGTTGGAGACAGGGGTTTCATGACCATGCTGTGGATGGATTTTTCAAGTCCCGCTCACACGACTGGTAATACTGCATCAATTGAAAGTGACAGGAGACAGCACTTGTCAAGTATGGTTACAAACTACTTTTCCTCCCATATCGATGTTCTCCCTCACAGGTTATTCCCATTTGACTATTGGGCAGTTAAACTGGACACCTGGCCTGAATTGGCACAATATACCTTACAGGAGCTCGCATGCCCAGCTGCAAGTATGCTATCGGAAAGAGTCTTCAGTGCTGCTGGATCAATACTGACAGAAAAAAGGACCCGTCTGTCGACCCAATATGTGGATGATCTAACCTTCATTAAAATGAACCATGCATGGGTTTCCAAGGATTTTGTCCCACCTTACCCTGATGACACATAGGTTGCCAGAAAAATTGCTTTCTTTGGTCCGCCTGTTCCTGGGACTTGACCAATTTCGCCTTTAGCAGCAGGTGAATGTCCCACATCAACATATGGCATTTTGTAAACCTCCCTAACAGGGCAGCCTCCTCCCCCTGGGCCGGGGTCACCACCGAGCGCATGCAACCGTGCGAGTGCCGTTGCCCTGGACAGGTGGGTGGGCTGACTCGTGGGCTCGGGACTGACACAGGGTCCCTCATAGTGCAATCAAGTGTCTCTGATGGTGGGGGTGCACACCCGCCATCAGACACACCACCGTACTATGAGGGGCCCAGTGCCAGTGCTGACCTCCACGAGTGGGCCCCCCTTGCTTGGGCAGGGCCCCAGCATTTGCAATGTTTTCCTCTCCCTGCTCCTCCGCTGTGTAGTCTGGGCTGTCAAATCCATCACTGGGACTGCCACTTCAAATTTGGTGAACTGATACAAGATGATGGTTAAGACGTAGCTATGCCCTGTCCCGCTGGCCGGGATCTAGCTTCAGATGATCAATGGCTTCCATTTCTTATGGACGTCGACTTACAATGAGATGCAGTGGTGGTTTCTCATCAGCTTTAACAGTTTTCCTACCCACAGACGTGTGACATTCCAGCGCACATTTTTAAATGTGCCCTCCCTCTCATGCCAATCCAATTGAATCGCCTACAGCCTGTGGCTTCTGTGTTTTGCACTCCAAAGTTACGTGAGAGATCATGATAGGCAATGAGCATCATGTTTACATCTGTCGCTGTGATCAAAATTGGATGGATATGAGTAACGGTGATGGGATCAACGGTGCTGCAATACAGCAACACTTTCTTCACAAAGAAAGGTTTTTGCTGTGTCCACACACTAATTATTTGAGGGTCAGCATCGCCTCTGAGAATTGTGACGGAAGTTGTTCCCGTGAATAGTAATTTGTAGATTTCTGCAATCACTAGACTTTAGGTCAATAATTGTATGCATCTCATTTCCTATTGCAGAGAGTCTGGGCTGTCTTACTGAGACAGAAATATAAATGAAGATTTAAAAATACCACCAAAAGTGTATCATGGTGTACGCTTGAAATACATTTCCTTTTTTCTAATTTTTAGATTGTTATGTAATCCATGCAGAGAACATGGAGATTTTAAATGTTTAAACTATGCTCTATATAACTGCTATCCAGTGATAATGTACCGTATCTCAACTTTGTACAATCTGGTCAAATCCATACTGGGCCTGAGACCGTCTGAGCCTGCCTCTTGATTGATACACATAGGTTTTTAATGTGTAAACTAGGCAACATATATACGTGTTATCCGTTGTAACTGTACCCTTTATCAACTTTCTCGAATCTTGTAGAATCCATACTGGGCCTGAGAACGGCTGCAGAGCTGTTAAGCAAGCTACAGCACCTGTGGTTTGGACACGTAATGTTTTGCATTTTTTCTGGAATGGCGGTTAGGCCGAAATCAGGAATTGCTGTTGACCTGCACTTACTGGGAAATCATCGTTTGCGGAGAATAATTGGAATCCCAGATCCCCATCACTGACGGTGTTCAGCGGGTTATCTGAACCTGTAAGCGACAAAAGCTGGTCCTTTCAGTGTAGCGCGCATGTAGCCCCGGACATGGAAGGCCATGATAACCCTGTTATTACTCGATCGCGCATGCCATAGCCTCGCGTATCCCTCTAGTAAGCTTTACGCGTACCGCGGGGGCATGCCGGAGTCTCGTTCTTTAACGTAATAAAGCGGACAAATCGCTAGCACAACTACTAACGGACAAACCACACCACACACAGAATCGACAAAGCTTTCAATGTGTGCATCTTTTTGTGAAGTGGCATGGTTGTGGTTTCCCCGGTGGAGTCCAATTAAGCCGCAGGCTCCACTCCTGGTGGTGCCCTATTGGACATTCCTTTAAGGTTCAGCTTTGCATCCATACTGCCCCTAGAAACAAACTCTTTGCCTTCATGGACGCTGTTTTGAGGTTCGTGGGAATAATGCCGCCCGATCGCCAGTTGCCATAATTTATTGGTGGGAAGAACAACGGTATATGATCGTGTTCATTTTCAGATTTTGGTTTTCTTTTTTACATTTTTATTCCAGCCTTTCTTGACTTCATAAGGGCATGACAAGCCTATATCTGTGTCTCCTCCACCTCCTCCTTTTACTCCTCCACCTCTTTTGTAAGTGTAGTTGCCCTTTTCCATATGTTATTTTTGTCTTCTGAGCATTTTGTCGGCTTTGGGACACCTTTTAAGGTATTTTGTAATTGTTTTCTATGTGTTTGTGTTTGCCTGCCATTGTTTTCAGTGTGAGATTGACAATTATCCTTTGACTGAATAGAGCTGTACGCTTCTGATACAGTGCCATATATGTGATGTTATTTTGTGTCTATTTTGTGCTAAATTTGGAAGTTTGGTGGAAGAGGCCGCGGACGTGGGCATGGGGGGGCCAGCTGGTGCTGATGGTGGTGGTGGTGCATCTGCTGGTAGTGGCAAAAACACAATAGCAGCTAAGGCAGGAGGTGTTGAGCCTGCGTCATGGTCTGTCTACGGAACGCCTGGAAGGCTACTGTTATGAGCGGTGGAACGCACTAAATAAAATTAAAATAAAGTGCGTTCACCGCTCGGGGTCCACCGTGCGGTAGATGACAAAACCGCTGCTGAAAGAGGCAGGGCACTCAGGCAGAGATGTGCACAGGACTTTAGCTGCAGTCAGTGCACTAAAGCAGACTCTGTTATATGCACAGAACTGCCAACAAAACATAAATACCGCTGATTCTGTTTAGGGTCACAGACTTCAGCGATGTGGACACGGTATTAAAGCTCACAGAAATAGCCTTAAACACCAGGACTATCCCCTCTAGACCTACCGTAAAACTTAAGGTATGAGGTGTCGCAACTGCGAACACCCGGGAGGCTGCAACCGCAGCACGGCGTGAACAGAGCCGCAAGCAAGGCGCTGCAAGGACGCTGGCGCAATGCAGGACGCTTAGCTGCTGCAAAAGGTATGGCTGGACCGCACTGGCGCTAGCGCTGCTACAGGCGGCTGCCCAATCACTCACACAATCGCAATATCAGAGGGAAGGGGTTTCATAATAAGTCATCCACCAGTCCAAGCATCCATTACCATACACACAGCAGCAGTATGAAAATACTAGCGCATGGCGGAACGGCCATGCGCACTTTTTCTAGCGTTCGGGACCTGCCGAAAATCTCCAGAGCCCTGAGCATACCCAATGGAATCAGGAACAGGACCTGAGCACCTGACTCCTGAAGTCCAATGGGAGCTCATCCCATGAGCATGCTCAGAAGAAGGGACGAAGGACTTTGCCTCTGGTGGCAAATGTGAGGATCTGTGTTCCGGCATAGGTATTGTAGGAACCAGATTCCTAACATTACCCCCATCCTAGGGCCCCCCCTCCCTGAAGCCTCCGACCCACCAGCCTGTGCCCGGCAATGGCACAGACCTCAGACTCGCCAAACAGCGAACCTGATGACCTAGTAGGTGAAACTGAAAACCGGGACATATGGATGGTATCAGCGGAGGTCAGGTCACCAGGTCTCAGGAGGGATACCCTGTTGACAATAGGAGCGGAAGGTTTAGGAGACCGCCGCCGTGTATCGACGGCCGTCACCACCCTCCATTCGGGGAGACTGTCCCGAGCACATAACGTGCATGCCCGAATGAATTTTTTGAAGTCTCGAGCTTTATGGGGCCACCAATACGCTCCAGCCAAGGTGTATATGAGCCGACATGTTTTATAAAAAAAAAAGCCATTTTATAAAAATAAAGTGAACTTTACTGTTGGAACTGGTGAAACATATATACAGCAGGCATCAGGTACAAAGTTTCTTTTCACATCTTCGGTTTTACACAGAGGCACAGGCATGGCGGTCACATGTGACAGCATCACAACATTTCAGCAATAAAACATAGGTGACTAGACATAGGTTACACCCCCATTACTAACCCTATAGTGAAATGTAATAAAGACAAGCAGCCCCATACTATGATGTTCCCAACTCCAAACTTCACTGTTGGTATGGTGATTTTGGGGTGATATGTAGTCCCTTTTGACCTCCAAACATGGTGTGCATTATGGCATCCAAAGAGTTCAATTTTGGTCTCATCTAGGCAGACTATATTGTCTCAGTATTTCACAGGCTTGTCTAAATGTTGTGGAGGAAACTTTAAACATGCCTGAACATGCTTTTTATTCAGCAATGGAGTCTTGTGTGGTGAGCGTGCATAGAGGCCATGGAGGTTCAGTGCATTACTTATTATTTTATTTAAAACTAGCTGAAGTGCCCGGCGCTGCCCGGGCATAGTAACTAACTGTGGCTAGTTATAGCAAATTATAATTATCCTCCATCACATAGTCCCGTGCCCATATACCCATCATGCATATCCACGATCCCATAGTCGAGTGCCCATATACCCATTATACATCCTTCATCTAATAGTCCCATGCCCATATACCCATCATACATATCCTCCATCCCATAGTCCCATGCATATATACCCATCATACATATCCTCCATCCCATAGTCCCGTGCCCATATACCAATCATACATATCCGCCATCCCATAGTCCCGTGCCCATATACCAATCATGCATATCCTCCATCCCATAGTCAACCATTATAACATCATAATGAGAGGCGGCAGGTCTTGCAACCTATGATGACATCAGCGTCGCCATGGCAACCACTATGACATCATAATGAGGGGCGTGGCTTGACGGGCACACACTTTTTCCCCAGTATGTAGATAGGGGCAAAATTGTTTGGTGAATTGGAACGCGCGGGGTTAAATTTTCGCCTCACAACATAGCTTAGGACGCTCTCGGGGTCCAGACGTGTGACTATGCCAAATTTTGTGGCTGTAGCTGCGACGGTGCGGATGCCTATCCTGGACATACACACATACACATACATACACACATACATACACACTTTGAGCTTTATATATTAGATAATTGTATCTGCTGATTCAAGTCCATTTTGTAGTTTTCCACTGCTCTTGAACAACTCTTCTGATAATTCTTTCCACTACTCTGAAATCCTGCAAGGAGCACCTGATCTTACCTGGTTTATAGTGAAATTATCTACTTTCCATTTACAGATCATGACCTCAAAAGTGTTCACTGGAGCATTCAGTAGTTTAGGAAGTCATCCGTCACCAATGCCATCAGTAGGTTTTGCAACAATAAGGTTGAGAAGGTCTTGAGACAGCTCACTTGTTTTACCCATTATGAGCTATTTCTTGTGTGGCACCTTGGTAATGAGACACCTTTTTTTAGGCAATCAGTTGAACCAGCTGATATTATTTTTCACTAGCAGGATTGCTTTTTAATTACCAATAGATTTTAGCTGGTGTCGTGGCTTTCCATGGCTTTTAGCACCTCTCTTTCTTCCTGTGTTCAATATTTTTTTCTGTGTCATTTTTACATTCTTACACATAATTTATGGACATCTGTGGTTTGATCTCTTTGCCTTTGTGGGTTCAATGGGTTGTTAACTACAAATATGACAAATATGTGTTTAGAAATATGTTTACTTAGAAAATGGTGATGTATTCAATACTTATTTTATGCGCTGTATGTATACACATACACACACCTCTTTAGATGATAAATCACACATAGCATTTGTAACATACTAAGTGAACAAGGTCCATTACAACACACTTTTATGAATCCCTATAAAGGCAGCAAAGGAACGAAAGAGGATAGTAATATAAGTATAAATCAACATAATAATTTTGAACTTTCGAAAAGATTGTGCAAAAATCCTGCACTGTGTTCCTCTACAGCCCCAGGTTTATATATATTACTGTCATCTTTAGGGCTCATACTCACTTGTGAGAGACTCGTACCATTCTCATGCGAGTATCTCGCATGAAAACCTGGCACTGCCACCGGCACTCGGACAGGAGCGTGCGGCTACGTGTATTTCTATGCCGCCGCCGCACGCTCCAGTGCCAGTGCTGGCGGCAGTGCCAGGTTTTCATGCCAGAGGCTCTCACGAGAATGGTGCGAGTCTCTCACAAGTGAGTATGAGCCCTTATACTGTTTTTTCTGCGGTTAGTAATTTTCTCCCCATCTAATTGTATATTTCCCGATGGACTTACAAGGTGACAAGTTCTAGGAATCCACTTCTATTCACATACTGGAGGTCTCTACATTACATTAAGTATGGCCGAAACAGCCTCAATTTGCATGTAAAAATGGAGGGAAATTGCTGTAAAAGGTAGGAATAATTTTTCAGGTAACATCAAACTATTAGACTGGTATATTGCATTGGTCATTGCAATACAGTGATTCCAATCTGAGAGTAAATTGATCCAGCAGTTGTTAATAGGTAGCAAGATGTGTAGCTGATCCTATGGCCGGGGTCACACTAACCGACGAAAAATACAGTCCGTAGTTTACATGCGTAATACGGATGAATGACCCCTAAATAGTGCTCCGTAGGTCATCCGTAAGCAAGGTGTGGTCGCGTATTTTGCGCATGTCAGCATCCGTATGTAATCCGTATGGCATCCGTATGCAATCCGTATGGTGAGATTTTCTCGCAGCCTTGCAAAATGGACATTTAACGGTTTTAAGGCCTGCTAACTATTTAAATCATTAGCCTGCACCCTATTTATTGCCTCAGGAACAGGTGGCTGCCTCCATTCTGTCCATTTGTGACCTTGCATTCACTAGGTGTGTTGCTGTTGTATGTGCAACATGGCAAACAGTCTGAGTTTCAACACAACTGAGCAGGTTCTCTTCAACTGGCTTTTGTCACGCCGCTTTGGCCAACCATACCCAGTGATAGTGGATCCGCGGAGGAGGAGACGCATGTGGGTCCATCCACTTTTGAGGCAACGACTCACAAGAGGTCATTTTCACCGCCTCTATTCTTCTGTGCGGGAGCATCCTGTCAAATTCTACCAATACTGTCGCATGAGCCTTGCAACATTTGATCGACTCTTGGAGACAGTGCGCCCTGGGATAACCTTTCAGGACACAAGGATGCGCAAAGCTATATCTGCAGAGGAGCGACTTCTACTCACAATACGGTATGTACTCCACAACCACATTCTCTACGTTCATAATGTGTGGGCCAAAGTATGTATTTTTGGCTTATTGGACTAAGATTAATGCCCTCATCTTAGTCCACATATGTTTCAACTTACAGACCAGAATGTTATGTGTAATATGTACTGAATATCACTTAGTAATTGGGCAAACAAAGATGTGTGTGTTATTCGCTCTGAATTCCTAACACGTTTTGTATGTATGTACCTGGTGTTTTTGTAATTTGGGCATTCTAGAATCTTCCTTTTCTGTTGTTCTTCAGCTTCCTGTCCACTGGCCTTTCTTATGCCGCCCTCCACCATGAGTTTCTCATTGGAAGATCTACCATTTCAGGCATAGTCAGGTCAACGTGTATTGAAATCTGGACAAGACTCCATCAACTCGTCATGCCCGAGCCCAGGATGGAAGACTGGTTGAGGATATCAAGGGACTTTGAGGAGGAATGCCAGTTTCCTAATTGTATTGGGGCTCTTGATGGCAAACATATCCGGGTGCGTAAGCCGCCAAACTCTGGCTCCCAATTCTTCAATTATAAACAATACTTTTCTGTTGTATTGTTGGCTCTGGCAGACCCTAAATACAAGTTTATAATTGTTGACATTGGGGCCTATGGAAGGACGGGAGACTCTCGAGTCTTCAATACTTCCATTATGGCTCGGCGGCTACGCACCAACCAGCTGGATCTACCACCACCACGCCAGCTACCAGGCTCCATTCCAGAATCAGTCCCTTATGTCCTTGTGGCAGATGAGGCGTTTCAGTTAACACGCAATGTCATGAGGCCATATCCCCGGCGCAACCTTGACCACAGGCGCAGAGTTTTTAACTTGCGCCTATCACGTGCTCGGCGACTGGTGAAGTGTTCCTTTGGCATTCTTTATGCCAAATGGCGGGTACTCCAGTCTGCCATTCAGCTGAGTGAGCAAAATGTAAATGAAGTAGTGAAAGCCTGTGCGGTTCTTCATAACTTCACCAGGATACATGATTGTTCCTCCTCTGCTGGTGTTGTGCGTAGGCCGGACAATGTGCATAGGGTGAGACCACCTATCAACCTTCAACGTAGACCGCTCTCTGGGCTCAAAGTGCGTGATATTTACACTAATTACATTATATCACCTGAGGGGGAAACTTCTTGGCAAGAGCATGCTGGATCTATGTTATAATGTTTGCTTTTATGTGTGTCTAAATATATATATTTCTACCCCTTCTGATTCTATGTCTGTTTAGTGTCATTGGTAAGCGTATGTTAGTATGCTGATACGGTTTTTGATAATTGAGACAGAGACGTAAATTGTAGTAGACAAATTTTTACTTTTGCCTTTTTTTTGTTTCTTTTTTTAAAGGCTAACATATTTGTGCCATATGATAACTGGGGCAATGGGCCAAATTGCCCTTTTTGCAGATGTGATCATTTTTGAAGTATAAAATTTGCACACATTTCCAAAACAAACAGAATGTTATAACAAACTTGCTACATTAGACATTTTGAATCCAAAGGAAAAAAGATGTGTTCTCCATCAACAAAATTATAGAAAAAAGATAAAACTCACATTTCTTAGGAATGTTTGATAATCATATTAATAAGCCACCATGACAGCCAAGGCTACCTTACGCGTTTCTGACACATATTACATGTCTGTAAAAAGACTATATTTCACCAAGCTATACTGGGAAAGTCAAAGGATCAAAACAGACTACTCACTTGATAATGCCGAGAAAAGGCGTGCTGCCCTTATTCAAGTAGTCACTGTTTTGCCTGCTAAATATATTCCAGAATCAAGGCGAACAGCCTCAAGAACATCACGCTCTCTCTATGTATTATCAAGTGAGTAGTCTGTTTTGATCCTTTGACTTTCCCAGTATAGCTTGGTGAAATATAGTCTTTTTTACAGACATGTAATATGTGTCAGAAACGCGTAAGGTAGCCTTGGCTGTCATGGTGGTTTATTAATATGATTATCAAACATTCCTAAGAAATGTGAGTTTTAGGCTTTTTATCTAAAATTGGTGATGGAAACCACCTCTTTTTTCCTTTGGATAGGGATTTTGAGCACCAGTTGAACCACAATGGGCATCTCCTGGCATCAGACCGCTTATGGACACTGATGCACAGTATGCGTAAACAATTTGCATGTTTTTATGCTGTTATAAATTGGGGAAAGTTGGGGAAGGAGAAGGCGGAAGAGCAGCCTGTGGTTGCTGCTGGCTACTTTGAGCAACATCGCCCTGTGTGGGGGCATACTGTTGCCCATGATGTGGGTAGTGTCCTTCCTCATGTGATTGTTGGGGGTACTGGCCAGAGTAATAATGATAAGGGGCATCTTGGTGGCTCTGGTACCCACCAATATAGCCATGTCATCCCCAACCAGGTTGGGACCAGCCTCCAGCACTGCATGGGAAAAAGTGGCCATATTGGTGGGGTTGGCTAGAGGCAGACATATGTTGCTGCTGCTGTGAAGGTTGGGTAGGAGGAGGAAGGGGGTTAGGTGTAGGCCCACCTATTTGAGTATCTTCAGACCCTTCTTGAGCAAGCATCTGTGTGGGTGGTCTCATGCGCATTAGATTTCGGGGGGAATGCTGCCACCTCTCCAGATATTCAAACAGCTCATATGGGGTATTCTGGGGTGTGCTTGCATCAAGCAGGATCTGAAAACATCCTCGAATACGGAGCCTCACCTCACGGGAAAGGGCACGGAGATAAAAGGCCAGGCTACGTGAATATGCCTCCTCTCCATCATCTGTATTCACTCTAGCCAGATAATTTAGACCCCTGTGTCCACATTGGTCCTGGTATCTTGTGCAGGGATCTGGCGCCTTCTTCGTCCTCGCTGGGATGTTCCAGCAGGCTGTGGGGAGCCCCGGATCTGGGCAGTTGGGCTGCTGCTCATGTTGCCCTGCTCCTCCAGTATGGGTGATGTTGCAGCAGCAGACTGTCCTGGTGGTGTGGTTTGGGGCACAGGCAATGGGTTCTCCTGAGATGATTCTTCACCCATGCTTCTTGTAGGGGGAGAAGATGGGCCAGCCACCTCATCCCCTACAGGGTCAATTATGGGCTCTGTATCTGAGCCCGTTCCTCTATCCGTAAGTTTGGAATGAGTTCTGTTATGAAAGAGAACAGAGCCAAAAATACATTAATATTTTTGGCCCTGTAAAGTATCTGTGTATTGTGGTGTGAGGTATCTACTTACGGTCTCAGATCCAGAATAGGGGTGAGGAAGGAGAGGTGGTCATAATAAATGTATTTTCTTTTGACGTAGCCCGCATCACCACTCCTGGACCACTGCTGACGTTCCCGCCTGTACTGATCGCGGATGCTGCGCCAGCGTCTCATCACATCTTCCACTGCAATGTGACAGGAAATATTATCAATTTTACATATCTGATCGGTCACATTTGCTACCAGTAGTCTAGGCATGTGGCCTTCTGGGGTGTGCTTTCTACCCAGGGTGGCATATCTAATTGGGCCATCCAGGCCAGATATACAGGGTCAGAATAGTTCACGTATCAAGTAACTACACTTAATAACTTGGTTGGCTAAGAGGATGAGGAGCTTGTGGCCTGAGCAAAATTACGGCAGTGTCAAACCACGTGTCACATCCAAATCTACCCGCCTCATAAGGAAAAAAGTAGAAGCACAGGAAGGGGGGGCTGATTCTGTATGCATTTTATGATGTGAGGTAATTTTAATCATTTTTTGGCCTTGTACTTACTCAGTTTCTGCTGCTCCTCACGTGGGCGATCACCAAAATCATGGAACATCTGCCGACATATGCGCCTCCATGACGCCTCCTTTCTTGCCCGGTTGGCATAATGGGCATCACGTTGGTCCCAGAGTTCGGGACGCTCCTGCATCAGTACAATGAGCATCTCCACATTTAGGAAATATGGCGCCATGACGCTGCTGTACTCCGTGGAGGCGTACTTCCTGGATGTCTGGAGCGGTTTTTGAGCTCATTTGCATGTCTAGGCTTCCTGATGATGGATTGGCCCATTTCCTGTCACCAGCCAAAAGACCTGCGTATTTCTCGCAAGTCACATGTGTGGTCCGTGTGTAAACCGTATTTTTTGCGCACCCATAGACTTGCATTGGCGTATTACGGGCGCATGCTGCGATTGGCACGGACCGTAGAATACGGCCGAGAAATATACGGCTGTTGGGAGCAAACCCATAGAGAATCATTGGTCCGTGTGTAATGCGTGCTTTTAACGCCTCTCACTCGTCCGTATTCCTCTCTAGTGTGACCCCGGCCTATTACTGAGGATGGCGGGTGGAAACCAAATAGCATTGCACTCATTTCATTGGAAGAAGTATGCTCATAAGACATACTGATAGGGAACTTAGATTGTGATTCCCATCGAGGACAGCGATGATAATGTGTGCAAACTGTAAAGCGCTGCGGTATATGTTACCGCTATATAAAAATAAAGATTATTTATTATAAGATGAAATGGTCTTTAAATAGGTCAAAAGTTAAACATGACATTTCCTTTGTATTTTAGGCAAAAAAAAGTTGTCATTTTTTTTACATTTTAAAATGACAAAAAGGAAAATGGTTAAATGCAAAAGTTTGGACACCCTTGGAGCTTTGTGTGCTCAGATAACTTTGACCAAGGTTCGGACATTAATTGGCCTGTAAGAGTGCTGCTTGCTCACTATCATCATTAGGAAAGACCAGGTGATGCAAATTTCACAGCTTTATAAAAACCCAGCCTCCTCTAACGCTTTCCCAAAAAAACAGCAGCCATGGGTTTTACTAAGCAGCTGCCTAGCACTCTGAAAATGAAAATAGTGGAGGCCCACAAAGCAGGAGGCTACAAGAAGATAACAAAGCGTTTTCAAGTCGCCCTTTCCTCAGTTTGAAATGTAATTAAGAAATGAAAGTTAATATGAGCAGTGGAGGTAAAGATAAGGCCAGGAAGACCAAGCAATATTTGAGTAAGAACTGCTCATAGGATTTCTGAAGACACTTGCACAAATATGGCCTTCAGGGAGGCGGCTTCCTCAGTGGCTGCTGAAAGCAGGCAGTGAGGAAGCCTGTGCAGCGGCTGTCAGATCGCTGATCTGACACAGCGCTGTTCTAAATGTCAGATCATCGATCTGACACTTCACAGTAATGTCCCCCCTGGGGCAAAGCAATAAAGTGAAAAAAAAGTGGAAAAATAATTTAAAAAAAAATCCCAAAATAAATTAAAAAAAAAAATATTTCCTAATAAATTCATTTTTTGGAAATAAAAAAAAAAACAATAAAAGTACACATAATTAGTATCGTCGCGTCTGAAACAACCCCTCCTATAAAACTGTCCCACTAGTTAACCCCTTTAGTGAACCCCTTAAAAAATAAAAATAAATAACAAAGCAACAAAAATGCGTTATCATCATATCGCTGAACAAAAAGTGCAATAACGCACGATCAAAAAGACGCATATAAATAATCATGGAACCGCTGAAAACGTCATCTTGTCCTGCAAAAAATTAGCCACCATACAGCATCATCAGCGAAAAAATAAAAAAGTTATAGCTCGCAGAATAAAGTGATGCAAAAATAATTCTTTTTGATATAAAATACTTTTCATTGCATAAAAGCAACAAAACATAAAAAAATGACATAAGTGAGGTATCGCTGTAATCGTACTGACCCGAAGAATAAAACCGCTTTATCTATTTTACCACACGCGGAACAGTGTAAACGCACCCCCCAAAAGAAATTCTTGAAATGCTGGTTTTTGTTCATTCTGCGTCCCAAAAATCGGGATAAAAAGCGATCAAAAAATGTAAGGTGCCTGAAAATGGCACCAATAAAAACGTCAACTCGTCCCGCAAAAAATAAGACCTCACATAACTCTGTGGGTCAAAATATGGAAAAATTATAGCCCTCAAAATGTGGTGATACAAAAACTATTTTTACAATAAAAGGTGTCTTTTAGCGTATGACAGCTGCCAAACATAAAAACCGACATAAATAGTAATTCAAACCCCCCGTTATCACCCCCTTAGTTAGGGAAAAATAATAAAATTAAAAATAAGTATTAGGGTTAGGGTCTGGGCTAGGTTTGGAGTTAAGGATAGGGTTAGGGTTATGGTTAGGGCTGAGATAGGGTTAGAGGTGTGTTGGGGTTAGGGTTGGAGTTAGAATTGGGGGGGTTTCCACTGTTTGGGCACATCAGGTGGTCTCAAAACGCAACATGGCGTCTGATATCAATTGCAGCCAATTCTGCATTGAGAAAGTCAAATGGTGCTCCTTCCCTTCCAAGTTCTGCCATGTGCCCAAACAGTGGTTTACCCCCACCAATGGAGTATCAGCCTACTCAGGATAAACTTCTGTGAAGTACTTGTTGGTTCAAAGTGCTCACAACACATCAAGATAAGTTCCTTTGGGGGTCTAGATTCCAAAATGGGATCACTTGTGGGGGGTTTCAACAGTTTAGGCTTATCAGGGGCTCTCCAAACGCGACATGACAGTCGCAGACCATTCAATCAAAGCCTACATTCCAAACATCACTACCTCCCTTCCAAGCCTCTATGTGTGCCCATACAGTAGATTTCTCCCACATATTGGGTATCAGCGTGCTCAGGACAAATTGAACAACAATGTATGGGGTCCAATTTCTCCTGTTACCCTTGGGAAAATAAAAAAATTGGGGACTAAAAGATCATTTTTGTGGAAAAAATATGATTTTTATTATTTTCACACCAAGGCGTCATAAACGTCTGTGAAGCCCTTAGGGGTTCAATGTGCTCACCACACATCTAGATAAGTTCCTTGGGGGTCCAGTTTCCAAAATGGTGTCATTTCTGTGGGGTTTCCACTGGTTAGGCACATCAGGGGCTTTCCAAACGCGACATGGCGTCCAATCTCAATTCCAGCCAAAAAAGTCAAATGGCGCTGCTTACCCTTGGTAAAATTAAAATTGGGAGTGAAAAGATCATTTTTGTGGAAAAACTATGATTTTTTAATTTTACGGCTGTATCATATAAACTTCTGTGAAGCCCTTGGGGGTTTAAAGTTCTCACCACACATCTAGATAAGTTCCTTGGGGGGTCTAGTTTCCAAAATGGGTCACTTGTGGGGGTTTCCACTGTTTATGCACACCAGGGGCTCTCCAATCGTGACATGGCGTCCGATCTGAATTCCAGCCAAGTTTGCATTGAAAAAGTCCTTCCCTTCTCTGAGCTCTGTCATGCACCGAAACAGTGGTTTCCCCCCACATATCAGGTATTATCGTACTCAGAACAAATTGCACAATAACGTTTGCAGTTCAATTTCTCCTGTTACCCTTGGTAAAATAAAAAAAAATTGGACCTGTAGTAATTTTTTTGTGAAAAAAAAGTTAAATGTTCATTTTTTTTAACAATCAAAAAATTCCTGTGAAGCACTTGAAGGGTTAATAAATTTCTTTAATGTGGTTTTGCGCACCTTGAGGGGTGCAGTTTTTAGAATGGTGTCACTTTTGGGTATTTCTTATCATATAGACCCCTCAAAGTGACTTCAAATGTGATGTGGTCCCTAAAAATAAAATGGTGTTGTAAAAATGAGAAATCGCTGGTCAACTTTTAACCGTTATAACTTCCTAACAAAAAATATTTTGGTTCCCAAATTGTGCTGATGTAAAGTAAACATGTGGGAAATTTAATTTATTAAATTTTTTGTGTGCCATATCTCTGTGATTTAAGGGCATAAAAATTCAAATTTGGAAAATGGCAACATTTTCAAAATTTTTGCCAAATTTCTGTTTTTTTCACAAATAAACGCAAGTTATATGAATGAAATTTTACCACTAACATGAAGGACAATATGTCACGAGAAAACAGTGTCAGAGTCACCGGGATCCATGGAAGCGTTCCAGAGTTATTACCTCATAAAGAGACAGTGGTCAGAATTGTAAAAATTGGCCCGGTCATTAACGTGCAAACCACCCTTGGGGGTAAAGGGGTTAAGCATGTGCGTGGATCAATCAAGCTGTGGGGTTGTGTTGCAGCCAATGGCATGGGAAAGATTTTACAAGTAAAGGGATGAATGGATTCAATGAAATTTCAACAAATTCTTAATGGAAACATTACACCATCTGTAAAAAGGATGAAGTTAAAAGGGGATGGCTTCTACAAATGGATAATGATCCTAAACACATGTCAGAATCCAAAATAGACTATCTCAAAAGGCAGAAGCTGAAAGTTTTACAATGACCCTCACAGCACACTGATCTGAACATTATTGAAAATCTGTGGCAAGACCTCAAAATAGCAGTGCATGCAAGACGATCCAGAAATCTCACAAAGCTGGAAGAATTTTCCAAGGAAAAATTTTGTAATTTTTAAAATGTAAATGATGAAAATATATATTTTTTTAACTAACATGCAAAGAAAATATGTCATGTGTAACTTTAGGCCTTTTACAGATCATTTCCTCTTCAACTTACTTAACTGCTCCCTATAACAGTAATTTTGACCAGTAGTGCCCAAACTTTTATATTCCAAAGTATATGAATTGGGCTATGCTCCAGAACTCTCTCCATAGAAGTACATTAAACATGTGACATACATGTAGATTGCATGTCAAGAAAGGGATTTATTGCTTTTAAGCACAACACTACTTGTACCCTAGTTTACATGTGTGCAATAAAAAGGGATGATCAGCAGCCATGTGTAATGGTAATGACTATGCAAAGTAGTCCAGTGCTATGTATATTCTGCTGTATTGTAATGATCCATAAAAGAAATCTCAAATATACATGATATATGCTGACTTCATTAATTTCTTTATTTAAGTTATTAAATTTGGCCCTGATGATGATGGGTCCTTGACTCCAGAAGAGTCATCCTTTAACAAGAGAGGAAAAACCCCCAGTGGAGGAAACCTCTAGGGAACCAAGGTTAAAGGAGTGCCCTTCCCTTGGGCTGTGGATAGGTGAGAACAGAGACCGAGCCCGGAATCTGCCTCTTCTTACAGCCGTTACCTCACCTGTGTCGTGGGTACACTTGGCTGCTGAAAGTCTGGTAAATGTCTATGACTGGATGAGAGCAGTCCAAGTCTGGAATCTGCCTCTTCATGCAGCAAGTAAGTCACTCTTCTGTGAGCATGCCTGACTGTGGAAAGTCCGGTAAATGTCATATCAATAAGTGAGAGCAGTCCAAGCCTGGAATCTGCCTCTTCATGCAGCAAGTAAGTCACTTGTCTGTGAACACATCTGACTGTGGAAAGTCAAGTAACTGTCATATCCATAGGTGAGAGCAGTCCAAGCCTGGAATCTGCCTATTCATGTAGCAAGTAAGTCACTTGTCTGTGAACACGCCTGACTGTGGAAAGTCCGGTAAGTGTCATATCCATAGGTGAGAGCAGTCCAAGCCTGGAATCTGCCTCTTCATGTAGCAAGTGAGTCACTTGTCTGTGAACACATCTGACTGTGGAAAGTCCGGTAAGTGTTATATCCATAGGTGAGAGCAGTCCAAGCCTGGAATCTGCCTCTTTATGCAGCAAGTAAGTCACTTGTCTGTGAACACGTCTGACTGTGGAAAGTCCAGTAAGTGTCATATCTATAGGTGAGAGCAGTCCAAGCCTGGAATCTGCCTCTTCATATAGCAGGTAAGTCACTTATCATTGAGCATGCCTGACTGTGGAAAGTCCGGTAAATGTCATATCCATAGGTGAGAGCAGTCCAAGCCTGGAATCTGCCTCTTTATGCAGCAGGTAATTCACTTGTCCGTGAACACACCTGACTGCGGAAAGTCCAGTAAATGTCACATCCATGGGTGAAAGTAGAGACCGATCCCGGAATCTACCCCGTTGTGCAGCAGGTAAGTCTCTTGTCCGTGAATATGTCTGGCTGCAGAAAAACTGGTAAGTGTCATATCCATGGGTGAATGCAGAGACCAATCCTGGAATCTGTGTCTGTTTTGCTTCATCACTGGTTGCCTGATCCTCACATGGTAGCCACCATGTAAAGGAGTTGTAGTGGAGTTGTCCCCTCCTGCTGGATTCCTTTTCAAAATAAAGAAAATAGAATTAAGCACTGTAGATAAAGCACTGAAGAAATTACAAACTCATTTCTTTACTGTATCAAGTGTAATCATCCAAATAATGGGACAGGGCAGCAATAGTTACATCCTGTGGCCTCCTGGAATGCTGTGATGAAGCATTGCACGTCAACCATTTAACAAGAGACAGTATTTGCAGAACACGTACACTGCACCTTAAATGCCATGAAATCTCCCCTATTAGTGGCTGTAATAATTCCTCACCCAAGACCCCAGTCTTTTAATCAATGAACCTATTCCCATCACAATGGTGGGAACATGTTTCGTGGCTTAACAAATGCCGCCGATCATCATGAATTTGATGAGCTGAGGCTGCCACGCCACCCAACCAGCCCAAGCTCTGGCACTTTTTCAGAACTGGGTGAAAATGACGTAAGAATGCCAAAAGCCACAATATTTTAGCGCAGCCTGTAGTTTCACCAAAATGTTGTGACATTTCAAAGCTTTTTAATGTCAGAATACTGGGGTAAATGAGTTGATAAATCAGGACCCTAAATCCTTTTGAAATAAATCTAAGATGATCTTCTGATAAACTTTGAGCTGAGATAGTAAAACACTTACTTCTTTTTATAGAATCCTTCTTTGTTTTGGAAATATCTCATTTGACGTCCAGGTTGTGAGGACTCGGAATCATATATATAAACATATCGATCATCCGATTCTTGAAAGGAAACATTTTTCCCTTTGCTTTTATTTTTCATGGGATTTCTTCCTTTTAGAATAGACGGAGGTGTCTGTCTGTAGCCATCTAAGTCCGGATTAATCTTGGACTCTTTCACCTCCACTATACCGGCCTTGTGCAGCATTGTAATGTCTCCAGATGTACAGAAAATGTCAGATTCTCCTGTAACGCAAAATATTGAAATTAGATTTAATAAAATACAAAATTCTATGTGATTAAGATTATTAACACTTACAGGTTATTATAACTTCTAAATAGTATATTAGACTGAGAAAAGAGGGACCCAATCCCCAGAGAAAAGCTCCTGCAATTCAGAGAAAGCAAAGCTTAAAGAGCCACCCGGGGACTAAAGTGAGACCTGACTGGCCCAACGCTGCAACCAGTCGGCTTCCCCCTGCGCCGCTGCACTTGCTGGACAGGTCTACTCTAATGAAAGATATGGGAGAGTCCTGTCAGTCAAGGAGATGCCAGCTTGGGACAGCACCAGATTTGTCATGTCTCTCCATGTGGTCACTGGTCAGCTCTGCAAAATATGTTTTCTACAGATATCTGATATTATCACCCCTAGAATGATACATTGAATTATGACAACAGACGGGCTGAGTCTCTATAGCTATCAATATATTAACGGCTCGTTCACTGACAAGTTCCTATAGAAGACCATTTTTTAATTTATATATTAGGTTGTTTTTCTATTAAATCTATTTCACGAATGCTCGGAGAACTTACTGTCAGAGGAGGTGACCTCATCCTCATATGGGCTCATATCGATTATTACATCAGGGGGTCCAGGCACTGAGATCTTGTTGCCTGTGAGGATGTCTCTCTGTTCATTCCCGGGTCCATGAAGCAAATCACTAATGGTAATTGGTATGTTGTCCTCACGTTTTCCTGTAACACAGAACATAAAAATCAACATTTCTAAAATAAAAGCTTCCATCATGCTTCTCGGGAATGCCCTGAGAACGTACTGTCAGAGGAGGTGACCTCATCCTCATATGGGCTCATGTCGATTATTACATCAGGGGGTCCAGGCACTGAGATCTTGTTGCCTGTGAGGACATCTCTCTGTTCATTCCCGGGTCCATGAAGCAAATCACTAATGGTAATTGGTTTGTAGTCCTCACGTTTTCCTGTAACACAGAACATAGAAATCAACATTTCTAAAATAAAAGCTTCCATCATGCTTCTCGTGAATGCCCTGAGAACTTACTGTTAGAGGAGGTGACCTCATCCTCTTCTGCGCTCATATCGATTATTACATCAGGGGGTCCAGGCACTGAGATCTTGTTGCCTGTGAGGACGTCTCTCTGTTCATTCCCGGGTCCATGAAGCAAATCACTAATGGTAATTGGTTTGTAGTCCTCACATTTTCCTGTAACACAGAACATAGAAATCAACATTTCTAAAATAAAAGCTTCCATCATGCTTCTCGTGAATGCCCTGAGAACTTACTGTCAGAGGAGGTGACCTCATCCTCTTCTGCGCTCATATCGATTATTACATCAGGGGGTCCAGGCACTGAGATCTTGTTGCCTGTGAGGACATCTCTCTGTTCATTCCCGGGTCCATGAAGCAAATCACTAATGGTAATTGGTATGTAGTCCTCACGTTTTCCTGTAACACAGAACATAGAAATCAACATTTCTAAAATAAAAGCTTCCATCATGCTTCTCGGGAATGCCCTGAGAACTTACTGTTAGAGGAGGTGACCTCATCCTCTTCTGCGCTCATATCGATTATTACATCAGGGGGTCCAGGCACTGAGATCTTGTTGCCTGTGAGGACATCTCTCTGTTCATTCCCGGGTCCATGAAGCAAATCACTAATGGTAATTGGTTTGTAGTCCTCACGTTTTCCTGTAACACAGAACATAGAAATCAACATTTCTAAAATAAAAGCTTCCATCATGCTTCTCGTGAATGCCCTGAGAACTTACTGTTAGAGGAGGTGACCTCATCCTCTTCTGCGCTCATATCGATTATTACATCAGGGGGTCCAGGCACTGAGATCTTGTTGCCTGTGAGGACGTCTCTCTGTTCATTCCCGGGTCCATGAGGCGAATCATCAATGGTAATTGTGATGTAGTCCTCACGTTTTCCTGTAACAGAACATAGAAATCAACATTTCTAAAATAAAAGCTTCCATCATGCTTCTCGTGAATGCCCTGAGAACTTACTGTTAGAGGAGGTGACCTCATCCTCTTCTGCGCTCATATCGATTATTACATCAGGGGGTCCAGGCACTGAGATCTTGTTGCCTGTGAGGACGTCTCTCTGTTCATTCCCGGGTCCATGAGGCGAATCATCAATGGTAATTGTGATGTAGTCCTCACCTTTTTTCTGTAACAGAACATAGAAATCAACATTTCTAAAATAAAAGCTTCCATCATGTTTCTCCTCTATGTCTAGGGCTATCACAATGTCTTTCTTATGTGTGGAATGGAAGTTGCTTTCTCATTATAAGTATATGGAACCTCACACTGAGTCTCATAGGAAACCACTACCACAACTACACATAAGACATTTTGTGAGCCGACGAATCTGAATTGCGGTCATATGGTTCAGAAGACGACTAGAATGGCGCTGGTGCTATTTTGAATATTGCGCTTAGATCCTGCATTGCGCTGTCCCCTTTATAGTCCCAATCCTCGGGGTATTACATGAAAATGTAAAGTATCTAGTAATATCAGCCGTATTCATCTATATATCGCTATAACAGTAAGGATTCTAACACCATCTTTTGGGATTATGACCCTTTAGTATTTTATCTATTGGAGATAACTTGCTCCTCTTTTGTAACCGCGACCAAATGCAAATTTTTTGTGCTGATTCTCAAAAACCATCTTATTAATGGCCTCTTTTTTTGTGACATGAAAATGACATTGTTACTGTTTTCATTATTACTGTCCCCTCATCACACTTTTCTGGTGCATAATAGGGTCTGGGAGGGAGAGCCGACAAGGAGCGGGGGCGCCATATCGCAATATTAGGGTGTGAACCTCCGCAGAAAGGTAGGGGCATTTTTTTAGGCTGCTTTAGGGCCAGGCCCACTTCCCTCCTGTGACTCTATTATATCTATAAGTCCCCCCTTTTTATGATAATTTTGAATAAAAATGTTATATATAGTAGGAGGGTCTTTTTTAGTTTAAGTTGTTGTAATTTTTTTGGCCCTCTCTCCCTTTGATTCAGTTTTGCAGATTCATCCGGCTGTAGTTACCATTTAGATTGGTGTTGTTCTCTCTAAAGTCATTGGCACAATTTTGACTTTCAACGTCTTTCATTGGTTTCTTCTTTTTCAGACAACTATAAAAATGAAAAAATAAAAATCACATTGTAAATTACAAAGTAAAACATGTCTGTATTCTGCAGAATGTAAGAATGAAACATGTTATCTAGTCCTATCTGTAGAGAGATCACCAGTCAGTCATTTTGGTGTAGCAGAGCCTGGTAGGGCAGGGTTAAGTCCGAGCTTTGCAGGATTTGATTAGATGCACCCACTTAGCTTTTTTTTTTCTTACTACAGCCAGGACCTCTGTTCACTATTTCTGTCTGCTAGATGAAGCAGAGTCGAGTGTACTGGAGCTAGTGAGTGTTCAGCCAACATTTGAGCTATAGCTGAGAGGAAGATGTGCCGGGATCTCTCTGTGAATGGAGACAGCATGGGTCAGCTAGGAAAGCTGAGCAGTCTGTGTGCAGGAGCGGCAGAGAACCGTTCGTCAGCTGCAGCCTGTATAGTATGAACCGTCCCCAGGAGTTGAACCCTTCTGTTTGGCACTGGAGGCTACTGGAACTCGTACTGAAGGGGATACCAAGACTGGTGGGATCGTGCCTCTTCTATGTATGAAGTTTGCTTTTGGAGAACGGACTGTAATCTGTTCAGGTGAGCTCACACTGACATATGGGCCCTGCTAAATGAATTATTTGCTCTGACACCTTTGTGCCTAGAAGAGGATGTTTTTGGTTTGGAATCCCTTGGAATTTTCTGAAAGCATTAAAACTGCACCGGTTTGACCCAAACAGCATTGACTATGTGAATGGTACCTAATGCCTATCTGAGAGCGTGAATCCCTACAAAGTCTAATATACGCCCATCAGTTACCCGCAGGTCACAGCTCCAGGGTGATGTGTGTGTGAGCCACAAGAGGCCTACACTAAAGTATTCCCATTACTGGAGTAACCTGAAGATGTGACATTTCCTCTACAGACTCCTGTGTAGCCCATAAATCATGACTTACTATACTTACCCATAGATGATAGCAATGGGACGCATGAATACTGCGAGGATGAAGAGAATGGCGGCAGGTATAACAATCCTATAGACTGTATCCTCAGGTGGTTTTGGAGGCATGGTGACATTCTCTAAAAAGGGAAAGAACATAAGTGATCAGGTAACCAGAGCTGGAATGTGTTCAGAAGTGGAAACCAAAACCCTGGACCGGGCGGCCTGAGGAGCCAAGTATGACTATTAACAGAGGGGAATTTAGTGTGGAAAATGATGGATTATTTTTATGTCATATCAATATATAATGGACAAAACAGAGATCTGCTCCTTTATATTTCTGGAATAGGGAACAAACACATGATGGGAGACGACACCTGTAATTACAAGTAACACATGAAGAATCCTCCATTCCATGTATGATGTGACGTCATCTAAATCTCCAGTCACAGAAGAGAAGTGACAGAACCCCTAATGACCCGGAGCCTGACGCTCATACACCGGGCCCTAATCATGGGTCCTAATAGTGTCTGGGGCCGGAGGTGAAATGTTCCATGTGAGGGACAGATCTGAGTTCTGAGCTGCTGATCGCCTGTCTCTTGTGGGCGCCTTCTGCTACATGTAGTAGTCGGTGCCTCCAGCCCGGAGAGAACAGTATTAATGCTCGGCGTCTCCTCTATGTGTTATTAGACTGGACCCTGGAAGCCAAACGGCCTCTTTCCCCAATTCCACATTACATGGTAAAATGAAGAATGTAATTCACAACTACAACTCGTTCAGCAAAAAGATAAACAAGTCCTCATACGGCCATATGAAGGGCAGAAAGTTATGGCTCTTGGAAGAAGGAAAGGAGAAAAAAAAGCCCAAAAACGAAAATTGGCTGCAGAAGGGAAGGGGTTAACCCCGTAGTCAGAGTATATCTGGTAATGCGCTTACCTTCGTTAATCCTGATCTGCTCTAGTGATCGAGGGTTGCGGATAAAGATGGGAGCACCTTCCGCGGGTGCTAATAGCACGCTGAGAACTGGAAGTAGTCTAAACAGCATTGGAGCCTGGAGGAATATCGCTTACTGTGTACGGCACAATCAGCTTCTCCAGACAAAGCGTCTCACTGCAACATCGCTGGTTAGAACCAAGCATTACATGACATCACAGCTGGAACCCAATAGTGACATCATGGGGGCGGGGCTACACATGAGTGATGTCACAATTGGGGCTCATCCACTAAACGTTCCCAATCGATATAATAAGAATATACAAAAGAAAGAAAAGGAAAGAAGAAAAATAAATAACTCAAAAAGGAAAGAACACTTTTTTTCACATACTCACATTTATTATATTTTATGTACTTTTATACAACAGAAATGTGTTCCCATTTGGGAGAATAATCATTCTCACTTTCAGTCATTGACTTTTTTCAACATTCTTTACACATTTTTTCTTTTCACTATTTTGTTTTCCACTTTAATTGCATTTTTAGTCATTTGCACATACGGTTCATATTCACATAGAAGCTTTTCTCCTTTCTACCTTTTTACTAGGTTATTTCACTATCATTATCACTTACAGTCACATTTTTCTTTTTTTCCTCAATATCTGTCTCCCAATTCCCCTTCCCATTAAATATCATTATTCCCCTTTGTTCATAGTCATCAACAGCCATATTCTCAAAAATATCTTAACCAACTCTTTTTCCAATGGTAAAGATGGCGGCCATGATTGTTGTGCACTGTCCTGACTGGCTAGCTGGTCCCACATCATGAGCCGTGATATTGTTGCACTTCATTGACGCGCTTCTTGCTGCCGGCCGGCAGCAGATGTCATGCCCATGCGCACGCGGCAGCGCTCAATAAGGTGACATTTTCCCTGATGACCCATTTGCAGCAGCTGTATTCGCACTTTATTAGCCAGACGATACCCCTCCACCACACGTCCTGTCAAAGCGGAAGCGAAACGCGTGCTGGATTTGTGGCATGCTCACTTGGTCTGTATTATGCATATACTCTATCACGTCATTAATTATTAATACAGGAGAAGTGAGGTCCCTGCTCGCAAGCTTACAATCTACAAGGAATTGGGAGGGGCGCAATAGGTGAGAAGCACTTGTTATTTCAGGTCCAGCCATTATAATAGATAGGGGTTTTCATATAAAGCTGCACGATCCGGTCATCAACCAGTATGTTTAAATGCAGATATCAAGTGCGGTTTTCATGTGCATGGAGCCTGTGGAGTCAGATGAATAGGAGGGAGCATTTATTATCCTGGGTTGCTTTATGCATGGCATCATATAATAATGTAGGTTAATATTAAGATGAGCAGGACTCATGGGAGTTCGGGTTTGTCGGGTTCGGACAAACTTTAATCCAAAGTTTGGTTCGAGTACCAGAACCTGACCAAAGCTTGACCCCGGACCTGAACCTCATATTAGTCAATGGGGACCTGAACTTTGATGCTGTAAAATGGTTTTAGTAAGAGCTACGGGTTCACTTAAGTAGGCAAAATGGGGGTAAGAGCACGACAATTGCCCTGCAAACAAGTGTAGATGGAGAAATTACTTAAAATAACAAAATATTTAAAAAAAATCTTAAGCCAAAAGGCAGAAGTCCAAGTTGAGAAGTAGAGCAGTTCCTTGTGAGTGTATTTTACTGTATTTGTTAATAAATAAATGAAAAAAAACAATGTGGATTCCCCTATTTTTAATAACCAGCAAATGGAAAGCAGACAGTTGTGAGCTGTTTATTATTATTTAGGGTCCCACCTTATTTGTAATAAGTAGAAAAGGCAAAGCAGACAACTGTGAGCTGAAATTAATAGGATGTGAAGCACCATAGTTATTGGGCCCTTCCCAGCATAATAAGACCAGCTCACTTGCAGTATAAGCCAGTGTAGGCCTGAACTTTTTTGCTGTAAAATGATGGTTGAAAGTGGTTGGGGGTTGCAAAAGGAAGTAAAATTGGGTTAGGAGCAGGACAGCTGCTCTGCAAACAAATGTGGATAGCAATTTCACTTAAAATTACAGAGAATAAAAAAAAAAAATAATAATTATCTTGAACCAGGAGGCAGATGCCAAAGTGAAGAGGTGTAGATGGATATGGCAGTGTAAGTGGAAGAAGCACGGGAGGAGGTATCCAACACTGTTTTTGTGGAGTTTTTGTTTTTTAGGGAAATTGCTTTAAAGTTTTGTTACGGTAATTGCTGGGTTCTGTAGGTGTATTATATAGTGGGTACGGAAATTATTCAGACCACTTTATATTTTTCACTCTTTGTTTCTTTGCAGCCATTTGGCAAATTCAAAAAAGTTCATTCTTTTTCTCATTAATGTACACTCTGCACTAGAGTTGAGCGAAACGGGTCGAAAAAATTGAAAAGTCGCCGACTTTCGCCAAAGTCGGGTTTCATGAAACGAAACCCGACCTTAGCGTGAGGTCGGCCACGAGGTCGGCGACTTTAGCAGCAAAGTCGCGTTTCAAAAGATGCTTGAGCGCCCTTTTTGCAGCCAATCATGAAGAACGGACACTGTGGGCAACGTGATGGCATAGGCAGCGGTCACAACCATCTTGGAGAAGGGCATGCAAGTGATTGGCTTGCTTTGTGGGGCATCACAGGGGTATAAAAGGGTGGGGATGCCGACCGCCATGTTACTCATGCTGATCTCAGAATAGGGAGTGCTGCTGCTGGTGATTCTGTAGGGAGAGCGTTAGGCAGGGAAGAAGATACCAAAAACTGATTCTGCTGCTAGCGACTTTGCCTGTACAACACACCAGTCACTGTGCAGTGCAAGGGGAGGCTATATTTGGTGCCTCAGCTCTGTTGATTATTAGGCTGCCTTTTAAGGCTACCTGGTAGCTGCATTGCTGTGTGCACACTGCTGAGCAAACTGCTTTTTTCAAAGCAATCCAGATTTTATTGTTTTGTCCTTGTGAGTTACTGAGCATTCATTTTTCACACACCGTACAGCGGTGTACGCTCCTCACACAGTACCGTGTAACGGCTGTTATCACGGCCACAGTGAAGCTATCTGTGTGTGACTCTGTAAGGATAAGGCGAGGAGTTGTTCCGTTCTTACAGACCTCCACCTTATAGTTTGGTCTGGTTTTCAAACAGTTCAGTATATTTGCTGTTTGATTACATTCAAAACTATAGAGAGGCAGCGTGTGTCAGTCCGTATCCAAAAACATGGAGCTTGACAATTTTACATACACCGGACAGCGGTATTCGTGCACGCTCTTCTCTCAGTACCGTGTAACGGCTGTTATCACGGCCAAATTGAAGCTATGTGTGTGACTCTGTAAGGAAAAGTCGAGAAGTTGTTCCGTTCTTTCAGACCTACACTCTAGGGAGATTCCAGTTCTGCCCAATTCTATATACACCTTGTAGTTTGTCATACACTAGGCAATTTCTGCCGGTCACATTGCGGTGTTAAATAAACAGGGCTTGACTGAATCCAACAGTGTCCTGAAGTGTAGAGACATTCCAATTCTCCACAGTCCTCTATACACCTTGTACCTTGTTTTAAAGTACCAGAGAGTTGGTGGAAATTTGTGTACATTTTTCCAAAAAAGGAGGAAGTGTGGTGGAAGAGTCCATGGAAGTGGGCGGGGTTTGGCAGCTGGTAATGATGGTGTTGGATCTGCTGGTAGTGGCAAAAGCAAAATAGCACCTAATGCAGGAGGTGTTGAGGCTGCGTCATCGTCTGGCTCCACAAGGCCTCGAAGGCTCCCTTTTCTCTGTGAAGGTAAACCGCTTCTAAAGCCGGAGCTTCATGTACAAGTTTTGGCTTGCATTGCTGACTCAGCCTCAAGCTTTATCGCCTACTCTTCTGAAGTTTTAAAAAATAAAAGCACTGAGTCGTCATTGGAGGCTCATGGTCATGAACCACATCTTTCCTTGTGTCCTTCACCCCTACCAAAATTGAAGGATGCGGCAGGCCACACTACAGATTACTCCATGGAGCTGCTTTCACATACCATGCCTGGGTTATCAAGTCAAATCGTGAATTACCCTGGCAAAGATGAATCTGACATGGAGTGCAATGATGCACAGCCACTGATAGATGATTCTGCTGGTACATTTACTCAGAGCACTACATTGTCCTCGCTGTGTACTGAGACAGAATCTGATCCAGATGAAACTCAGGTGCCCCTTCCCACATACTATACCACCATACATGGTGCCACAGAGGAAGGTGCACATGACATTGAAGACGAGGTGATGGATGACCCAGTTGTTGTCCCAGATTGGCATCCATTGGGGCTAGAGTGTGCCGCTGCCAATAGCTCACAATAGGACGAGGAGCATCCGCAGAGGGCATCAACATGGCAACAGTTGTTGTCTGGCAGGCCCGGAGCAGTCCAAAAACCGGTTAAAAAAACCCAAAAAAATTGCAGGACAACTTGGCCAGATGGTCCAAATAGCACAGCGTGCAAGGCCTCAAACTGTTTTCCCTAGTAGGAAGAGTGCAGTGTGGCACTTTTTTGAACAAAATCCTAATGATCAGGCAAAGGTTATCTGTAAGAAGTGCGTAAAGACCTTTAGCCGAGGGAAAAATCTGAGAAATTTGAATACCAGTTGCATGCTAAGACATTTAACCACCATGCACTTGCAAGCGTGGACGGACTACCAAAACTCACGTACCACATGTGCTGCTGCTCCCAAAGAAGGTAGTCAGCAACGCAACATTGTTTCCCCCACTGTCCACCGGTTAGCACACCGCCAGCAGCAAATGTTGAGTTGTCGTTGCAAGGGCTAATCAGTCAGGGAATCACACTCTTATTGCAACGAAAGACTGAATCTAGGCCATCAGAAAGAACACCAACTCCATCACCATCATCAACCCTCTCTCAGTCCACCATGTCCACCGCTAGTTCCACCATATGCAGCTCTCAAGTCCAGCTCACCCTTCCAGAGACTATGAGTAGGACAAAAAAGTACTCATCCTCTCATCCGCGTACACTGTGTTTGAACGCCCACATTGACAAACTAATCTCGTTGTAGATGATGCCCTATCGGTTGGTTGAAAGCGCAGCTTTCTGCGAACTAATGGCCTACGTAGTACCACGCTATGAACTACCAAGTCGCCACTTCTTTTCTCGCAAAGCCATCCCAGCCCTCCACCTTCATGTGAAAGACTGCATTGTCCATGCACTCAAGCAGTCAGTGAGTGGAAAGGTGCACCTCACAACTGATGCATGGTCCAGTAGGCATGGCCAGGGCCGTTACGTATCCATCACTGCGCACTGGGTTAATGTGGTAGATGCAGGGTCCACAGGGGACAGCGGTGGTGGAACAGTGCTGCCTAGCCCACGGTATAGGAAACAGTTGGCTGTAGGCGTTCGGCCCTCCTCCTCCTCGAAAGCTGGTCCACAGAGCGCAGTCGCAAGAGCACTTCATCCGCAGCTGACAATGTTGCAAACGAGGTGTCCCCCTATCGATCAGCTAGTGGAAAGCGTCAGCAGGCTGTGTTGCAGATGATATGTTTGGGCGACAGACACACCGCGGAGGTACTGGCCGACTACTTTCAGCGACAAACTGAGTCATGACTGGGCAGTCTACATCTTGAGGCATTCAAGGTAGTTAGTGATAACAGCCGGAATTTTGTGGCAGCCATAGCCCTTTCAAAACTCAGACACATACCTTGCTTGACTCACACCTTCAAACTGGTGGTGCAGTGCTTCCCCACTAATTATTCGGAGTTAACAGGCCTGCTCCAGAAGGTTCGAAGACTGTGCTCGCACATCCGCCGGTCGCCCGGTACACTCCAGTCGTATGCATAAGCTGCAGCGATTGATCCACCTTCTCAAGCACCGCCTAATTATCGACGCTGCAACAAGGTGGAACTCCACCCTGCACATGGTTGAGTGGCTGTGCGAACAAAGGCTGGCCGTAATGCATTTGTGGGAGGATACACGGGCAGGCACTTTGAGGGCAGACATGGAGTTGACAGGTGTGCAGTGGTCGAAGCTGAAAGACCTCTGTAAAGTCCTTCAGTGTTTTGAGGAATGCACACGGCTGGTAAGCGCAGACGACACCCTCATAAGCATGAGGATCCCACTTATGCATCTGCTCATGCAAACTGTGACACACATTAAGGAGCAGGCGTCTGCAGCCGAGGTTGATGAGGAGGAAGAGGAGGAGGGAAGCCTTGATGACAGTGAGCCATTGTCTGGTCAGGGAACTGTCGTGGACGAGGTGGAGGAAGAAGAGGAAGAGGAGGAGGAAGATGATGGGGATAATTATTTAGGGGAGGAGGATGCTTCTCGTAGGGCAAGAGAAAATATTGGCTTTGCAAGGTCTGGTACTGGGTTTGATCGTGATTGGAGGGATGTGGATCTGCCTGAAAGTGCTCCTCCACCCAGCACTCGCAGTGCATCATTGACACCTGGAACATTGACCCACATGTCAGATTATGCCTTGCAGATCCTAAAAAGGGACTCCCGCATTGCCAAAATGATGAACGATGATGACTACTGGTTGGCCAGCATCCTGGATCCACGCTATAAAGGCAAATTCCAAAACATCATGCCACAGGAGAACCTTGACCTAATATTGGCTAATAAACAAGCTGCTCTGGTAAACCGGTTGGTTGAGGCATTCCCAGCACACAGCAGCGGTGAAGGTTCTCACACAAGCCGTAGGGGCCGGGTGCAACTTGGAAGAGGTGTTCGTGGTGCACACATCAGAAGTGGCGTTGGAGACAGGGGTTTCATGACCATGCTGTGGACGGATTTTTCAAGTCCCGCTCACATGACTGGTAATACTGCATCAATTGAAAGTGACAGGAGACTGCACTTGTCAAGTATGGTTACAAACTACTTTTCCTCCCATATTGATGTTCTCCCTCACAGGTCATTCCCATTTGACTATTGGGCAGTTAAACTGGACACCTGGCCTGAATTGGCACAATATACCTTACAGGAGCTCGCTTGCCCAGCTGCAAGTGTGCTATCGGAAAGAGTCTTCAGTGCTGCTGGATCAATACTGACAGAAAAAAGGACCCATCTGTCGACCCAATATGTGGATGATCTAACCTTCATTAAAATGAACCATGCATGGGTTTCCAAGGATTTTGTCCCACCTTACCCTTATGACACATATGTTGCCAGAAAAATTGTTTTCTTTGGTCCGCCTGTTCCTGGGACTTGACCAATTTCGCCTTTAGCAGCAGTTGAATGTCCCACATCAACATATGGCATTTTGTAAACCTCCCTAACTGGGCAGCCTCCTCCCCCTGGGCCGGGGTCACCACCGAGCGCACGCAACCGTGCAAGTGCCGTTGCCCTGGACAGGTGGGTAGGCCGACTCGTGGGCTCGGGACTGACACAGGGTCCCTCATAGTGCAATCAAGTGTCTCTGATGGTGGGGGTGCACACCCGCCATCAGACACACCGCCGTACTATGAGGGGCCCAGTGCCAGTGCCGACCTCCACGAGTGGGCCCCCCTTGCTTGGGCAGGGCCCCAGCATTTGCAATGTTTTCCTCTCCCTGCTCCTCCGCTGTGTAGTCTGGGCTGTCAAATCCATCACTGGGACTGCCACTTCAAATTTGGTGAACTGATACAAGATGATGGTTAAGACGTAGCTATGCCCTGTCCCGCTGGCCGGGATCTAGCTTCAGATGATCAATGGCTTCCATTTCTTATGGACGTCGACTTACAATGAGATGCAGTGGTGGTTTCTCATCAGCTTTAACAGTTTTCCTACCCACAGACGTGTGACATTCTAGCGCACATTTTTAAATGTGCCCTCCCTCTCATGCCAATCCAATTGAATCGCCTACAGCCTGTGGCTTCTGTGTTTTGCACTCCAAAGTTACGTGACAGATCATGATAGGCAATGAGCACCATGTTTACATCTGTCCCTGTGATCAAAATTGGATGGATATGAGTAACGGTGATGGGATCAACGGTACTGCGATACAGCAACACTTTCTTCACAAAGAAAGGTTTTTGCTGTGTCCACACACTAATTAATTGAGGGTCAGCATCGCCTCTGAGAATTGTGACGGAAGTTGTTCCCGTGAATAGTAATTCGTAGATTTCTGCAATCACTAGACTTTAGGTCAATAACTGTATGCATCTCATTTCCTATTGCAGAGAGTCTGGGCTGTCTTACTGAGACAGAAATATAAATGAAGATTTAAAAATACCACCAAAAGTGTATCATGGTGTACGCTTGAAATACATTTCCTTTTTTCTAATTTTTAGATTGTTGTGTAATCCATGCAGAGAACATGGAGATTTTAAATGTTTAAACTATGCTCTATATAGCTGCTATCCAGTGATAATGTACCGTATCTCAACTTTGTACAATCTGGTCAAATCCATACTGGGCCTGAGACCGTCTGAGCCTGCCTCCTGATTGATACACATAGGTTTTTAATGTTCAAACTAGGCACCATATATACGTGTTATCCGTTGTAACTGTACCCTTTATCAACTTTCTTGAATCTTGTAGAATCCATACTGGGCCTGAGAATGGCTGCAGAGCTGTTAAGCAAGCTACAGCACCTGTGGTTTGGACACGTAATGTTTTGCATTTTTTCTGGAATGGCGGTTAGGCCGAAATCAAGAATTGCTGCTGACCTGCACTTACTGGGAAATCATCGTTTGCGGAGAATAATTGGAATCCCAGATCCCCATCACTGACGGTGTTCAGCGGGTTATCTGCACCTGTAAGCGACAAAAGCTGGTCCTTTCAGTGTAGCGCGCATGTAGCCCCGGACATGGAAGGCCATGATAGCCCTGTTATTACTCGATCGCGCATGCCAGAGCCTCGCGTATCCCTCTAGTAAGCTTTACGCGTACCGCGGGGGCATGCCGGAGTCTCGTTCGTTAACGTAATAAAGCGGACAAATCGCTAGCACAACTACTAACGGATAAACCACACCACACACAGAATCGACAAAGCTTTCAATGTGTGCATCTTTTTGTGAAGTGGCATGGTTGTGGTTTCCCCGGTGGAGTCCAATTAAGCCGCAGGCTCCACTCCTGGTGGTGCCCTATTGGACATTCCTTTAAGGTTCAGCTTTGCATCCATACTGCCCCCAGAAACAAACTCTTTGCCTTCATGGACGCTGTTTTGAGGTTCGTGGGAATAACGCCGCCCGATCGCCAGTTGCCATAATTTATTGGTGGGAAGTACGACGGAATATGATCGTGTTCATTTTCAGATTTTGGTTTTCTTTTTTACATTTTTATTCCAGCCTTTCTTGACTTCATAAGGGCATGACAAGCCTATATCTGTGTCTCCTCCACCTCCTCCTTTTACTCCTCCACCTCTTTTGTAAATGTAGTTGCCCTTTTCCATATGTTATTTTTGTCTTCTGAGCATTTTGTCGGCTTTGGGACACCTTTTAAGGTATTTTGTAATTGTTTTCTATGTGTTTGTGTTTGCCTGCCATTGTTTTCAGTGTGAGATTGACAATTATCCTTTGACTGAATAGAGCTGTACGCTTCTGATACAGTGCCATATATGTGATGTTATTTTGTGTCTATTTTGTGCTAAATTTGGAAGTTTGGTGGAAGAGGCCGCGGACGTGGGCATGGGGGGGCCAGCTGGTGCTGATGGTGGTGGTGGTGCATCTGCTGGTAGTGGCAAAAACACAATAGCAGCTAAGGCAGGAGGTGTTGAGCCTGCATCATGGTCTGTCTACGGAATGCCTGGAAGGCTACTGTTATGAGCGGTGGAACGCACTAAATAAAATTAAAATAAAGTGCGTTCACCGCTCGGGGTCCACCGTGCGGTAGATGACAAAACCGCTGCTGAAAGAGGCAGGGCACTCAGGCGGAGATGTGCACAGGACTTTAGCTGCAGTCAGTGCACTAAAGCAGACTCTGTTATATGCACAGAACTGCCAACAAAACATAAATACCGCTGAGTCTGTTTAGGGTCACAGACTTCAGCGATGTGGACACGGTATTAAAGCTCACAGAAATAGCCTTAAACACCAGGACTATCCCCTCTAGACCTACCGTAAAACTTAAGGTATGAGGTGTCGCAACTGCGAACACCCGGGAGGCTGCAACCGCAGCACGGCGTGAACAGAGCCGCAAGCAAGGCGCTGCAAGGATGCTGGCGCAATGCAGGACGCTTAGCTGCTGCAAAAGGTATGGCTGGACCGCGCTGGCGCTAGCGCTGCTACTGGCGGCTGCCCAATCACTCACACAATCGCAATATCAGAGGGAAGGGGTTTCATAATAAGTCATCCACTAGTCCAAGCATCCATTACCATACACACAGCAGCAGTATGAAAATACCAGCGCATGGCGGAACGGCCATGCGCACTTTTTCTAGCGTTCGGGACCTGCCGAAAATCTCCAGAGCCCTGAGCATACCCAATGGAATCAGGAACAGGACCTGAGCACCTGACTCCTGAAGTCCAATGGGAGCTCATCCCATGAGCATGCTCAGAAGAAGGGACGAAGGACTTAGCCTCTGGTGGCAAAGTGAGGATCTGTTTTCATGCATAGGTATTGTAGGAACCAGATTCCTAACATTACCCCCCTCCTAGGGCCCCCCCTCCCTGAAGCCTCCGACCCACCAGCCTGTGCCCGGCAATGGCACAGACCTCAGACTCGCCAAACAGCGAACCTGATGTCCTAGTAGGTGAAACTGAAAACCGGGACATATGGATGGTATCAGCGGAGGTCAGGTCACCAGGTCTCAGGAGGGATACCCTGTTGACAATAGGAGCGGAAGGTTTAAGAGACCGCCGCCGTGTATCGACGGCCGTCACCACCCTCCATTCGGGGAGACTGTCCCGAGCACATAACGTGCATGCCCGAATGAATTTTTTGAAGTCTCGAGCTTTATGGGGCCACCAATACGCTCCAGCCAAGGTTTATATGAGCCGACATGTTTTATAAAAAAAAAAGCCATTTTATAAAAATAAAGTGAACTTTACTGTTGGAACTGGTGAAACATATATACAGCAGGCATCAGGTACAAAGTTTCTTTTCACATCTTCGGTTTTACACAGAGGCACAGGCATGGCGGTCACATGTGACAGCATCACAACATTTCAGCAATAAAACATAGGTGACTAGACATAGGTTACACCCCCATTACTAACCCTATAGTGAAATGTAATAAAGACAAGCAGCCCCATACTATGATGTTCCCAACTCCAAACTTCACTGTTGGTATGGTGATTTTGGGGTGATATGTAGTCCCTTTTGACCTCCAAACATGGTGTGCATTATGGCATCCAAAGAGTTCAATTTTGGTCTCATCTAGGCAGACTATATTGTCTCAGTATTTCACAGGCTTGTCTAAATGTTGTGGAGGAAACTTTAAACATGCCTGAACATGCTTTTTATTCAGCAATGGAGTCTTGTGTGGTGAGCGTGCATAGAGGCCATGGAGGTTCAGTGCATTACTTATTATTTTATTTAAAACTAGCTGAAGTGCCCGGCGCTGCCCGGGCATAGTAACTAACTGTGGCTAGTTATAGCAAATTATAATTATCCTCCATCACATAGTCCCGTGCCCATATACCCATCATGCATATCCACGATCCCATAGTCGAGTGCCCATATACCCATTATACATCCTTCATCTAATAGTCCCATGCCCATATACCCATCATACATATCCTCCATCCCATAGTCCCGTGCATATATACCCGTCATACATATCCTCCATCCCATAGTCCCGTGCCCATATACCAATCATACATATCCGCCATCCCATAGTCCCATGCCCATATACCCATCATGCATATCCTCCATCCCATAGTCCCGTGCATATATACCCGTCAAACATATCCTCCATCCCATAGTCCCATGCCCATATACCCATCATACATATCCTCCATCCCATAGTCCCGTGCATATATACCCGTCATACATATCCTCCATCCCATAGTCCCATGCCCATATACCAATCATACATATCCGCCATCCCATAGTCCCGTGCCCATATACCCATCATGCATATCCTCCATCCCATAGTCAACCATTATAACATCATAATGAGCGGCGGCAGGTCTTGCAACCTATGATGACATCAGCGTCGCCATGGCAACCACTATGACATCATAATGAGGGGCGTGGCTTGACGGGCACACACTTTTTCCCCAGTATGTAGATAGGGGCAAAATTGTTTGGTGAATTGGAACGCGCGGGGTTAAATTTTCGCCTCACAACATAGCTTAGGACGCTCTCGGGGTCCAGACGTGTGACTGTGCCAAGTTTTGTGGCTGTAGCTGCGACGGTGCGGATGCCTATCCTGGACATACACACATACACATACATACACACATACATACACACTTTGAGCTTTATATATTAGATAATTGTATCTGCTGATTCAAGTCCATTTTGTAGTTTTCCACTGCTCTTGAACAACTCTTCTGATAATTCTTTCCACTACTCTGAAATCCTGCAAGGAGCACCTGATCTTACCTGGTTTATAGTGAAATTATCTACTTTCCATTTACAGATCATGACCTCAAAAGTGTTCACTGGAGCATTCAGTAGTTTAGGAAGTCTTCCGTCACCAATGCCATCAGTAGGTTTTGCAACAATAAGGTTGAGAAGGTCTTGAGACAGCTCACTTGTTTTACCCATTATGAGCTATTTCTTGTGTGGCACCTTGGTAATGAGACACCTTTTTTTAGGCAATCAGTTGAACCAGCTGATATTATTTTTCACTAGCAGGATTGCTTTTTAATTACCAATAGATTTTAGCTGGTGTCGTGGCTTTCCATGGCTTTTAGCACCTCTCTTTCTTCCTGTGTTCAATATTTTTTTCTGTGTCATTTTTACATTCTTACACATAATTTATGGACATCTGTGGTTTGATCTCTTTGCCTTTGTGGGTTCAATGGGTTGTTAACGACAAATATGTGTTTAGAAATATGTTTACTTAGAAAATGGTGATGTATTCAATACTTATTTCATGCGCTGTATGTATACACATACACACCTCTTTAGATGATAAATCACACATAGCATTTGTAACATACTAAGTGAACAAGGTCCATTACAACACACTTTTATGAATCCCTATAAAGGCAGCAAAGGAACGAAAGAGGATAGTAATATAAGTCTAAATCAACATAATAATTTTGAACTTTCGAAAAGATTGTGCAAAAATCCTGCACTGTGTTCCTCTACAGCCCCAGGTTTATATATATTACTGTCATCTTTAGGGCTCATACTCACTTGTGAGAGACTCGTACCATTCTCATGCGAGTATCTCGCATGAAAACCTGGCACTGCCACCGGCACTCGGACTGGAGCGTGCGGCTACGTGTATTTCTATGCCGCCGCCGCACGCTCCAGTGCCAGTGCTGGCGGCAGTGCCAGGTTTTCATCCCAGAGGCTCTCACGAGAATGGTGCGAGTCTCTCACAAGTGAGTATGAGCCCTTATACTGTTTTTTCTGCGGTTAGTAATTTTCTCCCCATCTAATTGTATATTTCCCGATGGACTTACAAGGTGACAAGTTCTAGGAATCCACTTCTATTCACATACTGGAGGTCTCTACATTACATTAAGTATGGCCGAAACAGCCTCAACTTGCATGTAAGAATGCAGGGAAATTGCTGTAAAAGGTAGGAATAATTTTTCAGGTAACATCAAACTATTAGACTGGTATATTGCATTGGTCATTGCAATACAGTGATTCCAATCTGAGAGTAAATTGATCCAGCAGTTGTTAATAGGTAGCAAGATGTGTAGCTGATCCTATGGCCGGGGTCACACTAACCGACGAAAAATACGGTCCGTAGTTTACATGCGTAATACGGATGAATGACCCCTAAATAGTGCTCCGTAGGTCATCCGTAAGCAAGGTGTGGTCGCGTATTTTGCGCATGTCAGCATCCGTATGTAATCCGTATGGCATCCGTATGCAATCCGTATGGTGAGATTTTCTCGCAGCCTTGCAAAATGGACATTTAACGGTTTTGAGGCCTGCTAACTATTTAAATCATTAGCCTGAGCCCTATTTATTGCCTCAGGAACAGGTGGCTGCCTCCATTCTGTCCATTTGTGACCTTGCCTTCACTAGGTTTGTTGCTGTTGTATGTGCAACATGGCAAACAGTCTGAGTTTCAACACAACTGAGCAGGTTCTCTTCAACTGGCTTTTGTCACGCCGCTTTGGCCAACCATACCCAGTGATAGTGGATCCGCGGAGGAGGAGACGCATGTGGGTCCATCCACTTTTGAGGCAACGACTCACAAGAGGTCATTTTCACCGCCTCTATTCTTCTATGCGGGAGCATCCTGTCAAATTCTACCAATACTGTCGCATGAGCCTTGCAACATTTGATCGACTCTTGGAGACAGTGCGCCCTGGGATAACCTTTCAGGACACAAGGATGCGCAAAGCTATATCTGCAGAGGAGCGACTTCTACTCACAATACGGTATGTACTACACAACCACATTCTCTACGTTCATAATGTGTGGGCCAAAGTATGTATTTTTGGCTTATTGGACTAAGATTAATGCCCTCATCTTAGTCCACATATGTTTCAACTTACAGACCAGAATGTTATGTGTAATATGTACTGAATATCACTTAGTAATTGGGCAAACAAAGATGTGTGTGTTATTCGCTCTGAATTCCTAACAAGTTTTGTATGTATGTACCTGGTGTTTTTGTAATTTGGGCATTCTAGAATCTTCCTTTTCTGTTGTTCTTCAGCTTCCTGTCCACTGGCCTTTCTTATGCCGCCCTCCACCATGAGTTTCTCATTGGAAGATCTACCATTTCAGGCATAGTCAGGTCAACGTGTATTGAAATCTGGACAAGACTCCATCAACTCGTCATGCCCGAGCCCAGGATGGAAGACTGGTTGAGGATATCAAGGGACTTTGAGGAGGAATGCCAGTTTCCTAATTGTATTGGGGCTCTTGATGGCAAACATATCCGGGTGCGTAAGCCGCCAAACTCTGGCTCCCAATTCTTCAATTATAAACAATACTTTTCTGTTGTATTGTTGGCTCTGGCAGACCCTAAATACAAGTTTATAATTGTTGACATTGGGGCCTATGGAAGGACGGGAGACTCTCGAGTCTTCAATACTTCCATTATGGCTCGGCGGCTACGCACCAACCAGCTGGATCTACCACCACCACGCCAGCTACCAGGCTCCATTCCAGAATCAGTCCCTTATGTCCTTGTGGCAGATGAGGCGTTTCAGTTAACACGCAATGTCATGAGGCCATATCCCCGGCGCAACCTTGACCACAGGCGCAGAATTTTTAACTTGCGCCTATCACGTGCTCGGCGACTGGTGAAGTGTTCCTTTGGCATTCTTTATGCCAAATGGCGGGTACTACAGTCTGCAATTCAGCTGAGTGAGCAAAATGTAAATGAAGTAGTGAAAGCCTGTGCGGTTCTTCATAACTTCACCAGGATACATGATTGTTCCTCCTCTGCTGGTGTTGTGCGTAGGCCGGACAATGTGCATAGGGTGAGACCACCTATCAACCTTCAACGTAGATCGCTCTCTGGCCTCAAAGTGCGTGATATTTTCACTAATTACTTTGTCACCTGAGGGGGAAACTTCTTGGCAAGAGCATGCTGTATCTATGTTATAATGTTTTCTTTTATGTGTGTCTAAATATATATATTTCTACCCCTTCTGATTCTATGTCTGTTTAATGGCATTGTTAAGCGTATGTTAGTATGCTGATACGGTTTTTGATAATTGAGACAGAGACGTAAATTGTAGTAGACAAATTTTTACTTTTGCCTTTTTTTTGTTTCTTTTTTTAAAGGCAAATATATTTGTGCCATATGATAACTGGGGCAATGGGCCAAATTGCCCTTTTTGCAGATGTGATCATTTTTGAAGTATAAAATTTACACACATTTCCAAAACAAACAGAATGTTATAACAAACTTGCTACATTAGACATTTTGAATCCAAAGGAAAAAAGATGTGTTCTCCATCAACAAAATTATATAAAAAAGATAAAACTCACATTTCTTAGGAATGTTTGATAATCATATTAATAAGCCACCATGACAGCCAAGGCTACCTTACGCGTTTCTGACACATATTACATGTCTGTAAAAAGACTATATTTCACCAAGCTACACTGGGAAAGTCAAAGGATCAAAACAGACTACTCTATTGATAATGCCGAGAAAAGGCGTGCTGCCCTTATTCAAGTAGTCACTGTTTTGCCTGCTAAATATATTCCAGAATCAAGGCGAACAGCCTCAAGAACATCACGCTCTCTCTATGTATTATCAAGTGAGTAGTCTGTTTTGATCCTTTGACTTTCCCAGTATAGCTTGGTGAAATATAGTCTTTTTTACAGACATGTAATATGTGTCAGAAACGCGTAAGGTAGCCTTGGCTGTCATGGTGGTTTATTAATATGATTATCAAACATTCCTAAGAAATGTGAGTTTTAGGCTTTTTATCTAAAATTGAAAGAGAACTGAGCCAAAAATACATTAATATTTTTGACCCTGTAAAGTATCTGTGTATTGTGGTGTGAGGTATCTACTTACGGTCTCAGATCCAGAATAGGGGTGAGGAAGGAGAGGCGGTCATAATAAATGTATTTTCTTTTGACGTAGCCCGCATCACCACTCCTGGACCGCTGCTGACGTTCCCGCCTGTACTGATCGCGGATGCTGCGCCAGCGTTTCATCACATCTTCAACTGCAATGTGACAGGAAATATTATCAATTTTACATATTTGATCGGTCACATTTGCTACCAGTAGTCTAGGCATGTGGCCTTCTGGGGTGTGCTTTCTACCCAGGGTGGCATATCTAATTGGGCCATCCAGGCCAGATATACAGGGTCAGAATAGTTCAGGTATCAAGTAACTACACTTAATAACTTGGTTGGCTAAGAGGATGAGGAGCTTGTGGCCTGGGCAAAATTATGGCAGTGTCAAACCATGTGTCACATCAAAATCTACCCGCCTCATGAGGAAAAAAGTAGAAGCACAGGAAGGGGGGGCTGATTCTGTATGCATTTTATGATGTGAGGTAATTTTAATCATTTTTTGGCCTTGTACTTACTCAGTTTCTGCTGCTCCTCACGTGGCCGATCACCAAAATCATGGAACATCTGCCGACATAGGCGCCTCCATGATGCCTCCTTTCTTGCCCGGTTGGCATAATGGGCATCACGTTGGTCCCAGAGTTCGGGACGCTCCTGCATCAGTACAATGAGCATCTCCACATTTAGGAAATATGGCGCCATGACGCTGCTGTACTCCGTGGAGGTGTACTTCCTGGATGTCTGGAGCGGTTTTGGAGCTCATTTGCATGTCTATTCTTCCAAATGATGGATTGGCCCATTTCCTGTCACCAGCCAAAAGACCTGCGTATTTCTCGCAAGTCACACGTGTGGTCCGTGTGTAAACCGTATTTTTTGCGCACCCATAGACTTGCATTGGCGTATTACGGGCGCATGCTGCGATTGTCACGGACCGTAGAATGCGGCCGAGAAATATACGGCTGTTGGGAGCAAACCCATAGAGAATCCTTGGTCCGTGTGTAATGCCAGGGCCGCCATCAGGGCATGACAGGCCTTACATGTGTATGGGGCCCGGTGATTAGGGGGGCCCGACCATGCTGGCAGCCTGATCCACGCTGGGGCCCCCCTACATTTTATACAGGCTTCTGCAACTTTATTTTAAATTCAGACTCAGCGCCTGCCGGGCCCCCCGGGCCCCTCGGGCAGGCCCCCCCCCGCACCATGGTCCAGCCAGCACCGAAATCCCCCCTGCACAATGGTCCAGCCACAGCTCCGCCCTCACCTGATGTCACACACTGCTCTGCTCCTCCACTTCCTCATTCAGTCAGTGTGCCACGTGGGACTGGGAGAGGGAGGGAGCCTCGCCGCTGGAGCACAGCCAGATAACAAGGTAAGAAGAATTTTTTTTTTTTTTTTTGAGAGCGGCTATCCAGGGGGCCTGGGGCAGAATGCTGGGGGAAGAATGGACATGGGGCAGAATGATGGACGCTGAGGAAGAATGCTGGACGCTGGGGGCAGAATGCTGGGGGCAGAATGCTGGACACTGGGGGCAGAATGCTGGGGGCAGAATGCTGGACGCTGGGGCAGAATGCTGGACGCTGGGGCAGAATGCTGGACGCTGGGGGCAGAATGCTGGGGGCAGAATGCTGTACGCTGGGGGCAGAATGCTGGACATGGGGCAGGAATGCTGGGGGCAGAATGGACATGGGGCAGAATGCTGGACGCTGGGGAAGAATGCTGGGGGCAGAATGCTGGACGCTGGGGGCAGAATGCTGGACATAGGGCAGGAATGCTGGGGGCAGAATGGACATGGGGCAGAATGCTGGACGCTGGGGCAGAATGCTGGATGCTGGGGCAGAATGCTGGACGCTGGGGCAGAATGCTGGGGGCAGAATGCTGGACACTGGGGGCAGAATGCTGGGGGCAGAATGGACATGGGGCAGAATGCTGGACGCTGGGGCAGAATGCTGGACGCTGGGGGCAGAATGCTGGATGCTGGGGGCAGAATGCTGGACGCTGGGGGCAGAATGCTGGGGGCAGAATGCTGGACGCTGGGGGCAGAATGCTGGGGGCAGAATGCTGGATGCTGTGGGCAGAATGCTGGGGGCAGAATGCTGGACGCTGGGGGCAGAATGCTGGGGGCAGAATGCTGGATGCTGGGGGCAGAATGCTGGGCGCTAGGGGCAGAATGCTGGGGGCAGAATGCTGGACGCTGGGGGCAGAATGCTGGACATGGGGCAGAATGCTGGACGCTGGGGGCAGAATGCTGGACGCTGGGGGCAGAATGCTGGACGCTGGGGGCAGAATGCTGGGGGAAGAATGTTGGACACTGGGGGCAGAATGCTGGGGGCAGAATGCTGGACGCTGGGGGCAGAATGCTGGACGCTAGGGGCAGAATGCTGCGAGCGGAATGCTGGACGCTGGGGGCAGAATGCTGGACATGGGGCAGAATGCTGGGGGCAGAATGGACATGGGGCAGAATGCTGGACGCTGGGGCAGAATGCTGGACATGGGGCATAATGCTGGACACTGGGGGCAGAATGGACATGGGGCAGAATGCTGGACGCTGGGGGCAGAATGCTGGACATGGGGCATAATGCTGGACACTGGGGGCAGAATGGACATGGGGCAGAATGCTGGACGCTGGGGACAGAATGCTGGACGCTGGTGGCAGAATGCTGGATATGAGGGCAGACTGTGAGACGGGGCAGAATGCTGGACGCTGGGGCAGAAGAATCCTGGACGCTGGGTCAGAATTCTGGACATGGGGCAGAATGCTGGAGACTGAGGCAGAATGCTGGATGCTGGGGGCAGAATGCTGGACATGGGGGCAGGCTGTGAGCTGGGGCAGAATGTTGGACGCTGCGGGCAGAATGGTGGACGCTGGGGGTAGAATGCAAGACACTGGGGCAGAATGCTGGACATGGGGGCAGAATGTGACAGTGAGACACAGGAGGGGGCAGAATGTGACAGTGAGACACAGAAGGGGGCAGAATGTGACAGTGAGACACAGGAGGGGGCAGAATGTGACAGTGAGACACAGGAGGGGGCAGAATGTGACAGTGAAACACAGGAGGGGGCAGAATGTGACAGTGAGACACAGGAGGGGGCAGAATGTGACAGTGAGACACAGGAGGGGGCAGAATGTGACAGTGAGACACAGGAGGGGGCAGAATGTGAGACACCGGGCATGATTGGAGATAGATGGAGCAGGGTCATGGGGCAGGATGGATACGATTTAGACAGATTGGTCAGGAGGGGAGATCATATGGGGCAGAATGGATACTGATGAGGGTGGGATGGGAGAACATATGGCTGAAGCCAAAAATGAGACACATGGGAGTCAGGATGGGGGATATTATTACCATAGGGGCTAATTAAGGGATATTATTACTGCAGTGATGTATTTTATTTTCTTGAGGATACTGTTGTAAATGGGGGGGCGGTCCTGTTACTGTGTAGAGTGATACTATGTCGCCTTTTTTTCTTCATGTGGTGTAATGTAGAAGTTGGGAAAAAATAAGTAATGTGTTCTGCAAGCGCAGCTCTAGATAACTGTGTTATTTCCTGCAGAGACAAGTCCTGGCTGGAAGACGTGATGGCGATCTGTGCTGGATGAAAGATGAAAAACAAAGATGAAGGACTTCACCTAGAGACATCACTGGTGAGTTAGTGTGTTACCTGTACACTAACACTATGTACAGAGGTCCTGTGTATAATGTCACCGGTGATCACTGTGTTACCTGTACATTATATACAGAGCTCCTGTGTATAATGTCATTGATCATTATATTACCTGTACACAGACACTGCATACTAAGTACAGATCTTGTGTGTATAATGTCTCTTATGGTCATAGTATTATGTTTTTTTAATTAATGTCAGTATTGTAGTATTCAGTCTCCATGTGGTGGTTATATGTGGTCTGGGCGTGGTGCAGTGGTATTTGTCCCTTGTATATTCTATTATTTGGTCACTTTGTGGTGGTAATTTGCGGTCTGTTCATGGTGCGGTGGTATTTGTTCGTTGTATGTGATATTATTCGGTCACTATGGTAGTAATATGTGGTCTGGTCATGGTATGGCGGTATTTGTTCCTTGTATGTCTTATTATAGGTCACTATGTGGTGGTAATATGTGGTCTGGACATGGTGTAGTGGTATTTGTTCCTTGTATGTGGTGGTAAGTTGTGGTCTGGACATGGTGCGGTGGTATTTGTTCCTTGTATGTGATAGTATTGGTCATTTTAAAAAATTGAAAAATAAATAAAAATATACCTAAATTGTATTGCATATTTTAACAAATATTTAATAGGTTACAGTAGAGTAGGGCCTGGCCAAAAGTGTCTACCCTGTTATGGTGGCGACTTAAAACAATCTTTTGGCCAAAGCAAAAGCTGCTGGCTATATGTATGACCTGGTGATGGGAACTGTTAATGTGTGATAGGTGAGAAGTGGAGTTTATCCAAGAGAGAGCGGTGGGACTGTGGACAGTTCGAGTGGTGGAGGCGGGGCTGGATGGAGCCTGGGCGGAGTCTAAAGGGGGCCCCGAAAATGTTGCCAGTATGGGGCCCCAAAATTCCTAGTGGCAGCCCTGTGTAATGCGTGCTTTTAACGCCTCTCACTCGTCCGTATTCCTCTCTAGTGTGACCCCGGCCTATTACTGAGGATGGCGGGTAGAAACCAAATAGCATTGCACTCATTTCATTGGAAGAAGTATGCTCATAAGACATACTGATAGGGAACTTAGATTGTGATTCCCATTGAGGACAGCGATGATAATATGTGCAAACTGTAAAGCGCTGCGGTATATGTTACCGCTATATAAAAATAAAGATTATTTATTATAAGATGAAATGGTCTTTAAATAGGTCAAAAGTTAAACATGACATTTCCTTTGTATTTTAGGCAAAAAAAAGTTGTCATTTTTTTTACATTTTAAAATGACAAAAAGGAAAATGGTTAAATGCAAAAGTTTGGGCACCCTTGGAGCTTTGTGTGCTCAGATAACTTTGACCAAGGTCCGGACATTAATTGGCCTGTAAGAGTGCTGCTTGCTCACTATCATCATTAGGAAAGGCCAGGTGATGCAAATTTCACTGCTTTATAAAAACCCAGCCTCCTCTAACGCTTTCCCAAAAAAACAGCAGCCATGGGTTTTACTAAGCAGCTGCCTAGCACTCTGAAAATGAAAATAGTGGAGGCCCACAAAGCAGGAGGCTACAAGAAGATAACAAAGCGTTTTCAAGTCGCCCTTTCCTCAGTTTGAAATGTAATTAAGAAATGAAAGTTAATATGAGCAGTGGAGGTAAAGATAAGGCCAGGAAGACCAAGCAATATTTGAGTGAGAACTGCTCATAGGATTTCTGAAGACACTTGCACAAATATGGCCTTGAGGGAGGCGGCTTCCTCAGTGGCTGCTGAAGGCAGGCAGTGAGGAAGCCTGTGCAGCGGCTGTCAGATCGCTGATCTGACACAGCGCTGTTCTAAATGTCAGATCAGCGATCTGACACTTCACAGTAATGTCCCCCCTGGGGCAAAGCAATAAAGTGAAAAAAAAAGTGGAAAAATAATTTAAAAAAAAATCCCAAAATAAATTTAAAAAAAAAATATTTCCCAATAAATTCATTTTTTGGAAATAAAAAAAACAAACAATAAAAGTACACATAATTAGTATCGTCGCGTCTGAAACAACCCCTCCTATAAAACTGTCCCACTAGTTAACCCCTTTAGTGAACCCCTTAAAAATAAAAATAAATAACAAAGCAACAAAAATGCGTTATCATCATATCGCCGAACAAAAAGTGCAATAACGCACGATCAAAAAGATGCATATAAATAATCATGGAACCGCTGAAAACTTCATCTTGTCCTGCAAAAAATTAGCCGCCATACAGCATCATCAGCGAAAAAATAAAAAAGTTATAGCTCGCAGAATAAAGTGATGCAAAAATAATTATTTTTGATATAAAATACTTTTCATTGCATAAAAGCAACAAAACATAAAAAAGACATAAGTGAGGTATCGCTGTAATCGTACTGACCCGAAGAATAAAACCGCTTTATCTATTTTACCACACGCGGAACAGTGTAAACGCACCCCCCAAAAGAAATTCTTGAAATGCTGGTTTTTGTTCATTCTGCGTCCCAAAAATCGGAATAAAAAGCGATCAAAAAATGTAAGGTGCCTGAAAATGGCACCAATAAAAACGTCAACTCGTCCCGCAAAAAATAAGACCTCACATAACTCTGTGGGTCAAAATATGGAAAAATTATAGCCCTCAAAATGTGGTGATACAAAAACTATTTTTACAATAAAAAGTGTCTTTTAGCGTATGACAGCTGCCAAACATAAAAACCGAGATATATATAGTAAATCAAACCCCCCGTTATCACCCCCTTAGTTAGGGAAAAATAATAAAATTAAAAATAAGTATTAGGGTTAGGGTCTGGGCTAGGTTTGGAGTTAAGGATAGGGTTAGGGTTATGGTTAGGGCTGAGATAGGGTTAGAGGTGTGTTGGGGTTAGGGTTGGAGTTAGAATTGGGGGGTTTCCACTGTTTGGGCACATCAGGTGGTCTCAAAATGCAACATGGCGTCTGATCTCAATTGCAGCCAATTCTGCATTGAAAAAGTCAAATGGTGCTCCTTCCCTTCCAAGCTCTGCCATGCACCCAAACAGTGGTTTACCCCCACCAATGGAGTATCAGCCTACTCAGGATAAACTTCTGTGAAGTACTTGTTGGTTCAAAGTGCTCACAACACATCAAGATAAGTTCCTTTGGGGGTCTAGTTTCCAAAATGGGGTCACTTGTGGGGGGTTTCAACAGTTTAGGCTTATCAGGGGCACTCCAAATGCGACATGACAGCCGCAGACCATTCAATCAAAGCCTGCATTCCAAACATCACTACTTCCCTTCCAAGCCTCTATGTGTGCCCATACAGTATATTTCTCCCACATATTGGGTATCAGCGTGCTCAGGACAAATTGAACAACAATGTATGGGGTCCAATTTCTCCTGTTACCGTTGGGAAAATAAAAAAATTGGGGACTAAAAGATCATGTTTGTGGAAAAAATATGATTTTTATTATTTTCACACCAAGGCGTCATAAACGTCTGTGAAGCCCTTAGGGGTTCAATGTGCTCACCACACATCTAGATAAGTTCCTTGGGGGGTCTAGTTTCCAAAATGGTGTCATTTCTGTGGGGTTTCCACTGGTTAGGCACATCAGGGGCTTTCCAAACGCGACATGGCGTCCAATCTCAATTCCAGCCAAAAAAGTCAAATGGCGCTGCTTACCCTTGGTAAAATTAAAATTGGGAGTGAAAAGATCATTTTTGTGGAAAAACTATGATTTTTTAATTTTACGGCTGTATCATATTAACTTCTGTGAAGCCCTTGGGGGTTTAAAGTTCTCACCACACATCTAGATAAGTTCCTTGGAGGGGTCTAGTTTCCAAAATGGGTCACTTGTGGGGGTTTCCACTGTTTATGCACACCAGGGGCTCTCCAATCGTGACATGGCATCCGATCTGAATTCCAGCCAATTTTGCATTGAAAAAGTCCTTCCTTTCTCTGAGCTCTGTCATGCACCGAAACAGTGGTTTCCCCCCACATATCAGGTATTATCATACTCAGAACAAATTGCACAATAACGTTTGCAGCTCAATTTCTCCTGTTACCCTTGGTAAAATAAAAAAAATTGGACCTGTACTAATTTTTTTGTGAAAAAAAAGTTAAATGTTCAATTTTTTTTTTTTAACATTCAAAAAATTCCTGTGAAGCACTTGAAGGGTTAATAAATTTCTTTAATGTGGTTTTGCGCACCTTGAGGGGTGCAGTTTTTAGAATGGTGTCACTTTTGGGTATTTCTTATCATATAGACCCCTCAAAGTGACTTCAAATGTGATGTGGTCCCTAAAAATAAAATGGTGTTGTAAAAATGAGAAATCGCTGGTCAACTTTTAACCATTATAAGTTCCTAACAAAAAATATTTTGGTTCCCAAATTGTGCTGATGTATAGTAAACATGTGGGAATTTTTATTTATTAAGTTTTTTGTGTGCCATATCTCTGTGATTTAAGGGCATAAAAATTCAAATTTGGAAAATGGCAACATTTTCAAAATTTTTGCCAAATTTCTGTTTTTTTCACAAATAAACACAAGTTATATGAATGAAATTTTACCACTAACATGGAGGACAATATGTCACGAGAAAACAGTGTCAGAGTCACCGGGATCCATGGAAGTGTTCCAGAGTTATTACCTCATAAAGAGACTGTGGTCAGAATTGTAAAAATTGGCCCGGTCATTAAAGTGCAAACCACCCTTGGGGGTAAAGGGGTTAAGCATGTGCGTGGATCAATCAAGCTGTGGGGTTGTGTTGCAGCCAATGGTATGGGAAAGATTTTACAAGTAAAGGGATGAATGGATTCAATGAAATTTCAACAAATTCTTAATGGAAACATTACACCATCTGTAAAAAGGATGAAGTTAAAAGGGGATGGCTTCTACAAATGGATAATGATCCTAAACACATGTCAAAATCCAAAATAGACTATCTCAAAAGGCAGAAGCTGAAAGTTTTACAATGACCCTCACAGCACACTGATCTGAACATTATTGAAAATCTGTGGCAAGACCTCAAAATAGCAGTGCATGCAAGACGATCCAGAAATCTCACAAAGCTGGAAGAATTTTCCAAGGAAAAATTTTGTAATTTTTAAAATGTAAATGATGAAAATATATATTTTTTTACCTAACATGCAAAGAAAATATGTCATGTGTAACTTTAGGCCTTTTAGAGATCATTTCCTCTTCAACTTACTTAACTGTTCCCTATAACAGTAATTTTGACCAGTAGTGCCCAAACTTTTATATTCCAAAGTATATGAATTGGGCTATGCTCCAGAGCTCTCTCCATAGAAGTACATTAAACATGTGACATACATGTAGATTGCATGTCAAGAAAGGGATTTATTGTTTTTAAGCACAACACTACTTGTGCCCTAGTTTACATGTGTGCAATAAAAAGGGATGATCAGCAGCCATGTGTAATGGTAATGACTATGCAAAGTAGTCCAGTGCTATGTATATTCTGCTGTATTGCAATGATCCATAAAATAAATCTCAAATATACATGATATATGCTGACTTCATTAATTACTTTATTTAAGTTATTAAATTTGGCCCTGATGATGATGGGTCCTTGACTCCAGAAGAGTCATCCTTTAACAAGAGAGGAAAAACCCCCAGTGGAGGAAACCTCTAGGGAACCAAGGTTAAAGGAGTGCCCTTCCCTTGGGCTGTGGATAGGTGAGAACAGAGACCGAGCCCGGAATCTGCCTCTTCTTACAGCCGATACCTCACCTGTGTCGTCGGTACACTTGGCTGCTGAAAGTCTGGTAAATGTCATATGACTGGATGAGAGCAGTCCAAGCCTGGAATCTGCCTCTTCATGCAGCAAGTAAGTCACTCTTCTGTGAGCATGCCTGACTGTGGAAAGTCCGGTAAATGTCATATCAATAAGTGAGAGCAGTCCAAGCCTGGAATCTGCCTCTTCATGCAGCAAGTAAGTCACTTGTCTGTGAACACATCTGACTGTGGAAAGTCAGGTAACTGTCATATCCATAGGTGAGAGCAGTCCAAGCCTGGAATCTGCCTCTTCATGCAGCAAGTAAGTCACTTGTCTGTGAACACGTCTGACTGTGGAAAGTCCGGTAAGTGTTATATCCATAGGTGAGAGCAGTCCAAGCCTGGAATCTGCCTCTTCATGCAGCAAGTAAGTCACTTGTCTGTGAACACGTCTGACTGTGGAAAGTCCGGTAAGTGTCATATCAATAGGTGAGAGCAGTCCAAGCCTGGAATCTGCCTCTTCATGTAGCAGGTAAGTCACTTATCATTGAGCATGCCTGACTGTGGAAAATCCAGTAAATGTCATATCCATAGGTGAGAGCAGTCCAAGCCTGGAATCTGCCTCTTTATGCAGCAGGTAATTCACTTGTCCGTGAACACACCTGACTGCGGAAAGTCCAGTAAATGTCACATCCATGGGTGAAAGTAGAGACCGATCCCGGAATCTACCCCGTTGTGCAGCAGGTAAGTCTCTTGTCTGTGAACATGTCTCGCTGCAGAAAAACTGGTAAGTGTCATATCCATGGGTGAATGCAGAGACCAATCCTGGAATCTGTGTCTGTTTTGCTTCATCACTGGTTGCCTGATCCTCACATGGTAGCCACCATGTAAAGGAGTTGTAGTGGAGTTGTCCCTTCCTGCTGGATTCCTTTTCAAAATAAAGAAAATAGAATTAAGCACTGTAGCTAAAGCACTGAAGAAATTACAAACTCATTTCTTTACTGTATCAAGTGTAATCATCCAAATAATGGGACAGGGCAGCAATAGTTAAACCCTGTGGCCTGCTGGAATGCTGTGATGAAGCATTGCACGTCAACCATTTAACAAGAGACAGTATTTGCAGAACACGTACACTGCACCTTAAATATCATGAAATCTCCCCTATTAGTGGCTGTAATAATTCCTCACCCAAGACCCCAGTCTTTTAATCAATGAACCTATTCCCATCACAATGGTGGGAACATGTTTCGTGGCTTAACAAATGCCGCCGATCATCATGAATTTGATGAGCTGAGGCTGCCACGCCACCCAACCTGCCCAAGCTCTGGCACTTCATCAGAACTGGGCGAAAATGGCGTGAGAATGCCAAAAGCCACAATATTTTAGCGCAGCCTGTAGTTTCACCAAAATGTTGTGACATTTCAAAGCTTTTTAATGTCAGAATACTGGAGTAAATGAGTTGATAAATCAGGACCCTAAATCCTTTTGAAATAAATCTAAGATGATCTTCTGATAAACTTTGAGCTGAGATAGTAAAACACTTACTTCTTTTTATAGAATCCTTCTTTGTTTCGGAAATATCTCATTTGACGTCCAGGTTGTGAGGACTCAGAATCATATATATAAACATATCGATCATCCGATTCTTGAAAGGAAACATTTTTCCCTTTGCTTTTATTTTTCATGGGATTTCTTCCTTTTAGAATAGACGGAGGTGTCTTTCTGTAGCCATCTAAGTCCGGATTAATCTTGGACTCTTTCACCTCCACTATACTGGCCTTGTGCAGCATTGTAATGTCTCCAGATGTACAGAAAATGTCAGATTCTCCTGTAACGCAAAATATTGAAATTAGATTTAATAAAATACAAAATTCTATGTGATTAAGATTATTAACACTTACAGGTTATTATAACTTCTAAATAGTATATTAGACTGAGAAAAGAGGGACCCAATCCCCAGAGAAAAGCTCCAGCAATTCAGAGAAAGCAAAGCTTAAAGAGCCACCCGGGGACTAAAGTGAGACCTGACTGGCCCAACGCTGCTCCCAGTCGGCTTCCCCCTGCGCTGCTGCACTTGCTGGACAGGTCTACTCTAATGAAAGATATGGGAGAGACCTGTCAGTCAAGGAGATGCCAGCTTGGGACAGCACCAGATTTGTCAAGTCTCTCCATGTGGTCACTGGTCAGCTCTGCAAAATATGTTTTCTACAGATATCTGATATTATCACCCCTAGAATGATGCATTGAATTATGACAACAGACGGGCTGAGTCTCTATAGCTATCAATATATTAACGGCTCGTTCACTGACAAGTTCCTATAGAAGACCATTTTTTAATTTATATATTAGGTTGTTTTTCTATTAAATCTATTTTACGAATGCTCGGAGAACTTACTGTCAGAGGAGGTGACTTCATCCTCATCTGGGCTGTTATCGATTATTACATCAGGGGGTCCAGGCACTGAGATCTTGTTGCCTGTGAGGACGTCTCTCTGTCCATTCCCGGGTCCATGAAGCAAATCACTAACGGTAATTGTTTTGTAGTCCTCACGTTTTCCTGTAACACAGAACATAGAAATCAACATTTCTAAAATAAAAGCTTCCATCATGTTTCTTGTGAATGCCCTGAGAACTTACTGTCAGTGGAGGTGACCTCATCCTCATATGGGCTCTTATCGATTATTACATCAGGGGGTCCAGGCACTGAGATCTTGTTGCCTGTGAGGATGTCTCTCTGTTCATTCCCGGGTCCATGAAGCAAATCACTAATGGTAATTGGTTTGTAGTCCTCACGTTTTCCTGTAACACAGAACATAGAAATCAACATTTCTAAAATAAAAGCTTCCATCATGTTTCTTGTGAATGCCCTGAGAACTTACTGTCAGAGGAGGTGACCTCATCCTCTTCTGCGCTCATATCGATTATTACATCAGGGGGTCCAGGCACTGAGATCTTGTTGCCTGTGAGGACGTCTCTCTGTTCATTCCCGGGTCCATGAGGCGAATCATCAATGGTAATTGTGATGTAGTCCTCACGTTTTCCTGTAACAGAACATAGAAATCAACATTCCTAAAATAAAAGCTTCCATCATGTTTCTCCTCTATGTCTAGGGCTATCACAATGTCTTTCTTATGTGTGGAATGGAAGTTGCTTTCTCATTTTAAGTATATGGAACCTCACACTGAGTCTCATAGGAAACCACTACCACAACTACACATAAGACATTTTGTGAGCCGACGAATCTGAATTGCGGTCATATGGTTCAGAAGACGACTAGAATGGCGCTGGTGCTATTTTGAATATTGCGCTTAGATCCTGCATTGCGCTGTCCCCTTTATAGTCCCAATCCTCGGGGTATTACATGAAAATGTAAACTATCTAGTAATATCAGCCGTATTCATCTATATATCGCTATAACAGTAAGGATTCTAACACCATCTTTTGGGATTATGACCCTTTAGTATTTTTATCTATTGGAGATAACTTGCTCCTCTTTTGTAACCGCGACCAAATGCAAATTTTTTGTGCTGATTCTCAAAAACCATCTTATTAATGGCCTCTTTTTTTCTGACATGAAAATGACATTGTTACTGTTTTCATTATTACTGTCCCCTCATCACACTTTTCTGGTGCATAATAGGGTCTGGGAGGGAGAGCCGACAAGGAGCGGGGGCGCCATATCGCAATATTAGGGTGTGAACCTCCGCAGAAAGGTAGGGGCATTTTTTTAGGCTGCTTTAGGGCCAGGCCCACTTCCCTCCTGTGACTCTATTATATCTATAAGTCCCCCCTTTTTATGATAATTTTGAATATAAATGTTATATATAGTAGGAGGGTCTTTTTTAGTTTAAGTTGTTGTAATTTTTTTGGCCCTCTCTCCCTCTGATTCAGTTTTGCAGATTTATCCGGCTGTAGTTACCATTTAGATTGGTGTTGTTCTCTCTAAAGTCATTGGCAGAATTTTGACTTTCAACGTCTTTCATTGGTTTCTTCTTTTTCAGACAACTATAAAAATGAAAAAATAAAAATCACATTGTAAATTACAAAGTAAAACATGTCTGTATTCTGCAGAATGTAAGAATGAAACATGTTATCTAGTCCTATCTGTAGAGAGATCACCAGTCAGTCATTTTGGTGTAGCAGAGCCAGGTAGGGCAGGGTTAAGTCCGAGCTTTGCAGGATTTGATTAGATGCACCCACTTAACTTTTTTTTTTTTACTACAGCCAGGACCTCTGTTCACTATTTCTGTCTGCTAGATGAAGCAGAGTCGAGTGTACTGGAGCTAGTGAGTGTTCAGCCAACATTTGAGCTTTAGCTGAGAGGAAGATGTGCCGGGATCTCTCTGTGAATGGAGACAGCATGGGTCAGCTAGGAAAGCTGAGCAGTCTGTGTGCAGGAGCGGCAGAGAACCGTTCGTCAGCTGCAGCCTGTATAGTATGAACCGTCCCCAGGAGTTGAACCCTTCTGTTTGGCACTGGAGGCTACTGGAACTCGTACTGAAGGGGATACCAAGACTGGTGGGATCGTGCCTCTTCTATGTATGAAGTTTGCTTTTGGAGAACGGACTGTAATCTGTTCAGGTGAGCTCACACTGACATATGGGCCCTGCTAAATGAATTATTTGCTCTGACACCTTTGTGCCTAGAAGAGGATGTTTTTGGTTTGGAATCCCTTGGAATTTTCTGAAAGCATTAAAACTGCACCGGTTTGACCGAAACAGCATTGACTATGTGAATGGTACCTAATGCCTATCTGAGAGCGTAACTCCCTACAAAGTCTAATATATGCCCATCAGTTACCCGCAGGGCACAGCTCCAGGGTGACGTGTGTGTGAGCCACAAGAGGCCTACACTAAAGTATTCCCATTACTGGAGTAACCTGAAGATGTGACATTTCCTCTACAGACTCCTGTGTAGCCCATAAATCATGACTTCCTATACTTACCCATAGATGATAGCAATGGGACGCATGAATACTGCGAGGATGAAGAGAATGGCGGCAGGTATAACAATCCTATAGACTGTATCCTCAGATGGTTTTGGAGGCATGGTGACATTCTCTAAAAAGAGAAAGAACATAAGTGATCAGGTAACCAGAGCTGGAATGTGTTCAGAAGTGGAAACCAAAACCCTGGACCGGGCGGCCTGAGGAGCCAAGTATGACTATTAACAGAGGGGAATTTAGTGTGGAAAATGATGGATTATTTTTATGTCATATCAATATATAATGTACAAAACAGAGATCTGCTCCTTTATATTTCTGGAATAGGGAACAAACACATGATGGGAGACGACACCTGTAATTACAAGTAACACATGAAGAATCCTCCATTCCATGTATGATGTGACGTCATCTAAATCTCCAGTCACAGAAGAGAAGTGACAGAACCCCTAATGACCCGGAGCCTGACGCTCATACACCGGGCCCTAATCATGGGTCCTAATAGTTTCTGGGGCCGGAGGTGAAATGTTCCATGTGAGGGACAGATCTGAGTTCTGAGCTGCTGATCGCCTGTCTCTTGTGGGCGCCTTCTGCTACATGTAGTAGTCGGTGCCTCCAGCCCGGAGAGAACAGTATTAATGCTCGGCGTCTCCTCTATGTGTTATTAGACTGGACCCTGGAAGTCAAACGGCATCTTTCCCCAATTCCACATTACATGGTAAAATGAAGAATGTAATTCACAACTACAACTCGTTCAGCAAAAAGATAAACAAGTCCTCATACGGCCATATGAAGGGAAGAAAGTTATGGCTCTTGGAAGAAGGAGAGGAGAAAAAAAGCCCATAAACGAAAATTGGCTGCAGAAGGAAAGGGGTTAACCCCGTAGTCAGAGTATATCTGGTAATGCGCTTACCTTCGTTAATCCTGATCTGCTCTAGTGATCGAGGGTTGCGGATAAAGATGGGAGCACCTTCCGCGGGTGCTAATAGCACGCTGAGAACTAGAAGTAGTCTAAACAGCATTGGAGCCTGGAGGAATATCGCTTACTGTGTACGGCACAATCAGCTTCTCCAGACAAAGCGTCTCACTGCAACATCGCTGGTTAGAACCAAGCATTCCGTGACATCACAGCTGGAACCCAATAGTGACATCATGGTGGGCGGGGCTACACATGAATGATGTCACAATTGGGGCTCATCCACTAAACGTTCCCAATGTATATAATAAGAATATACAAAAGAAAGAAAAGGAAAGAAGAAAAATAAATAACTCAAAAAGGAAAGAACACTTTTTTTCACATACTCACATTTATTATATTTTATGTACTTTTATACAACAGAAATGTGTTCCCATTTGGGAGAATAATCATTCTCACTTTCAGTCATTGACTTTTTTCAACATTCTTTACACATTTTTTCTTTTCACTATTTTGTTTTCCACTTTAATTGCATTTTTATTCATTTGCACATACGGTTCATATACACATAGAAGCTTTTCTCCTTTCTACCTTTTTACTAGGTTATTTCACTATCATTATCACTTACAGTCACAATTTTCTTTTTTTCCTCAATATCTTTCTCCCAATTCCCCTTCCCATTAAATATCACTATTCCCCTTTGTTCATAGTCATCAACAGCCATATTATCACAAAATATCTTCACCAACTCTTTTTCCAATGGTAAAGATGGTGGCCATGATTGTTGTGCACTGTCCTGACTGGCTAGCTGGTCCCACATCATGAGCCGTGATATTGTTGCACTTCATTGACGCGCTTCTTGCTGCCGGCCGGCAGCAGATGTCATGCCCATGCACACGCGGCAGCGCTCAATAAGGTGACGTTTTCCCTGATGACCCATTTGCAGCAGCTGTATTCGCACTTTATTAGCCAGCCGATACCCCTCCACCACACGTCCTGTCAAAGCGGAAGCGAAACGCGTGCTGGATTTGTGGCATGCTCACTTGGTCTGTATTATGCATATACTCTATCACGTCATTAATTATTAATACAGGATAAGTGAGGGCCCTGCTCGCAAGCTTACAACCTACAAGGAAATGGGAGGGGCGCAATAGGTGAGAAGCACTTGATATTTCAGGTCCAGCCATTATAATAGATAGGGGTTTTCATATAAAGCTGCACAATCCGGTCATCAACCAGTATGTTTAAATGCAGATATCAAGTTCGGTTTTCATGTGCATGGAGCCTGTGGAGTCAGATGAATAGGAGGGAGCATTTATTATCCTGGGTTGCTTTATGCATGGCATCATATAATAATGTAGGTTAATATTAAGATGAGCAGGACTCATGGGAGTGCGGGTTTGTCGGGTTCGGACAAACTTTAGTCCAAAGTTTGGTTCGAGTACCAGAACCTGACCAAAGCTTGACCCCGGACCTGAACCTCATATTAGTCAATGGGGACCTGAACTTTGATGCTGTAAAATGGTTTTAGTAAGGGCTACGAGTTCACTTAAGTAGGCAAAATGGGGGTAAGAGCACGACAATTGCCCTGCAAACAAATGTAGATGGAGAAATTACTTAAAATAACAAAATATTTAAAAAAAATCTTAAGCCAAAAGGCAGAAGTCCAAGTTGAAAAGTAGAGCAGTTCCTTGTGAGTGTATTTTACTGTATTTGTTAATAAATAAATGAAAAAAAACAATGTGGATTCCCCTATTTTTAATAACCAGCAAATGGAAAGCAGACAGTTGTGAGCTGTTCTTATTATTTAGGGTCCCACCTTATTTGTAATAAGTAGAAAAGGCAAAGCAGACAACTGTGAGCTGAAATTAATAGGATGTGAAGCACCATAGTTATTGGGCCCTTCCCAGCATAATAAGACCAGCTCACTTGCAGTATAAGCCAGTGTAGGCCTGAACTTTTTTGCTGTAAAATGATGGTTGAAAGTGGTTGGGGGTTGCAAAAGGAAGTAAAATTGGGTTTGGAGCAGGACAGCTGCTCTGCAAACAAATGTGGATAGCAATTTCACTTAAAATTACAGAGAATAATAAAAAAAAATATAATTATCTTGAACCAGGAGGCAGATGCCAAAGTGAAGAGGTGTAGATGGATGTGGCAGTGTAAGTGGAAGAAGCACGGGAGGAGGTATCCAACACTGTTTTTGTGGAGTTTTTGTTTTTTAGGGAAATTGCTTTAAAGTTTTGTTACGGTAATTGCTGGGTTCTGTAGGTGTACTATACAGTGGGTAAGGAAATTATTCAGACCACTTTATATTTTTCACTCTTTGTTTCTTTGCAGCCATTTGGCAAATTCAAAAAAGTTCATTCTTTTTCTCATTAATGTACACTCTGCACTAGAGTTGAGCGAAACGGGTCGAAAAAATTGAAAAGTCGCCGACTTTCGCCAAAGTCGGGTTTCATGAAACGAAACCCGACCTTAGCGTGAGGTCGGCCACGAGGTCGGCGACTTTAGCAGCAAAGTCGCGATTCAAAAGATGCTTGAGCGCCCTTTTTGCAGCCAATCATGAAGAACGGACACTGTGGGCAACGTGATGGCATAGGCAGCGGTCACCACCATCTTGGAGAAGGGCATGCAAGTGATTGGCTTGCTTTGTGGGGCATCACAGGGGTATAAAAGGGTGGGGATGCCGACCGCCATGTTACTCATGCTGATCTCAGAATAGGGAGTGCTGCTGCTGGTGATTCTGTAGGGAGAGCGTTAGGCAGGGAAGAAGATACCAAAAACTGATTCTGCTGCTAGCGACTTTGCCTGTACAACACACCAGTCACTGTGCAGTGCAAGGGGAGGCTATATTTGGTGCCTCAGCTCTGTTGATTATTAGGCTGCCTTTTAAGGCTACCTGGTAGCTGCATTGCTGTGTGCACACTGCTGAGCAAACTGCTTTTTTCAAAGCAATCCAGATTTTATTGTTTTGTCCTTGTGAGTTACTGAGCATTCATTTTTCACACACCGTACAGCGGTGTACGCTCCTCACACAGTACCGTGTAACGGCTGTTATCACGGCCACAGTGAAGCTATCTGTGTGTGACTCTGTAAGGATAAGTCAAGGAGTTGTTCCGTTCTTACAGACCTCCACCTTATAGTTTGGTCTGGTTTTCAAACAGTTCAGTATATTTGCTGTTTGATTACATTCAAAACTATAGAGAGGCAGCGTGTGTCAGTCCGTATCCAAAAACATGGAGCTTGACAATTTTACATACACCGGACAGCGGTATTCGTGCACGCTCTTCTCTCAGTACCGTGTAACGGCTGTTATCACGGCCAAATTGAAGCTAAGTGTGTGACTCTGTAAGGAAAAGTCGAGAAGTTGTTCCGTTCTTTCAGACCTACACTCTAGGGAGATTCCAGTTCTGCCCAATTCTATATACACCTTGTAGTTTGTCATACACTAGGCAATTTCTGCCGGTCACATTGCGGTGTTAAATAAACAGGGCTTGACTGAATCCAACAGAGTCCTGAAGTGTAGAGACATTCCAATTCTCCACAGTCCTCTATACACCTTGTACCTTGTTTTAAAGTACCAGAGAGTTGGTGGAAATTTGTGTACATTTTTCCAAAAAAGGAGGAAGTGTGGTGGAAGAGTCCATGGAAGTGGGCGGGGTTTGGCAGCTGGTAATGATGGTGTTGGATCTGCTGGTAGTGGCAAAAGCAAAATAGCACCTAATGCAGGAGGTGTTGAGGCTGCGTCATAGTCTGGCTCCACAAGGCCTCGAAGGCTCCCTTTTCTCTGTGAAGGTAAACCGCTTCTAAAGCCGGAGCTTCATGTACAAGTTTTGGCTTGCATTGCTGACTCAGCCTCAAGCTCTATTGCCTACTCTTCTGAAGTTTTAAAAAATAAAAGCACTGAGTCGTCATTGGAGGCTCATGGTCATGAACCACATCTTTCCTTGTGTCCTTCACCCCTACCAAAATTGAAGGATGCGGCAGGCCACACTACAGATTACTCCATGGAGCTGCTTTCACATACCATGCCTGGGTTATCAAGTCAAATCGTGAATTACCCTGTCAAAGATGAATCTGACATGGAGTGCAATGATGCACAGCCACTGATAGATGATTCTGCTGGTACATTTACTCAGAGCACTACATTGTCCTCGCTGTGTACTGAGACAGAATCTGATCCAGATGAAACTCAGGTGCCCCTTCCCACATACTATACCACCATACATGGTGCCACAGAGGAAGGTGCACATGACATTGAAGACGAGGTGATGGATGACCCAGTTGTTGTCCCATATTGGCATCCATTGGGGCTAGAGTGTGCCGCTGCCAATAGCTCACAAGAGGACGAGGAGCATCCGCAGAGGGCATCGACATGGCAACAGTTGTTATCTGGCAGGCCCGGAGCAGTCCAAAAACGGGTTACAAAAACCCAAAAAATTGCAGGACAACTTGGCCAGATGGTCCAAATAGCACAGCGTGCAAGGCCTCAAACTGTTTTCCCTAGTAGGAAGAGTGCAGTGTGGCACTTTTTTGAACAAAATCCTAATGATCAGGCAAAGGTTATCTGTAAGAAGTGCGTAAAGACCTTTAGCCGAGGGAAAAATCTGAGAAATTTGAATACCAGTTGCATGCTAAGACATTTAACCACCATGCACTTGCAAGCGTGGACGGACTACCAAAACTCACGTACCACATGTGCTGCTGCTCCCAAAGAAGGTAGTCAGCAACGCAACATTGTTTCCCCCACTGTAAGTCCACCGGTTAGCACACCGCCAGCAGCAAATGTTGAGTTGTCGTTGCAAGGGCTAATCAGTCAGGGAATCACACTCTTATTGCAACGAAAGACTGAATCTAGGCCATCAGAAAGAACACCAACTCCATCACCATCATCAACCCTCTCTCAGTCCACCATGTCCACCGCTAGTTCCACCATATGCAGCTCTCAAGTCCAGCTCACCCTTCCAGAGACTATGAGTAGGACAAAAAAGTACTCATCCTCTCATCCGCGTACACTGTGTTTGAACGCCCACATTGACAAACTAATCTCGTTGTAGATGATGCCCTATCGGTTGGTTGAAAGCGCAGCTTTCCGCGAACTAATGGCCTACGTAGTACCACGCTATGAACTACCAAGTCGCCACTTCTTTTCTCGCAAAGCCATCCCAGCCCTCCACCTTCATGTGAAAGACTGCATTGTCCATGCACTCAAGCAGTCAGTGAGTGGAAAGGTGCACCTCACAACTGATGCATGGTCCAGTAGGCATGGCCAGGGCCGTTACGTATCCATCACTGCGCACTGGGTTAATGTGGTAGATGCAGGGTCCACAGGGGACAGCGGTGGTGGAACAGTGCTGCCTAGCCCACGGTATAGGAAACAGTTGGCTGTAGGCGTTCGGCCCTCCTCCTCCTCGAAAGCTGGTCCACAGAGCGCAGTCGCAAGAGCACTGCATCCGCAGCTGACAATGTTGCAAACGAGGTGTCCCCCTATCGATCAGCTAGTGGAAAGCGTCAGCAGGCTGTGTTGCAGATGATATGTTTGGGCGACAGACACACCGCGGAGGTACTGGCCGACTACTTTCAGCGACAAACTGAGTCATGACTGGGCAGTCTACATCTTGAGGCATTCAAGGTAGTTAGTGATAACAGCTGGAATTTTGTGGCAGCCATAGCCCTTTCAAAACTCAGACACATACCTTGCTTGACTCACACCTTCAAACTGGTGATGCAGTGCTTCCCCACTAATTATTCGGAGTTAACAGGCCTGCTCCAGAAGGTTCGAAGACTGTGCTCGCACATCCGCCGGTCGCCGGTACACTCCAGTCGTATGCATAAGCTGCAGCGATTGATCCACCTTCCCAAGCACCGCCTAATTATCGACGCTGCAACAAGGTGGAACTCCACCCTGCACATGGTTGAGTGGCTGTGCGAACAAAGGCTGGCCGTATTGCATTTGTGGGAGGATACACGGGCAGGCACTTTGAGGGCAGACATGGAGTTGACAGGTGTGCAGTGATCGAAGCTGAAAGACCTCTGTAAAGTCCTTCAGTGTTTTGAGGAATGCACACGGCTGGTAAGCGCAGACGACACCCTCATAAGCATGAGGATCCCACTTATGCATCTGCTCATGCAAACTGTGACACACATTAAGGAGCAGGCGTCTGCAGCCGAGGTTGATGAGGAGGAAGAGGAGGAGGGAAGCCTTGATGACAGTGAGCCATTGTCTGGTCAGGGAACTGTCGTGGACGAGGTGGAGGAAGAAGAGGACGAGGAGGAGGAAGATGATGGGGATAATTATTTAGGGGAGGAGGATGCTTCTCGTAGGGCAAGAGAAAATATTGGCTTTGCAAGGTCTGGTACTGGGTTTGAGCGTGATTGGAGGGATGTGGATCTGCCTGAAAGTGCTCCTCCACCCAGCACTCGCAGTGCATCATTGACACCTGGAACATTGACCCACATGTCAGATTATGCCTTGCAGATCCTAAAAAGGGACTCCCGCATTGCCAAAATGATGAACGATGATGACTACTGGTTGGCCAGCATCCTGGATCCACGCTATAAAGGCAAATTCCAAAACATCATGCCACAGGAGAACCTTGACCTAATATTGGCTAATAAACAAGCTGCTCTGGTAAACCGGTTGGTTGAGGCATTCCCAGCACACAGCAGCGGTGAAGGTTCTCACACAAGCCGTAGGGGCCGGGTGCAACTTGGAAGAGGTGTTCGTGGTGCACACATCAGAAGTGGCGTTGGAGACAGGGGTTTCATGACCATGCTGTGGACGGATTTTTCAAGTCCCGCTCACACGACTGGTAATACTGCATCAATTGAAAGTGACAGGAGACAGCACTTGTCAAGTATGGTTACAAACTACTTTTCCTCCCATATTGATGTTCTCCCTCACAGGTCATTCCCATTTGACTATTGGGCAGTTAAACTGGACACCTGGCCTGAATTGGCACAATATACCTTACAGGAGCTCACTTGCCCAGCTGCAAGTGTGCTATCGGAAAGAGTCTTCAGTGCTGCTGGATCAATACTGACAGAAAAAAGGACCCATCTGTCAACCCAATATGTGGATGATCTAACCTTCATTAAAATGAACCATGCATGGGTTTCCAAGGATTTTGTCCCACCTTACCCTTATGACACATATGTTGCCAGAAAAATTGTTTTCTTTGGTCCGCCTGTTCCTGGGACTTGACCAATTTCGCCTTTAGCAGCAGGTGAATGTCCCACATCAACATATGGCATTTTGTAAACCTCCCTAACTGGGCAGCCTCCTCCCCCTGGGCCGGGGTCACCACCGAACGCACGCAACCGTGCAAGTGCCGTTGCCCTGGACAGGTGGGTGGGCCGAGTCGTGGGCTCGGGACTGACACAGGGTCCCTCATAGTGCAATCAAGTGTCTCTGATGGTGGGGGTGCACACCCGCCATCAGACACACCGCCGTACTATGAGGGGCCCAGTGCCAGTGCCGACCTCCACGAGTGGGCCCCCCTTGCTTGGGCAGGGCCCCAGCATTTGCAATGTTTTCATCTCCCTGCTCCTCCGCTGTGTAGTCTGGGCTGTCAAATCCATCACTGGGACTGCCACTTCAAATTTGGTGAACTGATACAAGATGATGGTTAAGACGTAGCTATGCCCTGTCCCGCTGGCCGGGATCTAGCTTCAGATGATCAATGGCTTCCATTTCTTATGGACGTCGACTTACAATGAGATGCAGTGGTGGTTTCTCATCAGCTTTAACAGTTTTCCTACCCACAGACGTGTGACATTCTAGCGCACATTTTTAAATGTGCCCTCCCTCTCATGCCAATCCAATTGAATCGCCTACAGCCTGTGGCTTCTGTGTTTTGCACTCCAAAGTTACGTGAGAAATCATGATAGGCAATGAGCACCATGTTTACATCTGTCCCTGTGATCAAAATTGGATGGATATGAGTAACGGTGATGGGATCAACGGTACTGCGATACAGCAACACTTTCTTCACAAAGAAAGGTTTTTGCTGTGTCCACACACTAATTAATTGAGGGTCAGCATCGCCTCTGAGAATTGTGACGGAAGTTGTTCCCGTGAATAGTAATTCGTAGATTTCTGCAATCACTAGACTTTAGGTCAATAATTGTATGCATCTCATTTCCTATTGCAGAGAGTCTGGGCTGTCTTACTGAGACAGAAATATAAATGAAGATTTAAAAATACCACCAAAAGTGTATCATGGTGTACGCTTGAAATACATTTCCTTTTTTCTAATTTTTAGATTGTTGTGTAATCCATGCAGAGAACATGGAGATTTTAAATGTTTAAACTATGCTCTATATAGCTGATATCCAGTGATAATGTACCGTATCTCAACTTTGTACAATCTGGTCAAATCCATACTGGGCCTGAGACCGTCTGAGCCTGCCTCCTGATTGATACACATAGGTTTTTAATGTGCAAACTAGGCACCATATATACGTGTTATCCGTTGTAACTGTACCCTTTATCAACTTTCTTGAATCTTGTAGAATCCATACTGGGCCTGAGAATGGCTGCAGAGCTGTTAAGCAAGCTACAGCACCTGTGGTTTGGACACGTAATGTTTTGCATTTTTTCTGGAATGGCGGTTAGGCCGAAATCAGTAATTGCTGTTGACCTGCACTTACTGGGAAATCATCGTTTGCGGAGAATAATTGGAATCCCAGATCCCCATCACTGACGGTGTTCAGCGGGTTATCTGCACCTGTAAGCGACAAAAGCTGGTCCTTTCAGTGTAGCGCGCATGTAGCCCCGGACATGGAAGGCCATGATAGCCCTGTTATTACTCGATCGCGCATGCCAGAGCCTCGCGTATCCCTCTAGTAAGCTTTACACGTACCGCGGGGGCATGCCGAAGTCTCGTTCGTTAACGTAATAAAGCGGACAAATCGCTAGCACAACTACTAACGGATAAACCACACCACACACAGAATCGACAAAGCTTTCAATGTGTGCATCTTTTTGTGAAGTGGCATGGTTGTGGTTTCCCCGGTGGAGTCCAATTAAGCCGCAGGCTCCACTCCTGGTGGTGCCCTATTGGACATTCCTTTAAGGTTCAGCTTTGCATCCATACTGCCCCCAGAAACAAACTCTTTGCCTTCATGGACGCTGTTTTGAGGTTCGTGGGAATAACGCCGCCCGATCGCCAGTTGCCATAATTTATTGGTGGGAAGTACGACGGAATATGATCGTGTTCATTTTCAGATTTTGGTTTTCTTTTTTACATTTTTATTCCAGCCTTTCTTGACTTCATAAGGGCATGACAAGCCTATATCTGTGTCTCCTCCACCTCCTCCTTTTACTCCTCCACCTCTTTTGTAAGTGTAGTTGCCCTTTTCCATATGTTATTTTTGTCTTCTGAGCATTTTGTCGGCTTTGGGACACCTTTTAAGGTATTTTGTAATTGTTTTCTATGTGTTTGTGTTTGCCTGCCATTGTTTTCAGTGTGAGATTGACAATTATCCTTTGACTGAATAGAGCTGTACGCTTCTGATACAGTGCCATATATGTGATGTTATTTTGTGTCTATTTTGTGCTAAATTTGGAAGTTTGGTGGAAGAGGCCGCGGACGTGGGCATGGGGGGGGCCAGCTGGTGCTGATGGTGGTGGTGGTGCATCTGCTGGTAGTGGCAAAAACACAATAGCAGCTAAGGCAGGAGGTGTTGAGCCTGCATCATGGTCTGTCTACGGAACGCCTGGAAGGCTACTGTTATGAGCGGTGGAACGCACTAAATAAAATTAAAATAAAGTGCGTTCACCGCTCGGGGTCCACCGTGCGGTAGATGACAAAACCGCTGCTGAAAGAGGCAGGGCACTCAGGCGGAGATGTGCACAGGACTTTAGCTGCAGTCAGTGCACTAAAGCAGACTCTGTTATATGCACAGAACTGCCAACAAAACATAAATACCGCTGAGTCTGTTTAGGGTCACAGACTTCAGCGATGTGGACACGGTATTAAAGCTCACAGAAATAGCCTTAAACACCAGGACTATCCCCTCTAGACCTACCGTAAAACTTAAGGTATGAGGTGTTGCAACTGCGAACACCCGGGAGGCTGCAACCGCAGCGCGGCGTGAACAGAGCCGCAAGCAAGGCGCTGCAAGGACGCTGGCGCAATGCAGGACGCTTAGCTGCTGCAAAAGGTATGGCTGGACCGCGCTGGCGCTAGCGCTGCTACTGGCGGCTGCCCAATCAGACTGTCCCGAGCACATAACGTGCATGCCCGAATGAATTTTTTGAAGTCTCGAGCTTTATGGGGCCACCAATACGCTCCAGCCAAGGTGTATATGAGCCGACATGTTTTATAAAAAAAAAAGCCATTTTATAAAAATAAAGTGAACTTTACTGTTGGAACTGGTGAAACATATATACAGCAGGCATCAGGTACAAAGTTTCTTTTCACATCTTCGGTTTTACACAGAGGCACAGGCATGGCGGTCACATGTGACAGCATCACAACATTTCAGCAATAAAACATAGGTGACTAGACATAGGTTACACCCCCATTACTAACCCTATAGTGAAATGTAATAAAGACAAGCAGCCCCATACTATGATGTTCCCAACTCCAAACTTCACTGTTGGTATGGTGATTTTGGGGTGATATGTACTCCCTTTTGACCTCCAAACATGGTGTGCATTATGGCATCCAAAGAGTTCAATTTTGGTCTCATCTAGGCAGACTATATTGTCTCAGTATTTCACAGGCTTGTCTAAATGTTGTGGAGGAAACTTTAAACATGCCTGAACATGCTTTTTATTCAGCAATGGAGTCTTGTGTGGTGAGCGTGCATAGAGGCCATGGAGGTTCAGTGCATTACTTATTATTTTATTTAAAACTAGCTGAAGTGCCCGGCGCTGCCCGGGCATAGTAACTAACTGTGGCTAGTTATAGCAAATTATAATTATCCTCCATCACATAGTCCCGTGCCCATATACCCATCATGTATATCCACGATCCCATAGTCGAGTGCCCATATACCCATCACACATCCTCCATCCCATAGTCCCGTGCATATATACCCATCATACATATCCTCCATCCCATAGTCCCGTGCATATATAGCCATCATACATATCCTCCATCCCATAGTCCCGTGTCCATATACCCATCATGCATATCCACGATCCCATAGTCGAGTGCCCATATACCCATTATACATCCTTCATCTAATAGTCCCATGCCCATATACCCATCATACATATCCTCCATCCCATAGTCCCGTGCATATATAGCCATCATACATATCCTCCATCCCATAGTCCCGTGTCCATATACCCATCATGCATATCCACGATCCCATAGTCGAGTGCCCATATACCCATTATACATCCTTCATCTAATAGTCCCATGCTCATATACCCATCATACATATCCTCCATCCCATAGTCCAGTGCATATATACCCGTCATACATATCCTCCATCCCATAGTCCCGTGCCCATATACCCATCATGCATATCCTCCATCCCATAGTCAACCATTATAACATCATAATGAGCGGCGGCAGGTCTTGCAACCTATGATGACATCAGCGTCGCCATGGCAACCACTATGACATCATAATGAGGGGCGTGGCTTGACGGGCACACACTTTTTCCCCAGTATGTAGATAGGGGCAAAATTGTTTGGTGAATTGGAACGCGCGGGGTTAAATTTTCGCCTCACAACATAGCTTAGGACGCTCTCGGGGTCCAGACGTGTGACTGTGCCAAATTTTGTGGCTGTAGCTGCGACGGTGCGGAAGCCTATCCTGGACATACACACATACACATACATGCACACATACATACACACTTTGAGCTTTATATATTAGATAATTGTATCTGCTGATTCAAGTCCATTTTGTAGTTTTCCACTGCTCTTGAACAACTCTTCTGATAATTCTTTCCACTACTCTGAAATCCTGCAAGGAGCACCTGATCTTACCTGGTTTATAGTGAAATTATCTACTTTCCATTTACAGATCATGACCTCAAAAGTGTTCACTGGAGCATTCAGTAGTTTAGGAAGTCTTCCGTCACCAATGCCATCAGTAGGTTTTGCAACAATAAGGTTAAGAAGGTCTTGAGACAGCTCACTTGTTTTACCCATTATGAGCTATTTCTTGTGTGGCACCTTGGTAATGAGACACCTTTTTTTAGGCAATCAGTTGAACCAGCTGATATTATTTTTCACTAGCAGGATTGCTTTTTAATTACCAATAGATTTTAGCTGGTGTCGTGGCTTTCCATGGCTTTTAGCACCTCTCTTTCTTCCTGTGTTCAATATTTTTTTCTGTGTCATTTTTACATTCTTACACATAATTTATGGACATCTGTGGTTTGATCTCTTTGCCTTTGTGGGTTCAATGGGTTGTTAACGACAAATATGACAAATATGTGTTTAGAAATATGTTTACTTAGAAAATGGTGATGTATTCAATACTTATTTCAAGCGCTGTATGTATACACATACACACACCTCTTTAGTTGATAAATCACACATAGCATTTGTAACATACTAAGTGAACAAGGTCCATTACAACACACTTTTATGAATCCCTATAAAGGCAGCAAAGGAACGAAAGAGGATAGTAATATAAGTCTAAATCAACATAATAATTTTGAACTTTCGAAAAGATTGTGCAAAAATCCTGCACTGTGTTCCTCTACAGCCCCAGGTTTATATATATTACTGTCATCTTTAGGGCTCATACTCACTTGTGAGAGACTCGTACCATTCTCATGCGAGTATCTCGCATGAAAACCTGGCACTGCCACCGGCACTCGGACAGTAGCGTGCGGCTTCGTGTATTTCTATGCCGCCGCCGCACGCTCCAGTGCCAGTGCTGGCGGCAGTGCCAGGTTTTCATGCCAGAGGCTCTCACGAGAATGGTGCGAGTCTCTCACAAGTGAGTATGAGCCCTTAGGCTGGTTTCACATTAGCGCTTTTGTGCGCAGCGCATCGGGCGCACCAGTGCGCATGCGCACTGCGTACCTATATTTTACATGATGTGCGCATGGTCTTGCGCATATTTGCGCTTTCGTGCGCATGCGTTTTTTTGTCTTTTGCGCCAGGCGCGTCAGACGCAACATGTTGCATTTTTGGTTCCGCCCTGTCTCGTTAAAACAACGCATGCGCACGGAATGCGCACGGAATGCGCAAAAACACCACATTGGAGCCTATGGGAGCGCAATACTTGCGCATGGTCTTGCGTTTTTATGCGCATGCGTTTTTTACATAAACATGACTGAAATTTGGTCTAGACAGTAAAAAAAAAAAATTGAACCAAGGTGATAAAATGGTGTGGGCACTGGGATTCCACAATACTTTAAGGATTGCTCACTAGTGGACACACAGCACAAGCTGCACCAATGTAAGTATGAAAAACCTAATGTCTGGCTGAAATTTCAATACATTTCTATGTACTTATGTCTCTTTTTTTTTTTATTGCAGCATGTCTTCATCTGGTGAAGAATATGTCCCCGGGACAGGGCAAGAGGCAGAAGAAGTGAGTACTATGCTTCCGTATGGATTTGAAAAAATAAACACATGTGATTAATTTTTTTGGTTTAATTTTCAGAGCTCATCCTCCATCACGCCACCACCACCGGAGGAACGGCAGGAGCAGCAAGGCCAAGTGCGGGCGGGTAGACGTGATGTAAGTACAGACGGACTGTTTTTTTTTTTTTTTACTTATTTTCTAGTCTGGTTTTTTTTTTTTTTTTTTTTTTGGTATTTTTTAGTTTTTTTTTTTTAAATTTTCATGGTTGTTTTTTTCGATGTTTGTTGTTTTTTTTCCATTTATTTCCATTTAAAACAAATAATTTTTTCATGGATTGTTTATCAATATCTAGGGCTCAAAGTGTGTATGTGTGTGTGTGTGTGTTTGTGTGTGTGTGTGTGTATGTTTGTTTGTTTGGGTATATGGGCACGGGACTATGGGATGGAGGATATATATGATGGGTATATGGGCACGGGATAGAGGATATGTATGATGGTATATGGGCACGGGACTATGGGATGGCGAACATGTATCATGTGTATATGGGCACAGGCATATGAGATGGCGAATATGTATGATGGGTATATGGGCACAGGACTATGGGATGAAGGATATGTATGATGGAATATGGGCACGGGACTATGGGATGGAGGATATATATGATGGGTATATGGGCATGGGATGGAGGATATGTATGATGGTATATGGGCACGGGACTATGGGATGGCGAATATGTATGATGGGTATATGGGCACAGGCATATGGGATGGCGAATATGTATGATGGGTATATGGGCACAGGACTATGGGATGGAGGATATGTATGATGGAATATGGGCACGGGACTATGGGATGGAGGATAATTTTAAATTTCTATAACTAACCACAGTAGTTACTATGCCCGGGCAGCGCCGGGCTCTTCAGCTAGTTATCGATATTTTTTTTTTTAAAACCTTTCAAAGATTAATGTTTGTCTTTCTTTTCTAGGCTCCACAGCGGGAGGAGGACCTCGCCCTGGACAACGACGAGCTCATCCGTCTAGTCCAGGAGCGAGTCCCGTTGTGGGACACCCGTCACCAACTGCACTCGGACAACGTGGTGATCCGGCGGCTCTGGAACGAGGTGGCCGCATCGCTGATGGATGGCTGGGACAACGCCTCTCCCCGGGTCCGCAAGGATTTTCGTAAGTATTTAAATGCAGTGTGATGCAGCAGTGATCTTGGCCGGGATCACCCAACTGTGTGTGATGCTATTAACTCCATGGAGTTTCTATCATCACACACAGTTGGATGATCACAGCCTCCAGTGCATAGTCTTACTTTTTTTCTTTTTTTTTTTTTTTCCATCACAGTGAACAAAGTCAGAACCCGTTGGCGCTCGATGAAGGACCGCTTCAACAGGGATATCCGTCAGGAGAATAAGGTTCGCAGTGGTGCTGCGGCAAGGACCGGCACGAAGTACCGATACCATCGTGCCTTGGCATTTTTAAGACCGGTCCTTGCCTCCCGAACGTAAGTATTTTCTAGTTGTATTGTGTTTTATTCTGTGCTTTTCTATTCCACAGGAGTTGGCGATTGTTAATTTATGGTAGTAATTTCTTTCTTTTCTTTTCACAGCACCTGGAGCAGCACCCTGCAACCTGGTCCCGAAGCGGTCCTTCATCAAGCTGCCCCGGACCCCTCCCAGCCATCCATCAGCGAGGAAGCACCTTGCAGGTCTGCACCACAGTCATCTGGAGACCAGGAAGCTGGTCGCTCAGGTGTTCCCCTGTCCCAGGTCTCTGCCACTGGTTTTGCGGGCACTTCCCGCCAGCAGCGGCAGAGGACCTTGGACAGGCCTCTCATGCCCGAGTTCGTTGAATTGAGCTCGGTCTTTCAGAGTAGCCTCAAGGCACTCTCCGATAGACTTGAGAGTGGTTTCCTCCTTTTGGACCAACGCTACAAGTCTATCGAGGGTCGCCTTGAGCGCCTGGAAGTCGACCTCGCCAGACCAGCGCATCATTTTTATACCCAAATAGCTCGGGACACGGCGGAACACCTTACCCCTGACCTCCAGTTGACTGTCATGCAGGCCTGCAACAATGCTTTTATGCAGGCTATGCAGCAGAGTAGGATTATGCAGCAGTCAGTGGTGGCATTTCCACCTGTGCCACCACTGACTCGTTTTACAGCATTACCTACTTCTGCTGCATATCACTGCACAGCCACCACACTTCCAAGCCTCGCCGGACACCAATATACCGCCCCAAGTCCGAGTGCAGCTGGACACTTACCCGCCAACACCATGCCAAGCGCTGCTCCTGCCTGGCCCACCACTGCTGCCGCCACCACCACTGGATGGCCCGTCGTCACCACCCCTGCCTTGAGCGCCGCAACCACCACCACCAGCGGGAGGACCACCCCGGTATGGACCGCCACAGCCACCACGCCTGCATGGACCGCCACCACCACCACCACCACCACCACCTCGGAGCAGCATCAGCTGGGGGACCCGCATTCAATATTTACGGCCCCTGCCAGGACATCCACCACCTCCAGCATGCCACAGCTGGAACAAGATCCTGGCAGGCGGTCAACAAGTGCCAGGCGGTCCCCCAGCTCCAGCCAGTCCCCAGCCTCCAGGCGATCCAGAGGCTCAAGGCAGTCCAGAGGCTCAAGGCGGTCCAGAGGCTCAAGGCGGTCCCCGGGGTCTAGCCAGTCCTCAGGCTCAAGCGAGGACAGCAGGAAGACGACGGGCCACCGTCCTAAAAAAACAAAGAGGAGGACTCTTACCCTCCCTCCTCCCTCACCTCCCACTTCACAACTTTCCTTGCCTCAGCTCCCTTCCCCCACTTCTTTGGTTCCTCCTTCCCCTAGAATCCCTTACTCCACCCAAAGCCGTTCCTCATCCCTCCACACCCCCCAGTTTCCAGCAACTAAAAAATAATTTAAATAAATGTTATATTTTTTTTTTCAAAATAATGTTTGGTTATTGTGTCTTTCGCCGCCTGCACACACTGCGCCCTAGACTATGGTTTGTTTTTCTTTACTTTCTACCGGATGGTCAGCCATCCAACTCTGAAAGGGATACTATATTTCTATATATAAATACTAAATATAGTATCCCTTTCAGAGTTGGATGGCTGACCATCCGGTAGAAAGTAAAGAAAGGGAAACCACCAAAAAAAAAAAAAAAAAAAAAATATATATATATATATATATATATAAAAATAAATATATATATATATATATATATAAATATATATATATATAAATATATAAATATATATATATAAATATATATATAAATATATATATATAAATATATAAATATATATATATAAATATATAAATATATAATATATATTTATATAAATATATATTTATATTTATATATATATATATTTATATAGATATATATTTATATATATATAAATATATTTATATATATATATTTATATATATATATATATATATATATATATATTTATATATATATATATATATATATATATTTATATATATATATATATATATATATTTATATATATATATTTATATATATATATATATTTATCTATATATATTTATATATATTTATATATATATATTTATATATATATATATATTTATATATATATATATATATATAAATATATATATATATATATATATATATATATAAATATATATATAAATATATATATATATATATATATATATATATATATAAATAAATATATATATATATATATAAATATATATATATATAAATATATATATATATATATAAATATATATATATATATATATTTATATATATATATATATTTATATTTATATATATATATATATATATATTTTTTTTTTTTTTTTTTATGGTGGTTTCCCTTTCTTCAATTTAACCTGGGCAGATGAGTAGTGGAGTTTATTAAGACACAGTACACTGGGTACAGGTATAAAAAACCATGTATTTTATTTTTAACAAACAACAAAACTATTAAACCATTTGATCCTGCCATGCTACACGACCAACATCGGATAAAAAGTAGTCCGCAAATTGGTCCCTCATTTGGGCAACTTCGACTGAGGACCGAAGAGGGTGCTGAGTAAAATCTGGCAAAGGGTTGGCAGCAGGCTCATCCATGTCAAAGTTCGGCCGCTCCTTTGCCATAACAAAATTGTGGAGAACCACGCATGCCTTCACGACCTCATCAACTGTTTCCATTTTGAGATTGATGGCGGTGCTGAGAATTCGCCATCTGGACACTAGAATGCCAAAGGCGCACTCTACAGTCCTGCGAGCCCTCGTAAGCCTGTAGTTGAAAATTTTCTTGCGGTGGTCCAAGTCACGGCTGGAGTACGGCTTCAGCAGGTTTGGGCACATCTGAAATGCCTCATCCCCAACCACTACAAATGGCAGTGGTGGAGTTTGGGTTTGGGGAAGAGGCCGTGCCAGTGGAAAATTGAAATGGTTGCCGTACAACCTCCAGCCCATATCAGAGTTCTTAAAAGTCTGTGAATCGTTGCCCCGTCCGAATGCCCCTATGTCCACCGCCACAAACCGGCAGTCTGCATCCGCAATGGCCATTAGGACTGTGGAAAAGTACTTCTTGTAGTTGTAGTACTCGGAGCCACTTCTTGCGGGTTTTGTGATGCGGATGTGCTTCCCGTCCACCGCTCCTAGGCAGTTCGGGAAATTGCAGACTGCCCAGAATTTCTCCGATATTTGAAGCCACTTTTCGGCAGTGGGCAATGGCAGAAACTCCGGACACAGAACATCCCACAGAGCCCTGCAGGTGTCGGCAACAATCCCAGATAAAGTTGAGATTCCCAGCCGGTACTGGAAATGCAGGGATGAAAGACTCTCTCCAGTTGCCAGGAACCTGCCAAACATAAAAAGAAAAAATAATTATATTTCTGTCTTGGGTATTACTAAAAACACTGAAAATAAAAAAGTACATGGCCTAACTATTTTGCATGTTTTTTTAATACAACATAGCAAAAAAACATTTTATAAAGGCTTGGGATTAGTACATGCCAGAAGAAAAACCATTATGCAAAAAAGCAATTTCACAAAAATAATGTTAAAAATCAATAGCCAAAAAAAACCTAATTTTTTGGACCAAAAAAAAAAAAAAATAAAAAGCCAAAAAAATTATGCAAACATAACAACATACATACCGTAAGGTGACAAGGAGCCTTTCTTCGGGAGGAATGGCACGCCGGAGCTGAGTGTCCCTTCTCCGGATGTTTCCTTCAACCATACCCAGCAAGTCAAGGAAGCTTTCCTGGGACATCCGTGTATAGTCAGCAAATTTCTCCGGGTTTTCCTGTAGCTCGCTGTACAGCGTGTGATATGCTCCACGGCTTGGCCGGAGTTCGATGATTGGATGCCTCCAAAACCGACGCCGCTGCTGTCTCTGCTGTCTCTCCCTCTCCCTTTCTTGCTGGCAACAAAAGACATACGCCTGAGACAGCGCAATGTCAAGATCCAGCTTGAAGCGGAAATTATCCAGACGCAAGTCCATCTTGACACCGGAAACAGCAGCAAAATCTGATGAATTCAGCAGTACAGGGTCTATAAAACATTCCAATGAAACACGCCCACTGGTGACCCATTGGTGGTCAAAGATTTTGCTATTGTGAAATGTCACACCTAAAAACGCATGCGCATAAAAAACGCAACCGCATGCAAAAACGTATGTAAAACGCAAGTAACACTGCGTTATTTTGACGCATCAGCGTGCGCATGAAGAAAAAAAAACGCACATTTGTTTTGCGTTTTTCTTTGCGTTTTTTATGCGCACGATGCGCTGCGCAAAAAAACGCTAATGTGAAACTAGCCTTATACTGTTTTTTCTGCGGTTAGTAATTTTCTCCCCATTTAATTGTATATTTCCCGATGGACTTACAAGGTGACAAGTTCTAGGAATCCACTTCTATTCACATACTGGAGGTCTCTACATTACATTAAGTATGGCCGAAACAGGCTCAACTTGCAGGTAAAAATGGAGGGAAATTGCTGTAAAAGGTAGGAATAATTTTTCAGGTAACATCAAACTATTAGACTGGTATATTGCATTGGTCATTGCAATACAGTGATTCCAATCTGAGAGTAAATTGATCCAGCAGTTGTTAATAGGGAGCAAGATGTGTAGCTGATCCTATGGCCGGGGTCACACTAACCGACGAAAAATACGGTCCATGGTTTACATGCGTAATACGGATGAATGACCCCTAAATAGTGCTCCGTAGGTCATCCGTAAGCAAGGTGTGGTCGCGTATTTTGCGCATGTCAGCATCCGTATGTAATCCGTATGGCATCCGTTTGCAATCCGTATGGTGAGATTTTCTCGCAGCCTTGCAAAATGGACATTTAACGGTTTTGAGGCCTGCTAACTATTTAAATCATTAGCCTGAGCCCTATTTATTGCCTCAGGAACAGGTGGCTGCCTCCATTCTGTCCATTTGTGACCTTGCATTCACTAGGTGTGTTGCTGTTGTATGTGCAACATGGCAAACAGTCTGAGTTTCAACACAACTGAGCAGGTTCTCTTCAACTGGCTTTTGTCACGCCGCTTTGGCCAACCATACCCAGTGATAGTGGATCCGCGGAGGAGGAGACGCATGTGGGTCCATCCACTTTTGAGGCAACGACTCACAAGAGGTCATTTTCACCGCCTCTATTCTTCTCTGCGGGAGCATCCTGTCAAATTCTACCAATACTGTCGCATGAGCCTTGCAACATTTGATCGACTCTTGGAGACAGTGCGCCCTGGGATAACCTTTCAGGACACAAGGATGCGCAAAGCTATATCTGCAGAGGAGCGACTTCTACTCACAATACGGTATGTACTACACAACCACATTCTCTACGTTCATAATGTGTGGGCCAAAGTATGTATTTTTGGCTTATTGGACTAAGATTAATGCCCTCATCTTAGTCCACATATGTTTCAACTTACAGACCAGAATGTTATGTGTAATATGTACTGAATATCACTTAGTAATTGGGCAAACAAAGATGTGTGTGTTATTCGCTCTGAATTCCTAACAAGTTTGGTATGTATGTACCTGGTGTTTTTGTAATTTGGGCATTCTAAAATCTTCCTTTTCTGTTGTTCTTCAGCTTCCTGTCCACTGGCCTTTCTTATGCCGCCCTCCACCATGAGTTTCTCATTGGAAGATCTACCATTTCAGGCATAGTCAGGTCAACGTGTATTGAAATCTGGACAAGACTCCATCAACTCGTCATGCCCGAGCCCAGGATGGAAGACTGGTTGAGGATATCAAGGGACTTTGAGGAGGAATGCCAGTTTCCTAATTGTATTGGGGCTCTTGATGGCAAACATATCCGGGTGCGTAAGCCGCCAAACTCTGGCTCCCAATTCTTCAATTATAAACAATACTTTTCTGTTGTATTGTTGGCTCTGGCAGACCCTAAATACAAGTTTATAATTGTTGACATTGGGGCCTATGGAAGGACGGGAGACTCTCGAGTCTTCAATACTTCCATTATGGCTCGGCGGCTACGCACCAACCAGCTGGATCTACCACCACCACGCCAGCTACCAGGCTCCATTCCAGAATCAGTCCCTTATGTCCTTGTGGCAGATGAGGCGTTTCAGTTAACACGCAATGTCATGAGGCCATATCCCCGGCGCAACCTTGACCACAGGCGCAGAATTTTTAACTTGCGCCTATCACGTGCTCGGCGACTGGTGAAGTGTTCCTTTGGCATTCTTTATGCCAAATGGCGGGTACTCCAGTCTGCCATTCAGCTGAGTGAGCAAAATGTAAATGAAGTAGTGAAAGCCTGTGTGGTTCTTCATAACTTCACCAGGATTTATGATTGTTCCTCCTCTGCTGGTGTTGTGCGTAGGCCGGACAATGTGCATAGGGTGAGACCACCTATCAACCTTCAACGTAGACCGCTCTCTGGGCTCAAAGTGCGTGATATTTTCACTAATTACTTTATGTCACCTGAGGGGGAAACTTCTTGGCAAGAGCATGCTGAATCTATGTTATAGTGTTTGCTTTTATGTGTGTCTAAATATATATATATTTCTACCCCTTCTGATTCTATGTCTGTTTAATGGCATTGTTAAGCGTATGTTAGTATGCTGATACGGTTTTTGATAATTGAGACAGAGACGTAAATTGTAGTAGACAAATTTTTACTTTTGCCTTTTTTTTGTTTCTTTTTTTAAAGGCAAATATATTTGTGCCATATGATAACTGGGGCAATGGGCCAAATTGCCCTTTTTGCAGATGTGATCATTTTTGAAGTATAAAATTTGCACACATTTCCAAAACAAACAGAATGTTATAACAAACTTGCTACATTAGACATTTTGAATCCAAAGGAAAAAAGATGTGTTCTCCATCAACAAAATTATATAAAAAAGATACAACTCACATTTCTTAGGAATGTTTGATAATCATATTAATAAGCCACCATGACAGCCAAGGCTACCTTACGCGTTTCTGACACATATTACATGTCTGTAAAAAGACTATATTTCACCACGCTATACTGGGAAAGTGAAAGGATCAAAACAGACTACTCACTTGATAATGCCGAGAAAAGGCGTGCTGCCCTTATTCAAGTAGTCACTGTTTTGCCTGCTAAATATATTCCAGAATCAAGGCGAACAGCCTCAAGAACATCACGCTCTCTCTATGTATTATCAAGTGAGTAGTCTATTTTGATCCTTTGACTTTCCCAGTATAGCTTGGTGAAATATAGTCTTTTTTACAGACATGTAATATGTGTCAGAAGCGCGTAAGTAGCCTTGGCTGTCATGGTGGTTTATTAATATGATTATCAAACATTCCTAAGAAATGTGAGTTTTAGGCTTTTTATCTAAAATTGGTGATGGAAACCACTTCTTTTTTCCTTTGGATAGGGATTTTGAGCACCAGTTGAACCACACTGGACATCTCCTGCCATCAGACCGCTTATGGACACTGATGTACAGTATGCGTAAACAATTTGCATGTTTTTATGCTGTTATAAATTGGGGAAAGTTGGGGAAGGAGAAGGCGGAAGAGCAGCCTGTGGTTGCTGCTGGCTACTTTGAGCAACATCGCCCTGTGTGGGGGCATACTGTTGCCCATGACGTGGGTAGTGTCCTTCCTCATGTGATTGTTGGGGGTACTGGCCAGAGTAATAATGATGAGGGGCATCTTGGTGGCTCTGGTACCCACCAATATAGCCATGTCATCCCCAACCAGGTTGGGACCAGCCTCCAACACTGCATGGGAAAAAGTGGCCATATTGGTGGGGTTGGCTAGAGGCAGACATATGTTGCTGCTGCTGTGAAGGTTGGGTAGGAGGAGGAAGGGGGTTAGGTGTAGGCCCACCTATTTGAGTATCTTCAGACCCTTCTTGAGCAAGCATCTGTGTGGGTGGTCTCATGCGCATTAGATTTCGGGGGAATGCTGCCACCTCTCCAGATATTCAAACAGCTCATATGGGGTATTCTGGGGTGTGCTTGCATCAAGCAGGATCTGAAAACATCCTCGAATACGGAGCCTCACCTCACGGGAAAGGGCACGGAGATAAAAGGCCAGGCTACGTGAATATGCCTCCTCTCCATCATCTGTATTCACTCTAGCCAGATAATTTAGGACCCCTGTGTCCACATTGGTCCTGGTATCTTGTGCAGGGATCTGGCGCCTTCTTCGTCCTCGCCGGGATGTTCCAGCAGGCTGTGGGGAGCCCCAGATCTGGGCAGTTGGGCTGCTGCTCATGTTGCCCTGCTCCTCCAGTATGGGTGATGTTGCAGCCGCAGACGGTCCTGGTGGTGTGGTTTGGGGCACAGGCAATGGGTTCTCCTGAGATGATTCTTCACCCATGCTTCTTGTAGGGGGAGAAGATGGGCCAGCCACCTCATCCCCTACAGGGTCAATTATGGGCTCAGTATATGAGCCCGTTCCTCTATCCGTAAGGTTGGAGTGAGTTCTGTTATGAAAGAGAACAGAGCCAAAAATACATTAATACTTTTGGCCCTGTAAAGTATCTGTGTATTGTGGTGTGAGGTATCTACTTACGGTCTCAGATCCAGAATAGGGGTGAGGAAGGAGAGGCGGTCATAATAAATGTATTTTCTTTTAACGTAGCCCGCATCACCACTCCTGGACCGCTGCTGACGTTCCCGCCTGTACTGATCGCGGATGCTGCGCCAGCGTTTCATCACATCTTCCACTGCAATGTGACAGGAAATATTATCAATTTTACATATTTGATCGGTCACATTTGCTACCAGTAGTCTAGGCATGTGGCCTTCTGGGGTGTGCTTTCTACCCAGGGTGGCATATCTAATTGGGGCATCCAGGCCAGATACACAGGGTCAGAATAGTTCATGTATCAAGTAACTGCACTTAATAACTTGGTTGGCTAAGAGGATGAGGAGCTTGTGGCCTGAGCAAAATAATGGCAGTGTGAAACCATGTGTCACATCAAAATCTACCCGCCTCATGAGGAAAAAAGTAGAAGCACAGGAAGGGGGGGCTGATTCTGTATGCATTTTATGATGTGAGGTAATTTAATCATTTTTTGGCCTTGTACTTACTCAGTTTCTGCTGCTCCTCACGTGGGCGATCACCAAAATCATGGAACATCTGCCGACATATGCGCCTCCATGACGCCTCCTTTCTTGCCCGGTTGGCATAATGGGCATCACGTTGGTCCCAGAGTTCGGGACGCTCCTGCATCAGTACAATGAGCATCTCCACATTTAGGAAATATGGCGCCATGCTGCTGCTGTACTCCGTGGAGGTGTACTTCCTGGAGGTCTGGAGCGGTTTTTGAGCTCATTTGCATGTCTAGGCTTCCTGATGATGGATTGGCCCATTTCCTGTCACCAGCCAAAAGACCTGCGTATTTCTCGCAAGTCACACGTGTGGTCCGTGTGTAAACCGTATTTTTTGCGCACCCATAGACTTGCATTGGCGTATTACGGGCGCATGCTGCGATTGGCACTGACCGTAGAATACGGCTGAGAAATATACGGCTGTTGGGAGCTGCCCCATAGAGAATCATTGGTCCGTGTGTAATGCGTGCTTTTAACGCCTCTCACTCGTCCGTATTCCTCTCTAGTGTGACCCCGGCCTATTACTGAGGATGGCGGGTGGAAACCAAATAGCATTGCACTCATTTCATTGGAAGAAGTATGCTCATAAGACATACTGATAGGGAACTTAGATTGTGATTCCCATCGAGGACAGCGATGATAATGTGTGCAAACTGTAAAGCGCTGCGGTATATGTTACCGCTATATAAAAATAAAGATTATTTATTATAAGATGAAATGGTCTTTAAATAGGTCAAAAGTTAAACACGACATTTCCTTTGTATTTTAGTCAAAAAAAAGTTGTCATTTTTTTTACATTTTAAAATGACAAAAAGGAAAATGGTTAAATGCAAAAGTTTGGGCACCCTTGGAGCTTTGTGTGCTCAGATAACTTTGACCAAGGTTCGGACATTAATTGGCCTGTAAGAGTGCTGCTTGCTCACTATCATCATTATGAAAGACCAGGTGATGCAAATTTCACAGCTTTATAAAAACCCAGCCTCCTCTAACGCTTTCCCAAAAAAACAGCAGCCATGGGTTTTACTAAGCAGCTGCCTAGCACTCTGAAAATGAAAATAGTGGAGACCCACAAAGCAGGAGGCTACAAGAAGATAACAAAGCGTTTTCAAGTCGCCCTTTCCTCAGTTTGAAATGTAATTAAGAAATGAAAGTTAATATGAGCAGTGGAGGTAAAGATAAGGCCAGGAAGACCAAGCAATATTTGAGTAAGAACTGCTCATAGGATTTCTGAAGACACTTGCACAAATATGGCCTTCAGGGAGGCGGCTTCCTCAGTGGCTGCTGAAAGCAGGCAGTGAGGAAGCCTGTGCAGCGGCTGTCAGATCGCTGATCTGACACAGCGCTGTTCTAAATGTCAGATCAGCGATCTGACACTTCACAGTAATGTCCCCCCTGGGGCAAAGCAATAAAGTGAAAAAAAAGTGGAAAAATAATTTAAAAAAAAATCCCAAAATAAATTTAAAAAAAAAATATTTCCTAATAAATTCATTTTTTGGAAATAAAAAAAAAAACAATAAAAGTACACATAATTAGTATCGTCGCGTCTGAAACAACCCCTCCTATAAAACTGTCCCACTAGTTAACCCCTTTAGTGAACCCCTTAAAAAATAAAAATAAATAACAAAGCAACAAAAATGCGTTATCATCATATCGCTGAACAAAAAGTGCAATAACGCACGATCAAAAAGACGCATATAAATAATCATGGAACCGCTGAAAACGTCATCTTGTCCTGCAAAAAATTAGCCGCCATACAGCATCATCAGCGAAAAAATAAAAAAGTTATAGCTCGCAGAATAAAATGATGCAAAAATAATTATTTTTGATATAAAATACTTTTCATTGCATAAAAGCAACAAAACATAAAAAAATGACATAAGTGAGGTATCGCTGTAATCGTACTGACCCGAAGAATAAAACCGCTTTATCTATTTTACCACACGCGGAACAGTGTAAACGCACCCCCCAAAAGAAATTCTTGAAATGCTGGTTTTTGTTCATTCTGCGTCCCAAAAATCGGAATAAAAAGCGATCAAAAAATGTAAGGTGCCTGAAAATGGCACCAATAAAAACGTCAACTCGTCCCGCAAAAAATAAGACCTCACATAACTCTGTGGGTCAAAATATGGAAAAATTATAGCCCTCAAAATGTGGTGATACAAAAACTATTTTTACAATAAAAAGTGTCTTTTAGCGTATGACAGCTGCCAAACATAAAAACCGCCATATATAGTAATTCAAACCCCCCGTTATCACCCCCTTAGTTAGGGAAAAATAATAAAATTAAAAATAAGTATTAGGGTTAGGGTCTGGGCTAGGTTTGGAGTTAAGGATAGGGTTAGGGTTATGGTTAGGGCTGAGATAGGGTTAGAGGTGTGTTGGGGTTAGGGTTGGAGTTAGAATTGGGGGGGTTTCCACTGTTTGGGCACATCAGGTGGTCTCAAAACGCAACATGGCGTCTGATATCAATTGCAGCCAATTCTGCATTGAAAAAGTCAAATGGTGCTCCTTCCCTTCCAAGTTCTGCCATGTGCCCAAACAGTGGTTTACCCCCACCAATGGAGTATCAGCCTACTCAGGATAAACTTCTGTGAAGTACTTGTTGGTTCAAAGTGCTCACAACACATCAAGATAAGTTCCTTTGGGGGTGTAGATTCCAACATGGGGTCACTTGTGGGGGGTTTCAACAGTTTAGGCTTATCAGGGGCACTCCAATCGCGACATGACAGTCGCAGACCATTCAATCAAAGCCTACATTCCAAACATCACTACCTCCCTTCCAAGCCTCTATGTGTGCCCATACAGTATATTTCTCCCACATATTGGGTATCAGCGTGCTCAGGACAAATTGAACAACAATGTATGGGTTCCAATTTCTCCTGTTACAGTTGGGAAAATAAAAAAATTGGGGACTAAAAGATCATGTTTGTGGAAAAAATATGACTTTAATTATTTTCACACCAAGGCGTCATAACCGTCTGTGAAGCCCTTAGGGGTTCAATGTGCTCACCACACATCTAGATAAGTTCCTTGGGGGGTCTATTTTCCAAAATGGTGTCATTTCTGTGGGGTTTCCACTGGTTAGGCACATCAGGGGCTTTCCAAACGCGACATGGCGTCCAATCACAATTCCAGCCAAAAAAGTCAAATGGCGCTGCTTACCCTTGGTAAAATTAAAATTGGGAGTGAAAAGATCATTTTTGTGGAAAAACTATGATTTTTTAATTTTACGGCTGTATCATATAAACTTCTGTGAAGCCCTTGGGGGTTTAAAGTTCTCACCACACATCTAGCTAAGTTCCTTGGGGGGTCTAGTTTCCAAAATGGGTCACTTGTGGGGGTTTCCACTGTTTATGCACACCAGGGGCTCTCCAATCGTGACATAGCATCCGATCTGAATTCCAGCCAAGTTTGCATTGAAAAAGTCCTTCCCTTCTCTGAGCTCTGTCATGCACCGAAACAGTGGTTTCCCCCCACATATCAGGTATTATCGTACTCAGAACAAATTGCACAATAACGTTTGCAGTTCAATTTCTCCTGTTACCCTTGGTAAAATAAAAAAAAATTGGACCTGTAGTAATTTTTTTGTGAAAAAAAAGTTAAATGTTCATTTTTTTTTTTTTAACAATCAAAAAATTCCTGTGAAGCACTTGAAGGGTTAATAAATTTCTTTAATGTGGTTTTGCGCACCTTGAGGGGTGCAGTTTTTAGAATGGTGTCACTTTTGGGTATTTCTTATCATATAGACCCCTCAAAGTGACTTCAAATGTGATGTGGTCCCTAAAAATAAAATGGTGTTGTAAAAATGAGAAATCGCTGGTCAACTTTTAACCATTATTACTTCCTAACAAAAAATATTTTGGTTCCCAAATTGTGCTGATGTAAAGTAAACATGTGGGAAATTTAATTTATTAAATTTTTTGTGTGCCATATCTCTGTGATTTAAGGGCATAAAAATTTAAATTTAAAAAAAATGGCAACATTTTCAAAATTTTTGCCAAATTTCTGTTTTTTTACAAATAAACGCAAGTTATATGAATGAAATTTTACCACTAACATGAAGGACAATATGTCACGAGAAAACAGTGTCAGAATCACCGGGATCCATGGAAGCGTTCCAGAGTTATTACCTCATAAAGAGACAGTGGTCAGAATTGTAAAAATTGGCCCGGTCATTAACGTGCAAACCACCCTTGGGGGTAAAGGGGTTAAGCATGTGCGTGGATCAATCAAGCTGTGGGGTTGTGTTGCAGCCAATGGCATGGGAAAGATTTTACAAGTAAAGGGATGAATGGATTCAATGAAATTTCAACAAATTCTTAATGGAAACATTACACCATCTGTAAAAAGGATGAAGTTAAAAGGGGATGGCTTCTACAAATGGATAATGATCCTAAACACATGTCAAAATCCAAAATAGACTATCTCAAAAGGCAGAAGCTGAAAGTTTTACAATGACCCTCACAGCACACTGATCTGAACATTATTGAAAATCTGTGGCAAGACCTCAAAATAGCAGTGCATGCAAGACGATCCAGAAATCTCACAAAGCTGGAAGAATTTTCCAAGGAAAAATTTTGTAATTTTTAAAATGTAAATGATGAAAATATATATTTTTTTACCTAACATGCAAAGAAAATATGTCATGTGTAACTTTAGGCCTTTTACAGATCATTTCCTCTTCAACTTACTTAACTGTTCCCTATAACAGTAATTTTGACCATGAGTGCCCAAACTTTTATATTCCAAAGTATATGAATTGGGCTATGCTCCAGGACTCTCTACATAGAAGTACATTAAACATGTGACATACATGTAGATTGCATGTCAAGAAAGGGATTTATTGTTTTTAAGCACAACACTACTTGTACCCTAGTTTACATGTGTGCAATAAAAAGGGATGATCAGCAGCCATGTGTAATGGTAATGACTATGCAAAGTAGTCCAGTGCTTTGTATATTCTGCTGTATTGTAATGATCCATAAAATAAATCTCAAATATACATGATATATGCTGACTTCATTAATTACTTTATTTAAGTTATTAAATTTGGCCCTGATGATGATGGGTCCTTGACTCCAGAAGAGTTATCCTTTAACAAGAGAGGAAAAACCCCCAGTGGAGGAAACCTCTAGGGAACCAAGGTTAAAGGAGTGCCCTTCCCTTGGGCTGTGGATAGGTGAGAACAGAGACCGAGCCCGGAATCTGCCTCTTCTTACAGCCGTTACCTCACCTGAGTCGTGGGTACACTTGGCTGCTGAAAGTCTGGTAAATGTCATATGACTGGATGAGAGCAGTCCAAGTCTGGAATCTGCCTCTTCATGCAGCAAGTAAGTCACTCTTCTGTGAGCATGCCTGACTGTGGAAAGTCCGGTAAATGTCATATCAATAAGTGAGAGCAGTCCAAGCCTGGAATCTGCCTCTTCATGCAGCAAGTAAGTCACTTGTCTGTGAACACATCTGACTGTGGAAAGTCAGGTAACTGTCATATCCATTGGTGAGAGCAGTCCAAGCCTGGAATCTGCCTCTTCATGCAGCAAGTAAGTCACTTGTCTGTGAACACATCTGACTGTGGAAAGTCAGGTAACTGTCATATTCATAGGTGAGAGCAGTCCAAGCCTGGAATCTGCCTCTTCATGTAGCAGGTAATTCACTTGTCCGTGAACACACCTGACTGCAGAAAGTCCAGTAAATGTCACATCCATGGGTGAGAGTAGAGACCGATCCCGGAATCTACCCCGTTGTGCAGCAGGTAAGTCTCTTGACCATGAATATGTCTGGCTGCAGAAACGCTGGTAAGTGTCATATCCATGGGTGAATGCAGAGACCAATCCTGGAATCTGTGTCTGTTTTGCTTCATCACTGGTTGCCTGATCCTCACATGGTAGCCACCATGTAAAGGAGTTGTAGTGGAGTTGTCCCCTCCTGCTGGATTCCTTTTCAAAATAAAGAAAATAGAATTAAGCACTGTAGATAAAGCACTGAAGAAATTACAAACTCATTTCTTTACTGTATCAAGTGTAATCATCCAAATAATGGGACATGGCAGCAATAGTTAAATCCTGTGTCCTGCTGGAATACTGCGATGAAGCATTGCACGTCAGCCATTTAACAAGAGACAGTATTTGCAGAACACGTACACTGCACCTTAAATGCCATGAAATCTCCCCTATTAGTGGCTGTAATAATTCCTCACCCAAGACCCCAGTCTTTTAATCAATGAACCTATTCTCATCACAATGGTGGGAACATGTTTCGTGGCTTAACAAATGCCGCCGATCATCATGAATTTGATGAGCTGAGGCTGCCACGCCACCCAACCAGCCCAAGCTCTGGCACTTTATCAGAACTGGGCGAAAATGGCGTGAGAATGCCAAAAGCCACAATATTTTAGCGCAGCCTGTAGTTTCACCAAAATGTTGTAACATTTCAAAGCTTTTTAATGTCAGAATACTGGGGTAAATGAGTTGATAAATCAGGACCCTAAATCCTTTTGAAATAAATCTAAGATGATCTTCTGATAAACTTTGAGCTGAGATAGTAAAACACTTACTTCTTTTTATAGAATCCTTCTTTGTTTCGGAAATATCTCATTTGACGTCCAGGTTGTGAGGACTCGGAATCATAGATATAAACATATCGATCATCCGATTCTTGAAAGGAAACATTTTTCCCTTTGCTTTTATTTTTCATGGGATTTCTTCCTTTTAGAATAGACGGAGGTGTCTGTCTGAAGCCATCTAAGTCCGGATTAATCTTGGACTCTTTCACCTCCACTATACCGGCCTTGTGCAGCATTGTAATGTCTCCAGATGTACAGAAAATGTCAGATTCTCCTGTAACGCAAAATATTGAAATTAGATTTAATAAAATACAAAATTCTATGTGATTAAGATTATTAACACTTACAGGTTATTATAACTTCTAAATAGTATATTAGACTGAGAAAAGAGGGACCCAATCCCCAGAGAAAAGCTCCTGCAATTCAGAGAAAGCAAAGCTTAAAGAGCCACCCGGGGACTAAAGTGAGACCTGACTGGCCCAACGCTGCTCCCAGTCGGCTTCCCCCTGCGCTGCTGCACTTGCTGGACAGATCTACTCTAATGAAAGATATGGGAGAGACCTGTCAATCAAGGAGATGCCAGCTTGGGACAGCACCAGATTTGTCAAGTCTCTCCATGTGGTCACTGGTCAGCTCTGCAAAATATGTTTTCTACAGATATCTGATATTATCACCCCTAGAATGATACATTGAATTATGACAACAGACGGGCTGAGTCTCTATAGCTATCAATATATTAACGGCTCGTTCACTGACAAATTCCTATAGAAGACCATTTTTTAATTTATATATTAGGTTGTTTTTCTATTAAATCTATTTTACGAATGCTCGGAGAACTTACTGTCAGAGGAGGTGACCTCATCCTCGTCTGGGCTGTTATCGATTATTACATCAGGGGGTCCAGGCACTGAGATCTTGTTGCCTGTGAGGACGTCTCTCTGTTCATTCCCGGGTCCATGAAGCAAATCACTAATGGTAATTGGTATGTAGTCCTCACATTTTCCTGTAACACAGAACATAGAAATCAACATTTCTAAAATAAAAGCTTCCATCATGTTTCTTGTGAATGCCCTGAGAACTTACTGTCAGAGGAGGTGACCTCATCCTCATATGGGCTCATATCGATTATTACATCAGGGGGTCCAGGCACTGAGATCTTGTTGCCTGTGAGGACGTCTCTCTGTCCATTCCCGGGTCCATGAAGCAAATCACTAATGGTAATTGGTTTGTAGTCCTCACGTTTTCCTGTAACACAGAACATAGAAATCAACATTTCTAAAATAAAAGCTTCCATCATGTTTCTCGTGAATGCCCTGAGAACTTACTGTCAGAGGAGGTGACCTCATCCTCTTCTGCGCTCATATCGATTATTACATCAGGGGGTCCAGGCACTGAGATCTTGTTGCCTGTGAGGACGTCTCTCTGTTCATTCCCGGGTCCTTGAAGCAAATCACTAATGGTAATTGGTTTGTAGTCCTCACGTTTTCCTGTAACACAGAACATAGAAATCAACATTTCTAAAATAAAAGCTTCCATCATGCTTCTTGTGAATGCCCTGAGAACTTACTGTTAGAGGAGGTGACCTCATCCTCTTCTGCGCTCATATCGATTATTACATCAGGGGGTCCAGGCACTGAGATCTTGTTGCCTGTGAGGACGTCTCTCTGTTCATTCCCGGGTCCATGAGGCGAATTATCAATGGTAATTGTGATGTAGTCCTCACGTTTTCCTGTAACAGAACATAGAAATCAACATTTCTAAAATAAAAGCTTCCATCATGTTTCTCCTCTATGTCTAGGGCTATCACAATGTCTTTCTTATGTGTGGACTGGAAGTTGCTTTCTCATTATAAGTATATGGAACCTCACACTGAGTCTCATAGGAAACCACTACCACAACCACACATAAGACAGTTTGTGAGCCGACGAATCTGAATTGCGGTCATATGGTTCAGAAGACGACTAGAATGGCGCTGGTGCTATTTTGAATATTGCGCTTAGATCCTGCATTGCGCTGTCCCCTTTATAGTCCCAATCCTCGGGGTATTACATGAAGATGTAAACTATCTAGTAATATCAGCCGTATTCATCTATATATCGCTATAACAGTAAGGATTATAACACCATCTTTTGGGATTATGACCCTTTAGTATTTTTATCTATTGGAGATAACTTGCTCCTCTTTTGTAACCGCGACCAAATGCAAATTTTTTGTGCTGATTCTCAAAAACCATCTTATTAATGGCCTCTTTTTTTGTGACATGAAAATGACATTGTTACTGTTTTCATTATTACTGTCCCCTCATCACACTTTTCTGGTGCATAATAGGGTCTGGGAGGGAGAGCCGACAAGGAGCGGGGGCGCCATATCGCAATATTAGGGTGTGAACCTCCGCAGAAAGGTAGGGGCATTTTTTTAGGCTGCTTTAGGGCCAGGCCCACTTCCCTCCTGTGACTCTATTATATCTATAAGTCCCACCTTTTTATGATAATTTTGAATAAAAATGTTATATATAGTAGGAGGGTCTTTTTTAGTTTAAGTTGTTGTAATTTTTTTGGCCCTCTCTCCCTCTGATTCAGTTTTGCAGATTCATCCGGCTGTAGTTACCATTTAGATTGGTGTTGTTCTCTCTAAAGTCATTGGCACAATTTTGACTTTCAACGTCTTTCATTGGTTTCTTCTTTTTCAGACAACTATAAAAATGAAAAAATAAAAATCACATTGTAAATTACAAAGTAAAACATGTCTGTATTCTGCAGAATGTAAGAATGAAACATGTTATCTAGTCCTATCTGTAGAGAGATCACCAGTCAGTCATTTTGGTGTAGCAGAGCCAGGTAGGACAGGGTTAAGTCCGAGCTTTGCAGGATTTGATTAGATGCACCCACTTAGCTTTTTTTTTTCTTACTACAGCCAGGACCTCTGTTCACTATTTCTGTCTGCTAGATGAAGCAGAGTCGAGTGTACTGGAGCTAGTGAGTGTTCAGCCAACATTTGAGCTATAGCTGAGAGGAAGATGTGCCGGGATCTCTCTGTGAATGGAGACAGCATGGGTCAGCTAGGAAAGCTGAGCAGTCTGTGTGCAGGAGCGGCAGAGAACCGTTCGTCAGCTGCGGCCTGTATAGTATGAACCGTCCCCAGGAGTTGAACCCTTCTGTTTGGCAGTGGAGGCTACTGGAACTCGTACTGAAGGGGATACCAAGACTGGTGGGATCGTGCCTCTTCTATGTATGAAGTTTGCTTTTGGAGAACGGACTGTAATCTGTTCAGGTGAGCTCACACTGACATATGGGCCCTGCTAAATGAATTATTTGCTGTGACACCTTTGTGCCTAGAAGAGGATGTTTTTGGTTTGGAATCCCTTGTAATTTTCTGAAAGCATTAAAACTGCACCGGTTTGACCCAAACAGCATTGACTATGTGAATGGTACCTAATGCCTATCTGAGAGCGTAACTCCCTACAAAGTATAATATATGCCCATCAGTTACCCACAGGGCACAGCTCCAGGGTGACATGTGTGTGAGCCACAAGAGGCCTACACTAAAGTATTCCCATTACTGGAGTAACCTGAAGATGTGACATTTCCTCTACAGACTCCTGTGTAGCCCATAAATCATGACTTCCTATACTTACCCATAGATGATAGCAATGGGACGCATGAATACTGCGAGGATGAAGAGAATGGCGGCAGGTATAACAATCCTATAGACTGTATCCTCAGATGGTTTTGGAGGCATGGTGACATTCTCTAAAAAGGGAAAGAACATAAGTGATCAGGTAACCAGAGCTGGAATGTGTTCAGAAGTGGAAACCAAAACCCTGGACCGGGCGGCCTGAGGAGCCAAGTATGACTATTAACAGAGGGGAATTTAGTGTGGAAAATGATGGATTATTTTTATGTCATATCAATATATAATGGACAAAACAGAGATCTGCTCCTTTATATTTCTGGAATAGGGAACAAACACATGATGGGAGACGACACCTGTAATTACAAGTAACACATGAAGAAGCCCCCATTCCATGTATGATGTGACGTCATCTAAATCTCCAGTCACAGAAGAGAAGTGACAGAACCCTAATGACCCGGAGCCTGACGCTCATACACCGGGCCCTAATCATGGGTCCTAATAGTGTCTGGGGCCGGAGGTGAAATGTTCCATGTGAGGGACAGATCTGAGTTCTGAGCTGCTGATCGCCTGTCTCTTGTGGGCGCCTTCTGCTACATGTAGTAGTCGGTGCCTCCAGCCCGGAGAGAACAGTATTAATGCTCGGCGTCTCCTCTATGTGTTATTAGACTGGACCCTGGAAGCCAAACGGCCTCTTTCCCCAATTTCACATTACATGGTAAAATGAAGAATGTAATTCACAACTACAACTCGTTCAGCAAAAAGATAAACAAGTCCTCATACGGCCATATGAAGGGAAAAAAGTTATGGCTCTTGGAAGAAGGAGAGGAGAAAAAAAGCCCAAAAACGAAAATTGGCTGCAGAAGGGAAGGGGTTAACCCCGTAGTCAGAGTATATCTGGTAATGCGCTTACCTTCGTTAATCCTGATCTGCTCTAGTGATCGAGGGTTGCGGATAAAGATGGGAGCACCTTCCGCGGGTGCTAATAGCACGCTGAGAACTAGAAGTAGTCTAAACAGCATTGGAGCCTGGAGGAATATCGCTTACTGTGTGCGGCACAATCAGCTTCTCCAGACAAAGCGTCTCACTGCAACATCGCTGGTTAGAACCAAGCATTCCGTGACATCACAGCTGGAACCCAATAGTGACATCATGGTGGGCGGGGTTACACATGAGTGATGTCACAATTGGGGCTCATCCACTAAACGTTCCCAATGTATATAATAAGAATATACAAAAGAAAGAAAAGGAAAGAAGAAAAATAAATAACTCAAAAAGGAAAGAACACTTTTTTTCACATACTCACATTTATTATATTTTATGTACTTTTATACAACAGAAATGTGTTCCCATTTGGGAGAATAATCATTCTCACTTTCAGTCATTGACTTTTTTCAACATTCTTTACACATTTTTTCTTTTCACTATTTTGTTTTCCACTTTAATTGCATTTTTATTCATTTGCACATACGGTTCATATTCACATAAAAAGCTTTTTTCCTTTCTACCTTTTTACTAGGTTTTTTCACTATCATTATCACTTACAGTCACTTTTTTCTTTTTTTCCTCAATATCTGTCTCCCAATTCCCCTTCCCATTAAATATCCCTATTCCCCTTTGTTCATAGTCATCAACAGCCATATTATCACAAAATATCTTCACCAACTCTTTTTCCAATGGTAAAGATGGCGGCCATGATTGTTGTGCACTGTCCTGACTGGCTAGCTGGTCCCACATCATGAGCCGTGATATTGTTGCACTTCATTGACGCGCTTCTTGCTGCCGGCCGGCAGCAGATGTCATGCCCATGCGCACGCGGCAGCGCTCAATAAGGTGACGTTTTCCCTGATGACCCATTTGCAGCAGCTGTATTCGCACTTTATTAGCCAGCCGATACCCCTCCACCACACGTCCTGTCAAAGCGGAAGCGAAACGCGTGCTGGATTTGTGGCATGCTCACTTGGTCTGTATTATGCATATACTCTATCACGTCATTAATTATTAATACAGGAGAAGTGTGGGCCCTGCTCGCAAGCTTACAACCTACAAGGAATTGGGAGGGGCGCAATAGGTGAGAAGCACTTGTTATTTCAGGTCCAGCCATTATAATAGATAGGGGTTTTCATATAAAGCTGCACGATCCGGTCATCAACCAGTATGTTTAAATGCAGATATCAAGTGCGGTTTTCATGTGCATGGAGCCTGTGGAGTCAGATGAATAGGAGGGAGCATTTATTATCCTGGGTTGCTTTATGCATGGCATCATATAATAATGTAGGATAATATTAAGATGAGCAGGACTCATGGGAGTTCGGGTTTGTCGGGTTCGGACAAACTTTAGTCCAAAGTTTGGTTCGAGTACCAGAACCTGACCAAAGCTTGACCCCGGACCTAAACCTCATATTAGTCAATGAGGACCTGAACTTTGATGCTGTAAAATGGTTTTAGTAAGGGCTACGGGTTCACTTAAGTAGGCAAAATGGGGGTAAGAGCACGACAATTGCCCTGCAAACAAAAGTGGATAGAGAAATTACTTAAAATAACAAAATATTTAAAAAAAAATCTTAAACCAAAAGGCGGAAGTCCAAGTTGAGAAGTAGAGCAGTTCCTTGTGAGTGTATTTTACTGTATTTGTTAATAAATAAATGAAAAAAAACAATGTGGATTCCCCTATTTTTAATAACCAGCAAATGGAAAGCAGACAGTTGTGAGCTGTTTATTATTATTTAGGGTCCCACCTTATTTGTAATAAGTAGAAAAGGCAAAGCAGACAACTGTGAGCTGAAATTAATAGGATGTGAAGCACCATAGTTATTGGGCCCTTCCCAGCATAATAAGACCAGCTCACTTGCAGCATAAGCCAGTGTAGGCCTGAACTTTTTTGCTGTAAAATGATGGTTGAAAGTGGTTGGGGGTTGCAAAAGGAAGTAAAATTGGGTTAGGAGCAGGACAGCTGCTCTGCAAACAAATGTGGATAGCAATTTCACTTAAAATTACAGAGAATAATAAAAAAAAAAATATAATTATCTTGAACCAGGAGGCAGATGCCAAAGTGAAGAGGTGTAGATGGATGTGGCAGTGTAAGTGGAAGAAGCACGGGAGGAGGTATCCAACACTGTTTTTGTGGAGTTTTTGTTTTTTAGGGAAATTGCTTTAAAGTTTTGTTACGGTAATTGCTGGGTTCTGTAAGTGTATTATATAGTGGGTACGGAAATTATTCAGACCACTTTATATTTTTCACTCTTTGTTTCTTTGCAGCCATTTGGCAAATTCAAAAAAGTTCATTCTTTTTCTCATTAATGTACACTCTGCACTAGAGTTGAGCGAAACGGGTCGAAAAAATTGAAAAATCGCCGACTTTCGCCAAAGTCGGGTTTCATGAAACGAAACCCGACCTTAGCGTGAGGTCGGCCACGAGGTCGGCGACTTTAGCAGCAAAGTCGCGTTTCAAAAGATGCTTGAGCGCCCTTTTTGCAGCCAATCATGAAGAACGGACACTGTGGGCAACATGATGGCATAGGCAGCGGTCACCACCATCTTGGAGAAGGGCATGCAAGTGATTGGCTTGCTTTGTGGGGCATCACAGGGGTATAAAAGGGTGGGGATGCCGACCGCCATGTTACTCATGCTGATCTCAGAATAGGGAGTGCTGCTGCTGGTGATTCTGTAGGGAGAGCGTTAGGCAGGGAAGAAGATACCAAAAACTGATTCTGCTGCTAGCGACTTTGCCTGTACAACACACCAGTCACTGTGCAGTGCAAGGGGAGGCTATATTTGGTGCCTCAGCTCTGTTGATTATTAGGCTGCCTTTTAAGGCTACCTGGTAGCTGCATTGCTGTGTGCACACTGCTGAGCAAACTGCTTTTTTCAAAGCAATCCAGATTTTATTGTTTTGTCCTTGTGAGTTACTGAGCATTAATTTTTCACACACCGTACAGCGGTGTACGCTCCTCACACAGTACCGTGTAACGGCTGTTATCACGGCCACAGTGAAGCTATCTGTGTGTGACTCTGTAAGGATAAGTCAAGGAGTTGTTCCGTTCTTACAGACCTCCACCTTATAGTTTGGTCTGGTTTTCAAACAGTTCAGTATATTTGCTGTTTGATTACATTCAAAACTATAGAGAGGCAGCGTGTGTCAGTCCGTATCCAAAAACATGGAGCTTGACAATTTTACATACACCGGACAGCGGTATTCGTGCACGCTCTTCTCTCAGTACCGTGCAACAGCTGTTATCACGGCCAAATTGAAGCTAAGTGTGTGACTCTGTAAGGAAAAGTCGAGAAGTTGTTCCGTTCTTTCAGACCTACACTCTAGGGAGATTCCAGTTCTGCCCAATTCTATATACACCTTGTAGTTTGTCATACACTAGGCAATTTCTGCCGGTCACATTGCGGTGTTAAATAAACAGGGCTTGACTGAATCCAACAGTGTCCTGAAGTGTAGAGACATTCCAATTCTCCACAGTCCTCTATACACCTTGTACCTTGTTTTAAAGTACCAGAGAGTTGGTGGAAATTTGTGTACATTTTTCCAAAAAAGGAGGAAGTGTGGTGGAAGAGTCCATGGAAGTGGGCGGGGTTTGGCAGCTGGTAATGATGGTGTTGGATCTGCTGGTAGTGGCAAAAGCAAAATAGCACCTAATGCAGGAGGTGTTGAGGCTGCATCATCGTCTGGCTCCACAAGGCCTCGAAGGCTCCCTTTTCTCTGTGAAGGTAAACCGCTTCTAAAGCCGCAGCTTCATGTACAAGTTTTGGCTTGCTTTGCTGACTCAGCCTCAAGCTCTATTGCCTACTCTTCTGAAGTTTTAAAAAATAAAAGCACTGAGTCGTCATTGGAGGCTCATGGTCATGAACCACATCTTTCCTTGTGTCCTTCACCCCTACCAAAATTGAAGGATGCGGCAGGCCACACTACAGATTACTCCATGGAGCTGCTTTCACATACCATGCCTGGGTTATCAAGTCAAATCGTGAATTACCCTGTCAAAGATGAATCTGACATGGAGTGCAATGATGCACAGCCACTGATAGATGATTCTGCTGGTACATTTACTCAGAGCACTACATTGTCCTCGCTGTGTACTGAGACAGAATCTGATCCAGATGAAGCTCAGGTGCCCCTTCCCACATACTATACCACCATACATGGTGCCACAGAGGAAGGTGCACATGACATTGAAGACGAGGTGATGGATGACCCAGTTGTTGTCCCAGATTGGCATCCATTGGGGCTAGAGTGTGCCGCTGCCAATAGCTCACAAGAGGACGAGGAGCATCCGCAGAGGGCATCGACATGGCAACAGTTGTTATCTGGCAGGCCCGGAGCAGTCCAAAAACGGGTTACAAAAACCCAAAAAATTGCAGGACAACTTGGCCAGATGGTCCAAATAGCACAGCGTGCAAGGCCTCAAACTGTTTTCCCTAGTAGGAAGAGTGCAGTGTGGCACTTTTTTGAACAAAATCCTAATGATCAGGCAAAGGTTATCTGTAAGAAGTGCGTAAAGACCTTTAGCCGAGGGAAAAATCTGAGAAATTTGAATACCAGTTGCATGCTAAGACATTTAACCACCATGCACTTGCAAGCGTGGACGGACTACCAAAACTCACGTACCACATGTGCTGCTGCTCCCAAAGAAGGTAGTCAGCAACGCAACATTGTTTCCCCCACTGTAAGTCCACCGGTTAGCACACCGCCAGCAGCAAATGTTGAGTTGTCGTTGCAAGGGCTAATCAGTCAGGGAATCACACTGTTATTGCAACGAAAGACTGAATCTAGGCCATCAGAAAGAACACCAACTCCATCACCATCATCAACCCTCTCTCAGTCCACCATGTCCACCGCTAGTTCCACCATATGCAGCTCTCAAGTCCAGCTCACCCTTCCAGAGACTATGAGTAGGACAAAAAAGTACTCATCCTCTCATCCGCGTACACTGTGTTTGAACGCCCACATTGACAAACTAATCTCGTTGTAGATGATGCCCTATCGGTTGGTTGAAAGCGCAGCTTTCCGCGAACTAATGGCCTACGTAGTACCACGCTATGAACTACCAAGTCGCCACTTCTTTTCTCGCAAAGCCATCCCAGCCCTCCACCTTCATGTGAAAGACTGCATTGTCCATGCACTCAAGCAGTCAGTGAGTGGAAAGGTGCACCTCACAACTGATGCATGGTCCAGTAGGCATGGCCAGGGCCGTTACGTATCCATCACTGCGCACTGGGTTAATGTGGTAGATGCAGGGTCCACAGGGGACAGCGGTGGTGGAACAGTGCTGCCTAGCCCACGGTATAGGAAACAGTTGGCTGTAGGCGTTCGGCCCTCCTCATCCTCGAAAGCTGGTCCACAGAGCGCAGTCGCAAGAGCACTGCATCCGCAGCTGACAATGTTGCAAACGAGGTGTCCCCCTATCGATCAGCTAGTGGAAAGCGTCAGCAGGCTGTGTTGCAGATGATATGTTTGGGCGACAGACACACCGCGGAGGTACTGGCCGACTACTTTCAGCGACAAACTGAGTCGTGACTGGGCAGTCTACATCTTGAGGCATTCAAGGTAGTTAGTGATAACAGCCGGAATTTTGTGGCAGCCATAGCCCTTTCAAAACTCAGACACATACCTTGCTTGACTCACACCTTCAAACTGGTGGTGCAGTGCTTCCCCACTAATTATTCGGAGTTAACAGGCCTGCTCCAGAAGGTTCGAAGACTGTGCTCGCACATCCGCCGGTCGCCGGTACACTCCAGTCGTATGCATAAGCTGCAACGATTGATCCACCTTCCCAAGCACCGCCTAATTATCGACGCTGCAACAAGGTGGAACTCCACCCTGCACATGGTTGAGTGGCTGTGCGAACAAAGGCAGGCCGTAATGCATTTGTGGGAGGATACACGGGCAGGCACTTTGAGGGCAGACATGGAGTTGACAGGTGTGCAGTGGTCGAAGCTGAAAGACCTCTGTAAAGTCCTTCAGTGTTTTGAGGAATGCACACGGCTGGTAAGCGCAGACGACACCCTCATAAGCATGAGGATCCCACTTATGCATCTGCTCATTCAAACTGTGACACACATTAAGGAGCAGGCGTCTGCAGCCGAGGTTGATGAGGAGGAAGAGGAGGAGGGAAGCCTTGATGACAGTGAGCCATTGTCTGGTCAGGGAACTGTCGTGGATGAGGTGGAGGAAGAAGAGGACGACAGGAGGAAGATGATGGGGATAATTATTTAGGGGAGGAGGATGCTTCTCGTAGGGCAAGAGAAAATATTGGCTTTGCAAGGTCTGGTACTGGGTTTGAGCGTGAATGGAGGGATGTGGATCTGCCTGAAAGTGCTCCTCCACCCAGCACTCGCAGTGCATCATTGACACCTGGAACATTGACCCACATGTCAGATTATGCCTTGCAGATCCTAAAAAGGGACTCCCGCATTGCCAAAATGATGAACGATGATGACTACTGGTTGGCCAGCATCCTGGATCCACGCTATAAAGGCAAATTCCAAAACAACATGCCACAGGAGAACCTTGACCTAATATTGGCTAATAAACAAGCTGCTCTGGTAAACCGGTTGGTTGAGGCATTCCCAGCACACAGCAGCGGTGAAGGTTCTCACACAAGCCGTAGGGGCCGGGTGCAACTTGGAAGAGGTGTTCGTGGTGCACACATCAGAAGTGGCGTTGGAGACAGGGGTTTCATGACCATGCTGTGGACGGATTTTTCAAGTCCCGCTCACACGACTGGTAATACTGCATCAATTGAAAGTGACAGGAGACAGCACTTGTCAAGTATGGTTACAAACTACTTTTCCTCCCATATTGATGTTCTCCCTCACAGGTCATTCCCATTTGACTATTGGGCAGTTAAACTGGACACCTGGCCTGAATTGGCACAATATACCTTACAGGAGCTCGCTTGCCCAGCTGCAAGTGTGCTATCGGAAAGAGTCTTCAGTGCTGCTGGATCAATACTGACAGAAAAAAGGACCCATCTGTCGACCCAATATGTGGATGATCTAACCTTCATTAAAATGAACCATGCATGGGTTTCCAAGGATTTTGTCCCACCTTACCCTTATGACACATATGTTGCCAGAAAAATTGTTTTCTTTGGTCCGCCTGTTCCTGGGACTTGACCAATTTCGCCTTTAGCAGCAGGTGAATGTCCCACATCAACATATGGCATTTTGTAAACCTCCCTAACTGGGCAGCCTCCTCCCCCTGGGCCGGGGTCACCACCGAGCGCACGCAACCGTGCAAGTGCCGTTGCCCTGGACAGGTGGGTGGGCCGACTCGTGGGCTCGGGACTGACACAGGGTCCCTCATAGTGCAATCAAGTGTCTCTGATGGTGGGGGTGCACACCCGCCATCAGACACACCACCGTACTATGAGGGGCCCAGTGCCAGTGCTGACCTCCACGAGTGGGCCCCCCTTGCTTGGGCAGGGCCCCAGCATTTGCAATGTTTTCCTCTCCCTGCTCCTCCGCTGTGTAGTCTGGGCTGTCAAATCCATCACTGGGACTGCCACTTCAAATTTGGTGAACTGATACAAGATGATGGTTAAGACGTAGCTATGCCCTGTCCCGCTGGCCGGGATCTAGCTTCAGATGATCAATGGCTTCCATTTCTTATGGACGTCGACTTACAATGAGATGCAGTGGTGGTTTCTCATCAGCTTTAACAGTTTTCCTACCCACAGACATGTGACATTCTAGCGCACATTTTTAAATGTGCCCTCCCTCTCATGCCAATCCAATTGAATCGCCTACAGCCTGTGGCTTTTGTGTTTTGCACTCCAAAGTTACGTGAGAGATCATGATAGGCAATGAGCACCATGTTTACATCTGTCCCTGTGATCAAAATTGGATGGATATGAGTAACGGTGATGGGATCAACGGTACTGCGATACAGCAACACTTTCTTCACAAAGAAAGGTTTTTGCTGTGTCCACACACTAATTAATTGAGGGTCAGCATCGCCTCTGAGAATTGTGACGGAAGTTGTTCCCGTGAATAGTAATTCGTAGATTTCTGCAATCACTAGACTTTAGGTCAATAATTGTATGCATCTCATTTCCTATTGCAGAGAGTCTGGGCTGTCTTACTGAGACAGAAATATAAATGAAGATTTAAAAATACCACCAAAAGTGTATCATGGTGTACGCTTGAAATACATTTCCTTTTTTCTAATTTTTAGATTGTTGTGTAATCCATGCAGAGAACATGGAGATTTTAAATGTTTAAACTATGCTCTATATAGCTGCTATCCAGTGATAATGTACCGTATCTCAACTTTGTACAATCTGGTCAAATCCATACTGGGCCTGAGACCGTCTGAGCCTGCCTCTTGATTGATACACATAGGTTTTTAATGTGCAAACTAGGCACTATATATACGTGTTATCCGTTGTAACCGTACCCTTTATCAACTTTCTTGAATCTTGTAGAATCCATACTGGGCCTGAGAATGGCTGCAGAGCTGTTAAGCAAGCTACAGCACCTGTGGTTTGGACATGTAATGTTTTGCATTTTTTCTGGAATGGCGGTTAGGCCGAAATCAGGAATTGCTGTTGACCTGCACTTACTGGGAAATCATCGTTTGCGGAGAATAATTGGAATCCCAGATCCCCATCACTGACGGTGTTCAGCGGGTTATCTGCACCTGTAAGCGACAAAAGCTGGTCCTTTCAGTGTAGCGCGCATGTAGCCCCGGACATGGAAGGCCATGATAGCCCTGTTATTACTCGATCGCGCATGCCAGAGCCTCGCGTATCCCTCTAGTAAGCTTTACGCGTACCGCGGGGGCATGCCGGAGTCTCGTTCGTTAACGTAATAAAGCGGACAAATCGCTAGCACAACTACTAATGGATAAACCACACCACACACAGAATCGACAAAGCTTTCAATGTGTGCATCTTTTTGTGAAGTGGCATGGTTGTGGTTTCCCCGGTGGAGTCCAATTAAGCCGCAGGCTCCACTCCTGGTGGTGCCCTATTGGACATTCCTTTAAGGTTCAGCTTTGCATCCATACTGCCCCCAGAAACAAACTCTTTGCCTTCATGGACGCTGTTTTGAGGTTCGTGGGAATAACGCCGCCCGATCGCCAGTTGCCATAATTTATTGGTGGGAAGTACGACGGAATATGATCGTGTTCATTTTCAGATTTTGGTTTTCTTTTTTACATTTTTATTCCAGCCTTTCTTGACTTCATAAGGGCATGACAAGCCTATATCTGTGTCTCCTCCACCTCCTCCTTTTACTCCTCCACCTCTTTTGTAAATGTAGTTGCCCTTTTCCATATGTTATTTTTGTCTTCTGAGCATTTTGTCGGCTTTGGGACACCTTTTAAGGTATTTTGTAATTGTTTTCTATGTGTTTGTGTTTGCCTGCCATTGTTTTCAGTGTGAGATTGACAATTATCCTTTGACTGAATAGAGCTGTACGCTTCTTATACAGTGCCATATATGTGATGTTATTTTGTGTCTATTTTGTGCTAAATTTGGAAGTTTGATGGAAGAGGCTGCGGACGTGGGCATGGGGGGGCCAGCTGGTGCTGATGGTGGTGGTGGTGCATCTGCTGGTAGTGGCAAAAACACAATAGCAGCTAAGGCAGGAGGTGTTGAGCCTGCATCATGGTCTGTCTACGGAACGCCTGGAAGGCTACTGTTATGAGCGGTGGAACGCACTAAATAAAATTAAAATAAAGTGAGTTCACCGCTCGGGGTCCACCGTGCGGTAGATGACAAAACCGCTGCTGAAAGAGGCAGGGCACTCAGGCGGAGATGTGCACAGGACTTTAGCTGCAGTCAGTGCACTAAAGCAGACTCTGTTATATGCACAGAACTGCCAACAAAACATAAATACCGCTGAGTCTGTTTAGGGTCACAGACTTCAGCGATGTGGACACGGTATTAAAGCTCACAGAAATAGCCTTAAACACCAGGACTATCCCCTCTAGACCTACCGTAAAACTTAAGGTATGAGGTGTCGCAACTGCGAACACCCGGGAGGCTGCAATCGCAGCGCGGCGTGAACAGAGCCGCAAGCAAGGCGCTGCAAGGACGCTGGCGCAATGCAGGACGCTTAGCTGCTGCAAAAGGTATGGCTGGACCGCGCTGGCGCTAGCGCTGCTACTGGCGGCTGCCCAATCACTCACACAATCGCAATATCAGAGGGAAGGGGTTTCATAATAAGTCATCCACCAGTCCAAGCATCCATTACCATACACACAGCAGCAGTATGAAAATACTAGCGCATGGCGGAACGGCCATGCGCACTTTTTCTAGCGTTCGGGACCTGCCGAAAATCTCCAGAGCCCTGAGCATACCCAATGGAATCAGGAACAGGACCTGAGCACCTGACTCCTGAAGTCCAATTGGAGCTCATCCCATGAGCATGCTCAGAAGAAGGGACGAAGGACTTAGCCTGGTGGCAAATGTGAGGATCTGTGTTCCTGCATAGGTATTGTAGGAACCAGATTCCTAACATTACCCCCCTCCTAGGGCCCCCCCTCCCTGAATCCTCCGACCCACCAGCCTGTGCCCGGCAATGGCACAGACCTCAGACTCGCCAAACAGCGAACCTGATGTCCTAGTAGGTGAAACTGAAAACCGGGACATATGGATGGTATCAGCGGAGGTCAGGTCACCAGGTCTCAGGAGGGATACCCTGTTGACAATAGGAGCGGAAGATTTAGGAGACCGCCGCCGTGTATCGACGGCCGTCACCACCCTCCATTCGGGGAGACTGTCCCGAGCAAATAACGTGCATGCCCGAATGAATTTTTTGAAGTCTCGAGCTTTATGGGGCCACCAATACGCTCCAGCCAAGGTGTATATGAGCCGACATGTTTTATAAAAAAAAAAGCCATTTTATAAAAATAAAGTGAACTTTACTGTTGGAACTGGTGAAACATATATACAGCAGGCATCAGGTACAAAGTTTCTTTTCACATTTTCGGTTTTACACAGAGGCACAGGCATGGCGGTCACATGTGACAGCATCACAACATTTCAGCAATAAAACATAGGTGACTAGACATAGGTTACACCCCCATTACTAACCCTATAGTGAAATGTAATAAAGACAAGCAGCCCCATACTATGATGTTCCCAACTCCAAACTTCACTGTTGGTATGGTGATTTTGGGGTGATATGTAGTCCCTTTTGACCTCCAAACATGGTGTGCATTATGGCATCCAAAGAGTTCAATTTTGGTCTCATCTAGGCAGACTATATTGTCTCAGTATTTCACAGGCTTGTCTAAATGTTGTGGAGGAAACTTTAAACATGCCTGAACATGCTTTTTATTCAGCAATGGAGTCTTGTGTGGTGAGCGTGCATAGAGGCCATGGAGGTTCAGTGCATTACTTATTATTTTATTTAAAACTAGCTGAAGTGCCCGGCGCTGCCCGGGCATAGTAACTAACTGTGGCTAGTTATAGCAAATTATAATTATCCTCCATCACATAGTCCCGTGCCCATATACCCATCATGCATATCCACGATCCCATAGTCGAGTGCCCATATACCCATTATACATCCTTCATCTAATAGTCCCATGCCCATATACCCATCATACATATCCTCCATCCCATAGTCCCGTGCCCATATACCCATCATACATATCCTCCATCCCATAGTCCCGTGCATATATACCCATCATACATATCCTCCATCCCATAGTCCCGTGCCCATATACCAATCATACATATCCGCCATCCCATAGTCCCGTGCCCATATACCCATCATGCATATCCTCCATCCCATAGTCAACCATTATAACATCATAATGAGCGGCGGCAGGTCTTGCAACCTATGATGACATCAGCGTCGCCATGGCAACCACTATGACATCATAATGAGGGGCGTGGCTTGACGGGCACACACTTTTTCCCCAGTACGTAGATAGGGGCAAAATTGTTTGGTGAATTGGAACGCGCGGGGTTAAATTTTCGCCTCACAACATAGCTTAGGACGCTCTCGGGGTCCAGACGTGTGACTGTGCCAAATTTTGTGGCTGTAGCTGCGACGATGCGGATGCCTATCCTGGACATACACACATGCACATACATACACACATACATACACACTTTGAGCTTTATATATTAGATAATTGTATCTGCTGATTCAAGTCCATTTTGTAGTTTTCCACTGCTCTTGAACAACTCTTCTGATAATTCTTTCCACTACTCTGAAATCCTGCAAGGAGCACCTGATCTTACCTGGTTTATAGTGAAATTATCTACTTTCCATTTACAGATCATGACCTCAAAAGTGTTCACTGGAGCATTCAGTAGTTTAGGAAGTCTTCCGTCACCAATGCCATCAGTAGGTTTTGCAACAATAAGGTTGAGAAGGTCTTGAGACAGCTCACTTGTTTTACCCATTATGAGCTATTTCTTGTGTGGCACCTTGGTAATGAGACACCTTTTTTTAGGCAATCAGTTGAACCAGCTGATATTATTTTTCACTAGCAGGATTGCTTTTTAATTACCAATAGATTTTAGCTGGTGTCGTGGCTTTCCATGGCTTTTAGCACCTCTCTTTCTTCCTGTGTTCAATATTTTTTTCTGTGTCATTTTTACATTCTTACACATAATTTATGGACATCTGTGGTTTGATCTCTTTGCCTTTGTGGGTTCAATGGGTTGTTAACGACAAATATGTGTTTAGAAATATGTTTACTTAGAAAATAGTGATGTATTCAATACTTATTTCATGCGCTGTATGTATACACATACACACACCTCTTTAGATGATAAATCACACATAGCATTTGTAACATACTAAGTGAACAAGGTCCATTACAACACACTTTTATGAATCCCTATAAAGGCAGCAAAGGAACGAAAGAGGATAGTAATATAAGTCTAAATCAACATAATAATTTTGAACTTTCGAAAAGATTGTGCAAAAATCCTGCACTGTGTTCCTCTACAGCCCCAGGTTTATATATATTACTGTCATCTTTAGGGCTCATACTCACTTGTGAGAGACTCGTACCATTCTCATGCGAGTATCTCGCATGAAAACCTGGCACTGCCACCGGCACTCGGACTGGAGCGTGCGGCTACGTGTATTTCTATGCCGCCGCCGCACGCTCCAGTGCCAGTGCTGGCGGCAGTGCCAGGTTTTCATGCCAGAGGCTCTCACGAGAATGGTGCGAGTCTCTCACAAGTGAGTATGAGCCCTTATACTGTTTTTTCTGCGGTTAGTAATTTTCTCCCCATCTAATTGTATATTTCCCGATGGACTTACAAGGTGACAAGTTCTAGGAATCCACTTCTATTCACATACTGGAGGTCTCTACATTACATTAAGTATGGCCGAAACAGCCTCAATATGCAGGTAAAAATGGAGGGAAATTGCTGTAAAAGGTAGGAATAATTTCTCAGGTAACATCAAACTATTAGACTGGTATATTGCATTGGTCATTGCAATACAGTGATTCCAATCTGAGAGTAAATTGATCCAGCAGTTGTTAATAGGTAGCAAGATGTGTAGCTGATCCTATGGCCGGGGTCACACTAACCGACGAAAAATACGGTCCGTAGTTTACATGCGTAATACGGATGAATGACCCCTAAATAGTGCTCCTTAGGTCATCCGTAAGCAAGGTGTGGTCGCGTATTTTGCACATGTCAGCATCCGTATGTAATCCGTATGGCATCCTATGCAATCCGTATGGTGAGATTTTCTCGCAGCCTTGCAAAATGGACATTTAACGGTTTTGAGGCCTGCTAACTATTTAAATCATTAGCCTGCACCCTATTTATTGCCTCAGGAACAGGTGGCTGCCTCCATTCTGTCCATTTGTGACCTTGCCTTCACTAGGTGTGTTGGTGTTGTATGTGCAACATGGCAAACAGTCTGAGTTTCAACACAACTGAGCAGGTTCTCTTCAACTGGCTTTTGTCACGCCTCTTTGGCCAACCATACCCAGTGATAGTGGATCCGCGGAGGAGGAGACGCATGTGGGTCCATCCACTTTTGAGGCAACGACTCACAAGAGGTCATTTTCACCGCCTCTATTCTTCTATGCGGGAGCATCCTGTCAAATTCTACCAATACTGTCGCATGAGCCTTGCAACATTTGATCGACTCTTGGAGACAGTGCGCCCTGGGATAACCTTTCAGGACACAAGGATGCGCAAAGCTATATCTGCAGAGGAGCGACTTCTACTCACAATACGGTATGTACTACACAACCACATTCTCTACGTTCATAATGTGTTAGCCAAAGTATGTATTTTTGGCTTATTGGACTAAGATTAATGCCCTCATCTTAGTCCACATATGTTTCAACTTACAGACCAGAATGTTATGTGTAATATGTACTGAATCTCACTTAGTAATTGGGCAAACAAAGATGTGTGTGTTATTCGCTCTGAATTCCTAACACGTTTTGTATGTATGTACCTGGTGTTTTTGTAATTTGGGCATTCTAAAATCTTCCTTTTCTGTTGTTCTTCAGCTTCCTGTCCACTGGCCTTTCTTATGCCGCCCTCCACCATGAGTTTCTCATTGGAAGATCTACCATTTCTGGCATAGTCAGGTCAAAGTGTATTGAAATCTGGACAAGACTCCATCAACTCGTCATGCCCGAGCCCAGGATGGAAGACTGGTTGAGGATATCAAGGGACTTTGAGGAGGAATGCCAGTTTCCTAATTGTATTGGGGCTCTTGATGGCAAACATATCCGGGTGCGTAAGCCGCCAAACTCTGGCTCCCAATTCTTCAATTATAAACAATACTTTTCTGTTGTATTGTTGGCTCTGGCAGACCCTAAATACAAGTTTATAATTGTTGACATTGGGGCCTATGGAAGGACGGGAGACTCTCGAGTCTTCAATACTTCCATTATGGCTCGGCGGCTACGCACCAACCAGCTGGATCTACCACCACCACGCCAGCTACCAGGCTCCATTCCAGAATCAGTCCCTTATGTCCTTGTAGCAGATGAGGCGTTTCAGTTAACACGCAATGTCATGAGGCCATATCCCCGGCGCAACCTTGACCACAGGCGCAGAATTTTTAACTTGCACCTATCACGTGCTCGGCGACTGGTGAAGTGTTCCTTTGGCATTCTTTATGCCAAATGGCGGGTACTCCAGTCTGCCATTCAGCTGAGTGAGCAAAATGTAAATGAAGTAGTGAAAGCCTGTGTGGTTCTTCATAACTTCACCAGGATACATGATTGTTCCTCCTCTGCTGGTGTTGTGCGTAGGCCGGACAATGTGCATAGGGTGAGACCACCTATCAACCTTCAACGTAGACCGCTCTCTGGGCTCAAAGTGCGTGATATTTTCACTAATTACTTTATGTCACCTGAGGGGGAAACTTCTTGGCAAGAGCATGCTGTATCTATGTTATAATGTTTGCTTTTATGTGTGTCTAAATATATATATATCTACCCCTTCTGATTCTATGTCTGTTTAATGGCATTGTTAAGCGTATGTTAGTATGCTGATACGGTTTTTGATAATTGAGACAGAGACGTAAATTGTAGTAGACAAATTTTTACTTTTGCCTTTTTTTTGTTTCTTTTTTTAAAGGCAAACATATTTGTGCCATATGATAACTGGGGCAATGGGCCAAATTGCCCTTTTTGCAGATGTGAACATTTTTGAAGTATAAAATTTGCACACATTTCCAAAACAAACAGAATGTTATAACAAACTTGCTACATTAGACATTTTGAATCCAAAGGAAAAAAGATGTGTTCTCCATCAACAAAATTATATAAAAAAGATAAAACTCACATTTCTTAGGAATGTTTGATAATCATATTAATAAGCCACCATGACAGCCAAGGCTACCTTACGCGTTTCTGACACATATTACATGTCTGTAAAAAGACTATATTTCACCAAGCTATACTGGGAAAGTCAAAGGATCAAAACAGACTACTCACTTGATAATGCCGAGAAAAGGCGTGCTGCCCTTATTCAAGTAGTCACTGTTTTGCCTGCTAAATATATTCCAGAATCAAGGCGAACAGCCTCAAGAACATCACGCTCTCTCTATGTATTATCAAGTGAGTAGTCTATTTTGATCCTTTGACTTTCCCAGTATAGCTTGGTGAAATATAGTCTATTTTACAGACATGTAATATGTGTCAGAAACGCGTAAGGTAGCCTTGGCTGTCATGGTGGTTTATTAATATGATTATCAAACATTCCTAAGAAATGTGAGTTTTAGGCTTTTTATCTAAAATTGATGATGGAGGCCACCTCTTTTTTCCTTTGGATAGGGATTTTGAGCACCAGTTGAACCACACTGGGCATCTCCTGCCATCAGACCGCTTATGGACACTGATGTACAGTATGCGTAAACAATTTGCATGTTTTTATGCTGTTATAAATTGGGGAAAGTTGGGGAAGGAGAAGGCGGAAGAGCAGCCTGTGGTTGCTGCTGGCTACTTTGAGCAACATCGCCCTGTGTGGGGGCATAATGTTGCCCATGATGTGGGTAGTGTCCTTCCTCATGTGATTGTTGGGGGTACTGGCCAGAGTAATAATGATGAGGGGCATCTTGGTGGCTCTGGTACCCACCAATATAGCCATGTCATCCCCAACCAGGTTGGGACCAGCCTCCAGCACTGCATGGGAAAAAGTGGCCATATTGGTGGGGTTGGCTAGAGGCAGACATATGTTGCTGCTGCTGTGAAGGTTGGGTAGGAGGAGGAAGGGGGTTAGGTGTAGGCCCACCTATTTGAGTATCTTCAGACCCTTCTTGAGCAAGCATCTGTGTGGGTGGTCTCATGCGCATTAGATTTCGGGGGGAATGCTGCCACCTCTCCAGATATTCAAACAGCTCATATGGGGTATTCTGGGGTGTGCTTGCATCAAGCAGGATCTGAAAACATCCTCGAATACGGAGCCTCACCTCACGGGAAAGGGCACGGAGATAAAAGGCCAGGCTACGTGAATATGCCTCCTCTCCATCATCTGTATTCACTCTAGCCAGATAATTTAGGACCCCTGTGTCCACATTGGTCCTGGTATCTTGTGCAGGGATCTGGCGCCTTCTTCGTCCTCACCGGGATGTTCCAGAAGGCTGTGGGGAGCCCCAGATCTGGGCAGTTGGGCTGCTGCTCATGTTGCCCTGCTCCTCCAGTATGGGTGATGTTGCAGCAGCAGACGGTCCTGGTGGTGTGGTTTGGGGCACAGGCAATGGGTTCTCCTGAGATGATTCTTCACCCATGCTTCTTGTAGGGGGAGAAGATGGGCCAGCCACCTCATCCCCTACAGGGTCAATTATGGGCTCTGTATCTGAGCCCGTTCCTCTATCCGTAAGGTTGGAGTGAGTTCTGTTATGAAAGAGAACAGAGCCAAAAATACATTAATACTTTTGACCCTGTAAAGTATCTGTGTATTGTGGTGTGAGGTATCTACTTACGGTCTCAGATCCAGAATAGGGGTGAGGAAGGAGAGGCGGTCATAATAAATGTATTTTCTTTTGACGTAGCCCGCATCACCACTCCTGGACCGCTGCTGACGTTCCCGCCTGTACTGATCGCGGATGCTGCGCCAGCGTTTCATCACATCTTCCAATGCAATGTGACAGGAAATATTATCAATTTTACATATCTGATCGGTCACATTTGCTACCAGTAGTCTAGGCATGTGGCCTTCTGGGGTGTGCTTTCTACCCAGGGTGGCATATCTAATTGGGGCATCCAGGCCAGATATACAGGGTCAGAATAGTTCACATATCAAGTAACTACACTTAATAACTTGGTTGGCTAAGAGGATGAGGAGCTTGTGGCCTGAGCAAAATAATGGCAGTGTCAAACCATGTGTCACATCAAAATCTACGCGCCTCATGAGGAAAAAAGTAGAAGCACAGGAAGGTGGGGCTGATTCTGTATGCATTTTATGATGTGAGGTAATTTTAATCATTTTTTGGCCTTGTACTTACTCAGTTTCTGCTGCTCCTCACGTGGGCGATCACCAAAATCATGGAACATCTGCCGACATATGCGCCTCCATGACGCCTCCTTTCTTGCCCGGTTGGCATAATGGGCATCACGTTGGTCCCAGAGTTCGGGACGCTCCTGCATCAGTACAATGAGCATCTCCACATTTAGGAAATATGGTGCCATGACGCTGCTGTACTCCGTGGAGGTGTACTTCCTGGATGTCTGGAGCGGTTTTTGAGCTCATTTGCATGTCTAGGCTTCCTGATGATGGATTGGCCCATTTCCTGTCACCAGCCAAAAGACCTACGTATTTCTCGCAAGTCACATGTGTGGTCCGTGTGTAAACCGTATTTTTTGCGCACCCATAGACTTGCATTGGCGTATTACGGGCGCATGCTGCGATTGTCACGGACCGTAGAATGCGGCCGAGAAATATACGGCTGTTGGGAGCTGCCCCATAGAGAATCATTGGTCCGTGTGTAATGCGTGCTTTTAACGCATCTCACTCGTCCGTATTCCTCTCTAGTGTGACCCCGGCCTATTACTGAGGATGGCGGGTGGAAACCAAATAGCATTGCACTCATTTCATTGGAAGAAGTATGCTCATAAGACATACTGATAGGGAACTTAGATTGTGATTCCCATCGAGGACAGCGATGATAATGTGTGCAAACTGTAAAGCGCTGCGGTATATGTTACCGCTATATAAAAATAAAGATTATTTATTATAAGATGAAAAGGTCTTTAAATAGGTCAAAAGTTAAACATGACATTTCCTTTGTATTTTAGGCAAAAAAAAGTTGTCATTTTTTTTACATTTTAAAATGACAAAAAGGAAAATGGTTAAATGCAAAAGTTTGGGCACCCTTGGAGCTTTGTGTGCTCAGATAACTTTGACCAAGGTTCGGACATTAATTGGCCTGTAAGAGTGCTGCTTGCTCACTATCATCATTAGGAAAGACCAGGTGATGCAAATTTCACAGCTTTATAAAAACCCAGCCTCCTCTAACGCTTTCCCAAAAAAACAGCAGCCATGGGTTTTACTAAGCAGCTGCCTAGCACTCTGAAAATGAAAATAGTGGAGGCCCACAAAGCAGGAGGCTACAAGAAGATAACAAAGCGTTTTCAAGTCGCCCTTTCCTCAGTTTGAAATGTAATTAAGAAATGAAAGTTAATATGAGCAGTGGAGGTAAAGATAAGGCCAGGAAGACCAAGCAATATTTGAGTAAGAACTGCTCATAGGATTTCTGAAGACACTTGCACAAATATGGCCTTCAGGGAGGCGGCTTCCTCAGTGGCTGCTGAAAGCAGGCAGTGAGGAAGCCTGTGCAGCGGCTGTCAGATCGCTGATCTGACACAGCGCTGTTCTAAATGTCAGATCAGCGATCTGACACTTCACAGTAATGTCCCCCCTGGGGCAAAGCAATAAAGTGAAAAAAAAGTGGAAAAATAATTTTAAAAAAAATCCCAAAATAAATTAAAAAAAAAAATATTTCCTAATAAATTCATTTTTTGGAAATAAAAAAAAAAACAATAAAAGTACACATAATTAGTATCGTCGCATCTGAAACAACCCCTCCTATAAAACTGTCCCACTAGTTAACCCCTTTAGTGAACCCCTTAAAAAATTAAAAATAAATAACAAAGCAACAAAAATGCGTTATCATCATATCGCTGAACAAAAAGTGCAATAACGCACGATCAAAAAGACACATATAAATAATCATGGAACCGCTGAAAACGTCATCTTGTCCTGCAAAAAATTAGCCGCCATACAGCATCATCAGCGAAAAAATAAAAAAGTTATAGCTCGCAGAATAAAGTGATGCAAAAATAATTCTTTTTGATATAAAATACTTTTCATTGCATAAAAGCAACAAAACATAAAAAAATGACATAAGTGAGGTATCGCTGTAATCGTACTGACCCGAAGAATAAAACCGCTTTATCTATTTTACCACACGCGGAACAGTGTAAACGCACCCCCCAAAAGAAATTCTTGAAATGCTGGTTTTTGTTCATTCTGCGTCCCAAAAATCGGAATAAAAAGCGATCAAAAAATGTAAGGTGCCTGAAAATGGCACCAATAAAAACGTCAACTCGTCCCGCAAAAAATAAGACCTCACATAACTCTGTGGGTCAAAATATGGAAAAATTATAGCCCTCAAAATGTGGTGATACAAAAACTATTTTTACAATAAAAAGTGTCTTTTAGCGTATGACAGCTGCCAAACATAAAAACCGCCATAAATAGTAATTCAAACCCCCCGTTATCACCCCCTTATTTAGGGAAAAATAATAAAATTAAAAATAAGTATTAGGGTTAGGGTCTGGGCTAGGTTTGGAGTTAAGGATAGGGTTAGGGTTATGGTTAGGGCTGAGATAGGGTTAGAGGTGTGTTGGGGTTAGGGTTGGAGTTAGAATTGGGGGGGTTTCCACTGTTTGGGCACATCAGGTGGTCTCAAAACGCAACATGGCGTCTGATATCAATTGCAGCCAATTCTGCATTGAAAAAGTCAAATGGTGCTCCTTCCCTTCCAAGTTCTGCCATGTGCCCAAACAGTGGTTTACCCCCACCAATGGAGTATCAGCCTACTCAGGATAAACTTCTGTGAAGTACTTGTTGGTTCAAAGTGCTCACAACACATCAAGATAAGTTCCTTTGGGGGTCTAGATTCCAAAATGGGATCACTTGTGGGGGGTTTCAACAGTTTAGGCTTATCAGGGGCTCTCCAAACGCGACATGACAGTCGCAGACCATTCAATCAAAGCCTGCATTCCAAACATCACTACCTCCCTTCCAAGCCTCTATGTGTGCCCATACAGTATATTTCTCCCACATATTGGGTATCAGCGTGCTCAGGACAAATTGAACAACAATGTATGGGGTCCAATTTCTCCTGTTACCGTTGGGAAAATAAAAAATTGGGGACTAAAAGATCATGTTTGTGGAAAAAATATGATTTTTATTATTTTCACACCAAGGCGTCATAAACGTCTGTGAAGCCCTTAGGGGTTCAATGTGCTCACCACACATCTAGATAAGTTCCTTGGGGGGTCTAGTTTCCAAAATGGTGTCATTTCTGTGGGGTTTCCACTGGTTAGGCACATCAGGGGCTTTCCAAACGCGACATGGCGTCCAATCTCAATTCCAGCCAAAAAAGTCAAATGGCGCTGCTTACCCTTGGTAAAATTAAAATTGGGAGTGAAAAGATCATTTTTGTGGAAAAACTATGATTTTTTAGTTTTACGGCTGTATCATATAAACTTCTGTGAAGCCCTTGGGGGTTTAAAGTTCTCACCACACATCTAGCTAAGTTCCTTGGGGGGTCTAGTTTCCAAAATGGGTCACTTGTGGGGGTTTCCACTGTTTATGCACACCAGGGGCTCTCCAATCGTGACATGGCTTCGGTAGTAGCATTTGTCCCCACATGCTACTACATGTGGGGACAAATGACACCGCAAGACACGACCTGGAAACCATCTGCAGAGACTTTGAAGACTTAGGCAAGGAAGTGAAAGAACTGGGAGCGCAGGTGGTCTTCTCTTCCATCCTCCCAGTGGATGGCCATGGAACAAGGAGGTAGAATAAGATTCTGCAGGTGAACAACTGGCTACGTCGATGGTGCCATCAGCAATGATTTGGATTTCTGGATCACGGAGTGAACTACTTATACGATGGACTACTTGCTAGAGATGGGGTGCACCTTACAAAGACTGGAAAGCATGTATTTGGAAGTCGCCTTGCTACACTTGTAAGGAGAGCTTTAAACTAGAACAACATGGGAAGGGAAGCAAAAGACCAGAAAAAGCCATACACCTGACAAATGCTATTGAGAACTCTGCTATTAGAAGTGGAAAGGAAGAACAAAGACGAAAGAATCTAATTAATAAAAATATTGGAGAAAGAGAAACCAATCACAAACTAAAATGTTTCTATACTAATGCACAAAGCATGGGCAACAAACAAGGAGAATTGGAACTACTAACACAGGAAAAGAAATATGATGTCATTGGAATCACTGAAACTTGGTGGGACAATATACATGATTGGAATACAAGACTAGAAGGATACAACTTATTTGCAAGAAACAGACTTGATAAACGAGGAGGGGGTGTTGCATTGTATGTTAGAAACGCGTATATCTGCACAGAGATTGAAGCTTCAGAGACTGGGAGTTCTGTGGAAACTGTTTGGGTAAGAATACAAGGACAGAACAATGGAAAGGACACCATTGTAGGCATTTACTACAGGCCGCCTGTGCAAGCTGAAGATATGGATGAACTCTTTATGCATCAAATGGCCAAGTTCTCCAAAAAATATGACATAGTTGTCATGGGAGATTTCAACTATCCAGACATTTGTTGGGAATCTCTCTCAGGCAAAACTAACAGGTCAAGGAAATTCTTATCCTCTCTTGCTGACAACTTTATCTTCCAAAAGGTAGGGGAGAAAACAAGGGGAACTGCTACCTTGGATCTAATCCTTATAAACAGGGAGGAAATGGTTGAGGAGGTAAAAGTGGCTGGAACCCTAGGAGGTAGCGACCATGCTATTTTAGAATTTTGGATAACTAGAGGCGGAAGACCTGTGAAGACTCAGACGTCAAGGTTAGATTTCAGAAAGGCAGATTTTAAGGGATTCAGAAAGATAATTGGAGGGATCCAATGGCTGGATATCCTTAAAGACAAAAATGTCCAGGAAGGATGGGAAATCTTGAAAAATGAAATTCTCAAAGCACAGTTGTTAACAATTCCGAAAAGAGGGAAGAATAGGAAGCATTTAAGGAAACCAGGATGGGTGAACACAGAACTTAAGCACATGCTAAAAAGGAAGAAAAAAATGTTTATAAAATGGAAAGAGGGAGGCATATCTAAAGAAGAATATAATGCTGTCTGCAGAACCTGCAGGGCACAAATAAGATTAGCTAAAGCTGAAAATGAATTGAGGCTTGCAAGAGATGTCAAAAGCAATAATAAAGGATTTTGGGGATATGTCAAAAGTAAAAGAAAAGTCAAAGATGCTATAGGATTTTTACAGGATGAAAATGATGAAATGGTAAGACAGGATGTTGAGAAGGCTGAACTTTTAAATTCCTATTTTGCATCTGTTTTCTCTCAGAAAGGAAATGTAACACCAACTGTTATTCACTGTCCTATTAAGGGAATAGAAGAATCCAGGATATCTATAAACAGAAAGATAGTGAGGAAACACTTAGCTAACCTAAATGAATTCAAGTCTCCAGGTCCAGATGAATTACACCCCAGAGTACTGAAGGAGATAGCAGAAGAAATTTTTGAACCCCTCTCCATAATCTTTGAAAATTCTTGGAGAACAGGAGAAGTGCCAGAAGACTGGAGAAGAGCAAATGTTGTTCCTATCTTCAAAAAGGGGAAGAAGGTGGACCCAGGCAACTATAGGCCGGTGAGTCTGACTTCTATACCAGGAAAGATCTTTGAACAAATTATTAAACAACATGTATGTCAATACCTGAATAAGAATGAAGTGATCAAACAGAGTCAGCATGGGTTTGTAACTAATAAGTCATGTCAGACTAACTTAATTTCCTTCTATGACGGTATCACTGATTGGGTGGATCAAGGAAATGCTGTAGATATAGTATATCTTGACTTCAGCAAAGCATTTGACAAAGTCTCTCATACAATCCTTATTGAAAAAATGACTAAGTATGGAATGGACAAGGCAACTGTTAGGTGGATTCATAACTGGCTTAGTGATCGGAAGCATACAGTCTAGATCACGTGAAGTCATTATTTCCCTCTACTCCTCTTTGGTCAGACCTCATCTGGAATATTGTGTCCAGTTTTGGGCACCACATTTTAAAAAAGACATCAACAAACTGGAGCAAGTTCAGAAAAGAGCGACCAGAATGGTGACCGGTCTGCAAACCCTGTCTTATGAGGAAAGGTTGCAGGATTTGGGAATGTTTAGTTTGCAAAAGAGAAGACTGAGAGGAGACTTAATAGCTGTCTACAAATATCTAAAGGGCTGTCACATTGTAGAAGGATCAACTTTATTCTCATTTGCACAAGGAAAGACTAGAAGCAATGGGATGAAACTGAATGGGAGGAGACACCGATTAGATATTAGAAAAAACTTTTTGACAGAGTGATCACTGAGTGGAACAGGCTGCCACGAGAAGTGGTGAGTTCTCCTTCAATGGAAGTCTTCAAACAGAGGCTGGACAGACATCTGACTGGGATGATTTAGTGAATCCTGCTTTGAGCAGGGGGTTGGACCAGATGGCCCAGGAGGTCCCTTCCAACTCTACGATTCTATGATTCTATGATTCTATCTGAATTCCAGCCAAGTTTGCATTGAAAAAGTCCTTCCCTTCTCTGAGCTCTGTCATGCACCGAAACAGTGGTTTCCCCCCACATATCAGGTATTATCGTACTCAGAACAAATTGCACAATAACGTTTGCAGTTCAATTTCTCCTGTTACCCTTGGTAAAATAAAAAAAATTGGACCTGTAGTAATTTTTTTGTGAAAAAAAAGTTAAATGTTCATTTTTTTTTTTTTAACAATCAAAAAATTCCTGTGAAGCACGTGAAGGGTTAATAAATTTCTTTAATGTGGTTTTGCGCACCTTGAGGGGTGCAGTTTTTAGAATGGTGTCACTTTTGGGTATTTCTTATCATATAGACCCCTCAAAGTGACTTCAAATGTGATGTGGTCCCTAAAAATAAAATGGTGTTGTAAAAATGAGAAATCGCTGGTCAACTTTTAACCATTATTACTTCCTAACAAAAATATTTTGGTTCCCAAATTGTGCTGATGTAAAGTAAACATGTGGGAAATTTAATTTATTAAATTTTTTGTGTGCCATATCTCTGTGATTTAAGGGCATAAAAATTCAAATTTGGAAAATGGCAACATTTTCAAAATTTTTGCCAAATTTCTGTTTTTTTCACAAATAAACGCAAGTTATATGAATGAAATTTTACCCCTAACATGAAGGACAATATGTCACGAGAAAACAGTGTCAGAATCACCGGGATCCATGGAAGCGTTCCAGAGTTATTACCTCATAAAGAGACAGTGGTCAGAATTGTAAAAATTGGCCCGGTCATTAACGTTCAAACCACCCTTGGGGGTAAAGGGGTTAAGCATGTGCGTGGATCAATCAAGCTGTGGGGTTGTGTTGCAGCCAATGGTATGGCAAAGATTTTACAAGTAAAGGGATGAATGGATTCAATGAAATTTCAACAAATTCTTAATGGAAACATTACACCATCTGTAAAAAGGATGAAGTTAAAAGGGGATGGCTTCTACAAATGGATAATGATCCTAAACACATGTCAAAATCCAAAATAGACTATCTCAAAAGGCAGAAGCTGAAAGTTTTACAATGACCCTCACAGCACACTGATCTGAACATTATTGAAAATCTGTGGCAAGACCTCAAAATAGCAGTGCATGCAAGACGATCCAGAAATCTCACAAAGCTGGAAGAATTTTCCAAGGAAAAATTTTGTAATTTTTAAAATGTAAATGATGAAAATATATATTTTTTTACCTAACATGCAAAGAAAATATGTCATGTGTAACTTTAGGCCTTTTACAGATCATTTCCTCTTCAACTTACTTAACTGTTCCCTATAACAGTAATTTTGACCAGGAGTGCCCAAACTTTTATATTCCAAAGTATATGAATTGGGCTATGCTCCAGAACTCTCTCCATAGAAGTACATTAAACATGTGACATACATGTAGATTGCATGTCAAGAAAGGGATTTATTGTTTTTAAGCACACTACTTGTACCCTAGTTTACATGTGTGCAATAAAAAGGATGATCAGCAGCCATGTGTAATGGTAATGACTATGCAAAGTAGTCCAGTGCTATGTATATTCTGCTGTATTGTAATGATCCATAAAATAAATCTCAAATATACATGATATATGCTGACTTCATTAATTACTTTATTTAAGTTATTAAATTTGGCCCTGATGATGATGGGTCCTTGACTCCAGAAGAGTCATCCTTTAACAAGAGAGGAAAAACCCCCAGTGGAGGAAACCTCTAGGGAACCAAGGTTAAAGGAGTGCCCTTCCCTTGGGCTGTGGATAGGTGAGAACAGAGACCGAGCCCGGAATCTGCCTCTTCTTACAGCTGTTACCTCACCTGTGTCGTGGGTACACTTGGCTGCTGAAAGTCTGGTAAATGTCATATGACTGAATGAGAGCAGTCCAAGCCTGGAATCTGCCTCTTCATGCAGCAAGTAAGTCACTCTTCTGTGAGCATGCCTGACTGTGGAAAGTCCGGTAAATGTCATATCAATAAGTGAGAGCAGTCCAAGCCTGGAATCTGCCTCTTCATGCAGCAAGTAAGTCACTTGTCTGTGAACACATCTGACTGTGGAAAGTCAGGTAACTGTCATATCCATAGGTGAGAGCAGTCCAACCCTGGAATCTGCCTCTTCATGCAGCAAGTAAGTCACTTGTCTGTGAACACATCTGACTGTGGAAAGTCAGGTAACTGTCATATCCATAGGTGAGAGCAGTCCAAGCCTGGAATCTGCCTCTTCATGTAGCAAGTAAGTCACTTGTCTGTGAACACGCCTGACTGTGGAAAGTCCGGTAAGTGTCATATCCATAGGTGAGAGCAGTCCAAGCCTGGAATCTGCCTCTTCATGTAGCAAGTGAGTCACTTGTCTGTGAACACGTCTGACTGTGGAAAGTCCGGTAAGTGTTATATCCATAGGTGAGAGCAGTCCAAGCCTGGAATCTGCCTCTTCATGCAGCAAGTAAGTCACTTGTCTGTGAGCACATCTGACTGTGGAAAGTCCGGTAAGTGTCATATCAATAGGTGAGAGCAGTCCAAGCCTGGAATCTGCCTCTTCATATAGCAGGTAAGTCACTTATCATTGAGCATGCCTGACTGTGGAAAGTCCGGTAAATGTCATATCCATAGGTGAGAGCAGTCCAAGCCTGGAATCTGCCTCTTTATGCAGCAGGTAATTCACTTGTCCGTGAACACACCTGACTGCGGAAAGTCCAGTAAATGTCACATCCATGGGTGAAAGTAGAGACCGATCCCGGAATCTACCCCGTTGTGCAGCAGGTAAGTCTCTTGTCCGTGAATATGTCTGGCTGCAGAAAAACTGGTAAGTGTCATATCCATGGGTGAATGCAGAGACCAATCCTGGAATCTGTGTCTGTTTTGCTTCATCACTGGTTGCCTGATCCTCACATGGTAGCCACCATGTAAAGGAGTTGTAGTGGAGTTGTCCCCTCCTGCTGGATTCCTTTTCAAAATAAAGAAAATAGAATTAAGTACTGTAGATAAAGCACTGAAGAAATTACAAACTCATTTCTTTACTGTATCAAGTGTAATCATCCAAATAATGGGACAGGGCAGCAATAGTTAAATCCTGTGGCCTGCTGGAATACTGCGATGAAGCATTGCACGTCAACCATTTAACAAGAGACAGTATTTGCAGAACACGTACACTGCACCTTAAATGCCATGAAATCTCCCCTATTAGTGGCTGTAATAATTCCTCACCCAAGACCCCAGTCTTTTAATCAATGAACCTATTCCCATCACAATGGTGGGAACATGTTTCGTGGCTTAACAAATGCCGCCGATCATCATGAATTTGATGAGCTGAGGCTGCCACGCCACCCAACCAGCCCAAGCTCTGGCACTTTATCAGAACTGGGCGAAAATGGCGTGAGAATGCCAAAAGCCACAATATTTTAGCGCAGTCTGTAGTTTCACCAAAATGTTGTGACATTTCAAAGCTTTTTAATGTCAGAATACTGGGGTAAATGAGTTGATAAATCAGGACCCTAAATCCTTTTGAAATAAATCTAACATGATCTTCTGATAAACTTTGAGCTGAAATAGTAAAACACTTACTTCTTTTTATAGAATCCTTCTTTGTTTTGGAAATATCTCATTTGACGTCCAGGTTGTGAGGACTCGGAATCATATATATAAACATATCGATCATCCGATTCTTGAAAGGAAACATTTTTCCCTTTGCTTTTATTTTTCATGGGATTTCTTCCTTTTAGAATAGACGGAGGTGTCTGTCTGTAGCCATCGAAGTCCGGATTAATCTTGGACTCTTTCACCTCCACTATACTGGCCTTGTGCAGCATTGTAATGTCTCCAGATGTACAGAAAATGTCAGATTCTCCTGTAACGCAAAATATTGAAATTAGATTTAATAAAATACAAAATTCTATGTGATTAAGATTATTAACACTTACAGGTTATTATAACTTCTAAATAGTATATTAGACTGAGAAAAGAGGGACCCAATCCCCAGAGAAAAGCTCCTGCAATTCAGAGAAAGCAAAGCTTAAAGAGCCACCCGGGGACTAAAGTGAGACCTGACTGGCCCAGCGCTGCTCCCAGTCGGCTTCCCCCTGCGCTGCTGCACTTGCTGGACAGGTCTACTCTAATGAAAGATATGGGAGAGACCTGTCAGTCAAGGAGATGCCAGCTTGGGACAGCACCAGATTTGTCAAGTCTCTCCATGTGGTCACTGGTCAGCTCTGCAAAATATGTTTTCTACAGATATCTGATATTATCACCCCTAGAATGATACATTGAATTATGACAACAGAAGGGCTGAGTCTCTATAGCTATCAATATATTAACGGCTCGTTCACTGACAAGTTCCTATAGAAGACCATTTTTTAATTTATATATTAGGTTGTTTTTCTATTAAATCTATTTTACGAATGCTCGGAGAACTTACTGTCAGAGGAGGTGACCTCATCCTCATCTGGGCTGTTATCGATTATTACATCAGGGGGTCCAGGCACTGAGATCTTGTTGCCTGTGAGGACGTCTCTCTGTTCATTCCCGGGTCCATGAAGCAAATCACTAATGGTAATTGGTATGTAGTCCTCACGTTTTCCTGTAACACAGAACATAGAAATCAACATTTCTAAAATAAAAGCTTCCATCATGTTTCTTGTGAATGCCCTGAGAACTTACTGTCAGAGGAGGTGACCTCATCCTCATATGGGCTCATATCGATTATTACATCAGGGGGTCCAGGCACTGAGATCTTGTTGCCTGTGAGGACGTCTCTCTGTCCATTCCCGGGTCCATGAAGCAAATCACTAATGGTAATTGTTTTGTAGTCCTCACGTTTTCCTGTAACACAGAACATAGAAATCAACATTTCTAAAATAAAAGCTTCCATCATGTTTCTCGTGAATGCCCTGAGAACTTACTGTCAGAGGAGGTGACCTCATCCTCTTCTGCGCTCATATCGATTATTACATCAGGGGGTCCAGGCACTGAGATCTTGTTGCCTGTGAGGACGTCTCTCTGTTCATTCCCGGGTCCATGAAGCAAATCACTAATGGTAATTGGTTTGTAGTCCTCACGTTTTCCTGTAACACAGAACATAGAAATCAACATTTCTAAAATAAAAGCTTCCATCATGCTTCTCGTGAATGCCCTGAGAACTTACTGTTAGAGGAGGTGACCTCATCCTCTTCTGCGCTCATATCGATTATTACATCAGGGGGTCCAGGCACTGAGATCTTGTTGCCTGTGAGGACGTCTCTCTGTTCATTCCCGGGTCCATGAGGCGAATTATCAATGGTAATTGTGATGTAGTCCTCACGTTTTCCTGTAACAGAACATAGAAATCAACATTTCTAAAATAAAAGCTTCCATCATGTTTCTCCTCTATGTCTAGGGCTATCACAATGTCTTTCTTATGTGTGGACTGGAAGTTGCTTTCTCATTATAAGTATATGGAACCTCACACTGAGTCTCATAGGAAACCACTACCACAACTACACATAAGACATTTTGTGAGCCGACGAATCTGAATTGCGGTCATATGGTTCAGAAGACGACTAGAATGGCGCTGGTGCTATTTTGAATATTGCGCTTAGATCCTGCATTGCGCTGTCCCCTTTATAGTCCCAATCCTCGGGGTATTACATGAAGATGTAAACTATCTAGTAATATCAGCCGTATTCATCTATATATCGCTATAACAGTAAGGATTCTAACACCATCTTTTGGGATTATGACCCTTTAGTATTTTTATCTATTGGAGATAACTTGCTCCTCTTTTGTAACCGCGACCAAATGCAAATTTTTTGTGCTGATTCTCAAAAACCATCTTATTAATGGCCTCTTTTTTTGTGACATGAAAATGACATTGTTACTGTTTTCATTATTACTGTCACCTCATCACACTTTTCTGGTGCATAATAGGGTCTGGGAGGGAGAGCCGACAAGGAGCGGGGGCGCCATATCGCAATATTAGGGTGTGAACCTCCGCAGAAAGGTAGGGGCATTTTTTTAGGCTGCTTTAGGGCCAGGCCCACTTCCCTCCTGTGACTCTATTATATCTATAAGTCCCCCCTTTTTATGATAATTTTGAATAAAAATGTTATATATAGTAGGAGGGTCTTTTTTAGTGTAAGTTGTTGTAATTTTTTTGGCCCTCTCTCCCTCTGATTCAGTTTTGCAGATTCATCCGGCTGTAGTTACCATTTAGATTGGTGTTGTTCTCTCTAAAGTCATTGGCACAATTTTGACTTTCAACGTCTTTCATTGGTTTCTTCTTTTTCAGACAACTATAAAAATGAAAAAATAAAAATCACATTGTAAATTACAAAGTAAAACATGTCTGTATTCTGCAGAATGTAAGAATGAAACATGTTATCTAGTCCTATCTGTAGAGAGATCACCAGTCAGTCATTTTGGTGTAGCAGAGCCAGGTAGGGCAGGGTTAAGTCCGAGCTTTGCAGGATTTGATTAGGTGCACCCACTTAGCTTTTTTTTTTTTTACTACAGCCAGGACCTCTGTTCACTATTTCTGTCTGCTAGATGAAGCAGAGTCGAGTGTACTGGAGCTAGTGAGTGTTCAGCCAACATTTGAGCTTTAGCTGAGAGGAAGATGTGCCGGGATCTCTCTGTGAATGGAGACAGCATGGGTCAGCTAGGAAAGCTGAGCAGTCTGTGTGCAGGAGCGGCAGAGAACCGTTCGTCAGCTGCAGCCTGTATAGTGTGAACCGTCCCCAGGAGTTGAACCCTTCTGTTTGGCACTGGAGGCTACTGGAACTCGTACTGAAGGGGATACCAAGACTGGTGGGATCGTGCCTCTTCTATGTATGAAGTTTGCTTTTGGAGAACGGACTGTAATCTGTTCAGGTGAGCTCACACTGACATATGGGCCCTGCTAAATGAATTATTTGCTCTGACACCTTTGTGCCTAGAAGAGGATGTTTTTGGTTTGGAATCCCTTGGAATTTTCTGAAAGCATTAAAACTGCACCGGTTTGACCCAAACAGCATTGACTATGTGAATGGTACCTAATGCCTATCTGAGAGCGTAACTCCCTACAAAGTCTAATATATGCCCATCAGTTACCCACAGGGCACAGCTCCAGGGTGACGTGTGTGTGAGCCACAAGAGGCCTACACTAAAGTATTCCCATTACTGGAGTAACCTGAAGATGTGACATTTCCTCTACAGACTCCTGTGTAGCCCATAAATCATGACTTACTATACTTACCCATAGATGATAGCAATGGGACGCATGAATACTGCGAGGATGAAGAGAATGGCGGCAGGTATAACCATCCTATAGACTGTATCCTCAGATGGTTTTGGAGGCATGGTGACATTCTCTAAAAAGAGAAAGAACATAAGTGATCAGGTAACCAGAGCTGGAATGTGTTCAGAAGTGGAAACCAAAACCCTGGACCGGGCGGCCTGAGGAGCCAAGTATGACTATTAACAGAGGGGAATTTAGTGTGGAAAATGATGGATTATTTTTATGTCATATCAATATATAATGGACCATACAGAGATCTGCTCCTTTATATTTCTGGAATAGGGAACAAACACATGATGAGAGACGACACCTGTAATTACAAGTAACACATGAAGAATCCCCCATTCCATGTATGATGTGACGTCATCTAAATCTCCAGTCACAGAAGAGAAGTGACAGAACCCCTAATGACCCGGAGCCTGACGCTCATACACCGGGCCCTAATCATGGATCCTTATAGTGTCTGGGGCCGGAGGTGAAATGTTCCATGTGAGGGACAGATCTGAGTTCTGAGCTGCTGATCGCCGGTCTCTTGTGGGCGCCTTCTGCTACATGTAGTAGTCGGTGCCTCCAGCCCGGAGAGAACAGTATTAATGCTCGGCGTCTCCTCTATGTGTTATTAGACTGGACCCTGGAAGCCAAACGGCATCTTTCCCCAATTCCACATTACATGGTAAAATGAAGAATGTAATTCACAACTACAACTCGTTCAGCAAAAAGATAAACAAGTCCTCATACGGCCATATGAAGGGAAAAAAGTTATGGCTCTTGGAAGAAGGAGAGGAGAAAAAAAGCCCAAAAACGAAAATTGGCTGCAGAAGGGAAGGGGTTAACCCCGTAGTCAGAGTATATCTGGTAATGCGCTTACCTTCGTTAATCCTGATCTGCTCTAGTGATCGAGGGTTGCGGATAAAGATGGGAGCACCTTCCGCGGGTGCTAATAGCACGCTGAGAACTAGAAGTAGTCTAAACAGCATTGGAGCCTGGAGGAATATCGCTTACTGTGTGCGGCACAATCAGCTTCTCCAGACAAAGCGTCTCACTGCAACATCGCTGGTTAGAACCAAGCATTCCGTGACATCACAGCTGGAACCCAACAGTGACATCATGGTGGGCGGGGCTACACATGAGTGATGTCACAATTGGGGCTCATCCACTAAACGTTCCCAATGTATATAATAAGAATATACAAAAGAAAGAAAAGGAAAGAAGAAAAATAAATAACTCAAAAAGGAAAGAACACTTTTTTTCACATACTCACATTTATTATATTTTATGTACTTTTATACAACAGAAATGTGTTCCCATTTGGGAGAATAATCATTCTCACTTTCAGTCATTGACTTTTTTCAACATTCTTTACACATTTTTTCTTTTCATTATTTTGTTTTCCACTTTAATTGCATTTTTATTCATTTGCACATACGGTTCATATTCACATAGAAGCTTTTCTCCTTTCTACCTTTTTACTAGGTTATTTCACTATCATTATCACTTACAGTCACAATTTTCTTTTTTTCCTCAATATCTGTCTCCCAATTCCCCTTCCCATTAAATATCACTATGCCCCTTTGTTCATAGTCATCAACAGCCATATTATCACAAAATATCTTCACCAACTCTTTTTCCAATGGTAAAGATGGCGGCCATGATTGTTGTGCACTGTCCTGACTGGCTAGCTGGTCCCACATCATGAGCCGTGATATTGTTGCACTTCATTGACGCGCTTCTTGCTGCCGGCCGGCAGCAGATGTCATGCCCATGCGCACGCGGCAGCGCTCAATAAGGTGACGTTTTCCATGATGACCCATTTGCAGCAGCTGTATTCGCACTTTATTAGCCAGCCGATACCCCTCCACCACACGTCCTGTCAAAGCCGAAGCGAAACGCGTGCTGGATTTGTGGCATGCTCACTTGGTCTGTATTATGCATATACTCCATCACATCATTAATTATTAATACAGGAGAAGTGAGGGCCCTGCTCGCAAGCTTACAACCTACAAGGAATTGGGAGGGGCGCAATAGGTGAGAAGCACTTGTTATTTCAGGTCCAGCCATTATAATAGATAGGGGTTTTCATATAAAGCTGCACGATCCGGTCATCAACCAGTATGTTTAAATGCAGATATCAAGTGCGGTTTTCATGTGCATGGAGCCTGTGGAGTCAGATGAATAGGAGGGAGCATTTATTATCCTGGGTTGCTTTATGCATGGCATCATATAATAATGTAGGTTAATATTAAGATGAGCAGGACTCATGGGAGTTTGGGTTTGTCGGGTTCGGACAAACTTTAGTCCAAAGTTTGGTTCGAGTACCAGAACCTGACCAAAGCTTGACCCCGGACCTGAACCTCATATTAGTCAATGGGGACCTGAACTTTGATGCTGTAAAATGGTTTTAGTAAGGGCTACGAGTTCACTTAAGTAGGCAAAATGGGGGTAAGAGCACGACAATTGCCCTGCAAACAAATGTAGATGGAGAAATTACTTAAAATAACAAAATATTTAAAAAAAATCTTAAGCCAAAAGGCAGAAGTCCAAGTTGAAAAGTAGAGCAGTTCCTTGTGAGTGTATTTTACTGTATTTGTTAATAAATAAATGAAAAAAAACAATGTGGATTCCACTATTTTTAATAACCAGCAAATGGAAAGCAGACAGTTGTGAGCTGTTTATTATTATTTAGGGTCCCACCTTATTTGTAATAAGTAGAAAAGGCAAAGCAGACAACTGTGAGCTGAAATTAATAGGATGTGAAGCACCATAGTTATTGGGCCCTTCCCAGCATAATAAGACCAGCTCACTTGCAGTATAAGCCAGTGTAGGCCTGAACTTTTTTGCTGTAAAATGATGGTTGAAAGTGGTTGGGGGTTGCAAAAGGAAGTAAAATGGGTTTGGAGCAGGACAGCTGCTCTGCAAACAAATGTGGATAGCAATTTCACTTAAAATTACAGAGAATAATAAAAAAAAATATAATTATCTTGAACCAGGAGGCAGATGCCAAAGTGAAGAGGTGTAGATGGATGTGGCAGTGTAAGTGGAAGAAGCACGGGAGGAGGTATCCAACACTGTTTTTGTGGAGTTTTTGTTTTTTAGGGAAATTGCTTTAAAGTTTTGTTACGGTAATTGCTGGGTTCTGTAGGTGTATTATATAGTGGGTACGGAAATTATTCAGACCACTTTATATTTTTCACTCTTTGTTTCTTTGCAGCCATTTGGCAAATTCAAAAAAGTTCATTCTTTTTCTCATTAATGTACACTCTGCACTAGAGTTGAGCGAAACGGGTCTAAAAAATTGAAAAGTCGCCGACTTTCGCCAAAGTCGGGTTTCATGAAACGAAACCCGACCTTAGCGTGAGGTCGGCCACGAGGTCGGCGACTTTAGCAGCAAAGTCCCGATTCAAAAGATGCTTGAGCGCCCTTTTTGCAGCCAATCATGAAGAACGGACACTGTGGGCAACGTGATGGCATAGGCAGCGGTCACCACCATCTTGGAGAAAGGCATGCAAGTGATTGGCTTGCTTTGTGGGGCATCACAGGGTGGGGATGCCGACCGCCATGTTACTCATGCTGATCTCAGAATAGGGAGTGCTGCTGCTGGTGATTCTGTAGGGAGAGCGTTAGGCAGGAAAGAAGATACCAAAAACTGATTCTGCTGCTAGCGACTTTGCCTGTACAACACACCAGTCACTGTGCAGTGCAAGGGGAGGCTATATTTGGTGCCTCAGCTCTGTTGATTATTAGGCTGCCTTTTAAGACTACCTGGTAGCTGCATTGCTGTGTGCACACTGCTGAGCAAACTGCTTTTTTCAAAGCAATCCAGATTTTATTGTTTTGTCCTTGTGAGTTACTGAGCATTCATTTTTCACACACCGTACAGCGGTGTACGCTCCTCACACAGTACCGTGTAACGGCTGTTATCACGGCCACAGTGAAGCTATCTGTGTGTGACTCTGTAAGGATAAGTCAAGGAGTTGTTCCGTTCTTACAGACCTCCACCTTATAGTTTGGTCTGGTTTTCAAACAGTTCAGTATATTTGCTGTTTGATTACATTCAAAACTATAGAGAGGCAGCGTGTGTCAGTCCGTATCCAAAAACATGGAGCTTGACAATTTGCATACACCAGACAGCGGTATTCGTGCACGCTCTTCTCTCAGTACCGTGTAACGGCTGTTATCACGGCCAAATTGAAGCTAAGTGTGTGACTCTGTAAGGAAAAGTCGAGAAGTTGTTCCGTTCTTTCAGACCTACACTCTAGGGAGATTCCAGTTCTGCCCAATTCTATATACACCTTGTAGTTTGTCATACACTAGGCAATTTCTGCCGGTCACATTGCGGTGTTAAATAAACAGGGCTTGACTGAATCCAACAGTGTCCTGAAGTGTAGAGACATTCCAATTCTCCACAGTCCTCTATACACCTTGTACCTTGTTTTAAAGTACCAGAGAGTTGGTGGAAATTTGTGTACATTTTTCCAAAAAAGGAGGAAGTGTGGTGGAAGAGTCCATGGAAGTGGGCGGGGGTTGGCAGCTGGTAATGATGGTGTTGGATCTGCTGGTAGTGGCAAAAGCAAAATAGCACCTAATGCAGGAGGTGTTGAGGCTGCGTCATCGTCTGGCTCCACAAGGCCTCGAAGGCTCCCTTTTCTCTGTGAAGGTAAACCGCTTCTAAAGCCGGAGCTTCATGTACAAGTTTTGGCTTGCATTGCTGACTCAGCCTCAAGCTCTATTGCCTACTCTTCTGAAGTTTTAAAAAATAAAAGCACTGAGTCGTCATTGGAGGCTCATGGTCATGAACCACATCTTTCCTTGTGTCCTTCACCCCTACGAAAATTGAAGGATGCAGCAGGCCACACTACAGATTACTCCATGGAGCTGCTTTCACATACCATGCCTGGGTTATCAAGTCAAATCGTGAATTACCCTGGCAAAGATGAATCTGACATGGAGTGCAATGATGCACAGCCACTGATAGATGATTCTGCTGGTACATTTACTCAGAGCACTACATTGTCCTCGCTGTGTACTGAGACAGAATCTGATCCAGATGAAACTCAGGTGCCCCTTCCCACATACTATACCACCATACATGGTGCCACAGAGGAAGGTGCACATGACATTGAAGACGAGGTGATGGATGACCCAGTTGTTGTCCCAGATTGGCATCCATTGGGGCTAGAGTGTGCCGCTGCCAATAGCTCACAAGAGGACGAGGAGCATCCGCAGAGGGCATCGACATGGCAACAGTTGTTATCTGGCAGGCCCGGAGCAGTCCAAAAACGGGTTACAAAAACCCAAAAAATTGCTGGACAACTTGGCCAGATGGTCCAAATAGCACAGCGTGCAAGGCCTCAAACTGTTTTCCCTAGTAGGAAGAGTGCAGTGTGGCACTTTTTTGAACAAAATCCTAATGATCAGGCAAAGGTTATCTGTAAGAAGTGTGTAAAGACCTTTAGCCGAGGGAAAAATCTGAGAAATTTGAATACCAGTTGCATGCTAAGACATTTAACCACCATGCACTTGCAAGCGTGGACGGACTACCAAAACTCACGTACCACATGTGCTGCTGCTCCCAAAGAAGGTAGTCAGCAACGCAACATTGTTTCCCCCACTGTAAGTCCACCGGTTAGCACACCGCCAGCAGCAAATGTTGAGTTGTCGTTGCAAGGGCTAATCAGTCAGGGAATCACACTCTTATTGCAACGAAAGACTGAATCTAGGCCATCAGAAAGAACACCAACTCCATCACCATCATCAACCCTTTCTCAGTCCACCATGTCCACCGCTAGTTCCACCATATGCAGCTCTCAAGTCCAGCTCACCCTTCCAGAGACTATGAGTAGGACAAAAAAGTACTCATCCTCTCATCCGTGTACACTGTGTTTGAACGCCCACATTGACAAACTAATCTCGTTGTAGATGATGCCCTATCGGTTGGTTGAAAGCGCAGCTTTCCGCGAACTAATGGCCTACGTAGTACCACGCTATGAACTACCAAGTCGCCACTTCTTTTCTCGCAAAGCCATCCCAGCCCTCCACCTTCATGTGAAAGACTGCATTGTCCATGCACTCAAGCAGTCAGTGAGTGGAAAGGTGCACCTCACAACTGATGCATGGTCCAGTAGGCATGGCCAGGGCCGTTACGTATCCATCACTGCGCACTGGGTTAATGTGGTAGATGCAGGGTCCACAGGGGACAGCGGTGATGGAACAGTGCTGCCTAGCCCACGGTATAGGAAACAGTTGGCTGTAGGCGTTCGGCCCTCCTCCTCCTCGAAAGCTGGTCCACAGAGCGCAGTCGCAAGAGCACTGCATCCGCAGCTGACAATGTTGCAAACGAGGTGTCCCCCTATCGATCAGCTAGTAGAAAGCGTCAGCAGGCTGTGTTGCAGATGATATGTTTGGGCGACAGACACACCGCGGAGGTGCTGGCCGAGTACTTTCAGCGACAAACTGAGTCATGACTGGGCAGTCTACATCTTGAGGCATTCAAGGTAGTTAGTGATAACAGCCGGAATTTTGTGGCAGCCATAGCCCTTTCAAAACTCAGACACATACCTTGCTTGACTCACACCTTCAAACTGGTGGTGCAGTGCTTCCCCACTAATTATTCGGAGTTAACAGGCCTGCTCCAGAAGGTTCGAAGACTGTGCTCGCACATCCGCCGGTCGCCGGTACACTCCAGTCATATGCATAAGCTGCAGCGATTGATCCACCTTCCCAAGCACCGCCTAATTATCGACGCTGCAACAAGGTGGAACTCCACCCTGCACATGGTTGAGTGGCTGTGCGAACAAAGGCTGGCCGTAATGCATTTGTGGGAGGATACACGGGCAGGCACTTTGAGGGCAGACATGGAGTTGACAGGTGTGCAGTGGTCGAAGCTGAAAGACCTCTGTAAAGTCCTTCAGTGTTTTGAGGAATGCACACGGCTGGTAAGCGCAGACGACACCCTCATAAGCATGAGGATCCCACATTAAGGACACACATTAAGGAGCAGGCGTCTGCAGCCGAGGTTGATGAGGAGGAAGAGGAGGAGGGAAGCCTTGATGACAGTGAGCCATTGTCTGGTCAGGGAACTGTCGTGGACGAGGTGGAGGAAGAAGAGGACGAGGAGGAGGAAGATGATGGGGATAATTATTTAGGGGAGGAGGATGCTTCTCGTAGGGCAAGAGAAAATATTGGCTTTGCAAGGTCTGGTACTGGGTTTGAGCGTGATTGGAGGGATGTGGATCTGCCTGAAAGTGCTCCTCCACCCAGCACTCGCAGTGCATCATTGACACCTGGAACATTGACCCACATGTCAGATTATGCCTTGCAGATCCTAAAAAGGGACTCCCGCATTGCCAAAATGATGAACGATGATGACTACTGGTTGGCCAGCATCCTGGATCCACGCTATAAAGGCAAATTCCAAAACATCATGCCACAGGAGAACCTTGACCTAATATTGGCTAATAAACAAGCTGCTCTGGTAAACCGGTTGGTTGAGGCATTCCCAGCACACAGCAGCGGTGAAGGTTCTCACACAAGCCGTAGGGGCCGGGTGCAACTTGGAAGAGGTGTTCGTGGTGCACACATCAGAAGTGGCGTTGGAGACAGGGGTTTCATGACCATGCTGTGGACGGATTTTTCAAGTCCCGCTCACACGACTGGTAATACTGCATCAATTGAAAGTGACAGGAGACAGCACTTGTCAAGTATGGTTACAAACTACTTTTCCTCCCATATTGATGTTCTCCCTCACAGGTCATTCCCATTTGACTATTGGGCAGTTAAACTGGACACCTGGCCTGAATTGGCACAATATACCTTACAGGAGCTCGCTTGCCCAGCTGCAAGTGTGCTATCGGAAAGAGTCTTCAGTGCTGCTGGATCAATACTGACAGAAAAAAGGACCCATCTGTCGACCCAATATGTGGATGATCTAACCTTCATTAAAATGAACCATGCATGGGTTTCCAAGGATTTTGTCCCACCTTACCCTTATGACACATATGTTGCCAGAAAAATTGTTTTCTTTGGTCCGCCTGTTCCTGGGACTTGACCAATTTCGCCTTTAGCAGCAGGTGAATGTCCCACATCAACATATGGCATTTTGTAAACCTCCCTAACTGGGCAGCCTCCTCCCCCTGGGCCGGGGTCACCACCGAGCGCACGCATTGCCCTGGACAGGTGGGTGGGCCGACTCGTGGGCTCGGGACTGACACAGGGTCCCTCATAGTGCAATCAAGTGTCTCTGATGGTGGGGGTGCACACCCGCCATCAGACACACCGCCGTACTATGAGGGGCCCAGTGCCAGTGCCGACCTCCACGAGTGGGCCCCCCTTGCTTGGGCAGGGCTCCAGCATTTGCAATGTTTTCCTCTCCCTGCTCCTCCGCTGTGTAGTCTGGGCTGTCAAATCCATCTCTGGGACTGCCACTTCAAATTTGGTGAACTGATACAAGATGATGGTTAAGACGTAGCTATGCCCTGTCCCGCTGGCCAGGATCTAGCTTCAGATGATCAATGACTTCCATTTCTTATGGACGTCGACTTACAATGAGATGCAGTGGTGGTTTCTCATCAGCTTTAACAGTTTTCCTACCCACAGACGTGTGACATTCTAGCGCACATTTTTAAATGTGCCCTCCCTCTCATGCCAATCCAATTGAATCGCCTACAGCCTGTGGCTTCTGTGTTTTGCACTCCAAAGTTACGTGAGAGATCATGATAGGCAATGAGCACCATGTTTACATCTGTCCCTGTGATCAAAATTGGATGGATATGAGTAACGGTGATGGGATCAACGGTACTGCGATACAGCAACACTTTCTTCACAAAGAAAGGTTTTTGCTGTGTCCACACACTAATTAATTGAGGGTCAGCATCGCCTCTGAGAATTGTGATGGAAGTTGTTCCCGTGAATAGTAATTCGTAGATTTCTGCAATCACTAGACTTTAGGTCAATAATTGTATGCATCTCATTTCCTATTGCAGAGAGTCTGGGCTGTCTTACTGAGACAGAAATATAAATGAAGATTTAAAAATACCACCAAAAGTGTATCATGGTGTACGCTTGAAATACATTTCCTTTTTTCTAATTTTTAGATTGTTGTGTAATCCATGCAGAGAACATGGAGATTTTAAATGTTTAAACTATGCTCTATATAGCTGCTATCCAGTGATAATGTACCGTATCTCAACTTTGTACAATCTGGTCAAATCCATACTGGGCCTGAGACCATCTGAGCCTGCCTCCTGATTGATACACATAGGTTTTTAATGTGCAAACTAGGCACCATATATACGTGTTATCCGTTGTAACTGTACCCTTTATCAACTTTCTTGAATCTTGTAGAATCCATACTGGGTCTGAGAATGGCTGCAGAGCTGTTAAGCAAGCTACAGCACCTGTGGTTTGGACACGTAATGTTTTGCATTGGAATGGCGGTTAGGCCGAAATCAGGAATTGCTGTTGACCTGCACTTACTGGGAAATCATCGTTTGCGGAGAATAATTGGAATCACAGATCCCCATCACTGACGGTGTTCAGCGGGTTATCTGCACCTGTAAGCGACAAAAGCTGGTCCTTTCAGTGTAGCGCGCATGTAGCCCCGGACATGGAAGGCCATGATAGCCCTGTTATTACTCGATCGCGCATGCCAGAGCCTCGCGTATCCCTCTAGTAAGCTTTACGCGTACCGCGGGGGCATGCCGGAGTCTCGTTTGTTAACGTAATAAAGCGGACAAATCGCTAGCACAACTACTAACGGATAAACCACACCACACACAGAATCAACAAAGCTTTCAATGTGTGCATCTTTTTGTGAAGTGGCATGGTTGTGGTTTCCCCGGTGGAGTCCAATTAAGCCGCAGGCTCCACTCCTGGTGGTGCCCTATTGGACATTCCTTTAAGGTTCAGCTTTGCATCCATACTGCCCCCAGAAACAAACTCTTTGCCTTCATGGACGCTGTTTTGAGGTTCGTGGGAATAACGCCGCCCGATCGCCAGTTGCCATAATTTATTGGTGGGAAGTACGACGGAATATGATCGTGTTCATTTTCAGATTTTGGTTTTCTTTTTTACATTTTTATTCCAGCCTTTCTTGACTTCATAAGGGCATGACAAGCCTATATCTGTGTCTCCTCCACCTCCTCCTTTTACTCCTCCACCTCTTTTGTAAATGTAGTTGCCCTTTTCCATATGTTATTTTTGTCTTCTGAGCATTTTGTCGGCTTTGGGACACCTTTTAAGGTATTTTGTAATTGTTTTCTATGTGTTTGTGTTTGCCTGCCATTGTTTTCAGTGTGAGATTGACAATTATCCTTTGACTGAATAGAGCTGTACGCTTCTGATACAGTGCCATATATGTGATGTTATTTTGTGTCTATTTTGTGCTAAATTTGGAAGTTTGGTGGAAGAGGCCGAGGACGTGGGCATGGGGGGGGCCAGCTGGTGCTGATGGTGGTGGTGGTGCATCTGCTGGTAGTGGCAAAAACACAATAGCAGCTAAGGCAGGAGGTGTTGAGCCTGCATCATGGTCTGTATACGGAACGCCTGGAAGGCTACTGTTATGAGCCGTGGAAGGCACTAAATAAAATTAAAATAAAGTGCGTTCACCGCTCGGGGTCCACCGTGCGGTAGATGACAAAACCGCTGCTGAAAGAGGCAGGGCACTCAGGCGGAGATGTGCACAGGACTTTAGCTGCAGTCAGTGCACTAAAGCAGACTCTGTTATATGCACAGAACTGCCAACAAAACATAAATACCGCTGAGTCTGTTTAGGGTCACAGACTTCAGCGATGTGGGCACGGTATTAAAGCTCACAGAAATAGCCTTAAACACCAGGACTATCCCCTCTAGACCTACCGTAAAACTTAAGGTATGAGGTGTCGCAACTGCGAACACCCGGGAGGCTGCAACCGCAGCGCGGCGTGAACAGAGCCGCAAGCAAGGCGCTGCAAGGACGCTGGCGCAATGCAGGACGCTTAGCTGCTGCAAAAGGTATGGCTGGACCGCGCTGGCGCTAGCGCTGCTACTGGCGGCTGCCCAATCACTCACACAATCGCAATATCAGAGGGAAGGGGTTTCATAATAAGTCATCCACCAGTCCAAGCATCCATTACCATACACACAGCAGCAGTATGAAAATACTAGCGCATGGCGGAACGGCCATGCGCACTTTTTCTAGCATTCGGGACCTGCCGAAAATCTCCAGAGCCCTGAGCATACCCAATGGAATCAGGAACAGGACCTGAGCACCTGACTCCTGAAGTCCAATGGGAGCTCATCCCATGAGCATGCTCAGAAGAAGGGACGAAGGACTTAGCCTCTGGTGGCAAATGTGAGGATCTGTGTTCCTGCATAGGTATTGTAGGAACCAGATTCCTAACATTACCCCCCTCCTAGGGCCCCCCTCCCTGAAGCCTCCGACCCACCAGCCTGTGCCCGGCAATGGCACAGACCTCAGACTCGCCAAACAGCGAACCTGATGTCCTAGTAGGTGAAACTGAAAACCGGGACATATGGATGGTATCAGCGGAGGTCAGGTCACCAGGTCTCAGGAGGGATACCCTGTTGACAATAGGAGCGGAAGGTTTAGGAGACCGCCGCCGTGTATCGACGGCCGTCACCACCCTCCATTCGGGGAGACTGTCCCGAGCACATAACGTGCATGCCCGAATGAATTTTTTGAAGTCTCGAGCTTTATGGGGCCACCAATACGCTCCAGCCAAGGTGTATATGAGCCGACATGTTTTATAAAAAAAAAAGCCATTTTATAAAAATAAAGTGAACTTTACTGTTGGAACTGGTGAAACATATATACAGCAGGCATCAGGTACAAAGTTTCTTTTCACATCTTCGGTTTTACACAGAGGCACAGGCATGGCGGTCACATGTGACAGCATCACAACATTTCAGCAATAAAACATAGGTGACTAGACATAGGTTACACCCCCATTACTAACCCTATAGTGAAATGTAATAAAGACAAGCAGCCCCATACTATGATGTTCCCAACTCCAAACTTCACTGTTGGTATGGTGATTTTGGGGTGATATGTAGTCCCTTTTGACCTCCAAACATGGTGTGCATTATGGCATCCAAAGAGTTCAATTTTGGTCTCATCTAGGCAGACTATATTGTCTCAGTATTTCACAGGCTTGTCTAAATGTTGTGGAGGAAACTTTAAACATGCCTGAACATGCTTTTTATTCAGCAATGGAGTCTTGTGTGGTGAGCGTGCATAGAGGCCATGGAGGTTCAGTGCATTACTTATTATTTTATTTAAAACTAGCTGAAGTGCCCGGCGCTGCCCGGGCATAGTAACTAACTGTGGCTAGTTATAGCAAATTATAATTATCCTCCATCACATAGTCCCGTGCCCATATACCCATCATGCATTTCCACGATCCCATAGTCGAGTGCCCATATACCCATTATACATCCTTCATCTAATAGTCCCATGCCCATATACCCATCATGCATATCCACGATCCCATAGTCGAGTGCCCATATATCCATCATGCATATCCTCCATCCCATAGTCCCATGCCCATATACCAATCATACATATCCGCCATCCCATAGTCCCGTGCCCATATACCCATCATGCATATCCTCCATCCCATAGTCAACCATTATAACATCATAATGAGAGGCGGCAGGTCTTGCAACCTATGATGACATCAGCGTCGCCATGGCAACCACTATGACATCATAATGAGGGGCGTGGCTTGACGGGCACACACTTTTTCCCCAGTATGTAGATAGGGGCAAAATTGTTTGGTGAATTGGAACGCACGGGGTTAAATTTTCGCCTCACAACATAGCTTAGGACGCTCTCGGGGTCCAGACGTGTGACTGTGCCAAATTTTGTGGCTGTAGCTGCGACGGTGCGGATGCCTATCCTGGACATACACACATACACATACATACACACATACATACACACTTTGAGCTTTATATATTAGATAATTGTATCTGCTGATTCAAGTCCATTTTGTAGTTTTCCACTGCTCGTGAACAACTCTTCTGATAATTCTTTCCACTACTCTGAAATCCTGCAAGGAGCACCTGATCTTACCTGGTTTATAGTGAAATTATCTACTTTCCATTTACAGATCATGACCTCAAAAGTGTTCACTGGAGCATTCAGTAGTTTAGGAAGTCATCCGTCACCAATGCCATCAGTAGGTTTTGCAACAATAAGGTTGAGAAGGTCTTGAGACAGCTCACTTGTTTTACCCATTATGAGCTATTTCTTGTGTGGCACCTTGGTAATGAGACACCTTTTTTTAGGCAATCAGTTGAACCAGCTGATATTATTTTTCACTAGCAGGATTGCTTTTTAATTACCAATAGATTTTAGCTGGTGTCGTGGCTTTCCATGGCTTTTAGCACCTCTCTTTCTTCCTGTGTTCAATATTTTTTTCTGTGTCATTTTTACATTCTTACACATAATTTATGGACATCTGTGGATTGATCTCTTTGCCTTTGTGGGTTCAATGGGTTGTTAACGACAAATATGACAAATATGTGTTTAGAAATATGTTTACTTAGAAAATGGTGATGTATTCAATACTTATTTCATGCGCTGTATGTATACACATACACACACCTCTTTAGATGATAAATCACACATAGCATTTGTAACATACTAAGTGAACAAGGTCCATTACAACACACTTTTATGAATCCCTATAAAGGCAGCAAAGGAACGAAAGAGGATAGTAATATAAGTCTAAATCAACATAATAATTTTGAACTTTCGAAAAGATTGTGCAAAAATCCTGCACTGTGTTCCTCTACAGCCCCAGGTTTATATATATTACTGTCATCTTTAGGGCTCATACTCACTTGTGAGAGACTCGTACCATTCTCATGCGAGTATCTCGCATGAAAACCTGGCACTGCCACCGGCACTCGGACAGGAGCGTGCGGCTACGTGTATTTCTATGCCGCCGCCGCATGCTCCAGTGCCAGTGCTGGCGGCAGTGCCAGGTTTTCATGCCAGAGGCTCTCACGAGAATGGTGCGAGTCTCTCACAAGTGAGTATGAGCCCTTATACTGTTTTTTCTGCGGTTAGTAATTTTCTCCCCATCTAATTGTATATTTCCCGATGGACTTACAAGGTGACAAGTTCTAGGAATCCACTTCTATTCACATACTGGAGGTCTCTACATTACATTAAGTATGGCCGAAACAGCCTCAATTTGCAGGTAAGAATGGAGGGAAATTGCTGTAAAAGGTAGGAATAATTTTTCAGGTAACATCAAACTATTAGACTGGTATATTGCATTGGTCATTGCAATACAGTGATTCCAATCTGAGAGTAAATTGATCCAGCAGTTGTTAATAGGTAGCAAGATGTGTAGCTGATCCTATGGCCGGGGTCACACTAACCGACGAAAAATACGGTCCGTAGTTTACATGCGTAATACGGATGAATGACCCCTAAATAGTGCTCCGTAGGTCATCCGTAAGCAAGGTGCGGTCGCGTATTTTGCGCATGTCAGCATCCGTATGTAATCCGTATGGCATCCGTATGCAATCCGTATGGTGAGATTTTCTCGCAGCCTTGCAAAATGGACATTTAACGGTTTTGAGGCCTGCTAACTATTTAAATCATTAGCCTGAGCCCTATTTATTGCCTCAGGAACAGGTGGCTGCCTCCATTCTGTCCATTTGTCACCTTGCATTCACTAGGTGTGTTGCTGTTGTATGTGCAACATGGCAAACAGTCTGAGTTTCAACACAACTGAGCAGGTTCTCTTCAACTGGCTTTTGTCACGCCTCTTTGGCCAACCATACCCAGTGATAGTGGATCCGCGGAGGAGGAGACGCATGTGGGTCCATCCACTTTTGAGGCAACGACTCACAAGAGGTCATTTTCACCGCCTCTATTCTTCTATGCGGGAGCATCCTGTCAAATTCTACCAATACTGTCGCATGAGCCTTGCAACATTTGATCGACTCTTGGAGACAGTGCGCCCTGGGATAACCTTTCAGGACACAAGGATGCGCAAAGCTATATCTGCAGAGGAGCGACTTCTACTCACAATACGGTATGTACGACACAACCACATTCTCTACGTTCATAATGTGTGGGCCAAAGTATGTATTTTTGGCTTATTGGACTAAGATTAATGCCCTCATCTTAGTCCACATATGTTTCAACTTACAGACCAGAATGTTATGTGTAATATGTACTGAATATCACTTAGTAATTGGGCAAACAAAAATGTGTGTGTTAGTTGATCTGAATTCCTAACAAGTTTGGTATGTATGTACCTGGTGTTTTTGTAGTTTGGGCATTCTAAAATCTTCCTTTTCTGTTGTTCTTCAGCTTCCTGTCCACTGGCCTTTCTTATGCCGCCCTCCACCATGAGTTTCTCATTGGAAGATCTACCATTTCAGGCATAGTCAGGTCAACGTGTATTGAAATCTGGACAAGACTCCATCAACTCGTCATGCCCAAGCCCAGGATGGAAGACTGGTTGAGGATATCAAGGGACTTTGAGGAGGAATGCCAGTTTCCTAATTGTATTGGGGCTCTTGATGGCAAACATATCCGGGTGCGTAAGCCGCCAAACTCTGGCTCCCATTTCTTCAATTATAAACAATACTTTTCTGTTGTATTGTTGGCTCTGGCAGACCCTAAATACAAGTTTATAATTGTTGACATTGGGGCCTATGGAAGGACGGGAGACTCTCGAGTCTTCAATACTTCCATTATGGCTCGGCGGCTACGCACCAACCAGCTGGATCTACCACCACCACGCAAGCTACCAGGCTCCACTCAAGAATCAGTCCCTTATGTCCTTGTGGCAGATGAGGCGTTTCAGTTAACACGCAATGTCATGAGGCCATATCCCCGGCGCAACCTTGACCACAGGCGCAGAATTTTTAACTTGCGCCTATCACGTGCTCGGCGACTGGTGAAGTGTTCCTTTGGCATTCTTTATGCCAAATGGTGGGTACTCCAGTCTGCCATTCAGCTGAGTGAGCAAAATGTAAATGAAGTAGTGAAAGCCTGTGTGGTTCTTCATAACTTCACCAGGATACATGATTGTTCCTCCTCTGCTGGTGTTGTGCGTAGGCCGGACAATGTGCATAGGGTGAGACCACCTATCAACCTTCAACGTAGACCGCTCTCTGGGCTCAAAGTGCGTGATATTTTCACTAATTACTTTATGTCACCTGAGGGGGAAACTTCTTGGCAAGAGCATGCTGTATCTATGTTATAATGTTTGCTTTTATGTGTGTCTAAATATATATATATCTACCCCTTCTGATTCTATGTCTGTTTAATGGCATTGTTAAGCGTATGTTAGTATGCTGATACGGTTTTTGATAATTGAGACAGAGACGTAAATTGTAGTAGACAAATTTTTACTTTTGCCTTTTTTTTGTTTCTTTTTTTAAAGGCAAACATATTTGTGCCATATGATACCTGGGGCAATGGGCCAAATTGCCCTTTTTGCAGATGTGAACATTTTTGAAGTATAAAATTTGCACACATTTCCAAAACAAACAGAATGTTATAACAAACTTGCTACATTAGACATTTTGAATCCAAAGGAAAAAAGATGTGTTCTCCATCAACAAAATTATATAAAAAAGATAAAACTCACATTTCTTAGGAATGTTTGATAATCATATTAATAAGCCACCATGACAGCCAAGGCTACCTTACGCGTTTCTGACACATATTACATGTCTGTAAAAAGACTATATTTCACCAAGCTATACTGGGAAAGTCAAAGGATCAAAACAGACTACTCACTTGATAATGCCGAGAAAAGGCGTGCTGCCCTTATTCAAGTAGTCACTGTTTTGCCTGCTAAATATATTCCAGAATCAAGGCGAACAGCCTCAAGAACATCACGCTCTCTCTATGTATTATCAAGTGAGTAGTCTATTTTGATCCTTTGACTTTCCCAGTATAGCTTGGTGAAATATAGTCTTTTTTACAGACATGTAATATGTGTCAGAAACGCGTAAGGTAGCCTTGGCTGTCATGATGGTTTATTAATATGATTATCAAACATTCCTAAGAAATGTGAGTTTTAGGCTTTTTATCTAAAATTGATGATGGAAACCACCTCTTTTTTCCTTTGGATAGGGATTTTGAGCACCAGTTGAACCACACTGGGCATCTCCTGCCATCAGACCGCTTATGGACACTGATGTACAGTAGGCGTAAACAATTTGCATGTTTTTATGCTGTTATAAATTGGGGAAAGTTGGGGAAGGAGAAGGCGGAAGAGCAGCCTGTGGTTGCTGCTGGCTACTTTGAGCAACATCGCCCTGTGTGGGGGCATACTGTTCCCATGATGTGGGTAGTGTCCTTCCTCATGTGATTGTTGGGGGTACTGGCCAGAGTAATAATGATGAGGGGCATCTTGGTGGCTCTGGTACCCACCAATATAGCCATGTCATCCCCAACCAGGTTGGGACCAGCCTCCAGCACTGCATGGGAAAAAGTGGCCATATTGGTGGGGTTGGCTAGAGGCATACATATGTTGCTGCTGCTGTGAAGGTTGGGTAGGAGGAGGAAGGGGGTTAGGTGTAGGCCCACCTATTTGAGTATCTTCAGACCCTTCTTGAGCAAGCATCTGTGTGGGTGGTCTCATGCGCATTAGATTTCGGGGGGAATGCTGCCACCTCTCCAGATATCCAAACAGCTCATATGGGGTATTCTGGGGTGTGCTTGCATCAAGCAGGATCTGAAAACATCCTCGAATACGGAGCCTCACCTCACGGGAAAGGGCACGGAGATAAAAGGCCAGGCTACGTGAATATGCCTCCTCTCCATCATCTGTATTCACTCTAGCCAGATAATTTAGGACCCCTGTGTCCACATTGGTCCTGGTATCTTGTGCAGGGATCTGGCGCCTTCTTCGTCCTCGCCGGGATGTTCCAGCAGGCTGTGGGGAGCCCCAGATCTGGGCAGTTGGGCTGCTGCTCATGTTGCCCTGCTCCTCCAGTATGGGTGATGTTGCAGCAGCAGACGGTCCTGGTGGTGTGGTTTGGGGCACAGGCAATGGGTTCTCCTGAGATGATTCTTCACCCATGCTTCTTGTAGGGGGAGAAGATGGGCCAGCCACCTCATCCCCTACAGGGTCAATTATGGGCTCTGTATCTGAGCCCGTTCCTCTATCCGTAAGGTTGGAGTGAGTTCTGTTATGAAAGAGAACAGAGCCAAAAATACATTAATATTTTTGGCCCTGTAAAGTATCTGTGTATTGTGGTGTGAGGTATCTACTTACGGTCTCAGATCCAGAATAGGGGCGAGGAAGGAGAGGCGGTCATAATAAATGTATTTTCTTTTGACGTGGCCCGCATCACCACTCCTGGACCGCTGCTGACGTTCCCGCCTGTACTGATCGCGGATGCTGCGCCAGCGTTTCATCACATCTTCCACTGCAATGTGACAGGAAATATTATCAATTTTACATATCTGATCGGTCACATTTGCTACCAGTAGTCTAGGCATGTGGCCTTCTGGGGTGTGCTTTCTACCCAGGGTGGCAAATCTAATTGGGCCATCCAGGCCAGATACACAGGGTCAGAATAGTTCATGTATCAAGTAACTACACTTAATAACTTGGTTGGCTAAGAGGATGAGGAGCTTGTGGCCTGGGCCAAATTATGGCAGTGTCAAACCATGTGTCACATCAAAACCTACCCGCCTCATGAGGAAAAAAGTAGAAGCACAAGGAAGGGGGGGCTGATTCTGTATGCATTTTATGATGTGAGGTAATTTTAATCATTTTTTGGCCTTTTACTTACTCAGTTTCTGCTGCTCCTCACGTGGGCGATCACCAAAATCATGGAACATCTGCCGACATATGCGCCTCCATGACGCCTCCTTTCTTGCCCGGTTGGCATAATGGGCATCACGTTGGTCCCAGAGTTCGGGACGCTCCTGCATCAGTACAATGAGCATCTCCACATTTAGGAAATATGGCGCCATGACGCTGCTGTACTCCGTGGAGGTGTACTTCCTGGATGTCTGGAGCGGTTTTTGAGCTCATTTGCATGTCTAGGCTTCCTGATGATGGAATGGCCCATTTTCTGTCACCAGCCAAAAGACCTGCGTATTTCTCGCAAGTCACACGTGTGGTCCGTGTGTAAACCGTATTTTTTGCGCACCCATAGACTTGCATTGGCGTATTACGGGCGCATGCTGCGATTGTCACGGACCGTAGAATACGGCTGAGAAATATACGGCTGTTGGGAGCAAACCCATAGAGAATCATTGGTCCGTGTGTAATGCGTGCTTTTAACGCCTCTCACTCGTCCGTATTCCTCTCTAGTGTGACCCCGGCCTATTACTGAGGATGGCGGGTGGAAACCAAATAGCATTGCACTCATTTCATTGGAAGAAGTATGCTCATAAGACATACTGATAGGGAACTTAGATTGTGATTCCCATCGAGGACAGCGATGATAATGTGTGCAAACTGTAAAGCGCTGCGGTATATGTTACCGCTATATAAAAATAAAGATTATTTATTATAAGATGAAATGGTCTTTAAATAGGTCAAAAGTTAAACATTACATTTCCTTTGTATTTTAGTCAAAAAAAAGTTGTCATTTTTTTTACATTTTAAAATGACAAAAAGGAAAATAGTTAAATGCAAAAGTTTGGGCACCCTTGGAGCTTTGTGTGCTCAGATAACTTTGACCAAGGTTCGGACATTAATTGGCCTGTAAGAGTGCTGCTTGCTCACTATCATCATTAGGAAAGACCAGGTGATGCACATTTCACAGCTTTATAAAAACCCAGCCTCCTCTAACGCTTTCCCAAAAAAACAGCAGCCATGGGTTTTACTAAGCAGCTGCCTAGCACTCTGAAAATGAAAATAGTGGAGGCCCACAAAGCAGGAGGCTACAAGAAGATAACAAAGCGTTTTCAAGTCGCCCTTTCCTCAGTTTGAAATGTAATTAAGAAATGAAAGTTAATATGAGCAGTGGAGGTAAAGATAAGGCCAGGAAGACCAAGCAATATTTGAGTAAGAACTGCTCATAGGATTTCTGAAGACACTTGCACAAATATGGCCTTCAGGGAGGCGGCTTCCTCAGTGGCTGCTGAAAGCAGGCAGTGTGGAAGCCTGTGCAGCGGCTGTCAGATCGCTGATCTGACACAGCGCTGTTCTAAATGTCAGATCAGCGATCTGAGACTTCACAGTAATGTCCCCCCTGGGGCAAAGCAATAAAGTGAAAAAAAAGTGGAAAAATAATTTTAAAAAAAATCCCAAAATAAATTAAAAAAAAAAATATTTCCTAATAAATTCATTTTTTGGAAATAAAAAAAAAAAACAATAAAAGTACACATAATTAGTATCGTCGCGTCTGAAACAACCCCTCCTATAAAACTGTCCCACTAGTTAACCCCTTTAGTGAACCCCTTAAAAAATAAAAATAAATAACAAAGCAACAAAAATGTGTTATCATCATATCGCTGAACAAAAAGTGCAATAACGCACGATCAAAAAGATGCATATAAATAATCATGGAACCGCTGAAAACGTCATCTTGTCCTGCAAAAAATTAGCCGCCATACAGCATCATCAGCGAAAAAATAAAAAAGTTATAGCTCGCAGAATAAAGTGATGCAAAAATAATTCTTTTTGATATAAAATACTGTTCATTGCATAAAAGCAACAAAACATAAAAAAATGACATAAGTGAGGTATCGCTGTAATTGTACTGACCCGAAGAATAAAACCGCTTTATCTATTTTACCACACGCGGAACAGTGTAAACGCACCCCCCAAAAGAAATTCTAGAAATGCTGGTTTTTGTTCATTCTGCGTCCCAAAAATCAGAATAAAAAGCGATCAAAAAATGTAAGGTGCCTGAAAATGGCACCAATAAAAACGTCAACTCGTCCCGCAAAGAATAAGACCTCACATAACTCTGTGGGTCAAAATATGGAAAAATTATAGCCCTCAAAATGTGGTGATACAAAAACTATTTTTACAATAAAAGGTGTCTTTTAGCGTATGACAGCTGCCAAACATAAAAACCGCCATATATAGTAATTCAAACCCCCCGTTATCACCCCCTTAGTTAGGGAAAAATAATAAAATTAAAAATAAGTATTAGGGTTAGGGTCTGGGCTAGGTTTGGAGTTAAGGATAGGGTTAGGGTTATGGTTAGGGCTGAGATAGGGTTAGAGGTGTGTTGGGGTTAGGGTTGGAGTTAGAATTGGGGGGGTTTCCACTGTTTGGGCACATCAGGTGGTCTCAAAACGCAACATGGCGTCTGATATCAATTGCAGCCAATTCTGCATTGAGAAAGTCAAATGGTGCTCCTTCCCTTCCAAGTTCTGCCATGTGCCCAAACAGTGGTTTACCCCCACCAATGGAGTATCAGCCTACTCAGGATAAACTTCTGTGAAGTACTTGTTGGTTCAAAGTGCTCACAACACATCAAGATAAGTTCCTTTGGGGGTCTAGATTCCAAAATGGGATCACTTGTGGGGGGTTTCAACAGTTTAGGCTTATCAGGGGCTCTCCAAACGCGACATGACAGTCGCAGACCATTCAATCAAAGCCTACATTCCAAACATCACTACCTCCCTTCCAAGCCTCTATGTGTGCCCATACAGTATATTTCTCCCACATATTGGGTATCAGCGTGCTCAGGACAAATTGAACAACAATGTATGGGGTCCAATTTCTCCTGTTACCCTTGGGAAAATAAAAAAATTGGGGACTAAAAGATCATTTTTGTGGAAAAAATATGATTTTTATTATTTTCACACCAAGGCGTCATAAACGTCTGTGAAGCCCTTAGGGGTTCAATGTGCTCACCACACATCTAGATAAGTTCCTTGGGGGTCCAGTTTCCAAAATGGTGTCATTTCTGTGGGGTTTCCACTGGTTAGGCACATCAGGGGCTTTCCAAACGCGACATGGCGTCCAATCTCAATTCCAGCCAAAAAAGTCAAATGGCGCTGCTTACCCTTGGTAAAATTAAAATTGGGAGTGAAAAGATCATTTTTGTGGAAAAACTATGATTTTTTCGTTTTACGGCTGTATCATATAAACTTCTGTGAAGCCCTTAGGGGTTTAAAGTTCTCACCACACATCTAGCTAAGTTCCTTGGGGGGTCTAGTTTCCAAAATGGGGTCACTTGTGGGGGTTTCCACTGTTTATGCACACCAGGGGCTCTCCAATCGTGACATGGCGTCCGATCTGAATTCCAGCCAAGTTTGCATTGAAAAAGTCCTTCCCTTCTCTGAGCTCTGTCATGCACCGAAACAGTGGTTTCCCCCACATATCAGGTATTATCGTACTCAGAACAAATTGCACAATAACGTTTGCAGTTCAATTTCTCCTGTTACCTTTGGTAAAATAAAAAAAAATTGGACCTGTAGTAATTTTTTTGTGAAAAAAAAGTTAAATGTTCATTTTTTTTTAACAATCAAAAAATTCCTGTGAAGCACTTGAAGGGTTAATAAATTTCTTTAATGTGGTTTTGCGCACCTTGAGGGGTGCAGTTTTTAGAATGGTGTCACTTTTGGGTATTTCTTATCATATAGACCCCTCAAAGTGACTTCAAATGTGATGTGGTCCCTAAAAATAAAATGGTGTTGTAAAAATGAGAAATCGCTGGTCAACTTTTAACCATTATTACTTCCTAACAAAAAATATTTTGGTTCCCAAATTGTGCTGATGTAAAGTAAACATGTGGGAAATGTAATTTATTAAATTTTTTGTGTGCCATATCTCTGTGATTTAAGGGCATAAAAATTCAAATTTGGAAAATGGCAACATTTTCAAAATTTTTGCCAAATTTCTGTTTTTTTCACAAATAAACACAAGTTATATGAATGAAATTTTACCACTAACATGAAGGACAATATGTCACGAGAAAACAGTGTCAGAGTCACCGGGATCCATGGAAGCGTTCCAGAGTTATTACCTCATAAAGAGACAGTGGTCAGAATTGTAAAAATTGGCCCGGTCATTAACGTGCAAACCACCCTTGGGGGTAAAGGGGTTAAGCATGTGTGTGGATCAATCAAGCTGTGGGGTTGTGTTGCAGCCAATGGCATGGGAAAGATTTTACAAGTAAAGGGATGAATGGATTCAATGAAATTTCAACAAATTCTTAATGGAAACATTACACCATCTGTAAAAAGGATGAAGTTAAAAGGGGATGGCTTCTACAAATGGATAATGATCCTAAACACATGTCAAAATCCAAAATAGACTATCTCAAAAGGCAGAAGCTGAAAGTTTTACAATGACCCTCACAGCACACTGATCTGAACATTATTGAAAATCTGTGGCAAGACCTCAAAATAGCAGTGCATGCAAGACGATCCAGAAATCTCACAAAGCTGGAAGAATTTTCCAAGGAAAAATTTTGTAATTTTTAAAATGTAAATGATGAAAATATATATTTTTTTAACTAACATGCAAAGAAAATATGTCATGTGTAACTTTAGGCCTTTTACAGATCATTTCCTCTTCAACTTACTTAACTGCTCCCTATAACAGTAATTTTGACCAGTAGTGCCCAAACTTTTATATTCCAAAGTATATGAATTGGGCTATGCTCCAGAACTCTCTCCATAGAAGTACATTAAACATGTGACATACATGTAGATTGCATGTCAAGAAAGGGATTTATTGTTTTTAAGCACAACACTACTTGTACCCTAGTTTACATGTGTGCAATAAAAAGGGATGATCAGCAGCCATGTGTAATGGTAATGACTATGCAAAGTAGTCCAGTGCTATGTATATTCTGCTGTATTGTAATGATCCATAAAATAAATCTCAAATATACATGATATATGCTGACTTCATTAATTACTTTATTTAAGTTATTAAATTTGGCCCTGATGATGATGGGTCCTTGACTCCTGAAGAGTCGTCCTTTAACAAGAGAGGAAAAACCCCAAGTGGAGGAAACCTCTAGGGAACCAAGGTTAAAGGAGTGCCCTTCCCTTGGGCTGTGAATCGGTGAGAACAGAGACCGAGCCCAGAATCTGCCTCTTCTTACAGCCGTTACCTCACCTGTGTCGTGGGTACACTTGGCTGCTGAAAGTCTGGTAAATGTCATATGACTGGATGAGAGCAGTCCAAGCCTGGAATCTGCCTCTTCATGCAGCAAGTAAGTCACTCTTCTCTGAACATGCCTGACTGTGGAAAGTCCGGTAAATGTCATATCCATAGGTGAGAGCAGTCCAAGCCTGGAATCTGCCTCTTTATGCAGCAGGTAATTCACTTGTCCGTGAACACACCTGACTGCAGAAAGTCCAGTAGATGTCACATCCATGGGTGAAAGTAGAGACCGATCGCGGAATCTACCCCGTTGTGCAGCAGGTAAGTCTCTTGTCCGTGAATATGTCTGGCTGCAGAAACGCTGGTAAGTGTCATATCCATGGGTGAATGCAGAGACCAATCCTGGAATCTGTGTCTGTTTTGCTTCATCACTGGTTGCCTGATCCTCACATGGTAGCCACCATGTAAAGGAGTTGTAGTGGAGTTGTCCCCTCCTGCTGGATTCCTTTTCAAAATAAAGAAAATAGAATTAAGCACTGTAGATAAAGCACTGAAGAAATTACAAACTCATTTCTTTACTGTATCAAGTGTAATCATCCAAATAATGGGACAGGGCAGCAATAGTTAAATCCTGTGGCCTCCTGGAATGCTGTGATGAAGCATTGCACGTCAACCATTTAACAAGAGACAGTATTTGCAGAACACGTACACTGCACCTTAAATGCCATGAAATCTCCCCTATTAGTGGCTGTAATAATTCCTCACCCAAGACCCCAGTCTTTTAATCAATGAACCTATTCCCATCACAATGGTGGGAACATGTTTCGTGGCTTAACAAATGCCGCCGATCATCATGAATTTGATGAGCTGAGGCTGCCACGCCACCCAACCTGCCCAAGCTCTGGCACTTTTTCAGAACTGGGTGAAAATGACGTGAGAATGCCAAAAGCCACAATATTTTAGCGCAGCCTGTAGTTTCACCAAAATGTTGTGACATTTCAAAGCTTTTTAATGTCAGAATACTGGGGTAAATGAGTTGATAAATCAGGACCCTAAATCCTTTTGAAATAAATCTAAGATGATCTTCTGATAAACTTTGAGCTGAGATAGTAAAACACTTACTTCTTTTTATAGAATCCTTCTTTGTTTTGGAAATATCTCATTTGACGTCCAGGTTGTGAGGACTCGGAATCATATATATAAACATATCGATCATCCGATTCTTGAAAGGAAACATTTTTCCCTTTGCTTTTATTTTTCATGGGATTTCTTCCTTTTAGAATAGACGGAGGTGTCTGTCTGTAGCCATCTAAGTCCGGATTAATGTTGGACTCTTTCACCTCCACTATACTGGCCTTGTGCAGCATTGTAATGTCTCCAGATGTACAGAAAATGTCAGATTCTCCTGTAGCGCAAAATATTGAAATTAGATTTAATAAAATACAAAATTCTATGTGATTAAGATTATTAACACTTACAGGTTATTATAACTTCTAAATAGTATATTAGACTGAGAAAAGAGGGACCCAATCCCCAGAGAAAAGCTCCAGCAATTCAGAGAAAGCAAAGCTTAAAGAGCCACCCGGGGACTAAAGTGAGACCTGACTGGCCCAACGCTGCAACCAGTCGGCTTCCCCCTGCGCTGCTGCACTTGCTGGACAGGTCTACTCTAATGAAAGATATGGGAGAGACCTGTCAGTCAAGGAGATGCCAGCTTGGGACAGCACCAGATTTGTCAAGTCTCTCCATGTGGTCACTGGTCAGCTCTGCAAAATATGTTTTCTACAGATATCTGATATTATCACCCCTAGAATGATACATTGAATTATGACAACAGACGGGCTGAGTCTCTATAGCTATCAATATATTAACGGCTCATTCACTGACAAGTTCCTATAGAAGACCATTTTTTAATTTATATATAAGGTTGTTTTTCTATTAAATCTATTTCACGAATGCTCGGAGAACTTACTGTCAGAGGAGGTGACCTCATCCTCATATGGGCTCATATCGATTATTACATCAGGGGGTCCAGGCACTGAGATCTTGTTGCCTGTGAGGACGTCTCTCTGTTCATTCCCGGGTCCATGAGGCGAATCACTAATGGTAATTGGTTTGTAGTCCTCACGTTTTCCTGTAACACAGAACATAGAAATCAACATTTCTAAAATAAAAGCTTCCATCATGTTTCTCGTGAATGCCCTGAGAACGTACTGTCAGAGGAGGTGACCTCATCCTCATATGGGCTCATGTCGATTATTACATCAGGGGGTCCAGGCACTGAGATCTTGTTGCCTGTGAGGACATCTCTCTGTTCATTCCCGGGTCCATGAAGCAAATCACTAATGGTAATTGGTTTGTAGTCCTCACGTTTTCCTGTAACACAGAACATAGAAATCAACATTTCTAAAATAAAAGCTTCCATCATGCTTCTCGTGAATGCCCTGAGAACTTACTGTTAGAGGAGGTGACCTCATCCTCTTCTGCGCTCATATCGATTATTACATCAGGGGGTCCAGGCACTGAGATCTTGTTGCCTGTGAGGACGTCTCTCTGTTCATTCCCGGGTCCATGAGGCGAATCATCAATGGTAATTGTGATGTAGTCCTCACGTTTTCCTGTAACAGAACATAGAAATCAACATTTCTAAAATAAAAGCTTCCATCATGTTTCTCCTCTATGTCTAGGGCTATCACAATGTCTTTCTTATGTGTGGACTGGAAGTTGCTTTCTCATTATAAGTATATGGAACCTCACACTGAGTCTCATAGGAAACCACTACCACAACTACACATAAGACATTTTGTGAGCCGACGAATATGAATTGCGGTCATATGGTTCAGAAGACGACTAGAATGGCGCTGGTGCTATTTTGAATATTGCGCTTAGATCCTGCATTGCGCTGTCCCCTTTATAGTCCCAATCCTCGGGGTATTTCATGAAAATGTAAACTATCTAGTAATATCAGCCGTATTCATCTATATATCGCTATAACAGTAAGGATTCTAACACCATCTTTTGGGATTATGACCCTTTAGTATTTTATCTATTGGAGATAACTTGCTCCTCTTTTGTAACCGCGACCAAATGCAAATTTTTTGTGCTGATTCTCAAAAACCATCTTATTAATGGCCTCTTTTTTTGTGACATGAAAATGACATTGTTACTGTTTTCATTATTACTGTCCCCTCATCACACTTTTCTGGTGCATAATAGGGTCTGGGAGGGAGAGCCGACAAGGAGCGGGGGCGCCATATCGCAATATTAGGGTGTGAACCTCCGCAGAAAGGTAGGGGCATTTTTTCAGGCTGCTTTAGGGCCAGGCCCACTTCCCTCCTGTGACTCTATTATATCTATAAGTCCCCCCTTTTTATGATAATTTTGAATAAAAATGTTATATATAGTAGGAGGGTCTTTTTTAGTTTAAGTTGTTGTAATTTTTTTGGCCCTCTCTCCCTCTGATTCAGTTTTGCAGATTCATCCGGCTGTAGTTACCATTTAGATTGGTGTTGTTCTCTCTAAAGTCATTGGCACAATTTTGACTTTCAACGTCTTTCATTGGTTTCTTCTTTTTCAGACAACTATAAAAATGAAAAAATAAAAATCACATTGTAAATTACAAAGTAAAACATGTCTGTATTCTGCAGAATGTAAGAATGAAACATGTTATCTAGTCCTATCTGTAGAGAGATCACCAGTCAGTCATTTTGGTGTAGCAGAGCCAGGTAGGGCAGGGTTAAGTCCGAGCTTTGCAGGATTTGATTAGATGCACCCACTTAGCTTTTTTTTTTCTTACTACAGCCAGGACCTCTGTTCACTATTTCTGTCTGCTAGATGAAGCAGAGTCGAGTGTACTGGAGCTAGTGAGTGTTCAGCCAACATTTGAGCTATAGCTGAGAGGAAGATGTGCCGGGATCTCTCTGTGAATGGAGACAGCATGGGTCAGCTAGGAAAGCTGAGCAGTCTGTGTGCAGGAGCGGCAGAGAACCGTTCGTCAGCTGCAGCCTGTATAGTGTGAACCGTCCCCAGGAGTTGAACCCTTCTGTTTGGCAGTGGAGGCTACTGGAACTCGTACTGAAGGGGATACCAAGACTGGTGGGATCGTGCCTCTTCTATGTATGAAGTTTGCTTTTGGAGAACGGACTGTAATCTGTTCAGGTGAGCTCACACTGACATATGGGCCCTGCTAAATGAATTATTTGCTCTGACACCTTTGTGCCTAGAAGAGGATGTTTTTGGTTTGGAATCCCTTGGAATTTTCTGAAAGCATTAAAACTGCACCGGTTTGACCCAAACAGCATTGACTATGTGAATGGTACCTAATGCCTATCTGAGAGCGTGAATCCCTACAAAGTCTAATATACGCCCATCAGTTACCCGCAGGTCACAGCTCCAGGGTGATGTGTGTGTGAGCCACAAGAGGCCTACACTAAAGTATTCCCATTACTGGAGTAACCTGAAGATGTGACATTTCCTCTACAGACTCCTGTGTAGCCCATAAATCATGACTTACTATACTTACCCATAGATGATAGCAATGGGACGCATGAATACTGCGAGGATGAAGAGAATGGTGGCAGGTATAACAATCCTATAGACTGTATCCTCAGGTGGTTTTGGAGGCATGGTGACATTCTCTAAAAAGGGAAAGAACATAAGTGATCAGGTAACCAGAGCTGGAATGTGTTCAGAAGTGGAAACCAAAACCCTGGACCGGGCGGCCTGAGGAGCCAAGTATGACTATTAACAGAGGGGAATTTAGTGTGGAAAATGATGGATTATTTTTATGTCATATCAATATATAATGGACAAAACAGAGATCTGCTCCTTTATATTTCTGGAATAGGGAACAAACACATGATGGGAGACGACACCTGTAATTACAAGTAACACATGAAGAATCCTCCATTCCATGTATGATGTGACGTCATCTAACTCTCCAGTCACAGAAGAGAAGTGACAGAACCCCTAATGACCCGGAGCCTGACGCTCATACACCGGGCCCTAATCATGGATCCTAATAGTGTCTGGGGCCGGAGGTGAAATGTTCCATGTGAGGGACAGATCTGAGTTCTGAGCTGCTGATCGCCTGTCTCTTGTGGGCGCCTTCTGCTACATGTAGTAGTCGGAGCCTCCAGCCCGGAGAGAACAGTATTAATGCTCGGCGTCTCCTCTATGTGTTATTAGACTGGACCCTGGAAGCCAAACGGCATCTTTCCCCAATTCCACATTACATGGTAAAATGAAGAATGTAATTCACAACTACAACTCGTTCAGCAAAAAGATAAACAAGTCCTCATACGGCCATATGAAGGGCAGAAAGTTATGGCTCTTGGAAGAAGGAAAGGAGAAAAAAAAGCCCAAAAACGAAAATTGGCTGCAGAAGGGAAGGGGTTAACCCCGTAGTCAGAGTATATCTGGTAATGCGCTTACCTTCGCTAATCCTGATCTGCTCTAGTGATCGAGGGTTGCGGATAAAGATGGGAGCACCTTCCGCGGGTGCTAATAGCACGCTGAGAACTAGAAGTAGTCTAAACAGCATTGGAGCCTGGAGGAATATCGCTTACTGTGTGCGGCACAATCAGCTTCTCCAGACAAAGCGTCTCACTGCAACATCGCTGGTTAGAACCAAGCATTCCGTGACATCACAGCTGGAACCCAATAGTGACATCATGGTGGGCGGAGGCTACACATGAGTGATGTCACAATTGGGGCTCATCCACTAAACGTTCCCAATGTATATAATAAGAATATACAAAAGAAAGAAGAGGAAAGAAGAAAAATAAATAACTCAAAAAGGAAAGAACACTTTTTTTCACATACTCACATTTATTATATTTTATGTACTTTTATACAACAGAAATGTGTTCCCATTTGGGAGAATAATCATTCTCACTTTCAGTCATTGACTTTTTTCAACATTCTTTACACATTTTTTCTTTTCACTATTTTGTTTTCCACTTTAATTGCATTTTTATTCATTTGCACATACGGTTCATATACACATAGAAGCTTTTCTCCTTTCTACCTTTTTACTAGGTTATTTCACTATCATTATCATTTACAGTCACATTTTTCTTTTTTTCCTCAATATCTGTCTCCCAATTCCCCTTCCCATTAAATATCACTATTCCCCTTTGTTCATAGTCATCAACAGCCATATTATCACAAAATATCTTCACCAACTCTTTTTCCAGTGGTAAAGATGGCGGCCATGATTGTTGTGCACTGTCCTGACTGGCTAGCTGGTCCCACATCATGAGCCGTGATATTGTTGCACTTCATTGATGCGCTTCTTGCTGCCGGCCAGCAGCAGATGTCATGCCCATGCGCACGCGGCAGCGCTCAATAAGGTGACGTTTTCCCTGATGACCCATTTGCAGCAGCTGTATTCGCACTTTATTAGCCAGCCGATACCCCTCCACCACACGTCCTGTCAAAGCGGAAGCGAAACGCGTGCTGGATTTGTGGCATGCTCACTTGGTCTGTATTATGCATATACTCTATCACGTCATTAATTATTAATACAGGAGACGTGAGGGCCCTGCTCGCAAGCTTACAACCTACAAGGAATTGGGAGGGGCGCAATAGGTGAGAAGCACTTGTTATTTCAGGTCCAGCCATTATAATAGATAGGGGATTTCATATAAAGCTGCACGATCCGGTCATCAACCAGTATGTTTAAATGCAGATATCAAGTGCGGTTTTCATGTGCATGGAGCCTGTGGAGTCAGATGAATAGGAGGGAGCATTTATTATCCTGGGTTGCTTTATGCATGGCATCATATAATAATGTAGGTTAATATTAAGATGAGCAGGACTCATGGGAGTTCGGGTTTGTCGGGTTCAGACAAACTTTAGTCCAAAGTTTGGTTCGAGTACCAGAACCTGACCAAAGCTTGACCCCGGACCTGAACCTCATATTAGTCAATGAGGACCTGAACTTTGATGCTGTAAAATGGTTTTAGTAAGGGCTACGGGTTCACTTAAGTAGGCAAAATGGGGGTAAGAGCACGACAATTGCCCTGCAAACAAATGTAGATGGAGAAATTACTTAAAATAACAAAATATTTAAAAAAAATCTTAAGCCAAAAGGCAGAAGTCCAAGTTGAGAAGTAGAGCAGTTCCTTGTGAGTGTATTTTACTGTATTTGTTAATAAATAAATGAAAAAAAACAATGTGGATTCCCCTATTTTTAATAACCAGCAAATGGAAAGCAGACAGTCGTGAGCTGTTCTTATTATTTAGGGTCCCACCTTATTTGTAATAGGTAGAAAAGGCAAAGCAGACAACTGTGAGCTGAAATTAATAGGATGTGAAGCACCATAGTTATTGGGCCCTTCCCAGCATAATAAGACCAGCTCACTTGCAGTATAAGCCAGTGTAGGCCTGAACTTTTTTGCTGTAAAATGATGGTTGAAAGTGGTTGGGGGTTGCAAAAGGAAGTAAAATTGGGTTAGGAGCAGGACAGCTGCAAACAAATGTGGATAGCAATTTCACTTAAAATTACAGAGAATAAAAAAAAAAATAATAATTATCTTGAACCAGGAGGCAGATGCCAAAGTGAAGAGGTGTAGATGGATGTGGCAGTGTAAGTGGAAGAAGCACGGGAGGAGGTATCCAACACTGTTTTTGTGGAGTTTTTGTTTTTTAGGGAAATTGCTTTCAAGTTTTGTTACGGTAATTGCTGGGTTCTGTAGGTGTACTATACAGTGGGTATGGAAATTATTCAGACCACTTTATATTTTTCACTCTTTGTTTCTTTGCAGCCATTTGGCAAATTCAAAAAAGTTCATTCTTTTTCTCATTAATGTACACTCTGCACTAGAGTTGAGCGAAACGGGTCGAAAAAATTGAAAAGTCGCCGACTTTCGGCAAAGTCGGGTTTCATGAAACGAAACCCGACCTTAGCGTGAGGTCGGCCACGAGGTCGGCGACTTTAGCACCAAAGTCGCGTTTCAAAAGATGCTTGAGCGCCCTTTTTGCAGCCAATCATGAAGAACGGACACTGTGGGCAACGTGATGGCATAGGCAGCGGTCACCACCATCTTGGAGAAGGGCATGCAAGTGATTGGCTTGCTTTGTGGGGCATCACAGGGGTATAAAAGGGTGGGGATGCCAACCGCCATGTTACTCTTGCTGATCTCAGAATAGGGAGAGCTGCTGCTGGTGATTCTGTAGGGAGAGCGTTAGGCAGGGAAGAAGATACCAAAAACTGATTCTGCTGCTAGAGACTTTGCCTGTACAACACACCAGTCACTGTGCAGTGCAAGGGGAGGCTATATTTTGGTGCCTCAGCTCTGTTGATTAATAGGCTGCCTTTTAAGGATACCTGGTAGCTGCATTGCTGTGTGCACACTGCTGAGCAAACTGCTTTTTTCAAAGCAATCCAGATTTTATTGTTTTGTCCTTGTGAGTTACTGAGCATTCATTTTTCACACACCGTACAGCGGTGTACGCTCCTCACACAGTACCGTGTAACGGCTGTTATCACGGCCACAGTGAAGCTATCTGTGTGTGACTCTGTAAGGATAAGTCGAGGAGTTGTTCCGTTCTTACAGACCTACACTCTAGGGAGATTCCAGTTCTGCCCAATTCTATATACACCTTGTAGTTTGTCATACACTAGGCAATTTCTGCTGGTCACATTGTGGTGTTAAATAAACAGGGCTTGACTGAATCCAACAGTGTCCTGAAGTGTAGAGACATTCCAATTCTCCACAGTCCTCTATACACCTTGTACCTTGTTTTAAAGTACCAGAGAGTTGGTGGAAATTTGGGTACATTTTTCCAAAAAATGAGGAAGTGTGGTGGAAGAGTCACTGGTAATGATGGTGTTGGTGTTAGATCTGCTGGTAGTGGCAAAAGCAAAATAGCACCTAATGCAGGAGGTGTTGAGGCTGCGTCATCATCTGGCTCCACAAGGCCTCGAAGGCTCCCTTTTCTCTGTGTAGGTAAACCGCTTCTAAAGCCGGAGCTTCATGAACAAGTTTTGGCTTGCATTGCTGACTCAGCCTCCAGCTCTATCGCCTACTCTTCTGAAGTTTTAAAAAATAAAAGCACTGAGTCGTCATTGGAGGCTCATGGTCATGAACCACACCTTTCCTTGTGTCCTTCACCCCTACCAAAATTGAAGGATGCGGCAGGCCACACTACAGATTACTCCATGGAGCTGCTTTCATATACCATGCCTGGGTTATCAAGTCAAATCGTGAATTACCCAGGCAAAGATGAATCTGACATGGAGTGCAATGATGCACAGCCACTGATAGATGATTCTGCTGGTACATTTACTCAGAGCACTACATTGTCCTCGCTGTGTACTGAGACAGAATCTGATCCAGATGAAACTCAGGTGCCTCTTCCCGCATACTATACCACCATACATGGTGCCACAGAGGAAGGTGCACATGACATTGAAGAGGAGGTGATGGATGACCCAGTTGTTGTCCCAGATTGGCATCCATTGGGGCTAGAGTGTGCCACTGCCAATAGCTCAGAAGAGGACGAGGAGCATCCGCAGAGGGCATCGACATGGCAACAGTTGTTATCTGGCAGGCCCGGAGCAGTCCAAAAACGGGTTACAAAAACCCAAAAAATTGCTGGACAACTTGGCCAGATGGTCCAAATAGCACAGCGTGCAAGGCCTCAAACTGTTTTCCCTAGTAGGAAGAGTGCAGTGTGGCACTTTTTTGAACAAAATCGTAATGATCAGGCAAAGGTTATCTGTAAGAAGTGCGTAAAGACCTTTAGCCGAGGGAAAAATCTGAGAAATTTGAATACCAGTTGCATGCTAAGACATTTAACCACCATGCACTTGCAAGCATGGACGGACTACCAAAACTCACGTACCACATGTGCTGCTGCTCCCAAAGAAGGTAGTCAGCAACGCAACATTGTTTCCCCCACTGTAAGTCCACCGGTTAGCACACCGTCAGCATCAAATGTTGAGTTGTCATTGCAAGGGCTAATCAGTCAGGGAATCACACTGTTATTGCAATGAAAGATTGAATCTAGGCCATAAGAAAGAACACCAACTCCATCACCATCATCAACCCTCTCTCAGTCCGCCATGTCCACCGCTAGTTCCACCATATGCAGCTCTCAAGTCCAGCTCACCCTTACAGAGACTATGAGTAGGACAAAAAAGTACTCATCCTCTCATCCGCGTACACTGTGTTTGAACGCCCACATTGACAAACTAATCTCGTTGTAGATGATGCCCTATCGGTTGGTTGAAAGCGCAGCTTTCCGCGAACTAATGGCCTACGTAGTACCACGCTATCAACTACCCAGTCGCCACTTCTTTTCTCGCAAAGCCATCCCAGCCCTCCACCTTCATGTGAAAGACTGCATTGTCCATGCACTCAAGCAGTCAGTGAGTGGAAAGGTGCACCTCACAACTGATGCATGGTCCAGTAGGCATGGCCAGGGCCGTTACGTACCCATCACTGCGCACTGGGTTAATGTGGTGTATGCAGGGTCCACAGGGAACAGCGGTGGTGGAACAGTGCTGCCTAGCCCACGGTATAGGAAACAGTTGGCTGTAGGCGTTCGGCCCTCCTCCTCCTCGAAAGCTGGTCCACAGAGCGCAGTCGCAAGAGCACTGCATCCGCAGCTGACAATGTTGCAAACGAGGTGTCCCCCTATCGATCAGCTAGTGGAAAGCGTCAGCAGGCTGTGTTGCAGATGATGTGTTTGGGCGACAGACACACCGCGGAGGTACTGGCCGACTACTTTCAGCGACAAACTGACTGGGCAGTCTACATCTTGAGGCAGGCAAGGTAGTTAGTGATAACAGCCGGAATTTTGTGGCAGCCATAGCCCTTTCAAAACTCAGACACATACCTTGCTTGACTCACACCTTCAAACTGGTGGTGCAGTGCTTCCTCACTAATTATTCGGAGTTAACAGGCCTGCTCCAGAAGGTTCGAAGACTGTGCTCGCACATCCGCCGGTCGCCGGTACACTCCAGTCGAATGCATAAGCTGCAGCGATTGATCCACCTTCCCAAGCACTGCCTAATTATCGACGCTGCAACAAGGTGGAACTCCACCCTGCACATGGTTGAGCGGCTGTGCGAACAAAGGCAGGCCGTAATGCATTTGTGGGAGGATACACGGCCAGGCACTTTGAGGGCAGACATGGAGTTGACAGGTGTGCAGTGGTCGAAGCTGAAAGACCTCTGTAAAGTCCTTCAGTGTTTTGAGGAATGCACACGGCTGGTAAGCGCAGACGACACCTTCATAAGCATGTGGATCCCACTTATGCATCTGCTCATGCAAACTGTGACGCACATTAAGGAGCAGGCGTCTGCAGCCAAGGTTGATGAGGAGGAAGACGAGGAGTGAAGCCTTGATGACAGTCAGCCATTGTCTGGTCAGGGAACTGTCGTGGACGAGGTGGAGGAAGAAGAGGAAGAGGAGGAGGAAGATGATGGGGATAATTATTTAGGGAAGGAGGATGCTTCTCGTGGGGCAAGAGAAAATATTGGCTTTGCAAGGTCTGGTACTGGGTTTGAGCGTGATTGGAGGGATGTGGATTTGCCTGAAAGTGCTCCTCCACCCAGCACTCGCAGTGCATCATTGACACCTGGAACATTGACCCACATGTGGCCACATTGAGGCCATTCCTGATATGTCTGTGTTCAGACCTGGTTGGCCTTCATCTGCACTTGCTTCATCTGGCTTCATGGGAGCGATCCAGTAATGTTCAGGTACAGTTTGCACTTGATGTGGTCATGCTCTAAGTGTATTTAGGAGGCCGTAATGGCACAGCATTTATTAAAAATATATAGAGTAGGACCCCCCATATGAGATTGCCTTGGCGCGGCGGGGTGGCTCAATTGAATTGATCAATTTTTTTGCTAAATATCTCATTTTTGAATACAGCTAGACATTATGTGCATATGCACTCCAATTTATGCATTCTAACCTTAAGCAGTGCTGGCTTCCCCCCCTATTTTCATGTCAGATTATGCCTTGCAGATCCTAAAAAGGGACTCCCGCATTGCCCAAATGATGAACGATGATGACTACTGGTTGGCCAGCATCCTGGATCCACGCTATAAAGGCAAATTCCAAAACATCATGCCACAGGAGAACCTTGACCTAATATTGGCTAATAAACAAGCTACTCTGGTAAACCGGTTGGTTGAGGCATTCCCAGCACACAGCAGCGGTGAAGGTTCTCACACAAGCCGTAGGGGCCGGGTGCAACTTGGAACAGGTGTTCGTGGTGCACACATCAGAAGTGGCGTTGGAGACAGGGGTTTCATGACCATGCTGTGGATGGATTTTTCAAGTCCCGCTCACACGACTGGTAATACTGCATCAATTGAAAGTGACAGGAGACAGCACTTGTCAAGTATGGTTACAAACTACTTTTCCTCCCATATCGATGTTCTCCCTCACAGGTTATTCCCATTTGACTATTGGGCAGTTAAACTGGACACCTGGCCTGAATTGGCACAATATACCTTACAGGAGCTCGCATGCCCAGCTGCAAGTGTGCTATCGGAAAGAGTCTTCAGTGCTGCTGGATCAATACTGACAGAAAAAAGGACCCGTCTGTCGACCCAATATGTGGATGATCTAACCTTCATTAAAATGAACCATGCATGGGTTTCCAAGGATTTTGTCCCACCTTACCCTGATGACACATAGGTTGCCAGAAAAATTGCTTTCTTTGGTCCGCCTGTTCCTGGGACTTGACCAATTTCGCCTTTAGCAGCAGGTGAATGTCCCACATCAACATATGGCATTTTGTAAACCTCCCTAACTGGGCAACCTCCTCCCCCTGGGCCGGGGTCACCACCGAGCGCATGCAACCGTGCGAGTGCCGTTGCCCTGGACAGGTGGGTGGGCCAACTCGTGGGCTCGGGACTGACACAGGGTCCCTCATAGTGCAATCAAGTGTCTCTGATGGTGGGGGTGCACACCCGCCATCAGACACACCACCGTACTATGAGGGGCCCAGTGCCAGTGCTGACCTCCACGAGTGGGCCCCCCTTGCTTGGGCAGGGCCCCAGCATTTGCAATGTTTTCCTCTCCCTGCTCCTCCGCTGTGTAGTCTGGGCTGTCAAATCCATCACTGGGACTGCCACTTCAAATTTGGTGAACTGATACAAGATGATGGTTAAGACGTAGCTATGCCCTGTCCCGCTGGCCGGGATCTAGCTTCAGATGATCAATGGCTTCCATTTCTTATGGACGTCGACTTACAATGAGATGCAGTGGTGGTTTCTCATCAGCTTTAACAGTTTTCCTACCCACAGACATGTGACATTCCAGCGCACATTTTTAAATGTGCCCTCCCTCTCATGCCAATCCAATTGAATCGCCTTCAGCCTGTGGCTTCTGTGTTTTGCACTCCAAAGTTACATGAGAGATCATGATAGGCAATGAGCACCATGTTTACATCTGTCGCTGTGATCAAAATTGGATGGATATGAGTAACGGTGATGGGATCAACGGTGCTGCAATACAGCAACAATTTCTTCACAAAGAAAGGTTTTTGCTGTGTCCACACACTAATTATTTGAGGGTCAGCATCGCCTCTGAGAATTGTGACGGAAGTTGTTCCCGTGAATAGTAATTTGTAGATTTCTGCAATCACTAGACTTTAGGTCAATAATTGTATGCATCTCATTTCCTATTGCAGAGAGTCTGGGCTGTCTTACTGAGACAGAAATATAAATGAAGATTTAAAAATACCACCAAAAGTGTATCATGGTGTACGCTTGAAATACATTTCCTTTTTTCTAATTTTTAGATTGTTGTGTAATCCATGCAGAGAACATGGAGATTTTAAATGTTTAAACTATGCTCTATATAACTGCTATCCAGTGATAATGTACCGTATCTCAACTTTGTACAATCTGGTCAAATCCATACTGGGCCTGAGACCGTCTGAGCCTGCCTCTTGATTGATACACATAGGTTTTTAATGTGTAAACTAGGCAACATATATACGTGTTATCCGTTGTAACTGTACCCTTTATCAACTTTCTCGAATCTTGTAGAATCCATACTGGGCCTGAGAATGGCTGCAGAGCTGTTAAGCAAGCTACAGCACCTGTGGTTTGGACACGTAATGTTTTGCATTTTTTCTGGAATGGCGGTTAGGCCGAAATCAGGAATTGCTGTTGACCTGCACTTACTGGGAAATCATCGTTTGCGGAGAATAATTGGAATCCCAGATCCCCATCACTGACGGTGTTCATCGGGTTATCTGCACCTGTAAGCGACAAAAGCTGGTCCTTTCAGTGTAGCGCGCATGTAGCCCCGGACATGGAAGGCCATGATAACCCTGTTATTACTCGATCGCGCATGCCATAGCCTCGCGTATCCCTCTAGTAAGCTTTACGCGTACCGCGGGGGCATGCCGGAGTCTCGTTCGTTAACGTAATAAAGCGGACAAATCGCTAGCACAACTACTAACGGACAAACCACACCACACACAGAATCGACAAAGCTTTCAATGTGTGCATCTTTTTGTGAAGTGGCATGGTTGTGGTTTCTCGGGTGGAGTCCAATTAAGCCGCAGGCTCCACTCCTGGTGGTGCCCTATTGGACATTCCTTTAAGGTTCAGCTTTGCATCCATACTGCCCCTAGAAACAAACTCTTTGCCTTCATGGACGCTGTTTTGAGGTTCGTGGGAATAACGCCGCCCGATCGCCAGTTGCCATAATTTATTGGTGGGAAGAACAACGGTATATGATCGTGTTCATTTTCAGATTTTGGTTTTCTTTTTTACATTTTTATTCCAGCCTTTCTTGACTTCATAAGGGCATGACAAGCCTATATCTGTGTCTCCTCCACCTCCTCCTTTTACTCCTCCACCTCTTTTGTAAATGTAGTTGCCCTTTTCCATATGTTATTTTTGTCTTCTGAGCATTTTGTCGGCTTTGGGACACCTTTTAAGGTTTTTTGTAATTGTTTTCTATGTGTTTGTGTTTGCCTGCCATTGTTTTCAGTGTGAGATTGACAATTATCCTTTGACTGAATAGAGCTGTACGCTTCTGATACAGTGCCATATATGTGATGTTATTTTGTGTCTATTTTGTGCTAAATTTGGAAGTTTGGTGGAAGAGGCCGCGGACGTGGGCATGGGGGGGCCAGCTGGTGCTGATGGTGGTGGTGGTGCATCTGCTGGTAGTGGCAAAAACACAATAGCAGCTAAGGCAGGAGGTGTTGAGCCTGCGTCATGGTCTGTCTACGGAACGCCTGGAAGGCTACTGTTATGAGCGGTGGAACGCACTAAATAAAATTAAAATAAAGTGCGTTCACCGCTCGGGGTCCACCGTGCGGTAGATGACAAAACCGCTGCTGAAAGAGGCAGGGCACTCAGGCAGAGATGTGCACAGGACTTTAGCTGCAGTCAGTGCACTAAAGCAGACTCTGTTATATGCACAGAACTGCCAACAAAACATAAATACCGCTGATTCTGTTTAGGGTCACAGACTTCAGCGATGTGGACACGGTATTAAAGCTCACAGAAATAGCCTTAAACACCAGGACTATCCCCTCTAGACCTACCGTAAAACTTAAGGTATGAGGTGTCGCAACTGCGAACACCCGGGAGGCTGCAACCGCAGCACGGCGTGAACAGAGCTGCAAGCAAGGCGCTGCAAGGACGCTGGCGCAATGCAGGACGCTTAGCTGCTGCAAAAGGTATGGCTGGACCGCACTGGCGCTAGCGCTGCTACTGGCGGCTGCCCAATCACTCACACAATCGCAATATCAGAGGGAAGGGGTTTCATAATAAGTCATCCACCAGTCCAAGCATCCATTACCATACACACAGCAGCAGTATGAAAATACTAGCGCATGGCGGAACGGCCATGCGCACTTTTTCTAGCGTTCGGGACCTGCCGAAAATCTCCAGAGCCCTGAGCATACCCAATGGAATCAGGAACAGGACCTGAGCACCTGACTCCTGAAGTCCAATGGGAGCTCATCCCATGAGCATGCTCAGAAGAAGGGACGAAGGACTTAGCCTCTGGTGGCAAATGTGAGGATCTGTGTTCCTGCATAGGTATTGTAGGAACCAGATTCCTAACATTACCCCCATCCTAGGGCCCCCCCTCCCTGAAGCCTCCGACCCACCAGCCTGTGCCCGGCAATGGCACAGACCTCAGACTCGCCAAACAGCGAACCTGATGTCCTAGTAGGTGAAACTGAAAACCGGGACATATGGATGGTATCAGCGGAGGTCAGGTCACCAGGTTTCAGGAGGGATACCCTGTTGACAATAGGAGCGGAAGGTTTAGGAGACCGCCGCCGTGTATCGACGGCCGTCACCACCCTCCATTCGGGGAGACTGTCCCGAGCACATAACGTGCATGCCCGAATGAATTTTTTGAAGTCTCGAGCTTTATGGGGCCACCAATACGCTCCAGCCAAGGTGTATATGAGCCGACATGTTTTATAAAAAAAAAAGCCATTTTATAAAAATAAAGTGAACTTTACTGTTGGAACTGGTGAAACATATATACAGCAGGCATCAGGTACAAAGTTTCTTTTCACATCTTCGGTTTTACACAGAGGCACAGGCATGGCGGTCACATGTGACAGCATCACAACATTTCAGCAATAAAACATAGGTGACTAGACATAGGTTACACCCCCATTACTAACCCTATAGTGAAATGTAATAAAGACAAGCAGCCCCATACTATGATGTTCCCAACTCCAAACTTCACTGTTGGTATGGTGATTTTGGGGTGATATGTAGTCCCTTTTGACCTCTAAACATGGTGTGCATTATGGCATCCAAAGAGTTCAATTTTGGTCTCATCTAGGCAGACTATATTGTCTCAGTATTTCACAGGCTTGTCTAAATGTTGTGGAGGAAACTTTAAACATGCCTGAACATGCTTTTTATTCAGCAATGGAGTCTTGTGTGGTGAGCGTGCATAGAGGCCATGGAGGTTCAGTGCATTACTTATTATTTTATTTAAAACTAGCTGAAGTGCCCGGCGCTGCCCGGGCATAGTAACTAACTGTGGCTAGTTATAGCAAATTATAATTATCCTCCATCACATAGTCCCGTGCCCATATACCCATCATGCATATCCACGATCCCATAGTCGAGTGCCCATATACCCATTATACATCCTTCATCTAATAGTCCCATGCCCATATACCCATCATACATATCCTCCATCCCATAGTCCCGTGCATATATACCCATCATACATATCCTCCATCCCAAAGTCCCGTGCCCATATACCCATCATGCATATCCACGATCCCATAGTCGAGTGCCCATATACCCATCATAAATATCCTCCATCCCATAGTCCCATGCCCATATACCAATCATACATATCCGCCATCCCATAGTCCCGTGCCCATATACCCATCATGCATATCCTCCATCCCATAGTCAACCATTATAACATCATAATGAGAGGCGGCAGGTCTTGCAACCTATGATGACATCAGCGTCGCCATGGCAACCACTATGACATCATAATGAGGGGCGTGGCTTGACGGGCACACACTTTTTCCCCAGTATGTAGATAGGGGCAAAATTGTTTGGTGAATTGGAACGCGCGGGGTTAAATTTTCGCCTCACAACATAGCTTAGGACGCTCTCGGGGTCCAGACGTGTGACTGTGCCAAATTTTGTGGCTGTAGCTGCGACGGTGCGGATGCCTATCCTGGACATACACACATACACATACATACACACATACACACTTTGAGCTTTATATATTAGATAATTGTATCTGCTGATTCAAGTCCATTTTGTAGTTTTCCACTGCTCTTGAACAACTCTTCTGATAATTCTTTTCACTACTCTGAAATCCTGCAAGGAGCACCTGATCTTACCTGGTTTATAGTGAAATTATCTACTTTCCATTTACAGATCATGACCTCAAAAGTGTTCACTGGAGCATTCAGTAGTTTAGGAAGTCATCCGTCACCAATGCCATCAGTAGGTTTTGCAACAATAAGGTTGAGAAGGTCTTGAGACAGCTCACTTGTTTTACCCATTATGAGCTATTTCTTGTGTGGCACCTTGGTAATGAGACACCTTTTTTTAGGCAATCAGTTGAACCAGCTGATATTATTTTTCACTAGCAGGATTGCTTTTTAATTACCAATAGATTTTAGCTGGTGTCGTGGCTTTCCATGGCTTTTAGCACCTCTCTTTCTTCCTGTGTTCAATATTTTTTTCTGTGTCATTTTTACATTCTTACACATAATTTATGGACATCTGTGGTTTGATCTCTTTGCCTTTGTGGGTTCAATGGGTTGTTAACGACAAATATGACAAATATGTGTTTAGAAATATGTTTACTTAGAAAATGGTGATGTATTCAATACTTATTTCATGCGCTGTATGTATACACATACACACACCTCTTTAGATGATAAATCACACATAGCATTTGTAACATACTAAGTGAACAAGGTCCATTACAACACACTTTTATGAATCCCTATAAAGGCAGCAAAGGAACGAAAGAGGATAGTAATATAAGTCTAAATCAACATAATAATTTTGAACTTTAGAAAAGATTGTGCAAAAATCCTGCACTGTGTTCCTCTACAGCCCCAGGTTTATATATATTACTGTCATCTTTAGGGCTCATACTCACTTGTGAGAGACTCGTACCATTCTCATGCGAGTATCTCGCATGAAAACCTGGCACTGCCACCGGCACTCGGACAGGAGCGTGCGGCTACGTGTATTTCTATGCCGCCGCCGCGTGCTCCAGTGCCAGTGCTGGCGGCAGTGCCAGGTTTTCATGCCAGAGACTCTCACGAGAATAGTGCGAGTCTCTCACAAGTGAGTATGAGCCCTTATACTGTTTTTTCTGCGGTTAGTAATTTTCTCCCCATCTAATTGTATATTTCCCGATGGACTTACAAGGTGACAAGTTCTAGGAATCCACTTCTATTCACATACTGGAGGTCTCTACATTACATTAAGTATGGCCGAAACAGCCTCAATTTGCAGGTAAAAATGGAGGGAAATTGCTGTAAAAGGTAGGAATAATTTTTCAGGTAACATCAAACTATTAGACTGGTATATTGCATTGGTCATTGCAATACAGTGATTCCAATCTGAGAGTAAATTGATCCAGCAGTTGTTAATAGGTAGCAAGATGTGTAGCTGATCCTATGGCCGGGGTCACACTAACCGACGAAAAATACGGTCCGTAGTTTACATGCGTTATACGGATGAATGACCCCTAAATAGTGCTCCGTAGGTCATCCGTAAGCAAGGTGTGGTCGCGTATTTTGCGCATGTCAGCATCCGTATGTAATCCGTATGGCATCCGTATGCAATCCGTATGGTGAGATTTTCTCGCAGCCTTGCAAAATGGACATTTAACGGTTTTGAGGCCTGCTAACTATTTAAATCATTAGCCTGCCCCCTATTTATTGCCTCAGGAACAGGTGGCTGCCTCCATTCTGTCCATTTGTCACCTTGCCTTCACTAGGTGTGTTGGTGTTGTATGTGCAACATGGCAAACAGTCTGAGTTTCAACACAACTGAGCAGGTTCTCTTCAACTGGCTTTTGTCACGCCTCTTTGGCCAACCATACCCAGTGATAGTGGATCCGCGGAGGAGGAGACGCATGTGGGTCCATCCACTTTTGAGGCAACGACTCACAAGAGGTCATTTTCACCACCTCTATTCTTCTCTGCGGGAGCATCCTGTCAAATTCTACCAATACTGTCGCATGAGCCTTGCAACATTTGATCGACTCTTGGAGACAGTGCACCCTGGGATAACCTTTCAGGACACAAGGATGCGCAAAGCTATATCTGCAGAGGAGCGACTTCTACTCACAATACGGTATGTACTACACAACCACATTCTCTACGTTCATAATGTGTGGGCCAAAGTATGTATTTTTGGCTTATTGGACTAAGATTAATGCCCTCATCTTAGTCCACATATGTTTCAACTTACAGACCACCAGAATGTTATGTGTAATATGTACTGAATATCACTTAGTAATTGGGAAAACAAAGATGTGTGTGTTATTCGCTCTGAATTCCTAACACGTTTTGTATGTATGTACCTGGTGTTTTTGTAATTTTTGCATTCTAAAATCTTCCTTTTCTGTTGTTCTTCAGCTTCCTGTCCACTGGCCTTTCTTATGCCGCCCTCCACCATGAGTTTCTCATTGGAAGATCTACCATTTCAGGCATAGTCAGGTCAACGTGTATTGAAATCTGGACAAGACTCCATCAACTCGTCATGCCCGAGCCCAGGATGGAAGACTGGTTGAGGATATCAAGGGACTTTGAGGAGGAATGCCAGTTTCCTAATTGTATTGGGGCTCTTGATGGCAAACATATCCGGGTGCGTAAGCCGCCAAACTCTGGCTCCCAATTCTTCAATTATAAACAATACTTTTCTGTTGTATTGTTGGCTCTGGCAGACCCTAAATACAAGTTTATAATTGTTGACATTGGGGCCTATGGAAGGACGGGAGACTCTCGAGTCTTCAATACTTCCATTATGGCTCGGCGGCTACGCACCAACCAGCTGGATCTACCACCACCACGCCAGCTACCAGGCTCCATTCCAGAATCAGTCCCTTATAACCTTGTGGCAGATGAGGCGTTTCAGTTAACACGCAATGTCATGAGGCCATATCCCCGGCGCAACCTTGACCACAGGCGCAGAATTTTTAACTTGCGCCTATCACGTGCTCGGCGACTGGTGAAGTGTTCCTTTGGCATTCTTTATGCCAAATGGCGGGTACTCCAGTCTGCCATTCAGCTGAGTGAGCAAAATGTAAATGAAGTAGTGAAAGCCTGTGTGGTTCTTCATAACTTCACCAGGATTCATGATTGTTCCTCCTCTGCTGGAGTTGTGCATAGGCCGGACAATGTGCATAGGGTGAGACCACCTATCAACCTTCAACGTAGATCGCTCTCTGGGCTCAAAGTGCGTGATATTTTCACTAATTACTTTATGTCACCTGAGGGGGAAACTTCTTGGCAAGAGCATGCTGGATCTATGTTATAATGTTTGCTTTTATGTGTGTCTAAATATATATATTTCTACCCCTTCTGATTCTATGTCTGTTTAATGGCATTGTTAAGCGTATGTTAGTATGCTGATACGGTTTTTGATAATTGAGACAGAGACGTAAATTGTAGTAGACAAATTTTTACTTTTGACTTTTTTTGTTTCTTTTTTTAAAGGCAAACATATTTGTGCCATATGATACCTGGGGCAATGGGCCAAATTGCCCTTTTTGCAGATGTGAACATTTTTGAAGTATAAAATTTGCACACATTTCCAAAACAAACAGAATGTTATAACAAACTTGCTACATTAGACATTTTGAATCCAAAGGAAAAAAGATGTGTTCTCCATCAACAAAATTATATAAAAAAGATAAAACTCACATTTCTTAGGAATGTTTGATAATCATATTAATAAGCCACCATGACAGCCAAGGCTACCTTACGCGTTTCTGACACATATTACATGTCTGTAAAAAGACTATATTTCACCAAGCTATACTGGGAAAGTCAAAGGATCAAAACAGACTACTCACTTGATAATGCCGAGAAAAGGCGTGCTGCCCTTATTCAAGTAGTCACTGTTTTGCCTGCTAAATATATTCCAGAATCAAGGCGAACAGCCTCAAGAACATCACGCTCTCTCTATGTATTATCAAGTGAGTAGTCTATTTTGATCCTTTGACTTTCCCAGTATAGCTTGGTGAAATATAGTCTTTTTTACAGACATGTAATATGTGTCAGAAACGCGTAAGGTAGCCTTGGCTGTCATGGTGGTTTATTAATATGATTATCAAACATTCCTAAGAAATGTGAGTTTTAGGCTTTTTATCTAAAATTGATGATGGAGACCACCTCTTTTTTCCTTTGGATAGGGATTTTGAGCACCAGTTGAACCACACTGCGCATCTCCTGCCATCAGACCGCTTATGGACACTGATGTACAGTATGCGTAAACAATTTGCATGTTTTTATGCTGTTATAAATTGGGGAAAGTGGGGGAAGGAGAAGGCGGAAGAGCAGCCTGTGGTTGCTGCTGACTACTTTGAGCAACATCACCCTGTGTGGGGGCATACTGTTGCCCATGATGTGGGTAGTGTCCTTCCTCATGTGATTGTTGGGGGTACTGGCCAGAGTAATAATGATGAGGGGCATCTTGGTGGCTCTGGTACCCCCCAATATAGCCATGTCATCCCCAACCAGGTTGGGACCAGCCTCCAGCACTGCATGGGAAAAAGTGGCCATATTGGTGGGGTTGGCTAGAGGCAGACATATGTTGCTGCTGCTGTGAAGGTTGGGTAGGAGGAGGAAGGGGGTTAGGTGTAGGCCCACCTATTTGAGTATCTTCAGACCCTGCTTGAGCAAGCATCTGTGTGGGTGGTCTCATGCGCATTAGATTTCGGGGGGAATGCTGCCACCTCTCCAGATATTCAAACAGCTCATATGGGGTATTCTGGGGTGTGCTTGCATCAAGCAGGATCTGAAAACATCCTCGAATACGGATCCTCACCTCACGGGAAAGGGCACAGAGATAAAAGGCAAGGCTACGTGAATATGCCTCCTCTCCATCATCTGTATTCACTCTAGCCAGATAATTTAGGACCCCTGTGTCCAAATTGGTCCTGGTATCTTGTGCAGGGATCTGGCGCCTTCTTCGTCCTCGCCGGGATGTTCCAGCAGGCTGTGGGGAGCCCCGGATCTGGGCAGTTGGGCTGCTGCTCATGTTGCCCTGCTCCTCCAGTATGGGTGATGTTGCAGCAGCAGACGGTCCTGGTGGTGTGGTTTGGGGCACAGGCAATGGGTTCTCCTGAGATGATTCTTCACCCATGCTTCTTGTAGGGGGAGAAGATGGGCCAGCCACCTCATCCCCTACAGGGTCAATTATGGGCTCTGTATCTGAGCTCGTTCCTCTATCCGTAAGGTTGGAGTGAGTTCTGTTATGAAAGAGAACAGAGCCAAAAATACATTAATATTTTTGACCCTGTAAAGTATCTGTGTATTGTGGTGTGAGGTATCTACTTACGGTCTCAGATCCAGAATAGGGGTGAGGAAGGAGAGGCGGTCATAATAAATGTATTTTCTTTTGACGTAGCCCGCATCACCACTCCTGGACCGCTGCTGACGTTCCCGCCTGTACTGATCACGGATGCTGCGCCAGCGTTTCATCACATCTTCCACTGCAGTGTGACAGGAAATATTATCAATTTTACATATCTGATCGGTCACATTTGCTACCAGTAGTCTAGGCATGTGGCCTTCTGGGGTGTGCTTTCTACCCAGGGTGGCAAATCTAATTGGGCCATCCAGGCCTGATATACACTGTCAGAATAGTTCACGTATCAAGTAACTACACTTAATAACTTGGTTGGCTAAGAGGATGAGGAGCTTGTGGCCTGAGCAAAATAATGGCAGTGTCAAACCACGTGTCACATCAAAATCTACCCGCCTCATGAGGAAAAAAGTAGAAGCACAGGAAGGGGGGGCTGATTCTGTATGCATTTTATGATGTGAGGTAATTTTAATCATTTTTTGGCCTTGTACTTACTCAGTTTCTGCTGCTCCTCACGTGGGCGATCACCAAAATCATGGAACATCTGCCGACATATGCGCCTCCATGACGCCTCCTTTCTTGCCCGGTTGGCATAATGGGCATCACGTTGGTCCCAGAGTTCGGGACGCTCCTGCATCAGTACAATGAGCATCTCCACATTTAGGAAATATGGCGCCATGACGCTGCTGTACTCCGTGGAGGTGTACTTCCTGGATGTCTGGAGCGGTTTTTGAGCTCATTTGCATGTCTAGGCTTCCTGATGATGGATTGGCCCATTTCCTGTCACCAGCCAAAAGACCTGCGTATTTCTCGCAAGTCACACGTCTGGTCCGTGTGTAAACCGTATTTTTTGCGCACCCATAGACTTGCATTGGCGCATTACGGACGCATGCTGCGATTGGCACGGACCGTAGAATACGGACGAGAAATATGCGGCTGTTGGGAGCAAACCCATAGAGAATCATTGGTCCGTGTGTAATGCGTGCTTTTAGCGCCTCTCACTCGTCCGTATTCCTCTCTAGTGTGACCCCGGCCTATTACTGAGGATGGCGGGTGGAAACCAAATAGCATTGCACTCATTTCATTGGAAGAAGTATGCTCATAAGACATACTGATAGGGAACTTAGATTGTGATTCCCATTGAGGACTGCGATGATAATGTGTGCAAACTGTAAAGCGCTGCGGTATATGTTACCGCTATATAAAAATAAAGATTATTTATTATAAGATGAAATGGTCTTTAAATAGGTCAAAAGTTAAACATGACATTTCCTTTGTATTTTAGGCAAAAAAAAGTTGTCATTTTTTTTACATTTTAAAATGACAAAAAGGAAAATGGTTAAATGCAAAAGTTTGGGCACCCTTGGAGCTTTGTGTGCTCAGATAACTTTGACCAAGGTTCGGACATTAATTGGCCTGTAAGAGTGCTGCTTGCTCACTATCATCATTAGGAAAGGCCAGGTGATGCAAATTTCACAGCTTTATAAAAACCCAGCCTCCTCTAACGCTTTCCCAAAAAAACAGCAGCCATGGGTTTTACTAAGCAGCTGCCTAGCACTCTGAAAATGAAAATAGTGGAGGCCCACAAAGCAGGAGGCTACAAGAAGATAACAAAGCGTTTTCAAGTCGCCCTTTCCTCAGTTTGAAATGTAACTAAGAAATGAAAGTTAATATGAGCAGTGGAGGTAAAGATAAGGCCAGGAAGACCAAGCAATATTTGAGTAAGAACTGCTCATAGGATTTCTGAAGACACTTGCACAAATATGGCCTTCAGGGAGGCGGCTTCCTCAGTGGCTGCTGAAAGCAGGCAGTGAGGAAGCCTGTGCAGCGGCTGTCAGATCGCTGATCTGACACAGCGCTGTTCTAAATGTCAGATCAGCGATCTGACACTTCACAGTAATGTCCCCCCTGGGGCAAAGCAATAAAGTGAAAAAAAAGTGGAAAAATAATTTTAAAAAAAATCCCAAAATAAATTTAAAAAAAAAATATTTCCTAATAAATTCATTTTTTGGAAATAAAAAAAAAAACAATAAAAGTACACATAATTAGTATCGTCGCGTCTGAAACAACCCGTCCTATAAAACTGTCCCACTAGTTAACCCCTTTAGTGAACCCCTTAAAAAATAAAAATAAATAACAAAGCAACAAAAATGCGTTATCATCATATCGCTGAACAAAAAGTGTAATAACGCACGATCAAAAAGACACATATAAATAATCATGGAACCGCTGAAAACGTCATCTTGTCCTGCAAAAAATTAGCCGCCATACAGCATCATCAGCGAAAAAATAAAAAAGTTATAGCTCGCAGAATAAAGTGATGCAAAAATAATTCTTTTTGATATAAAATACTTTTCATTGCATAAAAGCAACAAAACATAAAAAAATGACATAAGTGAGGTATCGCTGTAATCGTACTGACCCGAAGAATAAAACCGCTTTATCTATTTTACCACACGCGGAACAGTGTAAACGCACCCCCCAAAAGAAATTCTAGAAATGCTGGTTTTTGTTCATTCTACGTCCCAAAAATCGGAATAAAAAGCGATCAAAAAATGTAAGGTGCCTGAAAATGGCACCAATAAAAACGTCAACTCGTCCCGCAAAAAATAAGACCTCACATAACTCTGTGGGTCAAAATATGGAAAAATTATAGCCCTCAAAATGTGGTGATACAAAAACTATTTTTACAATAAAAAGTGTCTTTTAGCGTATGACAGCTGCCAAACATAAAAACCGCCATAAATAGTAATTCAAACCCCCCGTTATCACCCCCTTAGTTAGGGAAAAATAATAAAATTAAAAATAAGTATTAGGGTTAGGGTCTGGGCTAGATTTGGAGTTAAGGATAGGGTTAGGGTTATGGTTAGGGCTGAGATAGGGTTAGAGGTGTGTTGGGGTTAGGGTTGGAGTTAGAATTGGGGGGGTTTCCACTGTTTGGGCACATCAGGTGGTCTCAAAACGCAACATGGCGTCTGATATCAATTGCAGCCAATTCTGCATTGAAAAAGTCAAATGGTGCTCCTTCCCTTCCAAGTTCTGCCATGTGCCCAAACAGTGGTTTACCCCCACCAATGGAGTATCAGCCTACTCAGGATAAACTTCTGTGAAGTACTTGTTGGTTCAAAGTGCTCACAACACATCAAGATAAGTTCCTTTGGGGGTCTAGATTCCAAAATGGGATCACTTGTGGGGGGTTTCAACAGTTTAGGCTTATCAGGGGCTCTCCAAACGCGACATGACAGTCGCAGACCATTCAATCAAAGCCTGCATTCCAAACATCACTACCTCCCTTCCAAGCCTCTATGTGTGCCCATACAGTATATTTCTCCCACATATTGGGTATCAGCGTGCTCAGGACAAATTGAACAACAGTGTATGGGTTCCAATTTCTCCTGTTACCATTGGGAAAATAAAAAAATTGGGGACTAAAAGATCATGTTTGTGGAAAAAATATGATTTTTATTATTTTCACACCAAGGCGTCATAAACGTCTGTGAAGCCCTTAGGGGTTCAATGTGCTCACCACACATCTAGATAAGTTCCTTGGGGGGTCTAGTTTCCAAAATGGTGTCATTTCTGTGGGGTTTCCACTGGTTAGGCACATCAGGGGCTTTCCAAACGCGACATGGCGTCCAATCTCAATTCCAGCCAAAAAAGTCAAATGGCGCTGCTTACCCTTGGTAAAATTAAAATTGGGAGTGAAAAGATCATTTTTGTGGAAAAACTATGATTTTTTAATTTTACGGCTGTATCATATAAACTTCTGTGAAGCACTTGGGGGTTTAAAGTTCTCACCACACATCTAGATAAGGTCCTTGGGGGGTCTAGTTTCCAAAATGGGGTCACTTGTGGGGGTTTCCACTGTTTATGCACACCAGGGGCTCTCCAATCGTGACATGGCGTCCGATCTGAATTCCAGCCAAGTTTGCATTGAAAAAGTCCTTCCCTTCTCTGAGCTCTGTCATGCACCGAAACAGTGGTTTCCCCGCACATATCAGGTATTATCGTACTCAGAACAAATTGCACAATAACGTTTGCAGTTCAATTTCTCCTGTTACCTTTGGTAAAATAAAAAAAAATTGGACCTGTAGTAATTTTTTTGTGAAAAAAAAGTTAAATGTTCATTTTTTTCTTTTAACAATCAAAAAATTCCTGTGAAGCACTTGAAGGGTTAGTAAATTTCTTTAATGTGGTTTTGCGCACCTTGAGGGGTGCAGTTTTTAGAATGGTGTCACTTTTGGGTATTTCTTATCATATAGACCCCTCAAAGTGACTTCAGATGTGATGTGGTCCCTAAAAATAAAATGGTGTTGTAAAAATGAGAAATCGCTGGTCAACTTTTAACCATTATTACTTCCTAACAAAAAATATTTTGGCTCCCAAATTGTGCTGATGTAAAGTAAACATGTGGGAAATTTAATTTATTAAATTTTTTGTGTGCCATATCTCTGTGATTTAAGGGCATAAAAATTCAAATTTGGAAAATGGCAACATTTTCAAAATTTTTGCCAAATTTCTGTTTTTTTCACAAATAAACGCAAGTTATATGAATGAAATTTTACCACTAACATGAAGGACAATATGTCACGAGAAAACAGTGTCAGAGTCACCGGGATCCATGGAAGCGTTCCAGAGTTATTACCTCATAAAGAGACAGTGGTCAGAATTGTAAAAATTGGCCCGGTCATTAATGTGCAAACCACCCTTGGGGGTAAAGGGGTTAAGCATATGCGTGGATCAATCAAGCTGTGGGGTTGTGTTGCAGCCAATGGTATGGGAAAGAATTTACAAGTAAAGGGATGAATGGATTCAATGAAATTTCAACAAATTCTTAATGGAAACATTACACCATCTGTAAAAAGGATGAAGTTAAAAGGGGATGGCTTCTACAAATGGATAATGATCCTAAACACATGTCAGAATCCAAAATAGACTATCTCAAAAGGCAGAAGCTGAAAGTTTTACAATGACCCTCACAGCACACTGATCTGAACATTATTGAAAATCTGTGGCAAGACCTCAAAATAGCAGTGCATGCAAGACGATCCAGAAATCTCACAAAGCTGGAAGAATTTTCCAAGGAAAAATTTTGTAATTTTTAAAATGTAAATGATGAAAATATATATTTTTTTACCTAACATGCAAAGAAAATAGGTCATGTGTAACTTTAGGCCTTTTACAGATCATTTCCTCTTCAACTTACTTAACTGTTCCCTATAACAGTAATTTTGACCAGGAGTGCCCAAACTTTTATATTCCAAAGTATATGAATTGGGCTATGCTCCAGAACTCTCTCCATAGAAGTACATTAAACATGTGACATACATGTAGATTGCATGTCAAGAAAGGGATTTATTGTTTTTAAGCACAACACTACTTGTACCCTAGTTTACATGTGTGCAATAAAAAGGGATGATCAGCAGCCATGTGTAATGGTAATGACTATGCAAAGTAGTCCAGTGCTATGTATATTCTGCTGTATTGTAATGATCCATAAAATAAATCTCAAATATACATGATATATGCTAACTTCATTAATTACTTTATTTAAGTTATTAAATTTGGCCCTGATGATGATGGGTCCTTGACTCCAGAAGAGTCATCCTTTAACAAGAGAGGAAAAACCCCCAGTGGAGGAAACCTCTAGGGAACCAAGGTTAAAGGAGTGCCCTTCCCTTGGGCTGTGGATAGGTGAGAACAGAGACCGAGCCCGGAATCTGCCTCTTCTTACAGCCGTTACCTCACCTGTGTCGTGGGTACACTTGGCTGCTGAAAGTCTGGTAAATGTCATATGACTGGATGAGAGCAGTCCAAGTCTGGAATCTGCCTCTTCATGCAGCAAGTAAGTCACTCTTCTGTGAGCATGCCTGACTGTGGAAAGTCCGGTAAATGTCATATCAATAAGTGAGAGCAGTCCAAGCCTGGAATCTGCCTCTTCATGCAGCAAGTAAGTCACTTGTCTGTGAACCCATCTGACTGTGGAAAGTCAGGTAACTGTCATATCCATAGGTGAGAGCAGTCCAAGCTTGGAATCTGCCTCTTCATGCAGCAAGTAAGTCACTTGTCTGTGAACACATCTGACTGTGGAAAGTCAGGTAACTGTCATATCCATAGGTGAGAGCAGTCCAAGCCTGGAATCTGCCTCTTCATGTAGCAAGTAAGTCACTTGTCTGTGAACACGCCTGACTGTGGAAAGTCCGGTAAGTGTCATATCCATAGGTGAGAGCAGTCCAAGCCTGGAATCTGCCTCTTCATGTAGCAAGTGAGTCACTTGTCTGTGAACACGTCTGACTGTGGAAAGTCCGGTAAGTGTTATATCCATAGGTGAGAGCAGTCCAAGCCTGGAATCTGTCTCTTCATGTATCAAGTAAGTCACTTGTCTGTGAACACGTCTGACTGTGGAAAGTCCGGTAAGTGTCATATCAATAGGTGAGAGCAGTCCAAGCCTGGAATCTGCCTCTTCATATAGCAGGTAAGTCACTTATCATTGAGCATGCCTGACTGTGGAAAGTCCGGTAAATGTCATATCCATAGGTGAAAGCAGTCCAAGCCTGGAATCTGCCTCTTTATGCAGCAGGTAATTCACTTGTCCGTGAACACACCTGACTGCGGAAAGTCCAGTAAATGTCGCATCCATGGGTGAAAGTAGAGACCGATCCCGGAATCTACCCTGTTGTGCAGCAGGTAAGTCTCTTGTCCGTGAATATGTCTGGCTGCAGAAAAACTGGTAAGTGTCATATCCATGGGTGAATGCAGAGACCAATCCTGGAATCTGTGTCTGTTTTGCTTCATCACTGGTTGCCTGATCCTCACATGGTAGCCACCATGTAAAGGAGCTGTAGTGGAGTTGTCCCCTCCTGCTGGATTCCTTTTCAAAATAAAGAAAATAGAATTAAGCACTGTAGATGAAGCACTGAAGAAATTACAAACTCATTTCTTTACTGTATCAAGTGTAATCATCCAAATAATGGGACAGGGCAGCAATAGTTAAATCCTGTGGCCTGCTGGAATACTGTGATGAAGCATTGCACGTCAACCATTTAACAAGAGACAGCATTTGCAGAACACGTACACTGCACCTTAAATGCCATGAAATCTCCCCTATTAGTGGCTGTAATAATTCCTCACCCAAGACCCCAGTCTTTGAATCAATGAACCTATTCCCATCACAATGGTGGGAACATGTTTCGTGGCTTAACAAATGCCGCCGATCATCATGAATTTGACGAGCTGAGGCTGCCACGCCACCCAACCAGCCCAAGCTCTGGCACTTTATCAGAACTGGGCGAAAATGGCGTGAGAATGCCAAAAGCCACAATATTTTAGCGCAGCCTGTAGTTTCACCAAAATGTTGTGACATTTCAAAGCTTTTTAATGTCAGAATACTGGGGTAAATGAGTTGATAAATCAGGACCCTAAATCCTTTTGAAATAAATCTAACATGATCTTCTGATAAACTTTGAGCTGAGATAGTAAAACACTTACTTCTTTTTATAGAATCCTTCTTTGTTTCGGAAATATCTCATTTGACGTCCAGGTTGTGAGGACTCAGAATCATATATATAAACATATCGATCATCCGATTCTTGAAAGGAAACATTTTTCCCTTTGCTTTTATTTTTCATGGGATTTCTTCCTTTTAGAATAGACGGAGGTGTCTGTCTGTAGCCATCTAAGTCCGGATTAATCTTGGACTCTTTCACCTCCACTATACCGGCCTTGTGCAGCATTGTAATGTCTCCAGATGTACAGAAAATGTCAGATTCTCCTGTAGCGCAAAATATTGAAATTAGATTTAATAAAATACAAAATTCTATGTGATTAAGATTATTAACACTTACAGGTTATTATAACTTCTAAATAGTATATTAGACTGAGAAAAGAGTGACCCAATCCCCAGAGAAAAGCTCCTGCAATTCAGAGAAAGCAAAGCTTAAAGAGCCACCCGGGGACTAAAGTGAGACCTGACTGGCCCAGCGCTGCAACCAGTCGGCTTCCCCCTGCGCTGCTGCACTTGCTGGACTGGTCTACTCTAATGAAAGATATGGGAGAGACCTGTCAGTCAAGGAGATGCCAGCTTGGGACAGCACCAGATTTGTCAAGTCTCTCCATGTGGTCACTGGTCAGCTCTGCAAAATATGTTTTCTACAGATATCTGATATTATCACCCTTAGAATGATACATTGAATTATGACAACAGAGGGGCTGAGTCTCTATAGCTATCAATATATTAACGGCTCGTTCACTGACAAGTTCCTATAGAAGACCATTTTTTAATTTATATATTAGGTTGTTTTTCTATTAAATCTATTTCACGAATGCTCGGAGAACTTACTGTCAGAGGAGGTGACCTCATCCTCATCTGGGCTGTTATCGATTATTACATCAGGGGGTCCAGGCACTGAGATCTTGTTGCCTGTGAGGACGTCTCTCTGTTCATTCCCGGGTCCATGAAGCAAATCACTAATGGTAATTGGTTTGTAGTCCTCACGTTTTCCTGTAACACAGAACATAGAAATCAACATTTCTAAAATAAAAGCTTCCATCATGCTTCTCGTGAATGCCCTGAGAACTTACTGTTAGGCTGTGTGCACACGCTGCGGAAAAGGTGCGGATTCATCCGCGCGGATTTTGTACAATCCGCAGGTGAAACCGCAGGTCAAAAGACCTGCGGTTTTACCTGCGGATAGTTCTGCGGTTTTGCCCTGCGGTTTTTCATCTCCTCAATGGAGGAGATGGCAAACCGCAGGAGAATCCGCAGAAAGAATTGACATGTCAATTCTTTCTGCGGATTGAAAACCGCAGATAATCCGCGCGGAAAATTCCGCACCGTCTGCACTGCGGTTTTTGATTCCCATAGGGAATCATTGTACTGTACACTGCAGCAGAAACTGCTGCGGGTCCGCAGCGGCCAAAACCGCTGCGGAACCGCAGCAAAATCCGCAGCGTGTGCACACAGCCTTAGAGGAGGTGACCTCATCCTCTTCTGCGCTCATATCGATTATTACATCAGGGGGTCCAGGCACTGAGATCTTGTTGCCTGTGAGGACGTCTCTCTGTTCATTCCCGGGTCCATGAGGCGAATCATCAATGGTAATTGTGATGTAGTCCTCACGTTTTCCTGTAACAGAACATAGAAATCAACATTTCTAAAATAAAAGCTTCCATCATGTTTCTCCTCTATGTCTAGGGCTATCACAATGTCTTTCTTATGTGTGGAATGGAAGTTGCTTTCTCATTATAAGTATATGGAACCTCACACTGAGTCTCATAGGAAACCACTACCACAACTACACATAAGACAGTTTGTGAGCCGACGAATCTGAATTGCGGTCATATGGTTCAGAAGACGACTAGAATGGCGCTGGTGCTATTTTGAATATTGCGCTTAGATCCTGCATTGCGCTGTCCCCTTTATAGTCCCAATCCTCGGGGTATTACATGAAAATGTAAACTGTCTAGTAATATCAGCCGTATTCATCTATGTATCGCTATAACAGTAAGGATTCTAACACCATCTTTTGGGATTATGACCCTTTAGTATTTTTATCTATTGGAGATAACTTGCTCCTCTTTTGTAACCGCGACCAAATGCAAATTTTTTGTGCTGATTCTCCAAAACCATCTTATTAATGGCCTCTTTTTTTGTGACATGAAAATGACATTGTTACTGTGTTCATTATTACTGTCCCCTCATCACACTTTTCTGGTGCATAATAGGGTCTGGGAGGGAGAGCCGACAAGGAGCGGGGGCGCCATATCGCAATATTAGGGTGTGAACCTCCGCAGAAAGGTAGGGGCATTTTTTTAGGCTGCTTTAGGGCCAGGCCCACTTCCCTCCTGTGACTCTATTATATCTATAAGTCCCCCCTTTTTATGATAATTTTGAATAAAAATGTTATATATAGTAGGAGGGTCTTTTTTAGTTTAAGTTGTTGTAATTTTTTTGGCCCTCTCTCCCTCTGATTCAGTTTTGCAGATTCATCCGGCTGTAGTTACCATTTAGATTGGTGTTGTTCTCTCTAAAGTCATTGGCACAATTTTGACTTTCAACGTCTTTCATTGGTTTCTTCTTTTTCAGACAACTATAAAAATGAAAAAATAAAAATCACATTGTAAATTACAAAGTAAAACATGTCTGTATTCTGCAGAATGTAAGAATGAAACATGTTATCTAGTCCTATCTGTAGAGAGATCACCAGTCAGTCATTTTGGTGTAGCAGAGCCAGGTAGGGCAGGGTTAAGTCCGAGCTTTGCAGGATTTGATTAGATGCACCCACTTAGCTTTTTTTTTTTTACTACAGCCAGGACCTCTGTTCACTATTTCTGTCTGCTAGATGAAGCAGAGTCGAGTGTACTGGAGCTAGTGAGTGTTCAGCCAACATTTGAGCTTTAGCTGAGAGGAAGATGTGCCGGGATCTCTCTGTGAATGGAGACAGCATGGGTCAGCTAGGAAAGCTGAGCAGTCTGTGTGCAGGAGCGGCAGAGAACCGTTCGTCAGCTGCAGCCTGTATAGTATGAACCGTGCCCAGGAGTTGAACCCTTCTGTTTGGCAGTGGAGGCTGCTGGAACTCGTACTGAAGGGGATACCAAGACTGGTGGGATCGTGCCTCTTCTATGTATGAAGTTTGCTTTTGGAGAACGGACTGTAATCTGTTCAGGTGAGCTCACACTGACATATGGGCCCTGCTAAATGAATTATTTGCTGTGACACCTTTGTGCCTAGAAGAGGATGTTTTTGGTTTGGAATCCCTTGGGATTTTCCGAAAGCATTAAAACTGCACCGGTTTGACCCAAACAGCATTGACTATGTGAATGGTACCTAATGCCTATCTGAGAGCGTGAATCCCTACAAAGTATAATATATGCCCATCAGTTACTCACAGGGCACAGCTCCAGGGTGACGTGTGTGTGAGCCACAAGAGGCCTACACTAAAGTATTCCCATTACTGGAGTAACCTGAAGATGTGACATTTCCTCTACAGACTCCTGTGTAGCCCATAAATCATGACTTACTATACTTACCCATAGATAATAGCAATGGGACGCATGAATACTGCGAGGATGAAGAGAATGGTGGCAGGTATAACAATCCTATAGACTGTATCCTCAGATGGTTTTGGAGGCATGGTGACATTCTCTAAAAAGGGAAAGAACATAAGTGATCAGGTAACCAGAGCTGGAATGTGTTCAGAAGTGGAAACCAAATCCATGGACCGGGCGGCCTGAGGAACCAAGTATGACTATTAACAGAGGGGAATTTAGTGTGGAAAATGATGGATTATTTTTATGTCATTTCAATATGTAATGGACAAAACAGAGATCTGCTCCTTTATATTTCTGGAATAGGGAACAAACACATGATGGGAGACGACACCTGTAATTACAAGTAACACATGAAGAATCCTCCATTCCATGTATGATGTGACGTCATCTAAATCTCCAGTCACAGAAGAGAAGTTACAGAACCCCTAATGACCCGGAGCCTGACGCTCATACACCGGGCCCTAATCATGGATCCTAATAGTTTCTGGGGCCGGAGGTGAAATGTTCCATGTGAGGGACAGATCTGATTTCTGAGCTGCTGATCGCCTGTCTCTTGTGGGCGCCTTCTGCTACATGTAGTAGTCGGTGCCTCCAGCCCGGAGAGAACAGTATTAATGCTCGGCGTCTCCTCTATGTGTTATTAGACTGGACCCTGGAAGCCAAACGGCATCTTTCCCCAATTCCACATTACATGGTAAAATGAATAATGTAATTCACAACTACAACTCGTTCAGCAAAAAGATAAACAAGTCCTCATACGGCCATATGAAGGGAAAAAAGTTATGGCTCTTGGAAGAAGAGGAGAAAAAAAGCCCAAAAACGAAAATTGGCTGCAGAAGGGAAGGGGTTAACCCCGTAGTCAGAGTATATCTGGTAATGCGCTTACCTTCGTTAATCCTGATCTGCTCTAGTGATCGAGGGTTGCGGATAAAGATGGGAGCACCTTCCGCGGGTGCTAATAGCACGCTGAGAACTAGAAGTAGTCTAAACAGCATTGGAGCCTGGAGGAATATCGCTTACTGTGTGCGGCACAATCAGCTTCGGCTAGTTTCACATTAGCGTTTTTTTGCGCAGCGCATCGTGCGCATAAAAAACGCAGAGAAAAACGCAAAACAAATGTGCGTTTTTTTTTCTTCATGCGCACGCTGATGCGTCAAAATAACGCAGTGTTACTTGCGTTTTACATGCGTTTTTGCATGCGGTTGCGTTTTTTATGCGCATGCGTTTATAGGTGTGACATTTCACAATAGAAAAATCCTTGACCACCAATGGGTCACCAGTGGGCGTGTGTCATTGGAATGTTTTATAGACCCTGTACTGCTGAATTCATCAGATTTTGCTGCTGTTTCCGGTGTCAAGATGGACTTGCGTCTGGATAATTTCCGCTTCAAGCTGGATCTTGACATTGCGCTGTCTCAGGCGTATGTCTTTTGTTGCCAGCAAGAAAGGGAGAGGGAGAGACAGCAGAGACGGCAGCGGCGTAGGTTTTGGAGGCATCCAATCATCGAACTCCGGCCAAGCCGTGGAGCATATCACACGCTGTACAGCGAGCTACAGGAAAACCCGGAGAAATTTGCTGACTATACACGGATGTCCCAGGAAAGCTTCCTTGACTTGCTGGGTATGGTTGAAGGAAACATCCGGAGAAGGGACACTCAGCTCCGGCGTGCCATTCCTCCCGAAGAAAGGCTCCTTGTCACCTTACGGTATGTATGTTGTTATGTTTGCATAATTTTTTTGGCTTTTTTTTTTTTTTTTGGTCCAAAAAAATTTGGTTTTTTTTGGCTATTGAATTTGAACATTATTTTTGGGAAATTGCTTTTTTGCATAATGGTTTTTCTTCTGTCATGTACTAATCCCAAGCCTTTATAAAATGTTTATTTGCTATGTTGTATTAAAAAAACATGCAAAATAGTTAGGCCATGTACTTTTTTATTTTCAGTGTTTTTAGTAATACCCAAGACAGAAATACAATTATTTTTTCTTTTTATGTTTGGCAGGTTCCTGGCAACTGGAGAGAGTCTTTCATCCCTGCATTTCCAGTACCGGCTGGGAATCTCTACTTTATCCGGGATTGTTGCCGACACCTGCAGGGCTCTGTGGGATGTTCTGTGTCCGGAGTTTCTGCCATTGCCCACTGCTGAAAAGTGGCTTCAAATATCGGAGAAATTCTGGGCAGTCTGCAATTTCCCGAACTGCCTAGGAGCGGTGGACGGGAAGCACATCCGCATCACAAAACCCGCAAGAAGTGGCTCCGAGTACTACAACTACAAGAAGTACTTTTCCACAGTCCTAATGGCCATTGCGGATGCAGACTGCCGGTTTGTGGCGGTGGACATAGGGGCATTCGGACGGGGCAACGATTCACAGACTTTTAAGAACTCTGATATGGGCTGGAGGTTGTACGGCAACCATTTCAATTTTCCACTGGCACGGCCTCTTCCCCAAACCCAAACTCCACCACTGCCATTTGTAGTGGTTGGGGATGAGGCATTTCAGATGTGCCCAAACCTGCTGAAGCCGTACTCCAGCCGTGACTTGGACCACCGCAAGAAAATTTTCAACTACAGGCTTACGAGGGCTCGCAGGACTGTAGAGTGCGCCTTTGGCATTCTAGTGGCCAGATGGCGAATTCTCAGCACCGCCATCAATCTCAAAATGGAAACAGTGGATGAGGTGGTGAAGGTGTGCGTGGTTCTCCACAATTTTGTTATGGCAAAGGACCGGCCGAACTTTGACATGGATGAGCCTGCTGCCAACCCTTTGCCAGATTTTACTCAGCACCCTCTTCGGTCCTCAGTCGAAGTTGCCCAAATGAGGGACCAATTTGCGGACTACTTTTTATCCGATGTTGGTCGTGTAGCATGGCAGGATCAAATGGTTTAATAGTTTTGTTGTTTGTTAAAAATAAAATACATGGTTTTTTCTACCTGTACCCAGTGTACTGTGTCTTAATAAACTCCACTACTCATCTGCCCAGGTTAAACTGAAGAAAGGGAAACCACCATAAAAAAATAAATATATAAATATATATATAAATATATATATATATAAATATATATAAATATATATATATAAATATATATATAAATATATATATAAATATATATATTTATATATATATATATATTTATATATATATATATATATATATATATTTATATATATATTTATATATATTTATATATATATATTTATATATATTTAAATATATAAATATATATTTATATATATATATTTATATATATATTTATATATATAAATATATATATTTATATATATATATATATATATTTATATATATATTTATATATATATATATATATATATTTATATATATATATATATTTATATATATATATATATATATATAAATATATATATATTTATATATATATTTATATATATATATATATATATATATATATATATATTTATATATATATATTTATTTATATATATATATATATATATATTTATTTATTTATATATATATATATATATATATATATATATTTATTTATATATATATATATATATATATATATATATTTATTTATATATATAATTTTTTTTTTTTTTTTGGTGGTTTCCCTTTCTTTACTTTATACCGGATGGTCAGCCATCCAACTCTGAAAGGGATAATATATTTCATTTTTTTTTTATTTATATATATATATATATATATATATATATAAAAAAAAAAATGAAATATAGTATCCCTTTCAGAGTTGGATGGCTGACCATCCGGTATAAAGTAAAGAAAAACAAACCATAGTGTAGGGCGCAGTGTGTGCAGGCGGCGAAAGACACAATAACAAAACATTATTTTGAAAAAAAAATATAACATTTATTTAACTCATTTTTTAGTTGCTGGAAACTGGGGGGTGTGGAGGGATGAGGAACGGCTTTGGGTGGAGTAAGGGGTTCTAGGGGAAGGAGGAACCAAAGAAGTGGGGGAAGGGAGCCGAGGCAAGGAAAGTTGTGAAGTGGGAGGTGAGGGAGGAGGGAGGGCAAGAGTCCTCCTCTTAGTTTTTTTAGGACGGTGGCCCGTCGTCTTCCTGCTGTCCTCGCTTGAGCCTGAGGACTGGCTAGACCCCGGGGACCGCCTTGAGCCTCTGGACCGCCTTGAGCCTCTGGACCGCCTTGAGCCTCTGGAACGCCTGGAGGCTGTGGACTGGCTGGAGCTGGGGGACCGCCTGGCGCTTGTGGACCGCCTGCCAGGATCTTGTTCCAGCTGTGGCATGCTGGTGGTGGTGGATGTCCTGGCAGGGGCCGTAAATATTGAATGCGGGTCCCCCAGCTGATGCTGCTCCGAGGTGGTGGTGGTGGTGGTGGTGGTGGCGGGCCATGCAGGCGTGGTGGCTGTGGCGGTCCATACCGGGGTGGTCCTCCCGCTGGTGGTGGTGGTGGCGGCGCTACAGGCAGGGGTGGTGACGACGGGCCATCCAGTGGTGGTGGCGGCAGCAGTGGTGGGCCAGGCAGGAGCAGCGCTTGGCATGGTGTTGGCGGGTAAGTGTCCAGCTGCACTCGGACTTGTGGCGGTATATTGGTGTCCGGCGAGGCTTGGAAGTGTGGTGGCTGTGCAGTGATATGCAGCAGAAGTAGGTAATGCTGTAAAACGAGTCAGTGGTGGCACCGGTGGAAATGCCACCACTGACTGCTGCATAATCCTACTCTGCTGCATAGCCTGCATAAAAGCATTGTTGCAGGCCTGCATGACAGTCAACTGGAGGTCAGGGGTAAGGTGTTCCGCCGTGTCCCGAGCTATTTGGGTATAAAAATGATGCGCTGGTCTGGCGAGGTCGACTTCCAGGCGCTCAAGGCGACCCTCGATAGACTTGTAGCGTTGGTCCAAAAGGAGGAAACCACTCTCAAGTCTATCGGAGAGTGCCTTGAGGCTACTCTGAAAGACCGAGCTCAATTCAACGAACTCGGGCATGAGAGGCCTGTCCAAGGTCCTCTGCCGCTGCCGGCGGGAAGTGCCCGCAAAACCAGTGGCAGAGACCTGGGACAGGGGAACACCTGAGCGACCAGCTTCCTGGTCTCCAGATGACTGTGGTGCAGACCTGCAAGGTGCTTCCTCGCTGATGGATGGCTGGGAGGGGTCCGGGGCAGCTTGATGAAGGACCGCTTCGGGACCAGGTTGCAGGGTGCTGCTCCAGGTGCTGTGAAAAGAAAAGAAAGAAATTACTACCATAAATTAACAATCGCCAACTCCTGTGGAATAGAAAAGCACAGAATAAAACACAATACAACTAGAAAATACTTACGTTCGGGAGGCAAGGACCGGTCTTAAAAATGCCAAGGCACGATGGTATCGGTACTTCGTGCCGGTCCTTGCCGCAGCACCACTGCGAACCTTATTCTCCTGACGGATATCCCTATTGAAGCGGTCCTTCATCGAGCGCCAACGGGTTCTGACTTTGTTCACTGTGATGGAAAAAAAAAAAAAGAAAAAAAGTAAGACTATGCACTGGAGGCTGTGATCATCCAACTGTGTGTGATGATAGAAACTCCATGGAGTTAATAGCATCACACACAGTTGGGTGATCCCGGCCAAGATCACTGCTGCATCACACTGCATTTAAATACTTACGAAAATCCTTGCGGACCCGGGGAGAGGCGTTGTCCCAGCCATCCATCAGCGATGCGGCCACCTCGTTCCAGAGCCGCCGGATCACCACGTTGTCCGAGTGCAGTTGGTGACGGGTGTCCCACAACGGGACTCGCTCCTGGACTAGACGGATGAGCTCGTCGTTGTCCAGGGCGAGGTCCTCCTCCCGCTGTGGAGCCTAGAAAAGAAAGACAAACATTAATCTTTGAAAGATTTTAAAATAAAAAATATCGAAAACTAGCTGAAGAGCCCGGCGCTGCCCGGGCATAGTAACTACTGTGGTTAGTTATAGAAATTTAAAATTATCCTCCATCCCATAGTCCCGTGCCCATATTCCATCATACATATCCTCCATCCCATAGTCCTGTGCCCATATACCCATCATACATATTCGCCATCCCATATGCCTGTGCCCATATACCCATCATACATATTCGCCATCCCATAGTCCCGTGCCCATATACCATCATACATATCCTCCATCCCATGCCCATATACCCATCATATATATCCTCCATCCCATAGTCCCGTGCCCATATTCCATCATACATATCCTCCATCCCATAGTCCTGTGCCCATATACCCATCATACATATTCGCCATCTCATATGCCTGTGCCCATATACACATCATACATATTCGCCATCCCATAGTCCCGTGCCCATATACCATCATACATATCCTCTATCCCATGCCCATATACCCATCATATATATCCTCCATCCCATAGTCCCGTGCCCATATACCCAAACAAACAAACATACACACACACACACACACAAACACACACACACACATACACACTTTGAGCTTTAGATATTGATAAACAAGCCATGAAAAAATTATTTGTTTTAAATGAAAATAAATGCAAAAAAAGCAACAAACATCGAAAAAAACAACCATGAAAATTAAAAAAAAAAAAAAAAAAAATACCAAAAAAAAAATAAATAAACCAGACTAGAAAATAAGTAAAAAAAAAAAAAAAAAAACAGTCCGTCTGTACTTACATCACGTCTACCCGCCCGCACTTGGCCTTGCTGCTCCTGCCGTTCCTCCGGTGGTGGTGGCGTGATGGAGGATGAGGTCTGAAAATTAAACAGAAAAAATTAATCACATGTGTTTATTTTTTCAAATCCATACGGAAGCATAGTACTCACTTCTTCTGCCTCTTGCCCTGTCCCGGGGACATATTCTTCACCAGATGAAGACATGCTGCAATAAAAAAAAAAAGAGACATAAGTACATAGAAATGTATAGAAATTTCAGCCAGACATTAGGTTTTTCATACTTACATTGGTGCAGCTTGTGCTGTGTGTCCACTAGTGAGCAATCCTTAAAGTATTGTGGAATCCCAGTGCCCACACCATTTTATCACCTTGTTTTTTTTTTTTTTTTTTACTGTCTAGACCAAATTTCAGTCATGTTTATTTAAAAAACGCATGCGCATAAAAACGCAAGCGTGCGCAACACCATGCGCAAGTATTGCGCTCCCATAGGCTCCAATGTGGTGTTTTTGCGCATTCCGTGCGCATTCCGTGCGCATGCGTTGTTTTAACGAGACAGGGCGGAACCAAAAATGCAACATGTTGCGTCTGACGCGCCTGGCGCGAAAGACAAAAAAACGCATGCGCACGAAAGCGCAAATATGCGCAAGACCATGCGCACACCATGTAAAATATAGGTGCGCAGTGCGCATGCGCACTGGTGCGCCCGATGCGCTGCGCACAAAAGCGCTAATGTGAAACCAGCCTCTCCAGACAAAGCGTCTCACTGCAACATCGCTGGTTAGAACCAAGCATTCCGTGACATCACAGCTGGAACCCAATAGTGACATCATGGTGGGCGGGGCTACACATGAGTGATGTCACAATTGGGGCTCATCCACTAAACGTTCCCAATGTATATAATAAGAATATACAAAAGAAAGAAAAGGAAAGAAGAAAAATAAATAACTCAAAAAGGAAAGAACACTTTTTTTCACATACTCACATTTATTATATTTTATGTACTTTTATACAACAGAAATGTGTTCCCATTTGGGAGAATAATCATTCTCACTTTCAGTCATTGACTTTTTTCAACATTCTTTACACATTTTTTCTTTTCACTATTTTGTTTTCCACTTTAATTGCATTTTTATTCATTTGCACATACGGTTCATATTCACATAGAAACTTTTCTCCTTTCTACCTTTTTACTAGGTTATTTCACTATCATTATCACTTACAGTCACATTTTTCTTTTTTTCCTCAATATCTGTCTCCCAATTCCCCTTCCCATTAAATATCACTATTCCCCTTTGTTCATAGTCATCAACAGCCATATTATCACAAAATATCTTCACCAACTCTTTTTCCAATGGTAAAGATGGCGGCCATGATTGTTGTGCACTGTCCTGACTGGCTAGCTGGTCCCACATCATGAGCCGTGATATTGTTGCACTTCATTGACGCGCTTCTTGCTGCCGGCCGGCAGCAGATGTCATGCCCATGCGCACGCGGCAGCGCTCAATAAGGTGACGTTTTCCCTGATGACCTATTTGCAGCAGCTGTATTCGCACTTTATTAGCCAGCCGATACCCCTCCACCACACGTCCTGTCAGAGCGGAAGCGAAACGCGTGCTGGATTTGTGGCATGCTCACTTGGTCTGTATTATGCATATACTCTATCACGTCATTAATTATTAATACAGGAGAAGTGAGGGCCCTGCTCGCAAGCTTACAACCTACAAGGAATTGGGAGGGGCGCAATAGGTGAGAAGCACTTGTTATTTCAGGTCCAGCCATTATAATAGATAGGGGTTTTCATATAAAGCTGCACGATCCGGTCATCAACCAGTATGTTTAACTGCAGATATCAAGTGCGGTTTTCATGTGCATGGAGCCTGTGGAGTCAGATGAATAGGAGGGAGCATTTATTATCCTGGGTTGCTTTATGCATGGCATCATATAATAATGTAGGTTAATATTAAGATGAGCAGGACTCATGGGAGTTCGGGTTTGTCGGGTTCGGACAAACTTTAGTCCAAAGTTTGGTTCGAGTACCAGAACCTGACCAAAGCTTGACCCCGGACCTGAACCTCATATTAGTCATTGGGGACCTGAACTTTGATGCTGTAAAATGGTTTTAGTAAGGGCTACGGGTTCACTTAAGTAGGCAAAATGGGGGTAAGAGCACGACAATTGCCCTGCAAACAAATGTAGATGGAGAAATTACTTAAAATAACAAAATATTTAAAAAAAAATCTTAAGCCAAAAGGCGGAAGTCCAAGCTGAGAAGTAAATCAGTTCCTTGTGAGTGTATTTTACTGTATTTGTTAATAAATAAATGAAAAAAAACAATGTTGATCCCCCTATTTTTAATAACCAGCAAATGGAAAGCAGACAGTCGTGAGCTGTTCTTATTATTTAGGGTCCCACCTTATTTGTAATAAGTAGAAAAGGCAAAGCAGACAACTGTGAGCTGAAATTAATAGGATGTGAAGCACCATAGTTATTGGGCCCTTCCCAGCATAATAAGACCAGCTCACTTGCAGTATAAGCCAGTGTAGGCCTGAACTTTTTTGCTGTAAAATCATGGTTGAAAGTGGTTGGGGGTTGCAAAAGGAAGTAAAATTGGGTTAGGAGCAGGACAGCTGCTCTGCAAAGAAATGTGGATAGCAATTTCACTTAAAATTACAGAGAATAAAAAAAAAAAATAATAATTATCTTGAACCAGGAGGCAGATGCCAAAGTGAAGAGGTGTAGATGGATGTGGCAGTGTAAGTGGAAGAAGCACGGGAGGAGGTATCCAACACTGTTTTTGTGGAGATTTTGTTTTTTAGGGAAATTGCTTTCAAGTTTTTTTACGGTAATTGCTGGGTTCTGTAGGTGTACTATATAGTGGGTACGGAAATTATTCAGACCACTTTATATTTTTCACTCTTTGTTTCTTTGCAGCCATTTGGCAAATTCAAAAAAGTTCGAAACGGGTCGAAAAAATTGAAAAGTCGCCGACTTTCGCCAAAGTCGGGTTTCATGAAACGAAACCCGACCTTAGCGTGAGGTCGGCCACGAGGTCGGCGACTTTAGCACCAAAGTCGCGTTTCAAAAGATGCTTGAGCGCCCTTTTTGCAGCCAATCATGAAGAACGGACACTGTGGGCAACGTGATGGCATAGGCAGCGGTCACCACCATCTTGGAGAAGGGCATGCAAGTGATTGGCTTGCTTTGTGGGGCATCACAGGGGTATAAAAGGGTGGGGATGCCAACTGCCATGTTACTCATGCTGATCTCAGAATAGGGAGAGCTGCTGCTGGTGATTCTGTAGGGAGAGCGTTAGGCAGGGAAGAAGATACCAAAAACTGATTCTGCTGCTAGAGACTTTGCCTGTACAACACACCAGTCACTGTGCAGTGCAAGGGGAGGATATATTTTGGTGCCTCAGCTCTGTTGATTAATAGGCTGCCTTTTAAGGATACCTGGTAGCTGCATTGCTGTGTGCACACTGCTGAGCAAACTGCTTTTTTCAAAGCAATCCAGATTTTATTGTTTTGTCCTTGTGAGTTACTGAGCATTCATTTTTCACACACCGTACAGCTTTGTACGCTCCTCACACAGTACCGTGTAACGGCTGTTATCACGGCCACAGTGAAGCTATCTGTGTGTGACTCTGTAAGGATAAGTCGAGGAGTTGTTCCGTTCTTACAGACCTACACTCTAGGGAGATTCCAGTTCTGCCCAATTCTATATACACCTTGTAGTTTGTCATACACTAGGCAATTTCTGCTGGTCACATTGTGGTGTTAAATAAACAGGGCTTGACTGAATCCAACAGTGTCCTGAAGTGTAGAGACATTCCAATTCTCCACAGTCCTCTATACACCTTGTACCTTGTTTTAAAGTACCAGAGAGTTGGTGGAAATTTGGGTAAAAAAAGAAAAGAAAAGAGCCAGCACTGCCAGTGGTCAGAACGCATAACATGAGGTGCATATGCACATGTCTTACTGCATTCAAAATGAGACATTTAGCAAAATATTGATCAATATATTGAGCCACCCCGCCACGCCAAGGCAATCTCATATGGGGGGTCCTACTCTACATTTTTATTTATTCACTGTGCCATTGCGGCCTCCTAAATGTTTTAAAAGCAAGACCATATCAAATGCAATCCATACCTGAAGCATATCTGCATCACTCCCGTGCAGCCAGATGGAGCAGGTGCAGATGAAGGCCAACCAGGTCTGAACACAGACATCTCAGGTTTGACCTCCACACACTGCCCAACCAGCAAACACAGATGAAGGGCAATGCAGGCTCAGACATGGATGCAAAAATAAATAAAGCCTGGGGCAGGGCGGGGCTGCCGTGAATGTGCACAGCAGCCTAGATCAATCACAATAAACACAGAAAAGATGGCGAACATGACCCAGCGTGCACGGCAACAGTGGTGGTCAGCCACAAAACCAATTTGCAATAAAAAAAGAAAAGAGCCAGCACTGCCAGTGGTCAGAACGCATAACATGAGGTGCATATGCACATATCTTACTGCATTCAAAATGAGACATTTAGCAAAATATTGATCAATATATTGAGCCACCCCGCCACGCCAAGGCAATCTCATATGGGGGGTCCTACTCTACATTTTTATTTATTCACTGTGCCATTGCGGCCTCCTAAATGTTTTAAAAGCAAGACCATATCAAATGCAATCCATACCTGAAGCATATCTGCATCACTCCCGTGCAGCCAGATGGAGCAGGTGCAGATGAAGGCCAACCAGGTCTGAACACAGACATCTCAGGTTTGACCTCCACACACTGCCCAACCAGCAAACACAGATGAAGGGCAATGCAGGCTCAGACATGGATGCAAAAATAAATAAAGCCTGGGGCAGGGCGGGGCTGCCGTGAATGTGCACAGCAGCCTAGATCAATCACAATAAACACAGAAAAGATGGCGAACATGACCCAGCGTGCACGGCAACAGTGGTGGTCAGCCACAAAACCAATTTGCAATAAAAAAAGAAAAGAGCCAGCACTGCCAGTGGTCAGAACGCATAACATGAGGTGCATATGCACATATCTTACTGCATTCAAAATGAGACATTTAGCAAAATAGAAATTTGGGTACATTTTTCCAAAAAATGAGGAAGTGTGGTGGAAGAGTCACTGGTAATGATGGTGTTGGTGTTAGATCTGCTGGTAGTGGCAAAAGCAAAATAGCACCTAATGCAGGAGGTGTTGAGGCTGCGTCATCGTCTGGCTCCACAAGGCCTCGAAGGCTCCCTTTTCTCTGTGTAGGTAAACCGCTTCTAAAGCCGGAGCTTCATGAACAAGTTTTGGCTTGCATTGCTGACTCAGCCTCCAGCTCTATCGCCTACGCTTCTGAAGTTTTAAAAAATAAAAGCACTGAGTCGTCATTGGAGGCTCATGGTCATGAACCACACCTTTCCTTGTGTCCTTCATCCCTACCAAAATTGAAGGATGCGGCAGGCCACACTACAGATTACTCCATGGAGCTGCTTTCACATACCATGCCTGGGTTATCAAGTCAAATCGTGAATTACCCAGGCAAAGATGAATCTGACATGGAGTGCAATGATGCACAGCCACTGATAGATGATTCTGCTGGTACATTTACTCAGAGCACTACATTGTCCTCGCTGTGTACTGAGACATAATCTGATCCAGATGAAACTCAGGTGCCTCTTCCCGCATACTATACCACCATACATGGTGCCACAGAGGAAGGTGCACATGACATTGAAGAGGAGGTGATGGATGACCCAGTTGTTGTCCCAGATTGGCATCCATTGGGGCTAGAGTGTGCCACTGCCAATAGCTCAGAAGAGGACGAGGAGCATCCGCAGAGGGCATCGACATGGCAACAGTTGTTATCTGGCAGGCCCGGAGCAGTCCAAAAACGGGTTACAAAAACCCAAAAAATTGCTGGACAACTTGGCCAGATGGTCCAAATAGCACAGCGTGCAAGGCCTCAAACTGTTTTCCCTAGTAGGAAGAGTGCAGTGTGGCACTTTTTTGAACAAAATCCTAATGATCAGGCAAAGGTTATCTGTAAGAAGTGCGTAAAGACCTTTAGCCGAGGGAAAAATCTGAGAAATTTGAATACCAGTTGCATGCTAAGACATTTAACCACCATGCACTTGCAAGCGTGGACGGACTACCAAAACTCACGTACCACATGTGCTGCTGCTCCCAAAGAAGGTAGTCAGCAACGCAACATTGTTTCCCCCACTGTAAGTCCACCGGTTAGCACACCGTCAGCAGCAAATGTTGAGTTGTCATTGCAAGGGCTAATCAGTCAGGGAATCACACTGTTATTGCAACGAAAGATTGAATCTAGGCCATAAGAAAGAACACCAACTCCATCACCATCATCAACCCTCTCTCAGTCCGCCATGTCCACCGCTAGTTCCACCATATGCAGCTCTCAAGTCCAGCTCACCCTTACAGAGACTATGAGTAGGACAAAAAAGTACTCATCCTCTCATCCGCGTACACTGTGTTTGAACGCCCACATTGACAAACTAATCTCGTTGTAGATGATGCCCCATCGGTTGGTTGAAAGCGCAGCTTTCCGCGAACTAATGGCCTACGTAGTACCACGCTATCAACTACCCAGTCGCCACTTCTTTTCTCGCAAAGCCATCCCAGCCCTCCACCTTCATGTGAAAGACTGCATTGTCCTTGCACTCAAGCAGTCAGTGAGTGTGCACCTCACAACTAATGCATGGTCCAGTAGGCATGGCCAGGGCCATTACGTGCCCATCACTGCGCACAGGGTTAATGTGGTGTATGCAGGGTCCACAGGGAACAGCGGTGGTGGAACAGTGCTGCCTAGCCCACGGTATAGGAAACAGTTGGCTGTAGGCGTTCGGCCCTCCTCCTCCTCGAAAGCTGGTCCACAGAGCGCAGTCGCAAGAGCACTGCATCCGCAGCTGACAATGTTGCAAACGAGGTGTCCCCCTATCGATCAGCTAGTGGAAAGCGTCAGCAGGCTGTGTTGCAGATGATGTGTTTGGGCGACAGACACACCACGGAGGTACTGGCCGACTACTTTCAGCGACAAACTGACTGGGCAGTCTGCATCTTGAGGCAGGCAAGGTAGTTAGTGATAACAGCCGGAATTTTGTGGCAGCCATAGCCCTTTCAAAACTCAGACACATACCTTGCTTGACTCACACCTTCAAACTGGTGGTGCAGTGCTTCCTCACTAATTATTCGGAGTTAACAGGCCTGCTCCAGAAGGTTCGAAGACTGTGCTCGCACATCCGCCGGTCGCCGGTACACTTCAGTCGAATGCATAAGCTGCAGCGATTGATCCACCTTCCCAAGCACCGCCTAATTATCGACGCTGCAACAAGGTGGAACTCCACCCTGCACATGGTTGAGCGGCTGTGCGAACAAAGGCAGGCCGTAATGCATTTGTGGGAGGATACCCGGGCAGGCACTTTGAGGGCAGACATGGAGTTGACAGGTGTGCAGTGGTCGAAGCTGAAAGACCTCTGTAAAGTCCTTCAGTGTTTTGAGGAATGCACACGGCTGGTAAGCGCAGACGACACCTTCATAAGCATGAGGATCCCACTTATGCATCTGCTCATGCAAACTGTTGCGCACATTAAGGAGCAGGCGTCTGCAGCCAAGGTTGATGAGGAGGAAGACGAGGAGTGAAGCCTTGATGACAGTCAGCCATTGTCTGGTCAGGGAACTGTCGTGGACGAGGTGGAGGAAGAAGAGGAAGAGGAGGAGGAAGATGATGGGGATAATTATTTAGGGAAGGAGGATGCTTCTCGTGGGGCAAGAGAAAATATTGGCTTTGCAAGGTCTGGTACTGGGTTTGAGCGTGATTGGAGGGATGTGGATTTGCCTGAAAGTGCTCCTCCACCCAGCACTCGCAGTGCATCATTGACACCTGGAACATTGACCCACATGTCAGATTATGCCTTGCAGATCCTAAAAAGGGACTCCCGCATTGCCCAAATGATGAACGATGATGACTACTGGTTGGCCAGCATCCTGGATCCATGCTATAAAGGCAAATTCCAAAACATCATGCCACAGGAGAACCTTGACCTAATATTGGCTAATAAACAAGCTACTCTGGTAAACCGGTTGGTTGAGGCATTCCCAGCACACAGCAGCGGTGAAGGTTCTCACACAAGCCGTAGGGGCCGGGTGCAACTTGGAACAGGTGTTCGTGGTGCACACATCAGAAGTGGCATTGGAGACAGGGGTTTCATGACCATGCTGTGGACGGATTTTTCAAGTCCCGCTCACACGACTGGTAATACTGCATCAATTGAAAGTGACAGGAGACAGCACTTGTCAAGTATGGTTACAAACTACTTTTCCTCCCATATCGATGTTCTCCCTCACAGGTTATTCCCATTTGACTATTGGGCAGTTAAACTGGACACCTGGCCTGAATTGGCACAATATACCTTACAGGAGCTCGCATGCCCAGCTGCAAGTGTGCTATCGGAAAGAGTCTTCTGTGCTGCTGGATCAATACTGACAGAAAAAAGGACCCGTCTGTCGACCCAATATGTGGATGATCTAACCTTCATTAAAATGAACCATGCATGGGTTTCCAAGGATTTTGTCCCACCTTACCCTGATGACACATAGGTTGCCAGAAAAATTGCTTTCTTTGGTCCGCCTGTTCCTGGGACTTGACCAATTTCGCCTTTAGCAGCAGGTGAATGTCCCACATCAACATATGGCATTTTGTAAACCTCCCTAACTGGGCAGCCTCCTCCCCCTGGGCCGGGTTCACCACCGAGCGCACGCAACCGTGCGAGTGCCGTTGCCCTGGACAGGTGGGTGGGCCGACTCGTGGGCTCGGGACTGACACAGGGTCCCTCATAGTGCAATCAAGTGTCTCTGATGGTGGGGGTGCACACCCGCCATCAGACACACCGCCGTACTATGAGGGGCCCAGTGCCAGTGCCGACCTCCACGAGTGGGCCCCCCTTGCTTGGGCAGGGCCCCAGCATTTGCAATGTTTTCCTCTCCCTGCTCCTCCGCTGTGTAGTCTGGGCTGTCAAATCCATCACTGGGACTGCCACTTCAAATTTGGTGAACTGATACAAGATGATGGTTAAGACGTAGCTATGCCCTGTCCCGCTGGCCGGGATCTAGCTTCAGATGATCAATGGCTTCCATTTCTTATGGACGTCGACTTACAATGAGATGCAGTGGTGGTTTCTCATCAGCTTTAACAGTTTTCCTACCCACAGACGTGTGACATTCCAGCACACATTTTTAAATGTGCCCTCCCTCTCATGCCAATCCAATTGAATCGCCTACAGCCTGTGGCTTCTGTGTTTTGCACTCCAAAGTTACGTGAGAGATCATGATAGGCAATGAGCACCATGTTTACATCTGTCGCTGTGATCAAAATTGGATGGATATGAGTAACGGTGATGGGATCAACGGTGCTGCAATACAGCAACACTTTCTTCACAAAGAAAGGTTTTTGCTGTGTCCACACACTAATTATTTGAGGGTCAGCATCGCCTCTGAGAATTGTGATGGAAGTTGTTCCCGTGAATAGTAATTTGTAGATTTCTGCAATCACTAGACCTTAGGTCAATAATTGTATGCATCTCATTTCCTATTGCAGAGAGTCTGGGCTGTCTTACTGAGACAGAAATATAAATGAAGATTTAAAAATACCACCAAAAGTGTATCATGGTGTACGCTTGAAATACATTTCCTTTTTTCTAATTTTTAGATTGTTGTGTAATCCATGCAGAGAACATGGAGATTTTAAATGTTTAAACTATGCTCTATATAACTGCTATCCAGTGATAATGTACCGTATCTCAACTTTGTACAATCTGGTCAAATCCATACTGGGCCTGAGACCGTCTGAGCCTGCCTCTTGATTGATACACATAGGTTTTTAATGTGTAAACTAGGCAACATATATACGTGTTATCCGTTGTAACTGTACCCTTTATCAACTTTCTCGAATCTTGTAGAATCCATACTGGGCCTGAGAATGGCTGCAGAGCTGTTAAGCAAGCTACAGCACCTGTGGTTTGGACACGTAATGTTTTGCATTTTTTCTGGAATGGCGGTTAGGCCGAAATCAGGAATTGCTGTTGACCTGCACTTACTGGGAAATCATCGTTTGCGGAGAATAATTGGAATCCCAGATCCCCATCACTGACGGTGTTCAGCGGGTTATCTGCACCTGTAAGCGACAAAAGCTGGTCCTTTCAGTGTAGCGCGCATGTAGCCCCGGACATGGAAGGCCATGATAACCCTGTTATTACTCGATTGCGCATGCCAGAGCCTCGCGTATCCCTCTAGTAAGCTTTACGCGTACCGCGGGGGCATGCCGGAGTCTCGTTCGTTAACGTAATAAAGCGGACAAATCGCTAGCACAACTACTAACGGACAAACCACACCACACACAGAATCGACAAAGCTTTCAATGTGTGCATCTTTTTGTGAAGTGGCATGGTTGTGGTTTCTCGGGTGGAGTCCAATTAAGCCGCAGGCTCCACTCCTGGTGGTGCCCTATTGGACATTCCTTTAAGGTTCAGCTTTGCATCCATACTGCCCCTAGAAACAAACTCTTTGCCTTCATGGACGCTGTTTTGAGGTTCGTGGGAATAACGCCGCCCGATCGCCAGTTGCCATAATTTATTGGTGGGAAGAACAACGGTATATGATCGTGTTCATTTTCAGATTTTGGTTTTCTTTTTTACATTTTTATTCCAGCCTTTCTTGACTTCATAAGGGCATGACAAGCCTATATCTGTGTCTCCTCCACCTCCTCCTTTTACTCCTCCACCTCTTTTGTAAATGTAGTTGCCCTTTTCCATATGTTATTTTTGTCTTCTGAGCATTTTGTCGGCTTTGGGACACCTTTTAAGGTATTTTGTAATTGTTTTCTATGTGTTTGTGTTTGCCTGCCATTGTTTTCAGTGTGAGATTGACAATTATCCTTTGACTGAATAGAGCTGTACGCTTCTGATACAGTGCCATATATGTGATGTTATTTTGTGTCTATTTTGTGCTAAATTTGGAAGTTTGGTGGAAGAGGCCACGGACGTGGGCATGGGGGGCCAGCTGGTGCTGATGGTGGTGGTGGTGCATCTGCTGGTAGTGGCAAAAACACAATAGCAGCTAAGGCAGGAGGTGTTGAGCCTGCATCATGGTCTGTCTACGGAACGCCTGGAAGGCTACTGTTATGAGCGCTGGAACGCACTAAATAAAATTAAAATAAAGTGCGTTCACCGCTCGGGGTCCACCGTGCGGTAGATGACAAAACCGCTGCTGAAAGAGGCAGGGCACTCAGGCGGAGATGTGCACAGGACTTTAGCTGCAGTCAGTGCACTAAAGCAGACTCTGTTATATGCACAGAACTGCCAACAAAACATAAATACCGCTGAGTCTGTTTAGGGTCACAGACTTCAGCGATGTGGACACGGTATTAAAGCTCACAGAAATAGCCTTAAACACCAGGACTATCCCCTCTAGACCTACCGTAAAACTTAAGGTATGAGGTGTCGCAACTGCGAACACCCAGGAGGCTGCAACCGCAGCACGGCGTGAACAGAGCCGCAAGCAAGGCGCTGCAAGGACGTTGGCGCAATGCAGGACGCTTAGCTGCTGCAAAAGGTATGGCTTGACCGCGCTGGCGCTAGCGCTGCTACTGGCGGCTGCCCAATCACTCACACAATCGCAATATCAGAGGGAAGGGGTTTCATAATAAGTCATCCACCAGTCCAAGCATCCATTACCATACACACAGCAGCAGTATGAAAATACTAGCGCATGGCGGAACGGCCATGCGCACTTTTTCTAGCGTTCGGGACCTGTCGAAAATCTCCAGAGCCCTGAGCATACCCAATGGAATCAGGAACAGGACCTGAGCACCTGACTCCTGAAGTCCAATGGGAGCTCATCCCATGAGCATGCTCAGAAGAAGGGACGAAGGACTTAGCCTCTGGTGGCAAATGTGAGGATCTGTGTTCCTGCATAGGTATTGTAGGAACCAGATTCCTAACATTACCCCCCTCCTAGGGCCCCCCCTCCCTGAAGCTTCCGACCCACCAGCCTGTGCCCGGCAATGGCACAGACCTCAGACTCGCCAAACAGCGAACCTGATGTCCTAGTAGGTGAAACTGAAAACCGGGACATATGGATGGTATCAGCGGAGGTCAGGTCACCAGGTCTCAGGAGGGATACCCTGTTGACAATAGGAGCGGAAGGTTTAGGAGACCGCCGCCGTGTATCGACGGCCGTCACCACCCTCCATTCGGGGAGACTGTCCCGAGCACATAACGTGCATGCCCGAATGAATTTTTTGAAGTCTCGAGCTTTATGGGGCCACCAATACGCTCCAGCCAAGGTGTATATGAGCCGACATGTTTTATAAAAAAAAAAGCCATTTTATAAAAATAAAGTGAACTTTACTGTTGGAACTGGTGAAACATATATACAGCAGGCATCAGGTACAAAGTTTCTTTTCACATCTTCGGTTTTACACAGAGGCACAGGCATGGCGGTCACATGTGACAGCATCACAACATTTCAGCAATAAAACATAGGTGACTAGACATAGGTTACACCCCCATTACTAACCCTATAGTGAAATGTAATAAAGACAAGCAGCCCCATGCTATGATGTTCCCAACTCCAAACTTCACTGTTGGTATGGTGATTTTGGGGTGATATGTAGTCCCTTTTGACCTCCAAACATGGTGTGCATTATGGCATCCAAAGAGTTCAATTTTGGTCTCATCTAGGCAGACTATATTGTCTCAGTATTTCACAGGCTTGTCTAAATGTTGTGGAGGAAACTTTAAACATGCCTGAACATGCTTTTTATTCAGCAATGGAGTCTTGTGTGGTGAGCGTGCATAGAGGCAATGGAGGTTCAGTGCATTACTTATTATTTTATTTAAAACTAGCTGAAGTGCCCGGCGCTGCCCGGGCATAGTAACTAACTGTGGCTAGTTATAGCAAATTATAATTATCCTCCATCACATAGTCCCGTGCCCATATACCCATCATGCATATCCACGATCCCATAGTCGAGTGCCCATATACCCATTATACATCCTTCATCTAATAGTCCCATGCCCATATACCCATCATACATATCCTCCATCCCATAGTCCCGTGCATATATACCCATCATACATATCCTCCATCCCATAGTCCCGTGCCCATATACCCATCATGCATATCCACGATCCCATAGTCGAGTGCCCATATATCCATCATGCATATCCTCCATCCCATAGTCCCATGCCCATATACCAATCATACATATCCGCCATCCCATAGTCCCGTGCCCATATACCCATCATGCATATCCTCCATCCCATAGTCAACCATTATAACATCATAATGAGCGGCGGCAGGTCTTGCAACCTATGATGACATCAGCGTCGCCATGGCAACCACTATGACATCATAATGAGGGGCGTGGCTTGACGGGCACACACTTTTTCCCCAGTATGTAGATAGGGGCAAAATTGTTTGGTGAATTGGAACGCGCGGGGTTAAATTTTCGCCTAACAACATAGCTTAGGACGCTGTCGGGGTCCAGACATGTGACTGTGCCAAATTTTGTGGCTGTAGCTGCGACGGTGCGGATGCCTATCCTGGACATACACACATACACATACATACACACATACATACACACTTTGAGCTTTATATATTAGATAATTGTATCTGCTGATTCAAGTCCATTTTGTAGTTTTCCACTGCTCTTGAACAACTCTTCTGATAATTCTTTCCACTACTCTGAAATCCTGCAAGGAGCACCTGATCTTACCTGGTTTATAGTGAAATTATCTACTTTCCATTTACAGATCATGACCTCAAAAGTGTTCACTGGAGCATTCAGTAGTTTAGGAAGTCTTCCGTCACCAATGCCATCAGTAGGTTTTGCAACAATAAGGTTGAGAAGGTCTTGAGACAGCTCACTTGTTTTACCCATTATGAGCTATTTCTTGTGTGGCACCTTGGTAATGAGACACCTTTTTTTAGGCAATCAGTTGAACCAGCTGATATTATTTTTCACTAGCAGGATTGCTTTTTAATTACCAATAGATTTTAGCTGGTGTCGTGGCTTTCCATGGCTTTTAGCACCTCTCTTTCTTCCTGTGTTCAATATTTTTTTCTGTGTCATTTTTACATTCTTACACATAATTTATGGACATCTGTGGTTTGATCTCTTTGCCTTTGTGGGTTCAATGGGTTGTTAACGACAAATATGACAAATATGTGTTTAGAAATATGTTTACTTAGAAAATGGTGATGTATTCAATACTTATTTCATGCGCTGTATGTATACACATACACACACCTCTTTAGATGATAAATCACACATAGCATTTGTAACATACTAAGTGAACAAGGTCCATTACAACACACTTTTATGAATCCCTTTAAAGGCAGCAAAGGAACGAAAGAGGATAGTAATATAAGTCTAAATCAACATAATAATTTTGAACTTTCGAAAAGATTGTGCAAAAATCCTGCACTGTGTTCCTCTACAGCCCCAGGTTTATATATATTACTGTCATCTTTAGGGCTCATACTCACTTGTGAGAGACTCGTACCATTCTCATGCGAGTATCTCGCATGAAAACCTGGCACTGCCACCGGCACTCGGACTGGAGCGTGCGGCTACGTGTATTTCTATGCCGCCGCCGCACGCTCCAGTGCCAGTGCTGGCGGCAGTGCCAGGTTTTCATGCCAGAGGCTCTCACGAGAATGGTGCGAGTCTCTCACAAGTGAGTATGAGCCCTTATACTGTTTTTTCTGCGGTTAGTAATTTTCTCCCCATCTAATTGTATATTTCCCGATGGACTTACAAGGTGACAAGTTCTAGGAATCCACTTCTATTCACATACTAGAGGTCTCTACATTACATTAAGTATGGTCGAAACAGCCTCAACTTGCATGTAAAAATGGAGGGAAATTGCTGTAAAAGGTAGGAATAATTTTTCAGGTAACATCAAACTATTAGACTGGTATATTGCATCGGTCATTGCAATACAGTGATTCCAATCTGAGAGTAAATTGATCCAGCAGTTGTTAATAGGTAGCAAGATGTGTAGCTGATCCTATGGCCGGGGTCACACTAACCGACGCAAAATACAGTCCGTAGTTTACATGCGTAATACGGATGAATGACCCCTAAATAGTGCTCCGTAGGTCATCCGTAAGCAAGGTGTGGTCGCGTATTTTGCGCATGTCAGCATCCGTATGTAATCCGTATGGCATCCGTATGCAATCCGTATGGTGAGATTTTCTCGCAGCCTTGCAAAATGGACAGTTAACGGTTTTGAGGCCTGCTAACTATTTAAATCATTAGCCTGCACCCTATTTATTGCCTCAGGAACAGGTGGCTGCCTCCATTCTGTCCATTTGTGACCTTGCCTTCACTAGGTGTGTTGGTGTTGTATGTGCAACATGGCAAACAGTCTGAGTTTCAACACAACTGAGCAGGTTCTCTTCAACTGGCATTTGTCACGCCGCTTTGGCCAACCATACCCAGTGATAGTGGATCCGCGGAGGAGGAGACGCATGTGGGTCCATCCACTTTTGAGGCAACGACTCACAAGAGGTCATTTTCACCGCCTCTATTCTTCTATGCGGGAGCATCCTGTCAAATTCTACCAATACTGTCGCATGAGCCTTGCAACATTTGATCGACTCTTGGAGACAGTGCGCCCTGGGATAACCTTTCAGGACACAAGGATGCGCAAAGCTATATCTGCAGAGGAGCGACTTCTACTCACAATACGGTATGTACTACACAACCACATTCTCTACGTTCATAATGTGTGGGCCAAAGTATGTATTTTTGGCTTATTGGACTAAGATTAATGCCCTCATCTTAGTCCACATATGTTTCAACTTACAGACCAGAATGTTATGTGTAATATGTACTGAATATCACTTAGTAATTGGGCAAACAAAGATGTGTGTGTTATTCTCTCTGAATTCCTAACAAGTTTGGTATGTATGTACCTGGTGTTTTTGTAATTTGGGCATTCAAAAATCTTCCTTTTCTGTTGTTCTTCAGCTTCCTGTCCACTGGCCTTTCTTATGCCGCCCTCCACCATGAGTTTCTCATTGGAAGATCTACCATTTCAGGCATAGTCAGGTCAATGTGTATTGAAATCTGGACAAGACTCCATCAACTCGTCATGCCCGAGCCCAGGATGGAAGACTGGTTGAGGATATCAAGGGACTTTGAGGAGGAATGCCAGTTTCCTAATTGTATTGGGGCTCTTGATGGCAAACATATCCGGGTGCGTAAGCCGCCAAACTCTGGCTCCCAATTCTTCAATTATAAACAATACTTTTCTGTTGTATTGTTGGCTCTGGCAGACCCTAAATACAAGTTTATAATTGTTGACATTGGGGCCTATGGAAGGACGGGAGACTCTCGAGTCTTCAATACTTCCATTACGGCTCGGCGGCTACGCACCAACCAGCTGGATCTACCACCACCACGCCAGCTACCAGCCTCCATTCCAGAATCAGTCCCTTATGTCCTTGTGGCAGATGAGGCGTTTCAGTTAACACGCAATGTCATGAGGCCATATCCCCGGCGCAACCTTGACCACAGGCGCAGAATTTTTAACTTGGGCCTATCACGTGCTCGGCGACTGGTGAAGTGTTCCTTTGGCATTCTTTATGCCAAATGGCGGGTACTCCAGTCTGCCATTCAGCTGAGTGAGCAAAATGTAAATGAAGTAGTGAAAGCCTGTGCGGTTCTTCATAACTTCACCAGGATACATGATTGTTCCTCCTCTGCTGGTGTTGTGCATAGGCCGGACAATGTGCATAGGGTGAGACCACCTATCAACCCTCAACGTAGATCGCTCTCTGGGCTCAAAGTGCGTGATATTTTCACTAATTACTTTATGTCACCTGAGGGGGAAACTTCTTGGCAAGAGCATGCTGTATCTATGTTATAATGTTTGCTTTTATGTGTGTCTAAATATATATATTTCTACCCCTTCTGATTCTATGTCTGTTTAATGGCATTGTTAAGCGTATGTTAGTATGCTGATACGGTTTTTGATAATTGAGACAGAGACGTAAATTGTAGTAGACAAATTTTTACTTTTGCCTTTTTTTTGTTTCTTTTTTTAAAGACAAACATATTTGTGCCATATGATAACTGGGGCAATGGGCCAAATTGCCCTTTTTGCAGATGTGAACATTTTTGAAGTATAAAATTTGCACACATTTCCAAAACAAACAGAATGTTATAACAAACTTGCTCCATTAGACATTTTGAATCCAAAGGAAAAAAGATGTGTTCTCCATCAACAAAATTATATAAAAAAGATAAAACTCACATTTCTTAGGAATGTTTGATAATCATATTAATAAGCCACCATGACAGCCAAGGCTACCTTACGCGTTTCTGACACATATTACATGTCTGTAAAAAGACTATATTTCACCAAGCTATACTGGGAAAGTCAAAGGATCAAAACAGACTACTCACTTGATAATGCCGAGAAAAGGCGTGCTGCCCTTATTCAAGTAGTCACTGTTTTGCCTGCTAAATATATTCCAGAATCAAGGCGAACAGCCTCAAGAACATCACGCTCTCTCTATGTATTATCAAGTGAGTAGTCTATTTTGATCCTTTGACTTTCCCAGTATAGCTTGGTGAAATATAGTCTTTTTTACAGACATGTAATGTGTGTCAGAAACGCGTAAGGTAGCCTTGGCTGTCATGGTGGCTTATTAATATGATTATCAAACATTCCTAAGAAATGTGAGTTTTAGGCTTTTTATCTAAAATTGATGATGGAGACCACCTCTTTTTTCCTTTGGATAGGGATTTTGAGCACCAGTTGAACCACACTGGGCATCTCCTGCCATCAGACCGCTTATGGACACTGATGTACAGTATGCGTAAACAATTTGCATGTTTTTATGCTGTTATAAATTGGGGAAAGTTGGGGAAGGAGAAGGCGGAAGAGCAGCCTGTGGTTGCTGCTGGCTACTTTGAGCAACATCGCCCTGTGTGGGGGCATACTGTTGCCCATGATGTGGGTAGTGTCCTTCCTCATGTGATTGTTGGGGGTACTGGCCAGAGTAATAATGATGAGGGGCATCTTGGTGGCTCTGGTACCCACCAATATAGCCATGCCATCCCCAACCAGGTTGGGACCAGCCTCCAGCACTGCATGGGAAAAAGTGGCCATATTGGTGGGGTTGGCTAGAGGCAGACATATGTTGCTGCTGCTGTGAAGGTTGGGTAGGAGGAGGAAGGGGGTTAGGTGTAGGCCCACCTATTTGAGTATCTTCAGACCCTTCTTGAGCAAGCATCTGTGTGGGTGGTCTCATGCGCATTAGATTTCGGGGGGAATGCTGCCACCTCTCCAGATATTCAAACAGCTCATATGGGGTATTCTGGGGTGTGCTTGCATCAAGCAGGATCTGAAAACATCCTCGAATACGGAGCCTCACCTCACGGGAAAGGGCACGGAGATAAAAGGCCAGGCTAGGTGAATATGCCTCCTCTCCATCATCTGTATTCACTCTAGCCAGATAATTTAGGACCCCTGTGTCCACATTGGTCCTGGTATCTTGTGCAGGGATCTGGCGCCTTCTTCGTCCTCGCCGGGATGTTCCAGCAGGCTGTGGGGAGCCCCAGATCTGGGCAGTTGGGCTGCTGCTCATGTTGCCCTGCTCCTCCAGTATGGGTGATGTGGTTTGGGGCACAGGCAATGGGTTCTCCTGAGATGATTCTTCACCAATGCTTCTTGTAGGGGGAGAAGATGGGCCAGCCACCTCATCCCCTACAGGGTCAATTATGGGCTCTGTATCTGAGCCCGTTCCTCTATCCGTAAGGTTGGAGTGAGTTCTGTTATGAAAGAGAACAGAGCCAAAAATACATTAATACTTTTGACCCTGTAAAGTATCTGTGTATTGTGGTGTGAGGTATCTACTTACGGTCTCAGATCCAGAATAGGGGTGAGGAAGGAGAGGCGGTCATAATAAATGTATTTTCTTTTGACGTAGCCCGCATCACCACTCCTGGACCGCTGCTGACGTTCCCGCCTGTACTGATCGCGGATGCTGCACCAGCGTTTCATCACATCTTCCACTGCAATGTGACAGGAAATATTATCAATTTTACATATCTGATCGGTCACATTTGCTACCAGTAGTCTAGGCATGTGGCCTTCTGGGGTGTGCTTTCTACCCAGGGTGGCATATCTAATTGGGCCATCCAGGCCAGATATACAGGGTCAGAATAGTTCATGTATCAAGTAACTACACTTAATAACTTGGTTGGCTAAGAGGATGAGGAGCTTGTGGCCTGAGCAAAATAATGGCAGTGTCAAACCATGTGTCACATCAAAATCTACCCGCCTCATGAGGAAAAAAGTAGAAGCACAGGAAGGGGGGGCTGATTCTGTATGCATTTTATGATGTGAGGTAATTTTAATCATTTTTTGGCCTTGTACTTACTCAGTTTCTGCTGCTCCTCACGTGGGCGATCACCAAAATCATGGAACATCTGCCGACATATGCGCCTCCATGATGCCTCCTTTCTTGCCCGGTTAGCATAATGGGCATCACGTTGGTCCCAGAGTTCGGGACGCTCCTGCATCAGTACAATGAGCATCTCCACATTTAGGAAATATGGTGCCATGCTGCTGCTGTACTCCGTGGAGGTGTACTTCCTGGATGTCTGGAGCGGTTTTTGAGCTCATTTGCATGTCTAGGCTTCCTGATGATGGATTGGCCCATTTCCTGTCACCAGCCAAAAGACCTGCGTATTTCTCGCAAGTCACATGTGTGGTCCGTGTGTAAACCGTATTTTCTGCGCACCCATAGACTTGCATTGGCGTATTACGGGCGCATGCTGCGATTGTCACGGACCGTAGAATACGGCTGAGAAATATACGGCTGTTGGGAGCTGCCCCATAGAGAATCATTGGTCCGTGTGTAATGCGTGCTTTTAACGCCTCTCACTCGTCCGTATTCCTCTCTAGTGTGACCCCGGCCTATTACTGAGGATGGCGGGTGGAAACCAAATAGCATTGCACTCATTTCATTGGAAGAAGTATGCTCATAAGACATACTGATAGGGAACTTAGATTGTGATTCCCATCGAGGACAGCGATGATAATGTGTGCAAACTGTAAAGCGCTGCGGTATATGTTACCGCTATATAAAAATAAAGATTATTTATTATAAGATGAAATGGTCTTTAAATAGGTCAAAAGTTAAACATGACATTTCCTTTGTATTTTAGGCAAAAAAAAGTTGTCATTTTTTTTACATTTTAAAATGACAAAAAGGAAAATGGTTAAATGCAAAAGTTTGGGCACCCTTGGAGCTTTGTGTGCTCAGATAACTTTGACCAAGGTTCGGACATTAATTGGCCTGTAAGAGTGCTGCTTGCTCACTATCATCATTAGGAAAGGCCAGGTGATGCAAATTTCACAGCTTTATAAAAACCCAGCCTCCTCTAACGCTTTCCCAAAAAAACAGCAGCCATGGGTTTTACTAAGCAGCTGCCTAGCACTCTGAAAGTGAAAATAGTGGAGGCCCACAAAGCAGGAGGCTACAAGAAGATAACAAAGCGTTTTCAAGTCGCCCTTTCCTCAGTTTGAAATGTAATTAAGAAATGAAAGTTAATATGAGCAGTGGAGGTAAAGATAAGGCCAGGAAGACCAAGCAATATTTGAGTAAGAACTGCTCATAGGATTTCTGAAGACACTTGCACAAATATGGCCTTCAGGGAGGCGGCTTCCTCAGTGGCTGCTGAAAGCAGGCAGTGAGGAAGCCTGTGCAGCGGCTGTCAGATCACTGATCTGACACAGCGCTGTTCTAAATGTCAGATCAGCGATCTGACACTTCACAGTAATGTCCCCCCTGGGGCAAAGCAATAAAGTGAAAAAAAAGTGGAAAAATAATTTAAAAAAAAATCCCAAAATAAATTTTAAAAAAAAATATTTCCTAATAAATTCATTTTTTGGAAATAAAAAAAAAAACAATAAAAGTACACATAATTAGTATCGTCGCGTCTGAAACAACCCCTCCTATAAAACTGTCCCACTAGTTAACCCCTTTAGTGAACCCCTTAAAAAATAAAAATAAATAACAAAGCAACAAAAATGCGTTATCATCATATCGCTGAACAAAAAGTGCAATAACGCACGATCAAAAAGACACATATAAATAATCATGGAACCGCTGAAAACGTCATCTTGTCCTGCAAAAAATTAGCCGCCATACAGCATCATCAGCGAAAAAATAAAAAAGTTATAGCTCGCAGAATAAAGAGATGCAAAATTAATTCTTTTTGATATAAAATACTTTTCATTGCATAAAAGCAACAAAACATAAAAAAATGACATAAGTGAGGTATCGCTGTCATCGTACTGACCAGAAGAATAAAACCGCTTTATCTATTTTACCACACGCGGAACAGTGTAAACGCACCCCCCAAAAGAAATTCTTGAAATGCTGGTTTTTGTTCATTCTGCGTCCCAAAAATCGGAATAAAAAGCGATCAAAAAATGTAAGGTGCCTGAAAATGGCACCAATAAAAACGTCAACTCGTCCCGCAAAAAATAAGACCTCACATAACTCTGTGGGTCAAAATATGGAAAAATTATAGCCCTCAAAATGTGGTGATACAAAAACTATTTTTACAATAAAAAGTGTCTTTTAGCGTATGACAGCTGCCAAACATAAAAACCGCCATAAATAGTAATTCAAACCCCCCGTTATCACCCCCTTAGTTAGGGAAAAATAATAAAATTAAAAATAAGTATTAGGGTTAGGGTCTGGGCTAGGTTTGGAGTTAAGGATAGGGTTAGGGTTATGGTTAGGGCTGAGATAGGGTTAGAGGTGTGTTGGGGTTAGGGTTGGAGTTAGAATTGGGGGGGTTCCACTGTTTGGGCACATCAGGTGGTCTCAAAACGCAACATGGCGTCTGATATCAATTGCAGCCAATTCTGCATTGAAAAAGTCAAATGGTGCTCCTTCCCTTCCAAGTTCTGCCATGTGCCCAAACAGTGGTTTACCCCCACCAATGGAGTATCAGCCTACTCAGGATAAACTTCTGTGAAGTACTTGTTGGTTCAAAGTGCTCACAACACATCAAGATAAGTTCCTTTGGGGGTCTAGATTCCAAAATGGGATCACTTGTGGGGGGTTTCAACAGTTTAGGCTTATCAGGGGCTCTCCAAACGCGACATGACAGTCGCAGACCATTCAATCAAAGCCTGCATTCCAAACATCACTACCTCCCTTCCAAGCCTCTATGTGTGCCCATACAGTATATTTCTCCCACATATTGGGTATCAGCGTGCTCAGGACAAATTGAACAACAATGTATGGGTTCCAATTTCTCCTGTTACCATTGGGAAAATAAAAAAATTGGGGACTAAAAGATCATGTTTGTGGAAAAAATATGATTTTTATTATTTTCACACCAAGGCGTCATAAACGTCTGTGAAGCCCTTAGGGGTTCAATGTGCTCACCACACATCTAGATAAGTTCCTTGGGGGGTCTAGTTTCCAAAATGGTGTCATTTCTGTGGGGTTTCCACTGGTTAGGCACATCAGGGGCTTTCCAAACGCGACATGGCGTCCAATCTCAATTCTAGCCAAAAAAGTCAAATGGCGCTGCTTACCATTGGTAAAATTAAAATTGGGAGTGAAAAGATCATTTTTGTGGAAAAACTATGATTTTTTAATTTTACGGCTGTATCATATAAACTTCTGTGAAGCACTTGGGGGTTTAAAGTTCTCACCACACATCTAGCTAAGTTCCTTGGGGGGTCTAGTTTCCAAAATGGGTCACTTGTGGGGGTTTCCACTGTTTATGCACACCAGGGGCTCTCCAATCGTGACATGGCGTCCGATCTGAATTCCAGCCAAGTTTGCATTGAAAAAGTCCTTCCCTTCTCTGAGCTCTGTCATGCACCGAAACAGTGGTTTCCCCCCACATATCAGGTATTATCGTACTCAGAACAAATTGCACAATAACGTTTGCAGTTCAATTTCTCCTGTTACCCTTGGTAAAATAAAAAAAAATTGGACCTGTAGTAATTTTTTTGTGAAAAAAAAGTTAAATGTTCATTTTTTTCTTTTAACAATCAAAAAATTCCTGTGAAGCACTTGAAGGGTTAATAAATTTCTTTAATGTGGTTTTGCGCACCTTGAGGGGTGCAGTTTTTAGAATGGTGTCACTTTTGGGTATTTCTTATCATATAGACCCCTCAAAGTGACTTCAAATGTGATGTGGTCCCTAAAAATAAAATGGTGTTGTAAAAATGAGAAATCGCTGGTCAACTTTTAACCATTATTACTTCCTAACAAAAAATATTTTAGTTCCCAAATTGTGCTGATGTAAAGTAAACATGTGGGAAATTTAATTTATTAAATTTTTTGTGTGCCATATCTCTGTGATTTAAGGGCATAAAAATTCAAATTTGGAAAATGGCAACATTTTCAAAATTTTCGCCAAATTTCTGTTTTTTTCACAAATAAACGCAAGTTATATGAATGAAATTTTACCACTAACATGAAGGACAATATGTCACGAGAAAACAGTGTCAGAGTCACCGGGATCCATGGAAGCATTCCAGAGTTATTACCTCATAAAGAGACAGTGGTCAGAATTGTAAAAATTGGCCCGGTCATTAACGTGCAAACCACCCTTGGGGGTAAAGGGGTTAAGCATGTGCGTGGATCAATCAAGCTGTGGGGTTGTGTTGCAGCCAATGGTATGGGAAAGATTTTACAAGTAAAGGGATGAATGGATTCAATGAAATTTCAACAAATTCTTAATGGAAACATTACACCATCTGTAAAAAGGATGAAGTTAAAAGGGGATGGCTTCTACAAATGGATAATGATCCTAAACACATGTCAGAATCCAAAATAGACTATCTCAAAAGGCAGAAGCTGAAAGTTTTACAATGACCCTCACAGCACACTGATCTGAACATTATTGAAAATCTGTGGCAAGACCTCAAAATAGCAGTGCATGCAAGACGATCCAGAAATCTCACAAAGCTGGAAGAATTTTCCAAGGAAAAATTTTGTAATTTTTAAAATGTAAATGATGAAAATATATATTTTTTTACCTAACATGCAAAGAAAATATGTAATGTGTAACTTTAGGCCTTTTACAGATCATTTCCTCTTCAACTTACTTAACTGTTCCCTATAACAGTAATTTTGACCAGGAGTGCCCAAACTTTTATATTCCAAAGTATATGAATTGGGCTATGCTCCAGAACTCTCTCCATAGAAGTACATTAAACATGTGACATACATGTAGATTGCATGTCAAGAAAGGGATTTATTGTTTTTAAGCACAACACTACTTGTACCCTAGTTTACATGTGTGCAATAAAAAGGGATGATCAGCAGCCATGTGTAATGGTAATGACTATGCAAAGTAGTCCAGTGCTATGTACATTCTGCTGTATTGTAATGATCCATAAAATAAATCTCAAATATACATGATATATGCTGACTTCATTAATTACTTTATTTAAGTTATTAAATTTGGCCCTGATGATGATGGGTCCTTGACTCCTGAAGAGTCATCCTTTAACAAGAGAGGAAAAACCCCCAGTGGAGGAAACCTCTAAGGAACCAAGGTTAAAGGAGTGCCCTTCCCTTGGGCTGTGGATAGGTGAGAACAGAGACCGAGCCCGGAATCTGCCTCTTCTTACAGCTGTTACCTCACCTGTGTCGTGGGTACACTTGGCTGCTGAAAGTCTGGTAAATGTCATATGACTGGATGAGAGCAGTCCAAGCCTGGAATCTGCCTCTTCATGCAGCAAGTAAGTCACTCTTCTGTGAGCATGCCTGACTGTGGAAAGTCCGGTAAATGTCATATCAATAAGTGAGAGCAGTCCAAGCCTGGAATCTGCCTCTTCATGCAGCAAGTAAGTCACTTGTCTGTGAACACATCTGACTGTGGAAAGTCAGGTAACTGTCATATCCATAGGTGAGAGCAGTCCAAGCCTGGAATCTGCCTCTTCATGCAGCAAGTAAGTCACTTGTCTGTGAACACATCTGACTGTGGAAAGTCAGGTAACTGTCATATACATAGGTGAGAGCAGTCCAAACCTGGAATCTGCCTCTTCATGTAGCAAGTAAGTCACTTGTCTGTGAACACGCCTGACTGTGGAAAGTCCGGTAAGTGTCATATCCATAGGTGAGAGCAGTCCAAGCCTGGAATCTGCCTCTTCATGTAGCAAGTGGGTCACTTGTCTGTGAACACGTCTGACTGTGGAAAGTCCGGTAAGTGTTATATCCATAGGTGAGAGCAGTCCAAGCCTGGAATCTGCCTCTTCATGCAGCAAGTAAGTCACTTGTCTGTGAGCACATCTGACTGTGGAAAGTCCAGTAAGTGTCATATCAATAGGTGAGAGCAGTCCAAGCCTGGAATCTGCCTCTTCATATAGCAGGTAAGTCACTTATCATTGAGCATGCCTGACTGTGGAAAGTCCGGTAAATGTCATATCCATAGGTGAAAGCAGTCCAAGCCTGGAATCTGCCTCTTTATGCAGCAGGTAATTCACTTGTCCGTGAACACACCTGACTGCGGAAAGTCCAGTAGATGTCACATCCATGGGTGAAAGTAGAGACCGATCGCGGAATCTACCCCGTTGTGCAGCAGGTAAGTCTCTTGTCCGTGAATATGTCTGGCTGCAGAAAAACTGGTAAGTGTCATATCCATGGGTGAATGCAGACACCAATCCTGGAATCTGTGTCTGTTTTGCTTCATCACTGGTTGCCTGATTCTCACATGGTAGCCACCATGTAAAGGAGTTGTAGTGGAGTTGTCCCCTCCTGCTGGATTCCTTTTCAAAATAAAGAAAATAGAATTAAGCACTGTAGATAAAGCCCTGAAGAAATTACAAACTCATTTCTTTACTGTATCAAGTGTAATCATCCAAATAACGGGACAGGGCAGCAATAGTTACATCCTGTGGCCTGCTGGAATGCTGTGATGAAGCATTGCACGTCAGCCATTTAACAAGAGACAGTATTTGCAGAACACGTACACTGCACCTTAAATACCATGAAATCTCCCCTATTAGTGGCTGTAATAATTCCTCACCCAAGACCCCAGTCTTTTAATCAATGAACCTATTCCCATCACAATGGTGGGAACATGATTCGTGGCTTAACAAATGCCGCCGATCATCATGAATTTGACGAGCTGAGGCTGCCACGCCACCCAACCTGCCCAAGCTCTGGCACTTTATCAGAACTGGGCGAAAATGGGGTGAGAATGCCAAAAGTCACAATATTTTAGCGCAGCCTGTAGTTTCACCAAAATGTTGTGACATTTCAAAGCTTTTTAATGTCAGAATACTGGGGTAAATGAGTTGATAAATCAGGACCCTAAATCCTTTTGAAATAAATCTAAGATGATCTTCTGATAAACTTTGAGCTGAGATAGTAAAACACTTACTTCTTTTTATAGAATCCTTCTTTGTTTCGGAAATATCTCATTTGACGTCCAGGTTGTGAGGACTCGGAATCATATATATAAACATATCGATCATCCGATTCTTGAAAGGAAACATTTTTCCCTTTGCTTTTATTTTTCACGGGATTTCTTCCTTTTAGAATAGACGGAGGTGTCTGTCTGTAGCCATCTAAGTCCGGATTAATCTTGGACTCTTTCACCTCCACTATACCGGCCTTGTGCAGCATTGTAATGTCTCCAGATGTACAGAAAATGTCAGATTCTCCTGTAACGCAAAATATTGAAATTAGATTTAATAAAATACAAAATTCTATGTGATTAAGATTATTAACACTTACAGGTTATTATAACTTCTAAATAGTATATTAGACTGAGAAAAGAGGGACCCAATCCCCAGAGAAAAGCTCCTGCAATTCAGAGAAAGCAAAGCTTAAAGAGCCACCCGGGGACTAAAGTGAGACCTGACTGGCCCAGCGCTGCTCCCAGTCGGCTTCCCCCTGCGCTGCTGCACTTGCTGGACAGGTCTACTCTAATGAAAGATATGGGAGAGACCTGTCAGTCAAGGAGATGCCAGCTTGGGACAGCACCAGATTTGTCAAGTCTCTCCATGTGGTCACTGGTCAGCTCTGCAAAATATGTTTTCTACAGATATCTGATATTATCACCCCTAGAATGATACATTGAATTATGACAACAGAAGGGCTGAGTCTCTATAGCTATCAATATATTAACGGCTCGTTCACTGACAAGTTCCTATAGAAGACCATTTTTTAATTTATATATTAGGTTGTTTTTCTATTAAATCTATTTTACGAATGCTCGGAGAACTTACTGTCAGAGGAGGTGACCTCATCCTCATCTGGGCTGTTATCGATTATTACATCAGGGGGTCCAGGCACTGAGATCTTGTTGCCTGTGAGGACGTCTCTCTGTTCATTCCCGGGTCCATGAAGCAAATCACTAATGGTAATTGGTATGTAGTCCTCACGTTTTCCTGTAACACAGAACATAGAAATCAACATTTCTAAAATAAAAGCTTCCATCATGTTTCTTGTGAATGCCCTGAGAACTTACTGTCAGAGGAGGTGACCTCATCCTCATATGGGCTCATATCGATTATTACATCAGGGGGTCCAGGCACTGAGATCTTGTTGCCTGTGAGGACGTCTCTCTGTCCATTCCCGGGTCCATGAAGCAAATCACTAATGGTAATTGTTTTGTAGTCCTCACGTTTTCCTGTAACACAGAACATAGAAATCAACATTTCTAAAATAAAAGCTTCCATCATGTTTCTCGTGAATGCCCTGAGAACTTACTGTCAGAGGAGGTGACCTCATCCTCTTCTGCGCTTATATCGATTATTACATCAGGGGGTCCAGGCACTGAGATCTTGTTGCCTGTGAGGACGTCTCTCTGTTCATTCCCGGGTCCATGAAGCAAATCACTAATGGTAATTGGTTTGTAGTCCTCACGTTTTCCTGTAACACAGAACATAGAAATCAACATTTCTAAAATAAAAGCTTCCATCATGTTTCTTGTGAATGCCCTGAGAACTTACTGTCAGAGGAGGTGACCTCATCCTCTTCTGCGCTCATATCGATTATTACATCAGGGGGTCCAGGCACTGAGATCTTGTTGCCTGTGAGGACGTCTCTCTGTTCATTCCCGGGTCCATGAGGCGAATCATCAATGATAATTGTAATGTAGTCCTCACGTTTTCCTGTAACAGAACATAGAAATCAACATTTCTAAAATAAAAGCTTCCATCATGTTTCTCCTCTATGTCTAGGGCTATCACAATGTCTTTCTTATGTGTGGACTGGAAGTTGCTTTCTCATTATAAGTATATGGAACCTCACACTGAGTCTCATAGGAAACCACTACCACAACCACACATAACACAGTTTGTGAGCCGACAAAACTGAATTGCGGTCATATGGTTCAGAAGACGACTAGAATGGCGCTGGTGCTATTTTGAATATTGCGCTTAGATCCTGCATTGCGCTGTCCCCTTTATAGTCCCAATCCTCGGGGTATTACATGAAAATGTAAACTATCTAGTAATATCAGCCGTATTCATCTATATATCGCTATAACAGTAAGGATTCTAACACCATCTTTTGGGATTATGACCCTTTAGTATTTTTATCTATTGGAGATAACTTGCTCCTCTTTTGTAACCGCGACCAAATGCAAATTTTTTGTGCTGATTCTCAAAAACCATCTTATTAATGGCCTCTTTTTTTGTGACATGAAAATGACATTGTTACTGTTTTCATTATTACTGTCCCCTCATCACACTTTTCTGGTGCATAATAGGGTCTGGGAGGGAGAGCCGACAAGGAGCGGGGGCGCCATATCGCAATATTAGGGTGTGAACCTCCGCAGAAAGGTAGGGGCATTTTTTTAGGCTGCTTTAGGGCCAGGCCCACTTCCCTCCTGTGACTCTATTATATCTATAAGTCCCCCCTTTTTATGATAATTTTGAATAAAAATGTTATATATAGTAGGAGGGTCTTTTTTAGTGTAAGTTGTTGTAATTTTTTTGGCCCTCTCTCCCTCTGATTCAGTTTTGCAGATTCATCCGGCTGTAGTTACCATTTAGATTGGTGTTGTTCTCTCTAAAGTCATTGGCACAATTTTGACTTTCAACGTCTTTCATTGGTTTCTTCTTTTTCAGACAACTATAAAAATGAAAAAATAAAAATCACATTGTAAATTACAAAGTAAAACATGTCTGTATTCTGCAGAATGTAAGAATGAAACATGTTATCTAGTCCTATCTGTAGAGAGATCACCAGTCAGTCATTTTGGTGTAGCAGAGGATTTGATTAGATGCACCCACTTAGCTTTTTTTTTTCTTACTACAGCCAGGACCTCTGTTCACTATTTCTGTCTGCTAGATGAAGCAGAGTCGAGTGTACTGGAGCTAGTGAGTGTTCAGCCAACATTTGAGCTATAGCTGAGAGGAAGATGTGCCGGGATCTCTCTGTGAATGGAGACAGCATGGGTCAGCTAGGAAAGCTGAGCAGTCTGTGTGCAGGAGCGGCAGAGAACCGTTCATCAGCTGCAGCCTGTATAGTATGAACCGTGCCCAGGAGTTGAACCCTTCTGTTTGGCAGTGGAGGCTACTGGAACTCGTACTGAAGGGGATACCAAGACTGGTGGGATCGTGCCTCTTCTATGTATGAAGTTTGCTTTTGGAGAACGGACTGTAATCTGTTCAGGTGAGCTCACACTGACATATGGGCCCTGCTAAATGAATTATTTGCTGTGACACCTTTGTGCCTAGAAGAGGATGTTTTTGGTTTGGAATCCCTTGGAATGTTGTGAAAGCATTAAAACTGCACCGGTTTGACCCAAACAGCATTGACTATGTGAATGGTACCTAATGCCTATCTGAGAGCGTGAATCCCTACAAAGTCTAATATATGCCCATCAGTTACCCACAGGACACAGCTCCAGGGTGACGTGTGTGTGAGCCACAAGAGGCCTACACTAAAGTATTCCCATTACTGGAGTAACCTGAAGATGTGACATTTCCTCTACAGACTCCTGTGTAGCCCATAAATCATGACTTCCTATACTTACCCATAGATGATAGCAATGGGACGCATGAATACTGCGAGGATGAAGAGAATGGCGGCAGGTATAACAATCCTATAGACTGTATCCTCAGATGGTTTTGGAGGCATGGTGACATTCTCTAAAAAGGGAAAGAACATAAGTGATCAGGTAACCAGAGCTGGAATGTGTTCAGAAGTGGAAACCAAAACCCTGGACCGGGCGGCCTGAGGAGCCAAGTATGACTATTAACAGAGGGGAATTTAGTGTGGAAAATGATGGATTATTTTTATGTCATATCAATATATAATGGACAAAACAGAGATCTGCTCCTTTATATTTCTGGAATAGGGAACAAACACATGATGGGAGACGACACCTGTAATTACAAGTAACACATGAAGAATCCTCCATTCCATGTATGATGTGACGTCATCTAAATCTCCAGTCACAGAAGAGAAGTGACAGAACCCCTAATGACCCGGAGCCTGACGCTCATACACCGGGCCCTAATCATGGATCCTAATAGTTTCTGGGGCCGGAGGTGAAATGTTCCATGTGAGGGACAGATCTGATTTCTGAGCTGCTGATCGCCTGTCTCTTGTGGGCGCCTTCTGCTACATGTAGTAGTCGGTGCCTCCAGCCCGGAGAGAACAGTATTAATGCTCGGCGCCTCCTCTATGTGTTATTAGACTGGACCCTGGAAGCCAAACGGCATCTTTCCCCAATTCCACATTACATGGTAAAATGAAGAATGTAATTCACAACTACAACTCGTTCAGCAAAGAGATAAACAAGTCCTCATACGGCCATATGAAGGGAAGAAAGTTATGGCTCTTGGAAGAAGGAAAGGAGAAAAAAAGCCCAAAAGCGAAAATTGGCTGCAGAAGGGAAGGGGTTAACCCCATAGTCAGAGTATATCTGGTAATGCGCTTACCTTCGTTAATCCTGATCTGCTCTAGTGATCGAGGGTTGCGGATAAAGATGGGAGCACCTTCAGCGGGTGCTAATAGCACGCTGAGAACTAGAAGTAGTCTAAACAGCATTGGAGCCTGGAGGAATATCGCTTACTGTGTACGGCACAATCAGCTTCTCCAGACAAAGCGTCTCACTGCAACATCGCTGGTTAGAACCAAGCATTCCGTGACATCACAGCTGGAACCCAATAGTGACATCATGGTGGGCGGGGCTACACATGAATGATGTCACAATTGGGGCTCATCCACTAAACGTTCCCAATGTATATAATAAGAATATACAAAAGAAAGAAAAGGAAAGAAGAAAAATAAATAACTCAAAAAGGAAAGAACACTTTTTTTCACATACTCACATTTATTATATTTTATGTACTTTTATACAACAGAAATGTGTTCCCATTTGGGAGAATAATCATTCTCACTTTCAGTCATTGACTTTTTTCAACATTCTTTACACATTTTTTCTTTTCACTATTTTGTTTTCCACTTTAATTGCATTTTTATTCATTTGCACATACGGTTCATGTTCACAGAGAAGCTTTTCTCCTTTCTACCTTTTTACTAGGTTATTTCACTATCATTATCACTTACAGTCACATTTTTCTTTTTTTCCTCAATATCTGTCTCCCAATTCCCCTTCCCATTAAATATCACTATTCCCCTTTGTTCATAGTTATCAACAGCCATATTATCACAAAATATCTTCACCAACTCTTTTTCCAATGGTAAAGATGGCGGCCATGATTGTTGTGCACTGTCCTGACTGGCTAGCTGGTCCCACATCATGAGCCGTGATATTGTTGCACTTCATTGACGCGCTTCTTGCTGCCGGCCGGCAGCAGATGTCATGCCCATGTGCACGCGGCAGCGCTCAATAAGGTGACGTTTTCCCTGATGACCCATTTGCAGCAGCTGTATTCGCACTTTATTAGCCAGCCGATACCCCTCCACCACACGTCCTGTCAAAGCGGAAGCGAAACGCGTGCTGGATTTGTGGCATGCTCACTTGGTCTGTATTATGCATATACTCTATCACGTCATTAATTATTAATACAGGAGAAGTGAGGGCCCTGCTCGCAAGCTTACAACCTACAAGGAATTGGGAGGGGCGCAATAGGTGAGAAGCACTTGTTATTTCAGGTCCAGCCATTATAATAGATAGGGGTTTTCATATAAAGCTGCACGATCCGGTCATCAATCAGTATGTTTAAATGCAGATATCAAGCGCGGTTTTCATGTGCATGGAGCCTGTGGAGTCAGATGAATAGGAGGGAGCATTTATTATCCTGGGTTGCTTTATGCATGGCATCATATAATAATGTAGGATAATATTAAGATGAGCAGGACTCATGGGAGTTCGGGTTTGTCGGGTTCGGACAAACTTTAGTCCAAAGTTTGGTTCGAGTACCAGAACCTGACCAAAGCTTGACCCCGGACCTGAACCTCATATTAGTCAATGAGGACCTGAACTTTGATGCTGTAAAATGGTTTTAGTAAGGGCTACGGGTTCACTTAAGTAGGCAAAATGGGGGTAAGAGCACGACAATTGACCTGCAAACAAATGTAGATGGAGAAATTACTTAAAATAACAAAATATTTAAAAAAAAATCTTAAGCCAAAAGGCGGAAGTCCAAGCTGAGAAGTAGAGCAGTTCCTTGTGAGTGTATTTTACTGTATTTGTTAATAAATAAATGAAAAAAAACAATGTTGATTCCCCTATTTTTAATAACCAGCAAATGGAAAGCAGACAGTCGTGAGCTGTTCTTATTATTTAGGGTCCCACCTTATTTGTAATAAGTAGAAAAGGCAAAGCAGACAACTGTGAGCTGAAATTAATAGGATGTGAAGCACCATAGTTATTGGGCCCTTCCCAGCATAATAAGACCAGCTCACTTGCAGTATAAGCCAGTGTAGGCCTGAACTTTTTTGCTGTAAAATGATGGTTGCAAGTGGTTGGGGGTTGCAAAAGGAAGTAAAATTGGGTTAGGAGCAGGACAGCTGCTCTGCAAACAAATGTGGATAGCAATTTCACTTAAAATTGCAGAGAATAAAAAAAAAAAATAATAAATATCTTGAACCAGGAGGCAGATGCCAAAGTGAAGAGGTGTAGATGGATGTGGCAGTGTAAGTGGAAGAAGCACGGGAGGAGTTATCCAACACTGTTTTTGTGGAGTTTTTGTTTTTTAGGGAAATTGCTTTCAAGTTTTGTTACGGTAATTGCTGGGTTCTGTAGGTGTACTATACAGTGGGTACCGAAATTATTCAGACCACTTTATATTTTTCACTCTTTGTTTCTTTGCAGCCATTTGGCAAATTCAAAAAAGTTCATTCTTTTTCTCATTAATGTACACTCTGCACTAGAGTTGAGCGAAACGGGTCGAAAAAATTGAAAAGTCGCCGACTTTCGCCAAAGTCGGGTTTCATGAAACGAAACCCGACCTTAGCGTGAGGTCGGCCACGAGGTCGGCAACTTTAGCACCAAAGTCGCGTTTCAAAAGATGCTTGAGCGCCCTTTTTGCAGCCAATCATGAAGAACGGACACTGTGGGCAACGTGATGGCATAGGCAGCGGTCACCACCATCTTGGAGAAGGGCATGCAAGTGATTGGCTTGCTTTGTGGGGCATCACAGGGGTATAAAAGGGTGGGGATGCCAACCGCCATGTTACTCATGCTAATCTCAGAATAGGGAGTGCTGCTGCTGGTGATTCTGTAGGGAGAGCGTTAGTCAGGGAAGAAGATACCAAAAACTGATTCTGCTGCTAGAGACTTTGCCTGTACAACACACCAGTCACTGTGCAGTGCAAGGGGAGGCTATATTTTGGTGCCTCAGCTCTGTTGATTAATAGGCTGCCTTTTAAGGATACCTGGTAGCTGCATTGCTGTGTGCACACTGCTGAGCAAACTGCTTTTTTCAAAGCAATCCAGATTTTATTGTTTTGTCCTTGTGAGTTACTGAGCATTCATTTTTCACACACCGTACAGCGGTGTACGCTCCTCACACAGTACCGTGTAACGGCTGTTATCACGGCCACAGTGAAGCTATCTGTGTGTGACTCTGTAAGGATAAGTCGAGGAGTTGTTCCATTCTTACAGACCTACACTCTAGGGAGATTACAGTTCTGCCCAATTCTATATACACCTTGTAGTTTGTCATACACTAGGCAATTTCTGCTGGTCACATTGTGGTGTTAAATAAACAGGGCTTGACTGAATCCAACAGTGTCCTGAAGTGTAGAGACATTCCAATTCTCCACAGTCCTCTATACACCTTGTACCTTGTTTTAAAGTACCAGAGAGTTGGTGGAAATTTGGGTACATTTTTCCAAAAAATGAGGAAGTGTGGTGGAAGAGTCACTGGTAATGATGGTGTTGGTGTTAGATCTGCTGGTAGTGGCAAAAGCAAAATAGCACCTAATGCAGGAGGTGTTGAGGCTGCGTCATCGTCTGGCTCCACAAGGCCTTGAAGGCTCCCTTTTCTCTGTGTAGGTAAACCGCTTCTAAAGCCGGAGCTTCATGAACAAGTTTTGGCTTGCATTGCTGACTCAGCCTCCAGCTCTATCGCCTACTCTTCTGAAGTTTTAAAAAATAAAAGCACTGAGTCGTCATTGGAGGCTCATGGTCATGAACCACACCTTTCCTTGTGTCCTTCACCCCTACCAAAATTGAAGGATGCGGCAGGCCACACTACAGATTACTCCATGGAGCTGCTTTCACATACCATGCCTGGGTTATCAAGTCAAATTGTGAATTACCCAGGCAAAGATGAATCTGACATGGAGTGCAATGATGCACAGCCACTGATAGATGATTCTGCTGGTACATTTACTCAGAGCACTACATTGTCCTCGCTGTGTACTGAGACAGAATCTGATCCAGATGAAACTCAGGTGCCTCTTCCCGCATACTATACCACCATACATGGTGCCACAGAGGAAGGTGCACATGACATTGAAGAGGAGGTGATGGATGACCCAGTTGTTGTCCCAGATTGGCATCCATTGAGGCTAGAGTGTGCCACTGCCAATAGCTCAGAAGAGGACGAGGAGCATCCGCAGAGGGCATCGACATGGCAACAGTTGTTATCTGGCAGGCCCGGAGCAGTCCAGAAACGGGTTACAAAAACCCAAAAAATTGCTGGACAACTTGGCCAGATGGTCCAAATAGCACAGCGTGCAAGGCCTCAAACTGTTTTCCCTAGTAGGAAGAGTGCAGTGTGGCACTTTTTTGAACAAAATCCTAATGATCAGGCAAAGGTTATCTGTAAGAAGTGCGTAAAGACCTTTAGCCGAGGGAAAAATCTGAGAAATTTGAATACCAGTTGCATGCTAAGACATTTAACCACCATGCACTTGCAAGCGTGGACGGACTACCAAAACTCACGTACCACATGTGCTGCTGCTCCCAAAGAAGGTAGTCAGCAACGCAACATTGTTTCCCCCACTGTAAGTCCACCGGTTAGCACACCGTCAGCAGCAAATGTTGAGTTGTCATTGCAAGGGCTAATCAGTCAGGGAATCACACTGTTATTGCAACGAAAGATTGAATCTAGGCCATAAGAAAGAACACCAACTCCATCACCATCATCAACCCTCTCTCAGTCCGCCATGTCCACCGCTAGTTCCACCATATGCAGCTCTCAAGTCCAGCTCACCCTTACAGAGACTATGAGTAGGACAAAAAAGTACTCATCCTCTCATCCGCGTACACTGTGTTTGAACGCCCACATTGACAAACTAATCTCGTTGTAGATGATGCCCTATCGGTTGGTTGAAAGCGCAGCTTTCCGCGAACTAATGGCCTACGTAGTACCACGCTATCAACTACCCAGTCGCCACTTCTTTTCTCGCAAAGCCATCCCAGCCCTCCACCTTCATGTGAAAGACTGCATTGTCCATGCACTCAAGCAGTCAGTGAGTGGAAAGGTGCACCTCACAACTGATGCATGGTCCAGTAGGCATGGCCAGGGCTGTTACGTGCCCATCACTGCGCACTGGGTTAATGTGGTGTATGCAGGGTCCACAGGGAACAGCGGTGGTGGAACAGTGCTGCCTAGCCCACGGTATAGGAAACAGTTGGCTGTAGGCGTTCGGCCCTCCTCCTCCTCGAAAGCTGGTCCACAGAGCGCAGTCGCAAGAGCACTGCATCCACAGCTGACAATGTTGCAAACGAGGTGTCCCCCTATCGATCAGCTAGTGGAAAGCGTCAGCAGGCTGTGTTGCAGATGATGTGTTTGGGCGACAGACACACCGCGGAGGTACTGGCCGACTACTTTCAGCGACAAACTGACTGGGCAGTCTACATCTTGAGGCAGGCAAGGTAGTTAGTGATAACAGCCGGAATTTTGTGGCAGCCATAGCCCTTTCAAAACTCAGACACATACCTTGCTTGACTCACACCTTCAAACTGGTGGTGCAGTGCTTCCTCACTAATTATTCGGAGTTAACAGGCCTGCTCCAGAAGGTTCGAAGACTGTGCTCGCACATCCGCCGGTCGCCGGTACACTCCAGTCGAATGCATAAGCTGCAGCGATTGATCCACCTTCCCAAGCACCGCCTAATTATCGACGCTGCAACAAGGTGGAACTCCACCCTGCACATGGTTGAGCGGCTGTGCGAACAAAGGCAGGCCGTAATGCATTTGTGGGAGGATACCCGGGCAGGCACTTTGAGGGCAGACATGGAGTTGACAGGTGTGCAGTGGTCGAAGCTGAAAGACCTCTGTAAAGTCCTTCAGTGTTTTGAGGAATGCACACGGCTGGTAAGAGCAGACGACACCTTCATAAGCATGAGGATCCCACTTATGCATCTGCTCATGCAAACTGTGACGCACATTAAGGAGCAGGCGTCTGCAGCCAAGGTTGATGAGGAGGAAGACGAGGAGTGAAGCCTTGATGACAGTCAGCCATTGTCTGGTCAGGGAACTGTCGTGGACGAGGTGGAGGAAGAAGAGGAAGAGGAGGAGGAAGATGATGGGGATAATTATTTAGGGAAGGAGGATGCTTCTCGTGGGGCAAGAGAAAATATTGGCTTTGCAAGGTCTGGTACTGGGTTTGAGCGTGATTGGAGGGATGTGGATTTGCCTGAAAGTGCTCCTCCACCCAGCACTCGCAGTGCATCATTGACACCTGGAACATTGACCCACATGTGGCCACATTGAGGCCATTCCTGATATGTCTGTGTTCAGACCTGGTTGGCCTTCATCTGCACTTGCTTCATCTGGCTTCATGGGAGCGATCCAGTAATGTTCAGGTACAGTTTGCACTTGATGTGGCCATGCTCTAAGTGTATTTAGGAGGCCATAATGGCACAGCATTTATTAAAAATATATAGAGTAGGACCCCCCATATGAGATTGCCTTGGCGCGGCGGGGTGGCTCAATTGAATTGATCAATTTTTTTGCTAAATATCTCATTTTTGAATACAGCTAGACATTATGTGCATATGCACTCCAATTTATGCATTCTAACCTTAAGCAGTGCTGGCTTCCCCCCCTATTTTCTTGTTGTTGGTTTGTGGCTCACCACCACTGTTGCCGTGCACGCTTGGTTATGTCCGCCATAATTTTTCTGTGTTCATTGTGATGGATTAGGCTGCTGTGCACACACACGGCAGCCCCACCCTGCCCCAAGCTTTATTTAATTGTGCACCTGTGTCTGGACCAACATCGCCCTTCATCTATGTTTGCTGGTCAGGCAATGTGTGGAGGCCATTCCTGATATGTCTGTGTTCAGACCTGGTTGGCCTTCATCTGCACTTGCTTCATCTGGCTTCATGGGAGCGATCCAGTAATGTTCAGGTACAGTTTGCACTTGATGTGGTCATGCTCTAAGTGTATTTAGGAGGCCGTAATGGCACAGCATTTATTAAAAATATATAGAGTTGGACCCCCCATATGAGATTGCCTTGGCGCGGCGGGGTGGCTCAATTGAATTGATCAAATTTTTTTGCTAAATATCTCATTTTTGAATACAGCTAGACATTATGTGCATATGCACTCCAATTTATGCGTTCTAACCTTAAGCAGTGCTGGCTTCCCCCCCTATTTTCATGTCAGATTATGCCTTGCAGATCCTAAAAAGGGACTCCCGCATTGCCCAAATGATGAACGATGATGACTACTGGTTGGCCAGCATCCTGGATCCACGCTATAAAGGCAAATTCCAAAACATCATGCCACAGGAGAACCTTGACCTAATATTGGCTAATAAACAAGCTACTCTGGTAAACCGGTTGGTTTAGGCATTCCCAGCACACAGCAGCGGTGAAGGTTCTCACACAAGCCGTAGGGGCCGGGTGCAACTTGGAACAGGTGTTCGTGGTGCACACATCAGAAGTGGCGTTGGAGACAGGGGTTTCATGACCATGCTGTGGATGGATTTTTCAAGTCCCGCTCACACGACTGGTAATACTGCATCAATTGAAGTGACAGGAGACAGCACTTGTCAAGTATGGTTACAAACTACTTTTCCTCCCATATCGATGTTCTCCCTCACAGGTTATTCCCATTTGACTATTGGGCAGTTAAACTGGACACCTGGCCTGAATTGGCACAATATACCTTACAGGAGCTCGCATGCCCAGCTGCAAGTGTGCTATCGGAAAGAGTCTTCAGTGCTGCTGGATCAATACTGACAGAAAAAAGGACCCGTCTGTCGACCCAATATGTGGATGATCTAACCTTCATTAAAATGAACCATGCATGGGTTTCCAAGGATTTTGTCCCACCTTACCCTGATGACACATAGGTTGCCAGAAAAATTGCTTTCTTTGGTCCGCCTGTTCCTGGGACTTGACCAATTTCGCCTTTAGCAGCAGGTGAATGTCCCACATCAACATATGGCATTTTGTAAACCTCCCTAACTGGGCAGCCTCCTCCCCCTGGGCCGGGGTCACCACCGAGCGCATGCAACCGTGCGAGTGCCGTTGCCCTGGACAGGTGGGTGGGCTGACTCGTGGGCTCGGGACTGACACAGGGTCCCTCATAGTGCAATCAAGTGTCTCTGATGGTGGGGGTGCACACCCGCCATCAGACACACCACCGTACTATGAGGGGCCCAGTGCCAGTGCTGACCTCCACGAGTGGGCCCCCCTTGCTTGGGCAGGGCCCCAGCATTTGCAATGTTTTCCTCTCCCTGCTCCTCCGCTGTGTAGTCTGGGCTGTCAAATCCATCACTGGGACTGCCACTTCAAATTTGGTGAACTGATACAAGATGATGGTTAAGACGTAGCTATGCCCTGTCCCGCTGGCCGGGATCTAGCTTCAGATGATCAATGGCTTCCATTTCTTATGGACGTCGACTTACAATGAGATGCAGTGGTGGTTTCTCATCAGCTTTAACAGTTTTCCTACCCACAGACGTGTGACATTCCAGCGCACATTTTTAAATGTGCCCTCCCTCTCATGCCAATCCAATTGAATCGCCTACAGCCTGTGGCTTCTGTGTTTTGCACTCCAAAGTTACGTGAGAGATCATGATAGGCAATGAGCACCATGTTTACATCTGTCGCTGTGATCAAAATTGGATGGATATGAGTAACGGTGATGGGATCAACGGTGCTGCAATACAGCAACACTTTCTTCACAAAGAAAGGTTTTTGCTGTGTCCACACACTAATTATTTGAGGGTCAGCATCGCCTCTGAGAATTGTGACGGAAGTTGTTCCCGTGAATAGTAATTTGTAGATTTCTGCAATCACTAGACTTTAGGTCAATAATTGTATGCATCTCATTTCCTATTGCAGAGAGTCTGGGCTGTCTTACTGAGACAGAAATATAAATGAAGATTTAAAAATACCACCAAAAGTGTATCATGGTGTACGCTTGAAATACATTTCCTTTTTTCTAATTTTTAGATTGTTGTGTAATCCATGCAGAGAACATGGAGATTTTAAATGTTTAAACTATGCTCTATATAACTGCTATCCAGTGATAATGTACCGTATCTCAACTTTGTACAATCTGGTCAAATCCATACTGGGCCTAAGACCGTCTGAGCCTGCCTCTTGATTGATACACATAGGTTTTTAATGTGTAAACTAGGCAACATATATACGTGTTATCCGTTGTAACTGTACCCTTTATCAACTTTCTCGAATCTTGTAGAATCCATACTGGGCCTGAGAACGGCTGCAGAGCTGTTAAGCAAGCTACAGCACCTGTGGTTTGGACACGTAATGTTTTGCATTTTTTCTGGAATGGCGGTTAGGCCGAAATCAGGAATTGCTGTTGACCTGCACTTACTGGGAAATCATCGTTTGCGGAGAATAATTGGAATCCCAGATCCCCATCACTGACAGTGTTCAGCGGGTTATCTGAACCTGTAAGCGACAAAAGCTGGTCCTTTCAGTGTAGCGCGCATGTAGCCCCGGACATGGAAGGCCATGATAACCCTGTTATTACTCGATCGCGCATGCCATAGCCTCGCGTATCCCTCTAGTAAGCTTTACGCGTACCGCGGGGGCATGCCGGAGTCTTGTTCTTTAACGTAATAAAGCGGACAAATCGCTAGCACAACTACTAACGGACAAACCACACCACACACAGAATCGACAAAGCTTTCAATGTGTGCATCTTTTTGTGAAGTGGCATGGTTGTGGTTTCCCCGGTGGAGTCCAATTAAGCCGCAGGCTCCACTCCTGGTGGTGCCCTATTGGACATTCCTTTAAGGTTCAGCTTTGCATCCATACTGCCCCTAGAAACAAACTCTTTGCCTTCATGGACGCTGTTTTGAGGTTCGTGGGAATAATGCCGCCCGATCGCCAGTTGCCATAATTTATTGGTGGGAAGAACAACGGTATATGATCGTGTTCATTTTCAGATTTTGGTTTTCTTTTTTACATTTTTATTCCAGCCTTTCTTGACTTCATAAGGGCATGACAAGCCTATATCTGTGTCTCCTCCACCTCCTCCTTTTACTCCTCCACCTCTTTTGTAAGTGTAGTTGCCCTTTTCCATATGTTATTTTTGTCTTCTGAGCATTTTGTCGGCTTTGGGACACCTTTTAAGGTATTTTGTAATTGTTTTCTATGTGTTTGTGTTTGCCTGCCATTGTTTTCAGTGTGAGATTGACAATTATCCTTTGACTGAATAGAGCTGTACGCTTCTGATACAGTGCCATATATGTGATGTTATTTTGTGTCTATTTTGTGCTAAATTTGGAAGTTTGGTGGAAGAGGCCGCGGACGTGGGCATGGGGGGGCCAGCTGGTGCTGATGGTGGTGGTGGTGCATCTGCTGGTAGTGGCAAAAACACAATAGCAGCTAAGGCAGGAGGTGTTGAGCCTGCGTCATGGTCTGTCTACGGAACGCCTGGAAGGCTACTGTTATGAGCGGTGGAACGCACTAAATAAAATTAAAATAAAGTGCGTTCACCGCTCGGGGTCCACCGTGCGGTAGATGACAAAACCGCTGCTGAAAGAGGCAGGGCACTCAGGCAGAGATGTGCACAGGACTTTAGCTGCAGTCAGTGCACTAAAGCAGACTCTGTTATATGCACAGAACTGCCAATAAAACATAAATACCGCTGAGTCTGTTTAGGGTCACAGACTTCAGCGATGTGGACACGGTATTAAAGCTCACAGAAATAGCCTTAAACACCAGGACTATCCCCTCTAGACCTACCGTAAAAGTTAAGGTATGAGGTGTCGCAACTGCGAACACCCGGGAGGCTGCAACCGCAGCACGGCGTGAACAGAGCCGCAAGCAAGGCGCTGCAAGGACGCTGGCGCAATGCAGGACGCTTAGCTGCTGCAAAAGGTATGGCTGGACCGCACTGGCGCTAGCGCTGCTACTGGCGGCTGCCCAATCACTCACACAATCGCAATATCAGAGGGAAGGGGTTTCATAATAAGTCATCCACCAGTCCAAGCATCCATTACCATACACACAGCAGCAGTATGAAAATACTAGCGCATGGCGGAACGGCCATGCGCACTTTTTCTAGCGTTCGGGACCTGCCGAAAATCTCCAGAGCCCTGAGCATACCCAATGGAATCAGGAACAGGACCTGAGCACCTGACTCCTGAAGTCCAATGGGAGCTCATCCCATGAGCATGCTCAGAAGAAGGGACGAAGGACTTAGCCTCTGGTGGCAAATGTGAGGATCTGTGTTCCGGCATAGGTATTGTAGGAACCAGATTCCTAACATTACCCCCATCCTAGGGCCCCCCCTCCCTGAAGCCTCCGACCCACCAGCCTGTGCCCGGCAATGGCACAGACCTCAGACTCGCCAAACAGCGAACCTGATGTCCTAGTAGGTGAAACTGAAAACCGGGACATATGGATGGTATCAGCGGAGGTCAGGTCACCAGGTCTCAGGAGGGATACCCTGTTGACAATAGGAGCGGAAGGTTTAGGAGACCGCCGCCGTGTATCGACGGCCATCACCACCCTCCATTCGGGGAGACTGTCCCGAGCACATAACATGCATGCCCGAATGAATTTTTTGAAGTCTCGAGCTTTATGGGGCCACCAATACGCTCCAGCCAAGGTGTATATGAGCCGACATGTTTTATAAAAAAAAAAAGCCATTTTATAAAAATAAAGTGAACTTTACTGTTGGAACTGGTGAAACATATATACAGCAGGCATCAGGTACAAAGTTTCTTTTCACATCTTCGGTTTTACACAGAGGCACAGGCATGGCGGTCACATGTGACAGCATCACAACATTTCAGCAATAAAACATAGGTGACTAGACATAGGTTACACCCCCATTACTAACCCTATAGTGAAATGTAATAAAGACAAGCAGCCCCATACTATGATGTTCCCAACTCCAAACTTCACTGTTGGTATGGTGATTTTGGGGTGATATGTAGTCCCTTTTGACCTAAAAAACATGGTGTGCATTATGGCATCCAAAGAGTTCAATTTTGGTCTCATCTAGGCAGACTATATTGTCTCAGTATTTCACAGGCTTGTCTAAATGTTGTGGAGGAAACTTTAAACATGCCTGAACATGCTTTTTATTCAGCAATGGAGTCTTGTGTGGTGAGCGTGCATAGAGGCCATGGAGGTTCAGTGCATTACTTATTATTTTATTTAAAACTAGCTGAAGTGCCCGGCGCTGCCCGGGCATAGTAACTAACTGTGGCTAGTTATAGCAAATTATAATTATCCTCCAGCACATAGTCCCGTGCCCATATACCCATCATGCATATCCACGATCCCATAGTCGAGTGCCCATATACCCATTATACACTCACTGGCCACTTTATTAGGTACACCTGTCCAACTGTGTGTTAAGACTTAATTTCTAATCAGCCAATCACATGGCGGCAACTCAGTGCATTTAGGCATGTAGACATGGTCAAGACAATCTCCTGCAGTTCAAACTGAGCATCAGTATGGGGAAGAAAGGTGATTTGAGTGCCTTTGAACGTGGCAAGATTGTTGGTGCCAGAAGGGCTGGTCTGAGTATTTCAGAAACTGCTGATCTACTGGGATTTTCACGCACAACCATCTCTAGGGTTTACAGAGAATGGTCCGAAAAAGAAAAAAAATCCAGTGAGCGGCAGTTCTGTGGCCGGAAATGCCTTGTTGATGCCAGAGGTCAGAGGAGAATGGGCATACTGGTTCGAGCTGATAGAAAGGCAACAGTGACTCAAATTGCCACCCGTTACAACCAAGGTAGGCAGAAGAGCATCTCTGAACGCACAGTGCGTTGAACTTTGAGGCAGATGGGCTACAGCAGCAGAAGACCACACTGGGTACCACTCCTCTCAGCTAAGAACAGGCATCTGATGGCTACTTTCAGCAGGATAATGCGCCATGTCATAAAGCTCGAATCATCTCAGATTGGTTTCTTGAACATGACAATGAGTTCACTGTACTCAAATGGCCTCCTCAGTCACCAGATCTCAATCCAATAGAGCATCTTTGGGATGTGGTGGAACGGGAGATTCGCATCAGGGATGTGCAGCCGACAAATCTGCGCCAACTGTGTGATGCCATCATGTCAATATGGTCCAAAATCTCTGAGGAATGCTTCCAGCACCTTGTTGAATCTCTGCCACGAAGAATTGAGGCAGTTCTGAAGGCAAAAGGGGGTCCAACCCGTTACTAGCATGGTGTACCTAATAAAGTGGCCAGTGAGTGTACATCCTTCATCTAATAGTCCCATGCCCATATACCAATCATACATATCCGCCATCCCATAGTCCCGTGCCCATATACCAATCATGCATATCCTCCATCCCATAGTCAACCATTATAACATCATAATGAGAGGCGGCAGGTCTTGCAACCTATGATGACATCAGCGTCGCCATGGCAACCACTATGACATCATAATGAGGGGCGTGGCTTGACGGGCACACACTTTTTCCCCAGTATGTAGATAGGGGCAAAATTGTTTGGTGAATTGGAACGCGCGGGGTTAAATTTTCGCCTCACAACATAGCTTAGGACGCTCTCGGGGTCCAGACGTGTGACTGTGCCAAATTTTGTGGCTGTAGCTGCGACGGTGCGGATGCCTATCCTGGACATAGACACATACACATACATACACACATACATACACACTTTGAGCTTTATATATTAGATAATTGTATCTGCTGATTCAAGTCCATTTTGTAGTTTTCCACTGCTCTTGAACAACTCTTCTGATAATTCTTTCCACTACTCTGAAATCCTGCAAGGAGCACCTGATCTTACCTGGTTTATAGTGAAATTATCTACTTTCCATTTACAGATCATGACCTCAAAAGTGTTCACTGGAGCATTCAGTAGTTTAGGAAGTCATCCGTCACCAATGCCATCAGTAGGTTTTGCAACAATAAGGTTGAGAAGGTCTTGAGACAGCTCACTTGTTTTACCCATTATGAGCTATTTCTTGTGTGGCACCTTGGTAATGAGACACCTTTTTTTAGGCAATCAGTTGAACCAGCTGATATTATTTTTCACTAGCAGGATTGCTTTTTAATTACCAATAGATTTTAGCTGGTGTCGTGGCTTTCCATGGCTTTTAGCACCTCTCTTTCTTCCTGTGTTCAATATTTTTTTCTGTGTCATTTTTACATTCTTACACATAATTTATGGACATCTGTGGTTTGATCTCTTTGCCTTTGTGGGTTCAATGGGTTGTTAACTACAAATATGACAAATATGTGTTTAGAAATATGTTTACTTAGAAAATGGTGATGTATTCAATACTTATTTCATGCGCTGTATGTATACACATACACACACCTCTTTAGATGATAAATCACACATAGCATTTGTAACATACTAAGTGAACAAGGTCCATTACAACACACTTTTATGAATCCCTATAAAGGCAGCAAAGGAACGAAAGAGGATAGTAATATAAGTCTAAATCAACATAATAATTTTGAACTTTCGAAAAGATTGTGCAAAAATCCTGCACTGTGTTCCTCTACAGCCCCAGGTTTATATATATTACTGTCATCTTTAGGGCTCATACTCACTTGTGAGAGACTCGTACCATTCTCATGCGAGTATCTCGCATGAAAACCTGGCACTGCCACCGGCACTCGGACAGGAGCGTGCGGCTACGTGTATTTCTATGCCGCCGCCGCACGCTCCAGTGCCAGTGCTGGCGGCAGTGCCAGGTTTTCATGCCAGAGGCTCTCACGAGAATGGTGCTAGTCTCTCACAAGTGAGTATGAGCCCTTATACTGTTTTTTCTGCGGTTAGTAATTTTCTCCCCATCTAATTGTATATTTCCCGATGGACTTACAAGGTGACAAGTTCTAGGAATCCACTTCTATTCACATACTGGAGGTCTCTACATTACATTAAGTATGGCCGAAACAGCCTCAATTTGCATGTAAAAATGGAGGGAAACTGCTGTAAAAGGTAGGAATAATTTTTCAGGTAACATCAAACTATTAGACTGGTATATTGCATTGGTCATTGCAATACAGTGATTCCAATCTGAGAGTAAATTGATCCAGCAGTTGTTAATAGGTAGCAAGATGTGTAGCTGATCCTATGGCCGGGGTCACACTAACCGACGAAAAATACGGTCCGTAGTTTACATGCGTAATACGGATGAATGACCCCTAAATAGTGCTCCGTAGGTCATCCGTAAGCAAGGTGTGGTCGCGTATTTTGCGCATGTCAGCATCCGTATGTAATCCGTATGGCATCCGTATGCAATCCGTATGGTGAGATTTTCTCGCAGCCTTGCAAAATGGACATTTAACGGTTTTGAGGCCTGCTAACTATTTAAATCATTAGCCTGCACCCTATTTATTGCCTCAGGAACAGGTGGCTGCCTCCATTCTGTCCATTTGTCACCTTGCATTCACTAGGTGTGTTGGTGTTGTATGTGCAACATGGCAAACAGTCTGAGTTTCAACACAACTGAGCAGGTTCTCTTCAACTGGCTTTTGTCACGCCTCTTTGGCCAACCATACCCAGTGATAGTGGATCCGCGGAGGAGGAGACGCATGTGGGTCCATCCACTTTTGAGGCAACGACTCACAAGAGGTCATTTTCACCGCCTCTATTCTTCTATGCGGGAGCATCCTGTCAAATTCTACCAATACTGTCGCATGAGCCTTGCAACATTTGATCGACTCTTGGAGACAGTGCGCCCTGGGATAACCTTTCAGGACACAAGGATGCGCAAAAGCTATATCTGCAGAGGAGCGACTTCTACTCACAATACGGTATGTACTACACAACCACATTCTCTATGTTCATAATGAGTGGGCCAAACTATGTATTTTTGGCTTATTGGACTAAGATTAATGCCCTCATCTTAGTCCACATATGTTTCAACTTACAGACCAGAATGTTATGTGTAATACGTACTGAATATCACTTAGTAATTGGGCAAACAAAGATGTGTGTGTTATTCGCTCTGAATTCCTAACAAGTTTGGTATGTATGTACCTGGTGTTTTTGTAATTTGGGCATTCTAAAATCTTCCTTTTCTGTTGTTCTTCAGCTTCCTGTCCACTGGCCTTTCTTATGCCGCCCTCCACCATGAGTTTCTCATTGGAAGATTTACCATTTCAGGCATAGTCAGGTCAACGTGTATTGAAATCTGGACAAGACTCCATCAACTCGTCATGCCCAAGCCCAGGATGGAAGACTGGTTGAGGATATCAAGGGACTTTGAGGAGGAATGCCAGTTTCTTAATTGTATTGGGGCTCTTGATGGCAAACATATCCGGGTGCGTAAGCCGCCAAACTCTGGCTCCCAATTCTTCAATTATAAACAATACTTTTCTGTTGTATTGTTGGCTCTGGCAGACCCTAAATACAAGTTTATAATTGTTGACATTGGGGCCTATGGAAGGACGGGAGACTCTCGAGTCTTCAATACTTCCATTATGGCTCGGCGGCTACGCACCAACCAGCTGGATCTTCCACCACCACGCCAGCTACCAGGCTCCATTCCAGAATCAGTCCCTTATGTCCTTGTGGCAGATGAGGCGTTTCAGTTAACACGCAATGTCATGAGGCCATATCCCCGGCGCAACCTTGACCACAGGCGCAGAATTTTTGACTTGCGCCTATCACGTGCTCGGCGACTGGTGGAGTGTTCCTTTGGCATTCTTTATGCCAAATGGCGGGTACTCCAGTCTGCCATTCAGCTGAGTGAGCAAAATGTAAATGAAGTAGTGAAAGCCTGTGCGGTTCTTCATAACTTCACCAGGATACATGATTGTTCCTCCTCTGCTGGTGTTGTGCGTAGGCCGGACAATGTGCATAGGGTGAGACCACCTATCAACCTTCAACGTAGATCGCTCTCTGGGCTCAAAGTGCATGATATTTTCACTAATTACTTTATGTCACCTGAGGGGGAAACTTCTTGGCAAGAGCATGCTGTATCTATGTTATAATGTTTGCTTTTATGTGTGTCTAAATATATATATTTCTACCCCTTCTGATTCTATGTCTGTTTAATGGCATTGTTAAGCGTATGTTAGTATGCTGATACGGTTTTTCATAATTGAGACAGAGACGTAAATTGTAGTAGACAAATTTTTACTTTTGCCTTTTTTTTGTTTCTTTTTTTAAAGGCAAACATATTAGTGCCATATGATAACTGGGGCAATGGGCCAAATTGCCCTTTTTGCAGATGTGATCATTTTTGAAGTATAAAATTTGCACACATTTCCAAAACAAACAGAATGTTATAACAAACTTGCTACATTAGACATTTTGAATCCAAAGGAAAAAAGATGTGTTCTCCATCAACAAAATTATATAAAAAAGATACAACTCACATTTCTTAGGAATGTTTGATAATCATATTAATAAGCCACCATGACAGCCAAGGCTACCTTACGCGTTTCTGACACATATTACATGTCTGTAAAAAAGACTATATTTCACCAAGCTATACTGGGAAAGTCAAAGGATCAAAACAGACTACTCACTTGATAATGCCGAGAAAAGGCGTGCTGCCCTTATTCAAGTAGTTACTGTTTTGCCTGCTAAATATATTCCAGAATCAAGGCGAACAGCCTCAAGAACATCACGCTCTCTCTATGTATTATCAAGTGAGTAGTCTATTTTGATCCTTTGACTTTCCAAGTATAGCTTGGTGAAATATAGTCTTTTTTACAGACATGTAATATGTGTCAGAAACGCGTAAGGTAGCCTTGGCTGTCATGGTGGCTTATTAATATGATTATCAAACATTCCTAAGAAATGTGAGTTTTAGGCTTTTTATCTAAAATTGATGATGGAGACCACCTCTTTTTTCCTTTGGATAGGGATTTTGAGCACCAGTTGAACCACACTGGGCATCTCCTGCCATCAGACCGCTTATGGACACTGATGTACAGTATGCGTAAACAATTTGCATGTTTTTATGCTGTTATAAATTGGGGAAAGTGGGGGAAGGAGAAGGCGGAAGAGCAGCCTGTGGTTAATGCTGGCTACTTTGAGCAACATCGCCCTGTGTGGGGGCATACTGTTGCCCATGATGTGGGTAGTGTCCTTCCTCATGTGATTGTTGGGGGTACTGGCCAGAGTAATAATGATGAGGGGCATCTTGGTGGCTCTGGTACCCACCAATATAGCCATGTCATCCCCAACCAGGTTGGGACCAGCCTCCAGCACTGCATGGGAAAAAGTGGCCATATTGGTGGGGTTGGCTAGAGGCAGACATATGTTGCTGCTGCTGTGAAGGTTGGGTAGGAGGAGGAAGGGGGTTAGGTGTAGGCCCACCTATTTGAGTATCTTCAGACCCTTCTTGAGCAAGCATCTGTGTGGGTGGTCTCATGCACATTAGATTTCGGGGGGAATGCTGCCACCTCTCCAGATATTCAAACAGCTCATATGGGGTATTCTGGGGTGTGCTTGCATCAAGCAGGATCTGAAAACATCCTCGAATACGGAGCCTCACCTCACGGGAAAGGGTACAGAGATAAAGGGCCAGGCTTCACAAGTATGCCTCCTCACCATCATCTGTATTCACTCTAGCCAGATAATTTAGGACCCCTGTGTCCACATTGGTCCTGGTATCTTGTGCAGGGATCTGGCGCCTTCTTCGTCCTCGCCGGGATGTTCCAGCAGGCTGTGGGGAGCCCCAGATCTGGGCAGTTGGGCTGCTGCTCATGTTGCCCTGCTCCTCCAGTATGGGTGATGTTGCAGCAGCAGACGGTCCTGGTGGTGTGGTTTGGGGCACAGGCAATGGGTTCTCCTGAGATGATTCTTCACCCAAGCTTCTTGTAGGGGGAGAAGATGGGCCAGCCACCTCATCCCCTACAGGGTCAATTATGGGCTCTGTATATGAGCCCGTTCCTCTATCCGTAAGGTTGGAGTGAGTTCTGTTATGAAAGAGAACAGAGCCAAAAATACATTAATATTTTTAGCCCTGTAAAGTATCTGTGTATTGTGGTGTGAGGTATCTACTTACGGTCTCAGATCCAGAATAGGGGCGAGGAAGGAGAGGCGGTCATAATAAATGTATTTTCTTTTGACGTAGCCCGCATCACCACTCCTGGACCGCTGCTGACGTTCCCGCCTGTACTGATGGCGGATGCTGCGCCAGCGTTTCATCACATCTTCCACTGCAATGTGACAGGAAATATTATCAATTTTACATATTTGATCGGTCACATTTGCTACCAGTAGTCTAGGCATGTGGCCTTCTGGGGTGTGCTTTCTACCCAGGGTGGCATATCTAATTGGGCCATCCAGGCCAGATACACAGGGTCAGAATAGTTCATGTATCAAGTAACTACACTTAATAACTTGGTTGGCTAAAAGGATGAGGAGCTTGTGGCCTGAGCAAAATAATGGCAGTGTGAAACCATGTGTCACATCAAAATCTACCCGCCTCATGAGGAAAAAAGTAGAAGCACAGGAAGGGGGGGCTGATTCTGTATGCATTTTATGGTGTGAGGTAATTTTAATCATTTTTTGGCCTTGTACTTACTCAGTTTCTGCTGCTCCTCACGTGGGCGATCACCAAAATCATGGAACATCTGCCGACATATGCGCCTCCATGACGCCTCCTTTCTTGCCCGGTTGGCATAATGGGCATCACGTTGGTCCCAGAGTTCGGGACGCTCCTGCATCAGTACAATGAGCATCTCCACATTTAGGAAATATGGCGCCATGACGCTGCTGTACTCCGTGGAGGTGTACTTCCTGGATGTCTGGAGCGGTTTTTGAGCTCATTTGCATGTCTAGGCTTCCTGATGATGGATTGGCCCATTTCCTGTCACCAGCCAAAAGACCTGCGTATTTCTCGCAAGTCACACGTGTGGTCCGTGTGTAAACCGTATTTTTGCGCACCCATAGACTTGCATTGGCGTATTACGGGCGCATGCTGCGATTGTCACGGACCGTAGAATACGGCTAAGAAATATACGGCTGTTGGGAGCAAACCCATAGAGAATCATTGGTCCGTGTGTAATGCGTGCTTTTAACGCCTCTCACTCGTCCGTATTCCTCTCTAGTGTGACCCCGGCCTATTACTGAGGATGGCGGGTGGAAACCAAATAGCATTGCACTCATTTCATTGGAAGAAGTATGCTCATAAGACATACTGATAGGGAACTTAGATTGTGATTCCCATTGAGGACAGCGATGATAATGTGTGCAAACTGTAAAGCGCTGCGGTATATGTTACCGCTATATAAAAATAAAGATTATTTATTATAAGATGAAATGGTCTTTAAATAGGTCAAAAGTTAAACATGACATTTCCTTTGTATTTTAGGCAAAAAAAAGTTGTCATTTTTTTTACATTTTAAAATGACAAAAAGGAAAATGGTTAAATGCAAAAGTTTGGGCACCCTTGGAGCTTTGTGTGCTCAGATAACTTTGACCAAGGTTCGGACATTAATTGGCCTGTAAGAGTGCTGCTTGCTCACTATCATCATTAGGAAAGACCAGGTGATGCAAATTTCACAGCTTTATTAAAACCCAGCCTCCTCTAACGCTTTCCCAAAAAAACAGCAGCCATGGGTTTTACTAAGCAGCTGCCTAGCACTCTGAAAATGAAAATAGTGGAGGCCCACAAAGCAGGAGGATACAAGAAGATAACAAAGCGTTTTCAAGTCGCCCTTTCCTCAGTTTGAAATGTAATTAAGAAATGAAAGTTAATATGAGCAGTGGAGGTAAAGATAAGGCCAGGAAGACCAAGCAATATTTGAGTAAGAACTGCTCATAGGATTTCTGAAGACACTTGCACAAATATGGCCTTCAGGGAGGCGGCTTCCTCAGTGGCTGCTGAAAGCAGGCAGTGAGGAAGCCTGTGCAGCGGCTGTCAGATCGCTGATCTGACACAGCGCTGTTCTAAATGTCAGATCAGCGATCTGACACTTCACAGTAATGTCCCCCCTGGGGCAAAGCAATAAAGTGAAAAAAAAGTGGAAAAATAATTTTAAAAAAAATCCCAAAACAAATTTAAAAAAAAAATATTTCCTAATAAATTCATTTTTTGGAAATAAAAAAAAAAACAATAAAAGTACACATAATTAGTATCGTCGCGTCTGAAACAACCCCTCCTATAAAACTGTCCCACTAGTTAACCCCTTTAGTGAACCCCTTAAAAAATAAAAATAAATAACAAAGCAACAAAAATGCGTTATCATCATATCGCCGAACAAAAAGTGCAATAACGCACGATCAAAAAGACGCATATAAATAATCATGGAACCGCTGAAAACGTCATCTTGTCCTGCAAAAAATTAGCCGCCATACAGCATCATCAGCGAAAAAATAAAAAAGTTATAGCTCGCAGAATAAAGTGATGCAAAAATAATTCTTTTTGATATAAAATACTTTTCATTGCATAAAAGCAACAAAACATAAAAAAATGACATAAGTGAGGTATCGCTGTAATCGTACTGACCCGAAGAATAAAACTGCTTTATCTATTTTACCACACGCGGAACAGTGTAAACGCACCCCCCAAAAGAAATTCTTGAAATGCTGGTTTTTGTTCATTCTGCGTTCCAAAAATCGGAATAAAAAGCGATCAAAAAATGTAAGGTGCCTGAAAATGGCACCAATAAAAACGTCAACTCGTCCCGCAAAAAATAAGACCTCACATAACTCTGTGGGTCAAAATATGGAAAAATTATAGCCCTCAAAATGTGGTGATACAAAAACTATTTTTACAATATAAAGTGTCTTTTAGCGTATGACAGCTGCCAAACATAAAAACCGCCATATATAGTAATTCAAACCCCCCGTTATCACCCCCTTAGTTAGGGAAAAATAATAAAATTAAAAATAAGTATTAGGGTTAGGGTCTGGGCTAGGTTTGGAGTTAAGGATAGGGTTAGGGTTATGGTTAGGGCTGAGATAGGGTTAGAGGTGTGTTGGGGTTAGGGTTGGAGTTAGAATTGGGGGGGTTTCCACTGTTTGGGCACATCAGGTGGTCTCAAAACGCAACATGGCGTCTGATATCAATTGCAGCCAATTCTGCATTGAAAAAGTCAAATGGTGCTCCTTCCCTTCCAAGTTCTGCCATGTGCCCAAACAGTGGTTTACCCCCACCAATGGAGTATCAGCCTACTCAGGATAAACTTCTGTGAAGTACTTGTTGGTTCAAAGTGCTCACAACACATCAAGATAAGTTCATTTGGGGGTCTAGATTACAAAATGGGATCACTTGTGGGGGGTTTCAACAGTTTAGGCTTATCATGGGCTCTCCAAACGCGACATGACACCGCAGACCATTCAATCAAAGCCTACATTCCAAACATCACTACCTCCCTTCCAAGCCTCTATGTGTGCCCATACAGTATATTTCTCCCACATATTGGGTATCAGCGTGCTCAGGACAAATTGAACAACAATGTATGGGTTCCAATTTCTCCTGTTACCGTTGGGAAAATAAAAAAATTGGGGACTAAAAGATCATGTTTGTGGAAAAAATATGATTTTTATTATTTTCACACCAAGGCGTCATAAACGTCTGTGAAGCCCTTAGGGGTTCAATGTGCTCACCACACATCTAGATAAGTTCCTTGGGGGGGTCTAGTTTCCAAAATGGTGTCATTTCTGTGGGGTTTCCACTGGTTAGGCACATCAGGGGCTTTCCAAACGCGACATGGCGTCCAATCTCAATTCCAGCCAAAAAAGTCAAATGGCGCTGCTTACCCTTGGTAAAATTAAAATTGGGAGTGAAAAGATCATTTTTGTGGAAAAACTATGATTTTTTAATTTTACGGCTGTATCATATAAACTTCTGTGAAGCCCTTGGGGGTTTAAAGTTCTCACCACACATCTAGCTAAGTTCCTTGGGGGGTCTAGTTTCCAAAATGGGTCACTTGTGGGGGTTTCCACTGTTTATGCACACCAGGGGCTCTCCAATCGTGACATGGCGTCCGATCTGAATTCCAGCCAAGTTTGCATTGAAAAAGTCCTTCCCTTCTCTGAGCTCTGTCATGCACCGAAACAGTGGTTTCCCCCCACATATCAGGTATTATCGTACTCAGAACAAATTGCACAATAACGTTTGCAGTTCAATTTCTCCTGTTACCCTTGGTAAAATAAAAAAAAATTGGACCTGTAGTAATTTTTTTGTGAAAAAAAAGTTAAATGTTCATTTTTTTTTTTTTTAACAATCAAAAAATTCCTGTGAAGCACTTGAAGGGTTAATAAATTTCTTTAATGTGGTTTTGCGCACCTTGAGGGGTGCAGTTTTTAGAATGGTGTCACTTTTGGGTATTTCTTATCATATAGACCCCTCAAAGTGACTTCAAATGTGATGTGGTCCCTAAAAATAAAATGGTGTTGTAAAAATGAGAAATCGCTGGTCAACTTTTAACCATTATTACTTCCTAACAAAAAATATTTTGGTTCCCAAATTGTGCTGATGTAAAGTAAACATGTGGGAAATTTAATTTATTAAATTTTTTGTGTGCCATATCTCTGTGATTTAAGGGCATAAAAATTCAAATTTGGAAAATGGCAACATTTTCAAAATTTTTGCCAAATTTCTGTTTTTTTCACAAATAAACGCAAGTTATATGAATGAAATTTTACCACTAACATGGAGGACAATATGTCACGAGAAAACAGTGTCAGAGTCACCGGGATCCATGGAAGCGTTCCAGAGTTATTACCTCATAAAGAGACAGTGGTCAGAATTGTAAAAATTGGCCCGGTCATTAACGTGCAAACCACCCTTGGGGGTAAAGGGGTTAAGCATGTGCGTGGATCAATCAAGCTGTGGGGTTGTGTTGCAGCCAATGGCATGGGAAAGATTTTACAAGTAAAGGGATGAATGGATTCAATGAAATTTTAGCAAATTCTTAATGGAAACATTACACCATCTGTAAAAAGGATGAAGTTAAAAGGGGATGGCTTCTACAAATGGATAATGATCCTAAACACATGTCAAAATCCAAAATAGACTATCTCAAAAGGCAGAAGCTGAAAGTTTTACAATGACCCTCACAGCACACTGATCTGAACATTATTGAAAATCTGTGGCAAGACCTCAAAATAGCAGTGCATGCAAGACGATCCAGAAATCTCACAAAGCTGGAAGAATTTTCCAAGGAAAAATTTTGTAATTTTTAAAATGTAAATGATGAAAATATATATTTTTTTACCTAACATGCAAAGAAAATATGTCATGTGTAACTTTAGGCCTTTTACAGATCATTTCCTCTTCAACTTACTTAACTGTTCCCTATAACAGTAATTTTGACCAGGAGTGCCCAAACTTTTATATTCCAAAGTATATGAATTGGGCTATGCTCCAGAACTCTCTCCATAGAAGTACATTAAACATGTGACATACATGTAGATTGCATGTCAAGAAAGGGATTTATTGTTTTTAAGCACAACACTACTTGTACCCTAGTTTACATGTGTGCAATAAAAAGGGATGATCAGCAGCCATGTGTAATGGTAATGACTATGCAAAGTAGTCCAGTGCTATGTATATTCTGCTGTATTGTAATGATCCATAAAATAAATCTCAAATATACATGATATATGCTGACTTCATTAATTACTTTATTTAAGTTATTAAATTTGGCCCTGATGATGATGGGTCCTTGACTCCAGAAAAGTCATCCTTTAACAAGAGAGGAAAAACCCCCAGTGGAGGAAACCTCTAGGGAACCAAGGTTAAAGGAGTGCCCTTCCCTTGGGCTGTGGATAGGTGAGAACAGAGACCGAGCCAGGAATCTGCCTCTTCTTACAGCCGTTACCTCACCTGTGTCGTGGGTACACTTGGCTGCTGAAAGTCTGGTAAATGTCATATGACTGGATGAGAGCAGTCCAAGTCTGGAATCTGCCTCTTCATGCAGCAAGTAAGTCACTCTTCTGTGAGCATGCCTGACTGTGGAAAGTCCGGTAAATGTCATATCAATAAGTGAGAGCAGTCCAAGCCTGGAATCTGCCTCTTCATGCAGCAAGTAAGTCACTTGTCTGTGAACACATCTGACTGTGGAAAGTCAGGTAACTGTCATATCCATAGGTGAGAGCAGTCCAAGCCTGGAATCTGCCTCTTCATGCAGCAAGTAAGTCACTTGCCTATGAACACATCTGACTGTGGAAAGTCAGGTAACTGTCATATCCATAGGTGAGAGCAGTCCAAGCCTGGAATCTGCCTCTTCATGTAGCAAGTAAGTCACTTGTCTGTGAACACGCCTGACTGTGGAAAGTCCGGTAAGTGTCATATCCATAGGTGAGAGCAGTCCAAGCCTGGAATCTGCCTCTTCATGTAGCAAGTGAGTCACTTGTCTGTGAACACGTCTGACTGTGGAAAGTCCGGTAAGTGTTATATCCATAGGTGAGAGCAGTCCAAGACTGGAATCTGCCTCTTCATGCAGCAAGTGAGTCACTTGTCTGTGAACACGTCTGACTGTGGAAAGTCCGGTAAGTGTTATATCCATAGGTGAGAGCAGTCCAAGCCTGGAATCTGCCTCTTCATGCAGCAAGTAAGTCACTTGTCTGTGAGCACATCTGACTGTGGAAAGTCCGGTAAGTGTCATATCAATAGGTGAGAGCAGTCCAAGCCTGGAATCTGCCTCTTCATGTAGCAAGTAAGTCACTTGTCTGTGAACACTGACTGTGGAAAGTCAGGTAACTGTCATATCCATAGGTGAGAGCAGTCCAAGCCTGGAATCTGCCTCTTCATGCAGCAAGTAAGTCACTTGCCTATGAACACATCTGACTGTGGAAAGTCAGGTAACTGTCATATCCATAGGTGAGAGCAGTCCAAGCCTGGAATCTGCCTCTTCATGTAGCAAGTAAGTCACTTGTCTGTGAACACGCCTGACTGTGGAAAGTCCGGTAAGTGTCATATCCATAGGTGAGAGCAGTCCAAGCCTGGAATCTGCCTCTTCATGTAGCAAGTGAGTCACTTGTCTGTGAACACGTCTGACTGTGGAAAGTCCGGTAAGTGTTATATCCATAGGTGAGAGCAGTCCAAGACTGGAATCTGCCTCTTCATGCAGCAAGTGAGTCACTTGTCTGTGAACACGTCTGACTGTGGAAAGTCCGGTAAGTGTTATATCCATAGGTGAGAGCAGTCCAAGCCTGGAATCTGCCTCTTCATACAGCAGGTAAGTCACTTATCATTGAGCATGCCTGACTGAGGAAAGTCTGGTAAATGTCATATCCATAGGTGAAAGCAGTCCAAGCCTGGAATCTGCCTCTTCATGCAGCAAGTAAGTCACTTGTCTGTGAGCACATCTGACTGTGGAAAGTCCGGTAAGTGTCATATCAATAGGTGAGAGCAGTCCAAGCCTGGAATCTGCCTCTTCATATAGCAGGTAAGTCACTTATCATTGAGCATGCCTGACTGAGGAAAGTCCGGTAAATGTCATATCCATAGGTGAAAGCAGTCCAAGCCTGGAATCTGCCTCTTTATGCAGCAGGTAATTCACTTGTCCGTGAACACACCTGACTGCGGAAAGTCCAGTAAATGTCACATCCATGGGTGAAAGTAGAGACCGATCCCGGAATCTACCCCGTTGTGCAGCAGGTAAGTCTCTTGTCCGTGAATATGTCTGGCTGCAGAAAAACTGGTAAGTGTCATATCCATGGGTGAATGCAGAGACCAATCCTGGAATCTGTGTCTGTTTTGCTTCATCACTGGTTGCCTGATTCTCACATGGTAGCCACCATGTAAAGGAGTTGTAGTGGAGTTGTCCCCTCCTGCTGGATTCCTTTTCAAAATAAAGAAAATAGAATTAAGCACTGTAGATAAAGCCCTGAAGAAATTACAAACTCATTTCTTTACTGTATCAAGTGTAATCATCCAAATAACGGGACAGGGCAGCAATAGTTAAATCCTGTGGCCTCCTGGAATGCTGTGATGAAGCATTGCACGTCAACCATTTAACAAGAGACAGTATTTGCAGAACACGTACACTGCACCTTAAATGCCATGAAATCTCCCCTATTAGTGGCTGTAATAATTCCTCACCCAAGACCCCAGTCTTTTAATCAATGAACCTATTCCCATCACAATGGTGGGAACATGTTTCGTGGCTTAACAAATGCCGCCGATCATCATGAATTTGACGAGCTGAGGCTGCCACGCCACCCAACCAGCCCAAGCTCTGGCACTTCATCAGAACTGGGCGAAAATGGCGTGAGAATGCCAAAAGCCACAATATTTTAGCGCAGCCTGTAGTTTCACCAAAATGTTGTGACATTTCAAAGCTTTTTAATGTCAGAATACTGGGGTAAATGAGCTGATAAATCGGGACCCTAAATCCTTTTGACATAAATCTAAGATGATCTTCTGATAAACTTTGAGCTGAGATAGTAAAACACTTACTTCTTTTTATAGAATCCTTCTTTGTTTCGGAAATATCTCATTTGACGTCCAGGTTGTGAGGACTCAGAATCATAGATATAAACATATCGATCATCCGATTCTTGAAAGGAAACATTTTTCCCTTTGCTTTTATTTTTCATGGGATTTCTTCCTTTTAGAATAGACGGAGGTGTCTGTCTGAAGCCATCTAAGTCCGGATTAATCTTGGACTCTTTCACCTCCACTATACTGGCCTTGTGCAGCATTGTAATGTCTCCAGATGTACAGAAAATGTCAGATTCTCCTGTAACGCAAAATATTGAAATTAGATTTAATAAAATACAAAATTCTATGTGATTAAGATTATTAACACTTACAGGTTATTATAACTTCTAAATAGTATATTAGACTGAGAAAAGAGGGACCCAATCCCCAGAGAAAAGCTCCTGCAATTCAGAGAAAGCAAAGCTTAAAGAGCCACCCGGGGACTAAAGTGAGACCTGACTTGCCCAACGCTGCTCCCAGTCGGCTTCCCCCTGCGCCGCTGCACTTGCTGGACAGATCTACTCTAATGAAAGATATGGGAGAGACCTGTCAGTCAAGGAGATGCCAGCTTGGGACAGCAGCAGATTTGTCAAGTCTCTCCATGTGGTCACTGGTCAGCTCTGCAAAATATGTTTTCTACAGATATCTGATATTACCACCCCTAGAATGATACATTGAATTATGACAACAGAGGGGCTGAGTCTCTATAGCTATCAATATATTAACGGCTCGTTCACTGACAAGTTCCTATAGAAGACCATTTTTTAATTTATATATTAGGTTGTTTTTCTATTAAATCTATTTCACGAATGCTCGGAGAACTTACTGTCAGAGGAGGTGACCTCATCCTCGTCTGGGCTGTTATCGATTATTACATCAGGGGGTCCAGGCACTGAGATCTTGTTGCCTGTGAGGACGTCTCTCTGTCCATTCCCGGGTCCATGAAGCAAATCACTAATGGTAATTGGTATGTAGTCCTCACGTTTTCCTGTAACACAGAACATAGAAATCAACATTTCTAAAATAAAAGCTTCCATCATGCTTCTCGTGAATGCCCTGAGAACTTACTGTCAGAGGAGGTGACCTCATCCTCATATGGGCTCATATCGATTATTACATCAGGGGGTCCAGGCACTGAGATCTTGTTGCCTGTGAGGACGTCTCTCTGTTCATTCCCGGGTCCATGAAGCAAATCACTAATGGTAATTGGTATGTTGTCCTCACGTTTTCCTGTAACACAGAACATAGAAATCAACATTTCTAAAATAAAAGCTTCCATCATGCTTCTCGTGAATGCCCTGAGAACGTACTGTCAGAGGAGGTGACCTCATCCTCATATGGGCTCATATCGATTATTACATCAGGGGGTCCAGGCACTGAGATCTTGTTGCCTGTGAGGACGTCTCTCTGTTCATTCCCGGGTCCATGAAGCAAATCACTAATGGTAATTGGTATGTTGTCCTCACGTTTTCCTGTAACACAGAACATAGAAATCAACATTTCTAAAATAAAAGCTTCCATCATGCTTCTCGTGAATGCCCTGAGAACTTACTGTCAGAGGAGGTGACCTCATCCTCTTCTGCGCTCATATCGATTATTACATCAGGGGGTCCAGGCACTGAGATCTTGTTGCCTGTGAGGACGTCTCTCTGTTCATTCCCGGGTCCATGAAGCAAATCACTAATGGTAATTGGTTTGTAGTCCTCACGTTTTCCTGTAACACAGAACATAGAAATCAACATTTCTAAAATAAAAGCTTCCATCATGCTTCTCGTGAATGCCCTGAGAACTTACTGTCAGAGGATGTGACCTCATCCTCATATGGGCTCATATCGATTATTACATCAGGGAGTCCAGGCACTGAGATCTTGTTGCCTGTGAGGACGTCTCTCTGTTCATTCCCGGGTCCATGAGGCGAATCATCAATGGTAATTGTGATGTAGTCCTCATGTTTTCCTGTAACAGAACATAGAAATCAACATTTCTAAAATAAAAGCTTCCATCATGTTTCTACTCTATGTCTAGGGCTTTCACAATGTCTTTCTTATGTGTGGACTGGAAGTTGCTTTCTCATTATAAGTATATGGAACCTCACACTGAGTCTCATAGGAAACCACTACCACAACCACACATAAGACAGTTTGTGAGCCGACGAATCTGAATTGCGGTCATATGGTTCAGAAGACGACTAGAATGGCGCTGGTGCTATTTTGAATATTGCGCTTAGATCCTGCATTGCGCTGTCCCCTTTATAGTCCCAATCCTCGGGGTATTAAATGAAGATGTAAACTATCTAGTAATATCAGCCGTATTCATCTATATATCGCTATAACAGTAAGGATTCTAACACCATCTTTTGGGATTATGACCCTTTAGTATCTTTATCTATTGGAGATAACTTGCTCCTCTTTTGTAACCGCGACCAAATGCAATTTTTTTGTGCTGATTCTCAAAAACCATCTTATTAATGGCCTCTTTTTTTGTGACATGAAAATGACATTGTTACTGTTTTCATTATTACTGTCCCCTCATCACACTTTTCTGGTGCATAATAGGGTCTGGGAGGGAGAGCCGACAAGGAGCGGGGGCGCCATATCGCAATATTAGGGTGTGAACCTCCACAGAAAGGTAGGGGCATTTTTTTAGGCTGCTTTAGGGCCAGGCCCACTTCCCTCCTGTGACTCTATTATATCTATAAGTCCCCCCTTTTTATGATAATTTTGAATAAAAATGTTATATATAGTAGGAGGGTCTTTTTTAGTGTAAGTTGTTGTAATTTTTTTGGCCCTCTCTCCCTCTGATTCAGTTTTGCAGATTCATCCGGCTGTAGTTACCATTTAGATTGGTGTTGTTCTCTCTAAAGTCATTGGCACAATTTTGACTTTCAACGTCTTTCATTGGTTTCTTCTTTTTCAGACAACTATAAAAATGAAAAAATAAAAATCACATTGTAAATTACAAAGTAAAACATGTCTGTATTCTGCAGAATGTAAGAATGAAACATGTTATCTAGTCCTATCTGTAGAGAGATCACCAGTCAGTCATTTTGGTGTAGCAGAGCCAGGTAGGGCAGGGTTAAGTCCGAGCTTTGCAGGATTTGATTAGATGCACCCACTTAGCTTTTTTTTTTTTTACTACAGCCAGGACCTCTGTTCACTATTTGTGTCTGCTAGATGAAGCAGAGTCGAGTGTACTGGAGCTAGTGAGTGTTCAGCCAACATTTGAGCTATAGCTGAGAGGAAGATGTGCCGGGATCTCTCTGTGAATGGAGACAGCATGGGTCAGCTAGGAAAGCTGAGCAGTCTGTGTGCAGGAGCGGCAGAGAACCGTTCGTCAGCTGCAGCCTGTATAGTATGAACCGTCCCCAGGAGTTGAACCCTTCTGTTTGGCACTGGAGGCTGCTAGAACTCGTACTGAAGGGGATACCAAGACTGGTGGGATCGTGCCTCTTCTATGTATGAAGTTTGCTTTTGCAGAACGGACTGTAATCTGTTCAGGTGAGCTCACACTGACATATGGGCCCTGCTAAATGAATTATTTGCTCTGACACCTTTGTGCCTAGAAGAGGATGTTTTTGGTTTGGAATCCCTTGGAATTTTCTGAAAGCAATAAAACTGCACCGGTTTGACCCAAACAGCATTGACTATGTGAATGGTACCTAATGCCTATCTGAGAGCGTGAATCCCTACAAAGTCTAATATATATATGATAATGCCCAGTATCAGAGAACGAGACAAGGCGGTGACCATGGTCCAAAAACGCCTTGTGCATGGATTACCACTCCATATGCTAATCTTAAAAAGGAGAAAACGGAGTAACGGATACAAAATATATGCAAAAGTATAAATTTTGTTAATACTCACATCAAGTGCTGACAAGTATACAAGTTGACTAAAATAGGGGGGATAAGCCCCAATGATACAACAATCAGGACAGACAAGGACAGGGTAAATAAAATGATACCAGTGCTCGAAATCTACATGGCACAACGTTCAGTCAGCCCATGGGCATTGCACATAACAGACATGTGTCTAATGGTAAAAGATAGTCAAATATGGCATACTCAATTAAATGTGTATTGTACATAGTTGTACATGTCTAGAGCGCCAAAAAAAAAAAAAAAAAAAAAAAACATCCAGAGGGGTCAATGTGCAAGTCCAATGGACACTGAACATAAATGAATCAATGACATGTGGAAGGATTCTTACATAGTAAATAACATATGTATCAGCATATCAAAACTGCGCAATTGTGCCAGAGAGAACCCGGGAGACGACCCGCCCAGCGGTCCAAATGACCGAAGTGTGGAAACAAGTAAAGGCAGGCTGCTTACCGGGGAGCAGAGGAGGTGAAGGCCCATGCAACAACACCCGACGTACGTTTCGCGCCCGCCACAGGCGCTTTATCCCTTGATCCCTTTATCCCTGTGGCGGGCGCGAAACGTACGTCGGGTGTCGCCGACTTTCGCCAAAGTCAAGTTTCATGAAACGAAACCCGACCTTAGCGTGAGGTCGGCCACGAGGTCGGCGACTTTAGCAGCAAAGTTGCGTTTCAAAAGATGCTTGAGCGCCCTTTTTGCAGCCAATCATGAAGAACGGACACTGTGGGCAACGTGATGGCATAGGCAGCGGTCACCACCATCTTGGAGAAGGGCATGCAAGTGATTGGCTTGCTTTGTGGGGCATCACAGGGGTATAAAAGGGTGGGGATGCCAACCGCCATGTTACTCATGCTAATCTCAGAATAGGGAGAGCTGCTGCTGGTGATTCTGTAGGGAGAGCGTTAGGCAGGGAAGAAGATACCAAAAACTGATTCTGCTGCTAGAGACTTTGCCTGTACAACACACCAGTCACTGTGCAGTGCAAGGGGAGGCTATATTGTGGTGCCTCAGCTCTGTTGATTAATAGGCTGCCTTTTAAGGATACCTGGTAGCTGCATTGCTGTGTGCACACTGCTGAGCAAACTGCTTTTTTCAAAGCAATCCAGATTTTATTGTTTTGTCCTTGTGAGTTACTGAGCATTCATTTTTCACACACCGTACAGCGGTGTACGCTCCTCACACAGTACCGTGTAACGGCTGTTATCACGGCCACAGTGAAGCTATCTGTGTGTGACTCTGTAAGGATAAGTCGAGGAGTTGTTCCGTTCTTACAGACCTACACTCTAGGGAGATTCCAGTTCTGCCCAATTCTATATACACCTTGTAGTTTGTCATACACTAGGCAATTTCTGCTGGTCACATTGTGGTGTTAAATAAACAGGGCTTGACTGAATCCAACAGTGTCCTGAAGTGTAGAGACATTCCAATTCTCCACAGTCCTCTATACACCTTGTACCTTGTTTTAAAGTACCAGAGAGTTGGTGGAAATTTGGGTACATTTTTCCAAAAAATGAGGAAGTGTGGTGGAAGAGTCACTGGTAATGATGGTGTTGGTGTTAGATCTGCTGGTAGTGGCAAAAGCAAAATAGCACCTAATGCAGGAGGTGTTGAGGCTGCGTCATCGTCTGGCTCCACAAGGCCTCGAAGGCTCCCTTTTCTCTGTGTAGGTACACCGCTTCTAAAGCCGGAGCTTCATGAACAAGTTTTGTCTTACATTGCTGACTCAGCCTCCAGCTCTATCGCCTACTCTTCTGAAGTTTTAAAAAATAAAAGCACTGAGTCGTCATTGGAGGCTGATGGTCATGAACCACACCTTTCCTTGTGTCCTTCACCCCTACCAAAATTGAAGGATGCGGCAGGCCACACTACAGATTACTCCATGGAGCTGCTTTCACATACCATGCCTGGGTTATCAAGTCAAATCGTGAATTACCCAGGCAAAGATGAATCTGACATGGAGTGCAATGATGCACAGCCACTGATAGATGATTCTGCTGGTACATTTACTCAGAGCACTACATTGTCCTCACTGTGTACTGAGACAGAATCTGATCCAGATGAAACTCAGGTGCCCCTTCCCACATACTATACCACCATACATGGTGCCACACAGGAAGGTGCACATGACATTGAAGAGGAGGTGATGGATGACCCAGTTGTTGTCCCAGATTGGCATCCATTGGGGCTAGAGTGTGCCACTGCCAATAGCTCAGAAGAGGACGAGGAGCATCCGCAGAGGGCATCGACATGGCAACAGTTGTTATCTGGCAGGCCCGGAGCAGTCCAAAAACGGGTTACAAAAACCCAAAAAATTGCTGGACAACTTGGCCAGATGGTCCAAATAGCACAGCGTGCAAGGCCTCAAACTGTTTTCCCTAGTAGGAAGAGTGCAGTGTGGCACTTTTTTGAACAAAATCCTAATGATCAGGCAAAGGTTATCTGTAAGAAGTGCGTAAAGACCTTTAGCCGAGGGAAAAATCTGAGAAATTTGAATACCAGTTGCATGCTAAGACATTTAACCACCATGCACTTGCAAGCGTGGACGGACTACCAAAACTCACGTACCACATGTGCTGCTGCTCCCAAAGAAGGTAGTCAGCAACGCAACATTGTTTCCCCCACTGTAAGTCCACCGGTTAGCACACCGTCAGCAGCAAATGTTGAGTTGTCATTGCAAGGGCTAATCAGTCAGGGAATCACACTGTTATTGCAACGAAAGATTGAATCTAGGCCATAAGAAAGAACACCAACTCCATCACCATCATCAACCCTCTCTCAGTCCGCCATGTCCACCGCTAGTTCCACCATATGCAGCTCTCAAGTCCAGCTCACCCTTACAGAGACTATGAGTAGGACAAAAAAGTACTCATCCTCTCATCCGTGTACACTGTGTTTGAACGCCCACATTGACAAACTAATCTCGTTGTAGATGATGCCCTATCGGTTGGTTGAAAGCGCAGCTTTCCGCGAACTAATGGCCTACGTAGTACCACGCTATCAACTACCCAGTCGCCACTTCTTTTCTCGCAAAGCCATCCCAGCCCTCCACCTTCTTGTGAAAGACTGCATTGTCCATGCACTCAAGCAGTCAGTGAGTGGAAAGGTGCACCTCACAACTGATGCATGGTCCAGTAGGCATGGCCAGGGCCGTTACGTGCCCATCACTGCGCACTAGGTTAATGTGGTGTATGCAGGGTCCACAGGGAACAGCGGTGGTGGAACAGTGCTGCCTAGCCCACGGTATAGGAAACAGTTGGCTGTAGGTGTTCGGCCCTCCTCCTCCTCGAAAGCTGGTCCACAGAGCGCAGTCGCAAGAGCACTGCATCCGCAGCTGACAATGTTGCAAACGAGGTGTCCCCCTATCGATCAGCTAGTGGAAAGCGTCAGCAGGCTGTGTTGCAGATGATGTGTTTGGGCGACAGACACACCGCGGAGGTACTGGCCGACTACTTTCAGCGACAAACTGACTGGGCAGTCTACATCTTGAGGCAGGCAAGGTAGTTAGTGATAACAGCCAGAATTTTGTGGCAGCCATAGCCCTTTCAAAACTCAGACACATACCTTGCTTGACTCACACCTTCAAACTGGTGGTGCAGTGTTTCCTCACTAATTATTCGGAGTTAACAGGCCTGCTCCAGAATGTTCGAAGACTGTGCTCGCACATCCGCCGGTCGCCGGTACACTCCAGTCGAATGCATAAGCTGCAGCGATTGATCCACCTTCCCAAGCACCGCCTAATTATCGACGCTGCAACAAGGTGGAACTCCACCCTGCACATGGTTGAGCGGCTGTGCGAACAAAGGCAGGCCGTAATGCATTTGTGGGAGGATACCCGGGCAGGCACTTTGAGGGCAGACATGGAGTTGACAGGTGTGCAGTGGTCGAAGCTGAAAGACCTCTGTAAAGTCCTTCAGTGTTTTGAGGAATGCACACGGCTGGTAAGCGCAGACGACACCTTCATAAGCATGAGGATCCCACTTATGCATCTGCTCATGCAAACTGTGACGCACATTAAGGAGCAGGCGTCTGCAGCCAAGGTTGATGAGGAGGAAGACGAGGAGTGAAGCCTTGATGACAGTCAGCCATTGTCTGGTCAGGGAACTGTCGTGGACGAGGTGGAGGAAGAAGAGGAAGAGGAGGAGGAAGATGATGGGGATAATTATTTAGGGAAGGAGGATGCTTCTCGTGGGGCAAGAGAAAATATTGGCTTTGCAAGGTCTGGTACTGGGTTTGAGCATGATTGGAGGGATGTGGATTTGCCTGAAAGTGCTCCTCCACCCAGCACTCGCAGTGCATCATTGACACCTGGAACATTGACCCACATGTCAGATTATGCCTTGCAGATCCTAAAAAGGGACTCCCGCATTGCCCAAATGATGAACGATGATGACTACTGGTTGGCCAGCATCCTGGATCCACGCTATAAAGGCAAATTCCAAAACATCATGCCACAGGAGAACCTTGACCTAATATTGGCTAATAAACAAGCTACTCTGGTAAACCGGTTGGTTGAGGCATTCCCAGCACACAGCAGCGGTGAAGGTTCTCACACAAGCCGTAGGGGCCGGGTGCAACTTGGAACAGGTGTTCGTGGTGCACACATCAGAAGTGGCGTTGGAGACAGGGGTTTCATGACCATGCTGTGGACAGATTTTTCAAGTCCCGCTCACACGACTGGTAATACTGCATCAATTGAAAGTGACAGGAGACAGCACTTGTCAAGTATGGTTACAAACTACTTTTCCTCCCATATCGATGTTCTCCCTCACAGGTTATTCCCATTTGACTATTGGGCAGTTAAACTGGACACCTGGCCTGAATTGGCACAATATACCTTACAGGAGCTCGCATGCCCAGCTGCAAGTGTGCTATCGGAAAGAGTCTTCAGTGCAGCTGGATCAATACTGACAGAAAAAAGGACCCGTCTGTCGACCCAATATGTGGATGATCTAACCTTCATTAAAATGAACCATGCATGGGTTTCCAAGGATTTTGTCCCACCTTACCCTGATGACACATAGGTTGCCAGAAAAATTGCTTTCTTTGGTCCGCCTGTTCCTGGGACTTGACCAATTTCGCCTTTAGCAGCAGATGAATGTCCCACATCAACATATGGCATTTTGTAAACCTCCCTAACTGGGCAGCCTCCTCCCCCTGGGCTGGGGTCACCACCGAGCGCATGCAACCGTGCGAGTGCCGTTGCCCTGGACAGGTGGGTGAGCCGACTCGTGGGCTCGGGACTGACACAGGGTCCCTCATAGTGCAATCAAGTGTCTCTGATGGTGGGGGTGCACACCCGCCATCAGACACACCACCGTACTATGAGGGGCCCAGTGCCAGTGCTGACCTCCACGAGTGGGCCCCCCTTGCTTGGGCAGGGCCCCAGCATTTGCAATGTTTTCCTCTCCTTGCTCCTCCGCTGTGTAGTCTGGGCTGTCAAATCCATCACTGGGACTGCCACTTCAAATTTGGTGAACTGATACAAGATGATGGTTAAGACGTAGCTATGCCCTGTCCCGCTGGCCGGGATCTAGCTTCAGATGATCAATGGCTTCCATTTCTTATGGACGTCGACTTACAATGAGATGCAGTGGTGGTTTCTCATCAGCTTTAACAGTTTTCCTACCCACAGACGTGTGACATTCCAGCGCACATTTTTAAATGTGCCCTCCCTCTCATGCCAATCCAATTGAATCGCCTACAGCCTGTGGCTTCTGTGTTTTGCACTCCAAAGTTACGTGAGAGATCATGATAGGCAATGAGCACCATGTTTACATCTGTCGCTGTGATCAAAATTGGATGGATATGAGTAACGGTGATGGGATCAACGGTGCTGCAATACAGCAACATTTTCTTCACAAAGAAAGGTTTTTGCTGTGTCCACACACTAATTATTTGAGGGTCAGCATCGCCTCTGAGAATTGTGACGGAAGTTGTTCCCGTGAATAGTAATTTGTAGATTTCTGCAATCACTAGACTTTAGGTCAATAATTGTATGCATCTCATTTCCTATTGCAGAGAGTCTGGGCTGTCTTACTGAGACAGAAATATAAATGAAGATTTAAAAATACCACCAAAAGTGTATCATGGTGTACGCTTGAAATACATTTCCTTTTTTCTAATTTTTAGATTGTTGTGTAATCCATGCAGAGAACATGGAGATTTTAAATGTTTAAACTATGCTCTATATAACTGCTATCCAGTGATAATGTACCGTATCTCAACTTTGTACAATCTGGTCAAATCCATACTGGGCCTGAGACCGTCTGAGCCTGCCTCTTGATTGATACACATAGGTTTTTAATGTGTAAACTAGGCAACATATATACGTGTTATCCATTGTAACTGTACCCTTTATCAACTTTCTCGAATCTTGTAGAATCCATACTGGGCCTGAGAATGGCTGCAGAGCTGTTAAGCAAGCTACAGCACCTGTGGTTTGGACACGTAATGTTTTGCATTTTTTCTGGAATGGCGGTTAGGCCGAAATCAGGAATTGCTGTTGACCTGCACTTACTGGGAAATCATCGTTTGCGGAGAATAATTGGAATCCCAGATCCCCATCACTGACGGTGTTCAGCGGGTTATCTGCACCTGTAAGCGACAAAAGCTGGTCCTTTCAGTGTAGCGCGCATGTAGCCCCGGACATGGAAGGCCATGATAACCCTGTTATTACTCGATCGCACATGCCAGAGCCTCGTGTATCCCTCTAGTAAGCTTTACGCGTACCGCGGGGGCATGCCGGAGTCTCGTTCGTTAACGTAATAAAGCGGACAAATCGCTAGCACAACTACTAACGGACAAACCACACCACACACAGAATCGACAAAGCTTTCAATGTGTGCATCTTTTTGTGAAGTGGCATGGTTGTGGTTTCTCGGGTGGAGTCCAATTAAGCCGCAGGCTCCACTCCTGGTGGTGCCCTATTGGCCATTGCTTTAAGGTTCAGCTTTGCATCCATACTGCCCCTAGAAACAAACTCTTTGCCTTCATGGACGCTGTTTTGAGGTTCGTGGGAATAACGCCGCCCGATCGCCAGTTGCCATAATTTATTGGTGGGAAGAACAACGGTATATGATCGTGTTCATTTTCAGATTTTGGTTTTCTTTTTTACATTTTTATTCCAGCCTTTCTTGACTTCATAAGGGCATGACAAGCCTATATCTGTGTCTCCTCCACCTCCTCCTTTTACTCCTCCACCTCTTTTGTAAATGTAGTTGCCCTTTTCCATATGTTATTTTTGTCTTCTGAGCATTTTGTCAGCTTTGGGACACCTTTTAAGGTATTTTGTAATTGTTTTCTATGTGTTTGTGTTTGCCTGCCATTGTTTTCAGTGTGAGATTGACAATTATCCTTTGACTGAATAGAGCTGTACGCTTCTGATACAGTGCCATATATGTGATGTTATTTTGTGTCTATTTTGTGCTAAATTTGGAAGTTTGGTGGAAGAGGCCGCGGACGTGGGCATGGGGGGGCCAGCTGGTGCTAATGGTGGTGGTGGTGCATCTGCTGGTAGTGGCAAAAACACAATAGCAGCTAAGGCAGGAGGTGTTGAGCCTGCGTCATGGTCTGTCTACGGAATGCCTGGAAGGCTACTGTTATGAGCGGTGGAACGCACTAAATAAAATTAAAATAAAGTGCATTCACCGCTCGGGGTCCACCGTGCGGTAGATGACAAAACCGCTGCTGAAAGAGGCAGGGCACTCAGGCGGAGATGTGCACAGGACTTTAGCTGCAGTCAGTGCACTAAAGCAGACTCTGTTATATGCACAGAACTGCCAACAAAACATAAATACCGCTGAGTCTGTTTAGGGTCACAGACTTCAGCGATGTGGACACGGTATTAAAGCTCACAGAAATAGCCTTAAACACCAGGACTATCCCCTCTAGACCTACTGTAAAACTTAAGGTATGAGGTGTCGCAACTGCGAACACCCGGGAGGCTGCAACCGCAGCAAGGCATGAACAGAGCCGCAAGCAAGGCGCTGCAAGGACGCTGGCGCAATGCAGGACGCTTAGCTGCTGCAAAAGGTATGGCTGGACCGCACTGGCGCTAGCGCTGCTACTGGCGGCTGCCCAATCACTCACACAATCGCAATATCAGAGGGAAGGGGTTTCATAATAAGTCATCCACCAGTCCAAGCATCCATTACCATACACACAGCAGCAGTGTGAAAATACTAGCGCATGGCGGAACGGCCATGCGCACTTTTTCTAGCGTTCGGGACCTGCCGAAAATCTCCAGAGCCCTGAGCATACCCAATGGAATCAGGAACAGGACCTGAGCACCTGACTCCTGAAGTCCAATGGGAGCTCATCCCATGAGCATGCTCAGAAGAAGGGACGAAGGACTTAGCCTCTGGTGGCAAATGTGAGGATCTGTGTTCCTGCATAGGTATTGTAGGAACCAGATTCCTAACATTACCCCCCTCCTAGGGCCCCCCCTCCCTGAAGCCTCCGACCCACCAGCCTGTGCCCGGCAATGGCACAGACCTCAGACTCGCCAAACAGCGAACCTGATGTCCTAGTAGGTGAAACTGAAAACCGGGACATATGGATGGTATCAGCGGAGGTCAGGTCACCAGGTCTCAGGAGGGATACCCTGTTGACAATAGGAGCGGAAGGTTTAGGAGACCGCCGCCGTGTATCGACGGCCGTCACCACCCTCCATTCGGGGAGACTGTCCCGAGCACATAACGTGCATGCCCGAATGAATTTTTTGAAGTCTCGAGCTTTATGGGGCCACCAATACGCTCCAGCCAAGGTGTATATGAGCCGACATGTTTTATAAAAAAAAAAGCCATTTTATAAAATTAAAGTGAACTTTACTGTTGGAACTGGTGAAACATATATACAGCAGGCATCAGGTACAAAGTTTCTTTTCACATCTTCGGTTTTACACAGAGGCACAGGCATGGCGGTCACATGTGACAGCATCACAACATTTCAGCAATAAAACATAGGTGACTAAACATAGGTTACACCCCCATTACTAACCCTATAGTGAAATGTAATAAAGACAAGCAGCCCCATACTATGATGTTCCCAACTCCAAACTTCACTGTTGGTATGGTGATTTTGGGGTGATATGTAGTCCCTTTTGACTTCCAAACATGGTGTGCATTATGGCATCCAAAGAGTTCAATTTTGGTCTCATCTAGGCAGACTATATTGTCTCAGTATTTCACAGGCTTGTCTAAATGTTGTGGAGGAAACTTTAAACATGCCTGAACATGCTTTTTATTCAGCAATGGAGTCTTGTGTGGTGAGCGTGCATAGAGGCCATGGAGGTTCAGTGCATTACTTATTATTTTATTTAAAACTAGCTGAAGTGCCCGGCGCTGCCCGGGCATAGTAACTAACTGTGGCTAGTTATAGCAAATTATAATTATCCTCCATCACATAGTCCCGTGCCCATATACCCATCATGCATATCCACGATCCCATAGTCGAGTGCCCATATACCCATTATACATCCTTCATCTAATAGTCCCATGCCCATATACCCATCATACATATCCTCCATCCCATAGTCCCGTGCATATATACCCATCATACATATCCTCCATCCCATAGGCCCGTGCCCATATACCCATCATGCATATCCACGATCCCATAGGCGAGTGCCCATATATCCATCATGCATATCCTCCATCCCATAGTCCCATGCCCATATACCAATCATACATATCCGCCATCCAATAGTCCCGTGCCCATATACCCATCATGCATATCCTCCATCCCATAGTCAACCATTATAACATCATAATGAGAGGCGGCAGGTCTTGCAACCTATGATGACATCAGCGTCGCCATGGCAACCACTATGACATCATAATGAGGGGCGTGGCTTGACGGGCACACACTTTTTCCCCAGTATGTAGATAGGGGCAAAATTGTTTGGTGAATTGGAATGCGCGGGGTTAAATTTTCGCCTCACAACATAGCTTAGGACGCTCTCGGGGTCCAGACGTGTGACTGTGCCAAATTTTGTGGCTGTAGCTGCGACGGTGCGGATGCCTATCCTGGACATACACACATACACACATACATACACACTTTGAGCTTTATATATTAGATAATTGTATCTGCTGATTCAAGTCCATTTTGTAGTTTTCCACTGCTCTTGAACAACTCTTCTGATAATTCTTTCCACTACTCTGAAATCCTGCAAGGAGCACCTGATCTTACCTGGTTTATAGTGAAATTATCTACTTTCCATTTACAGATCATGACCTCAAAAGTGTTCACTGGAGCATTCAGTAGTTTAGGAAGTCATCCATCACCAATGCCATCAGTAGGTTTTGCAACAATAAGGTTGAGAAGGTCTTGAGACAGCTCACTTGTTTTACCCATTATGAGCTATTTCTTGTGTGGCACCTTGGTAATGAGACACCTTTTTTTAGGCAATCAATTGAACCAGCTGATATTATTTTTCACTAGCAGGATTGCTTTTTATTTACCAATAGATTTTAGCTGGTGTCGTGCCTTTCCATGGCTTTTAGCACCTCTCTTTCTTCCTGTGTTCAATATTTTTTTCTGTGTCATTCTTACACATAATTTATGGACATCTGTGGTTTGATCTCTTTGCCTTTGTGGGTTCAATGGGTTGTTAACGACAAATATGACAAATATGTGTTTAGAAATATGTTTACTTAGAAAATGGTGATGTATTCAATACTTATTTCATGCGCTGTATGTATACACATACACACACCTCTTTAGATGATAAATCACACATAGCATTTGTAACATACTAAGTGAACAAGGTCCATTACAACACACTTTTATGAATCCCTATAAAGGCAGCAAAGGAACGAAAGAGGATAGTAATATAAGTCTAAATCAACATAATAATTTTGAACTTTCGAAAAGATTGTGCAAAAATCCTGCACTGTGTTCCTCTACAGCCCCAGGTTTATATATATTACTGTCATCTTTAGGGCTCATACTCACTTGTGAGAGACTCGTACCATTCTCATGCGAGTATCTCGCATGAAAACCTGGCACTGCCACCGGCACTCGGACAGGAGCGTGCGGCTACGTGTATTTCTATGCCGCCGCCGCACGCTCCAGTGCCAGTGCTGGCGGCAGTGCCAGGTTTTCATGCCAGAGGCTCTCACGAGAATGGTGCTAGTCTCTCACAAGTGAGTATGAGCCCTTATACTGTTTTTTCTGCGGTTAGTAATTTTCTCCCCATCTAATTGTATATTTCCCGATGGACTTATAAGGTGACAAGTTCTAGGAATCCACTTCTATTCACATACTGGAGGTCTCTACATTACATTAAGTATGGCCGAAACAGCCTCAACTTGCATGTAAAAATGGAGGGAAATTGCTGTAAAAGGTAGGAATAATTTTTCAGGTAACATCAAACTATTAGACTGGTATATTGCATTGGTCATTGCAATACAGTGATTCCAATCTGAGAGTAAATTGATCCAGCAGTTGTTAATAGGTAGCAAGATGTGTAGCTGATCCTATGGCCGGGGTCACACTAACCGACGAAAAATACGGTCCGTAGTTTACATGCGTAATACGGATGAATGACCCCTAAATAGTGCTCCGTAGGTCATCCGTAAGCAAGGTGTGGTCGCGTATTTTGCGCATGTCAGCATCCGTATGTAATCCGTATGGCATCCGTATGCAATCCGTATGGCGAGATTTTATCGCAGCCTTGCAAAATGGACATTTAACGGTTTTGAGGCCTGCTAACTATTTAAATCATTAGCCTGCACCCTATTTATTGCCTCAGGAACAGGTGGCTGCCTCCATTCTGTCCATTTGTCACCTTGCATTCACTAGGTGTGTTGGTGTTGTATGTGCAACATGGCAAACAGTCTGAGTTTCAACACAACTGAGCAGGTTCTCTTCAACTGGCTTTTGTCACGCCTCTTTGGCCAACCATACCCTGTGATAGTGGATCCGCGGAGGAGGAGACGCATGTGGGTCCATCCACTATTGAGGCAACGACTCACAAGAGGTCATTTTCACCGTCTCTATTCTTCTATGCGGGAGCATCCTGTCAAATTCTACCAATACTGTCGCATGAGCCTTGCAACATTTGATCGACTCTTGGAGACAGTGCGCCCTGGGATAACCTTTCAGGACACAAGGATGCGCAAAGCTATATCTGCAGAGGAGCGACTTCTACTCACAATACGGTATGTACTACACAACCACATTCTCTACGTTCATAATGTGTGGGCCAAAGTATGTATTTTTGGCTTATTGGACTAAGATTAATGCCCTCATCTTAGTCCACATATGTTTCAACTTACAGACCAGAATGTTATGTGTAATATGTACTGAATATCACTTAGTAATTGGGCAAACAAAGATGTGTGTGTTATTCTCTCTGAATTCCTAACAAGTTTGGTATGTATGTACCTGGTGTTTTTGTAATTTGGGCATTCTAAAATCTTCCTTTTCTGTTGTTCTTCAGCTTCCTGTCCACTGGCCTTTCTTATGCCGCCCTCCACCATGAGTTTCTCATTGGAAGATCTACCATTTCAGGCATAGTCAGGTCAACGTGTATTGAAATCTGGACAAGACTCCATCAACTCGTCATGCCCGAGCCCAGGATGGAAGACTGGTTGAGGATATCAAGGGACTTTGAGGAGGAATGCCAGTTTCCTAATTGTATTGGGGCTCTTGATGGCAAACATATCCGGGTGCGTAAGCCGCCAAACTCTGGCTCCCAATTCTTCAATTATAAACAATACTTTTCTGTTGTATTGTTGGCTCTGGCAGACCCTAAATACAAGTTTATAATTGTTGACATTGGGGCCTATGGAAGGACGGGAGACTCTCGAGTCTTCAATACTTCCATTACGGCTCGGCGGCTACGCACCAACCAGCTGGATCTACCACCACCACGCCAGCTACCAGCCTCCATTCCAGAATCAGTCCCTTATAACCTTGTGGCAGATGAGGCGTTTCAGTTAACACGCAATGTCATGAGGCCATATCCCCGGCGCAACCTTGACCACAGGCGCAGAATTTTTAACTTGGGCCTATCACGTGCTCGGCGACTGGTGAAGTGTTCCTTTGGCATTCTTTATGCCAAATGGCGGGTACTCCAGTCTGCCATTCAGCTGAGTGAGCAAAATGTAAATGAAGTAGTGAAAGCCTGTGTGGTTCTTCATAACTTCACCAGGATTCATGATTGTTCCTCCTCTGCTGGTGTTGTGCGTAGGCCGGACAATGTGCGTAGGGTGAGACCACCTATCAACCTTCAACGTAGATCGCTCTCTGGGCTCAAAGTGCGTGATATTTACACTAATTACTTTATGTCACCTGAGGGGGAAACTTCTTGGCAAGAGCATGCTGTATCTATGTTATAATGTTTGCTTTTATGTGTGTCTAAATATATATATTTCTACCCCTTCTGATTCTATGTCTGTTTAATGGCATTGTTAAGCGTATGTTAGTATGCTGATACGGTTTTTGATAATTGAGACAGAGACGTAAATTGTAGTAGACAAATTTTTACTTTTGCCTTTTTTTGTTTCTTTTTTTAAAGACAAACATATTTGTGCCATATGATAACTGGGGCAATGGGCCAAATTGCCCTTTTTGCAGATGTGAACATTTTTGAAGTATAAAATTTGCACACATTTCCAAAACAAACAGAATGTTATAACAAACTTGCTACATTAGACATTTTGAATCCAAAGGAAAAAAGATGTGTTCTCCATCAACAAAATTATATAAAAAAGATAAAACTCACATTTCTTAGGAATGTTTGATAATCATATTAATAAACCACCATGACAGCCAAGGCTACCTTACGCGTTTCTGACACATATTACATGTCTGTAAAAAGACTATATTTCACCAAGCTATACTGGGAAAGTCAAAGGATCAAAACAGACTACTCACTTGATAATGCCGAGAAAAGGCGTGCTGCCCTTATTCAAGTAGTCACTGTTTTGACTGCTAAATATATTCCAGAATCAAGGCGAACAGCCTCAAGAACATCACGCTCTCTCTATGTATTATCAAGTGAGTAGTCTGTTTTGATCCTTTGACTTTCCCAGTATAGCTTGGTGAAATATAGTCTTTTTTACAGACATGTAATATGTGTCAGAAACGCGTAAGGTAGCCTTGGCTGTCATGGTGGCTTATTAATATGATTATCAAACATTCCTAAGAAATGTGAGTTTTAGGCTTTTTATCTAAAATTGATGATGGAGACCACCTCTTTTTTCCTTTGGATAGGGATTTTGAGCACCAGTTGAACCACACTGGGCATCTCCTGCTATCAGACCGCTTATGGACACTGATGTACAGTATGCGTAAACAATTTGCATGTTTTTATGCTGTTATAAATTGGGGAAAGTGGGGGAAGGAGAAGGCGGAAGAGCAGCCTGTGGTTGCTGCTGGCTACTTTGAGCAACATCGCCCTGTGTGGGGGCATACTGTTGCCCATGATGTGGGTAGTGTCCTTCCTCATGTGATTGTTGGGGGTACTGGCCAGAGTAATAATGATGAGGGGCATCTTGGTGGCTCTGGTACCCACCAATATAGCCATGTCATCCCCAACCAGGTTGGGACCAGCCTCCAACACTGCATGGGAAAAAGTGGCCATATTGGTGGGGTTGGCTAGAGGCAGACATATGTTGCTGCTGCTGTGAAGGTTGGGTAGGAGGAGGAAGGGGGTTAGGTGTAGGCCCACCTATTTGAGTATCTTCAGACCCTGCTTGAGCAAGCATCTGTGTGGGTGGTCTCATGCGCATTAGATTTTGGGGGGAATGCTGCCACCTCTCCAGATATTCAAACAGCTCATATGGGGTATTCTGGGGTGTGCTTGCATCAAGCAGGATCTGAAAACATCCTCGAATACGGAGCCTCACCTCACGGGAAAGGGCACAGAGATAAAAGGCAAGGCTACGTGAATATGCCTCCTCTCCATCATCTGTATTCACTCTAGCCAGATAATTTAGGACCCCTGTGTCCACATTGGTCCTGGTATCTTGTGCCTTCTTCGTCCTCGCCGGGATGTTCCAGCAGGCTGTGGGGAGCCCCAGATCTGGGCAGTTGGGCTGCTGCTCATGTTGCCCTGCTCCTCCAGTATGGGTGATGTTGCAGCAGCAGACGGTCCTGGTGGTGTGGTTTGGGGCACAGGCAATGGGTTCTCCTGAGATGATTCTTCACCCATGCTTCTTGTAGGGGGAGAAGATGGGCCAGCCACCTCATCCCCTACAGGGTCAATTATGGGCTCTGTATCTGAGCCCGTTCCTCTATCCGTAAGGTTGGAGTGAGTTCTGTTATGAAAGAGAACAGAGCCAAAAATACATTAATATTTTTGACCCTGTAAAGTATCTGTGTATTGTGGTGTGAGGTATCTACTTACGGTCTCAGATCCAGAATAGGGGTGAGGAAGGAGAGGCGGTCATAATAAATGTATTTTCTTTTGACGTAGCCCGCATCCCCACTCCTGGACCGCTGCTGACGTTCCCGCCTGTACTGATCGCGGATGCTGCGCCAGCGTCTCATCACATCTTCCACTGCAATGTGACAGGAAATATTCTCAATTTTACATATCTGATCGGTCACATTTGCTACCAGTAGTCTAGGCATGTGGCCTTCTGGGGTGTGCTTTCTACCCAGGGTGGCATATCTAATTGGGGCATCCAGGCCAGATATACAGGGTCAGAATAGTTCACGTATCAAGTAACTACACTTAATAACTTGGTTGGCTAAGAGGATGAGGAGCTTGTGGCCTGGGCCAAATTATGGCAGTGTCAAACCATGTGTCACATCAAAATCTACCCGCCTCATGAGGAAAAAAGTAGAAGCACAGGAAGGGGGGGGGCTGATTCTGTATGCATTTTATGATGTGAGGTAATTTAAATCATTTTTTGGCCTTGTACTTACTCAGTTTCTGCTGCTCCTCACGTGGGCGATCACCAAAATCATGGAACATCTGCCGACATATGCGCCTCCATGACGCCTCCTTTCTTGCCCGGTTGGCATAATGGGCATCACGTTGGTCCCAGAGTTCGGGACGCTCCTGCATCAGTACAATGAGCATCTCCACATTTAGGAAATATGGCACCATGACGCTGCTGTACTCCGTGGAGGTGTACTTCCTGGATGTCTGGAGCGGTTTTTGAGCTCATTTGCATGTCTAGGCTTCCTGATGATGGATTGGCCCATTTCCTGTCACCAGCCAAAAGACCTGCGTATTTCTCGCAAGTCACACGTGTGGTCCGTGTGTAAACCGTATTTTTTGCGCACCCATAGACTTGCATTGGCGTATTACGGGCGCATGCTGCGATTGGCACGGACCGTAGAATACGGCCTAGAAATATACGGCTGTTGGGAGCAAACCCATAGAGAATCATTGGTCCGTGTGTAATGCGTGCTTTTAACTCCTCTCACTCGTCCGTATTCCTCTCTAGTGTGACCCCGGCCTATTACTGAGGATGGCGGGTGGAAACCAAATAGCATTGCACTCATTTCATTGGAAGAAGTATGCTCATAAGACATACTGATAGGGAACTTAGATTGTGATTCCCATCGAGGACAGCGATGATAATGTGTGCAAACTGTAAAGCGCTGCGGTATATGTTACCGCTATATAAAAATAAAGATTATTTATTATAAGATGAAATGGTCTTTAAATAGGTCAAAAGTTAAACATGACATTTCCTTTGTATTTTAGGCAAAAAAAAGTTGTCATTTTTTTTACATTTTAAAATGACAAAAAGGAAAATGGTTAAATGCAAAAGTTTGGGCACCCTTGGAGCTTTGTGTGCTCAGATAACTTTGACCAAGGTTCGGACATTAATTAGCCTGTAAGAGTGCTGCTTGCTCACTATCATCATTAGGAAAGACCAGGTGATGCAAATTTCACAGCTTTATAAAAACCCAGCCTCCTCTAACGCTGTCCCAAAAAAACAGCAGCCATGGGTTTTACTAAGCAGCTGCCTAGCACTCTGAAAGTGAAAATAGTGGAGGCCCACAAAGCAGGAGGCTACAAGAAGATAACAAAGCGTTTTCAAGTCGCCCTTTCCTCAGTTTGAAATGTAATTAAGAAATGAAAGTTAATATGAGCAGTGGAGGTAAAGATAAGGCCAGGAAGACCAAGCAATATTTGAGTAAGAACTGCTCATAGGATTTCTGAAGACACTTGCACAAATATGGCCTTCAGGGAGGCGGCTTCCTCAGTGGCTGCTGAAAGCAGGCAGTGAGGAAGCCTGTGCAGCGGCTGTCAGATCGCTGATCTGACACAGCGCTGTTCTAAATGTCAGATCAGCGATCTGACACTTCACAGTAATGTCCCCCCTGGGGCAAAGCAATAAAGTGAAAAAAAAGTGGAAAAATAATTTTAAAAAAAAACCCAAAATAAATGTAAAAAAAAAATATTTCCTAATAAATTCATTTTTTGGAAATAAAAAAAAAAACAATAAAAGTACACATAATTAGTATCGTCGCGTCTGAAACAACCCCTCCTATAAAACTGTCCCACTAGTTAACCCCTTTAGTGAACCCCTTAAAAAATAAAAATAAATAACAAAGCAACAAAAATGTGTTATCATCATATCGCTGAACAAAAAGTGCAATAACACACGATCAAAAAGACGCATATAAATAATCATGGAACCGCTGAAAACGTCATCTTGTCCTGCAAAAAATTAGCCGCCATACAGCATCATCAGCGAAAAAATAAAAAAGTTATAGCTCGCAGAATAAAGTGATGCAAAAATAATTCTTTTTGATATAAAATACTTTTCATTGCATAAAAGCAACAAAACATAAAAAAATGACATAAGTGAGGTATCGCTGTAATCGTACTGACCCGAAGAATAAAACCGCTTTATCTATTTTACCACACGCGGAACAGTGTAAACGCATCCCCCAAAAGAAATTCTTGAAATGCTGGTTTTTGTTCATTCTGCGTCCCAAAAATCGGAATAAAAAGCGATCAAAAAATGTAAGGTGCCTGAAAATGGCACCAATAAAAACGTCAACTCGTCCCGCAAAAAATAAGACCTCACATAACTCTGTGGGTCAAAATATGGAAAAATTATAGCCCTCAAAATGTGGTGATACAAAAACTATTTTTACAATAAAAAGTGTCTTTTAGCGTATGACAGCTGCCAAACATAAAAACCGCCATATATAGTAATTCAAACCCCCCGTTATCACCCCCTTAGTTAGGGAAAAATAATAAAATTAAAAATAAGTATTAGGGTTAGGGTCTGGGCTAGGTTTGGAGTTAAGGATAGGGTTAGGGTTATGGTTAGGGCTGAGATAGGGTTAGAGGTGTGTTGGGGTTAGTGTTGGAGTTAGAATTGGGGGGGTTTCCACTGTTTGGGCACATCAGGTGGTCTCAAAACGCAACATGGCGTCTGATATCAATTGCAGCCAATTCTGCATTGAAAAAGTCAAATGGTGCTCCTTCCCTTCCAAGTTCTGCCATGTGCCCAAACAGTGGTTTACCCCCACCAATGGAGTATCAGCCTACTCAGGATAAACTTCTGTGAAGTACTTGTTGGTTCAAAGTGCTCACAACACATCAAGATAAGTTCCTTTGGGGGTCTAGATTCCAAAATGGGATCACTTGTGGGGGTTTCAACAGTTTAGGCTTATCAGGGGCTCTCCAAACGCGACATGACAGTCGCAGACCATTCAATCAAAGCCTACATTCCAAACATCACTACCTCCCTTCCAAGCCTCTATGTGTGCCCATACAGTATATTTCTCTCACATATTGGGTATCAGCGTGCTCAGGACAAATTGAACAATAATGTATGGGGTCCAATTTCTCCTGTTACCGTTGGGAAAATAAAAAAATTGGGGACTAAAAGATCATGTTTGTGGAAAAAATATGATTTTTATTATTTTCACACCAAGGCGTCATAAATGTCTGTGAAGCCCTTAGGGGTTCAATGTGCTCACCACACATCTAGATAAGTTCCTTGGGGGGTCTAGTTTCCAAAATGGTGTCATTTCTGTGGGGTTTCCACTGGTTAGGCACATCAGGGGCTTTCCAAACGCGACATGGCGTCCAATCTCAATTACAGCCAAAAAAGTCAAATGGCGCTGCTTACCCTTGGTAAAATTAAAATTGGGAGTGAAAAGATCATTTTTGTGGAAAAACTATGATTTTTTAATTTTACGGCTGTATCATATAAACTTCTGTGAAGCCCTTAGGGGTTTAAAGTTCTCACCACACATCTAGCTAAGTTCCTTGGGGGGTCTAGTTTCCAAAATGGGTCACTTGTGGGGGTTTCCACTGTTTATGCACACCAGGGGCTCTCCAATCGTGACATGGCGTCCGATCTGAATTCCAGCCAAGTTTGCATTGAAAAAGTCCTTCCCTTCTCTGAGCTCTGTCATGCACCGAAACAGTGGTTTCCCTCCACATATCAGGTATTATCGTACTCAGAACAAATTGCACAATAACGTTTGCAGTTCAAATTCTCCTGTTATCCTTGGTAAAATAAAAAAAAATTGGACCTGTAGTAATTTTTTTGTGAAAAAAAAGTTAAATGTTCATTTTTTTTTTTTAACAATCAAAAAATTCCTGTGAAGCACTTGAAGGGTTAATAAATTTCTTTAATGTGGTTTTGCGCACCTTGAGGGGTGCAGTTTTTAGAATGGTGTCACTTTTGGGTATTTCTTATCATATAGACCCCTCAAAGTGACTTCAAATGTGATGTGGTCCCTAAAAATAAAAGGGTGTTGTAAAAATGAGAAATCGCTGGTCAACTTTTAACCATTATTACTTCCTAACAAAAAATATTTTGGTTCCCAAATTGTGCTGATGTAAAGTAAACATGTGGGAAATTTAATTTATTAAATTTTTTGTGTGCCATATCTCTGTGATTTAAGGGCATAAAAATTCAAATTTGGAAAATGGCAACATTTTCAAAATTTTTGCCAAATTTCTGTTTTTTTACAAATAAACGCAAGTTATATGAATGAAATTTTACCACTAACATGAAGGACAATATGTTACGAGAAAACAGTGTCAGAGTCACCGGGATCCATGGAAGCGTTCCAGAGTTATTACCTCATAAAGAGACAGTGGTCAGAATTGGAAAAATTGGCCCGGTCATGAACGTGCAAACCACCCTTGGGGGTAAAGGGGTTAAGCATGTGCGTGGATCAATCAAGCTGTGGGGTTGTGTTGCAGCCAATGGCATGGGAAAGATTTTACAAGTAAAGGGATGAATGGATTCAATGAAATTTCAACAAATTCTTAATGGAAACATTACACCATCTGTAAAAAGGATGAAGTTAAAAGGGGATGGCTTCTACAAATGGATAATGATCCTAAACACATGTCAAAATTCAAAATAGACTATCTCAAAAGGCAGAAGCTGAAAGTTTTACAATGACCCTCACAGCACACTGATCTGAACATTATTGAAAATCTGTGGCAAGACCTCAAAATAGCAGTGCATGCAAGACGATCCAGAAATCTCACAAAGCTGGAAGAGTTTTCCAAGGAAGAATTTTGTAATTTTTAAAATGTAAATGATGAAAATATATATTTTTTTACCTAACATGCAAAGAAAATATGTCATGTGTAACTTTAGGCCTTTTACAGATCATTTCCTCTTCAACTTACTTAACTGTTCCCTATAACAGTAATTTTGACCAGGAGTGCCCAAACTTTTATATTCCAAAGTATATGAATTGGGCTATGCTCCAGAACTCTCTCCATAGAAGTACATTAAACATGTGACATACATGTAGATTGCATGTCAAGAAAGGGATTTATTGTTTTTAAGCACAACACTACTTGTACCCTAGTTTACATGTGTGCAATAAAAAGGGATGATCAGCAGCCATGTGTAATGGTAATGACTATGCAAAGTAGTCCAGTGCTATGTATATTCTGCTGTATTGTAATGATCCATAAAATAAATCTCAAATATACATGATATATGCTGACTTCATTAATTACTTTATTTAAGTTATTAAATTTGGCCCTGATGATGATGGGTCCTTGACTCCAGAAGAGTCATCCTTTAACAAGAGAGGAAAAACCCCCAGTGGAGGAAACCTCTAGGGAACCAAGGTTAAAGGAGTGCCCTTCCCTTGGGCTGTGGATAGGTGAGAACAGAGACCGAGCCCGGAATCTGCCTCTTCTTACAGCCGTTACCTCACCTGTGTCGTGGGTACACTTGGCTGCTGAAAGTCTGGTAAATGTCATATGACTGGATGAGAGCAGTCCAAGCCTGGAATCTGCCTCTTCATGCAGCAAGTAAGTCACTCTTCTGTGAGCTTGCCTGACTGTGGAAAGTCCGGTAAATGTCATATCAATAAGTGAGAGCAGTCCAAGCCTGGAATCTGCCTCTTCACGCAGCAAGTAAGTCACTTGTCTGTGAACACATCTGACTGTGGAAAGTCAGGTAACTGTCATATCCATAGGTGAGAGCAGTTCAAGCCTGGAATCTGCCTCTTCATGCAGCAAGTAAGTCACTTGTCTGTGAACACATCTGACTGTGGAAAGTCAGGTAACTGTCATATCCATAGGTGAGAGCAGTCCAAGCCTGGAATCTGCCTCTTCATGTAGCAAGTAAGTCACTTGTCTGTGAACACGCCTGACTGTGGAAAGTCCGGTAAGTGTCATATCCATAGGTGAGAGCAGTCCAAGCCTGGAATCTGCCTCTTCATGTAGCAAGTGAGTCACTTGTCTGTGAACACGTCTGACTGTGGAAAGTCCGGTAAGTGTTATATCCATAGGTGAGAGCAGTCCAAGCCTGGAATCTGCCTCTTCATGCAGCAAGTAAGTCACTTGTCTGTGAGCACATCTGACTGTGGAAAGTCCGGTAAGTGTTATATCCATAGGTGAGAGCAGTCCAAGCCTGGAATCTGCCTCTTCATGCAGCAAGTAAGTCACTTGTCTGTGAACACATCTGACTGTGGAAAGTCCGGTAAGTGTCATATCAATAGGTGAGAGCAGTCCAAGCCTGGAATCTGCCTCTTCATATAGCAGGTAAGTCACTTATCATTGAGCATGCCTGACTGTGGAAAGTCCGGTAAATGTCATATCCATAGGTGAAAGCAGTCCAAGCCTGGAATCTGCCTCTTTATGCAGCAGGTAATTCACTTGTCCGTGAACACACCTGACTGCGGAAAGTCCAGTAAATGTCACATCCATGGGTGAAAGTAGAGACCGATCCCGGAATCTACCCCGTTGTGCAGCAGGTAAGTCTCTTGTCCGTGAATATGTCTGGCTGCAGAAAAACTGGTAAGTGTCATATCCATGGGTGAATGCAGAGACCAATCCTGGAATCTGTGTCTGTTTTGCTTCATCACTGGTTGCCTGATTCTCACATGGTAGCCACCATGTAAAGGAGTTGTAGTGGAGTTGTCCCCTCCTGCTGGATTCCTTTTCAAAATAAAGAAAATAGAATTAAGCACTGTAGATAAAGCACTGAAGAAATTACAAACTCATTTCTTTACTGTATCAAGTGTAATCATCCAAATAATGGGACAGGGCAGCAATAGTTAAATCCTGTGGCCTGCTGGAATGCTGCGATGAAGCATTGCACGTCAACCATTTAACAAGAGACAGCATTTGCAGAACACGTACACTGCACCTTAAATGCCATGAAATCTCCCCTATTAGTGGCTGTAATAATTCCTCACCCAAGACCCCAGTCTTTTAATCAATGAACCTATTCCCATCACAATGGTGGGAACATGTTTCGTGGCTTAACAAATGCCGCCGATCATCATGAATTTGACGATCTGAGGCTGCCACGCCACCCAACCAGCCCAAGCTCTGGCACTTTATCAGAACTGGGCGAAAATGGCGTGAGAATGCCAAAAGCCACAATATTTTAGCGCAGCCTGTAGTTTCACCAAAATGTTGTGACATTTCAAAGCTTTTTAATGTCAGAATACTGGGGTAAATGAGCTGATAAATCAGGACCCTAAATCCTTTTGAAATAAATCTAAGATGATCTTCTGATAAACTTTGAGCTGAGATAGTAAAACACTTACTTCTTTTTATAGAATCCTTCTTTGTTTCGGAAATAACTCATTTGACGTCCAGGTTGTGAGGACTCAGAATCATAGATATAAACATATCGATCATCCGATTCTTGAAAGGAAACATTTTTCCCTTTGCTTTTATTTTTCATGGGATTTCTTCCTTTTAGAATAGACGGAGGTGTCTGTCTGTAGTCATCTAAGTCCGGATTAATCTTGGACTCTTTCACCTCCACTATACTGGCCTTGTGCAGCATTGTAATGTCTCCAGATGTACAGAAAATGTCAGATTCTCCTGTAGCGCAAAATATTGAAATTAGATTTAATAAAATACAAAATTCTATGTGATTAAGATTATTAACACTTACAGGTTATTATAACTTCTAAATAGTATATTAGACTGAGAAAAGAGGGACCCAATCCCCAGAGAAAAGCTCCTGCAATTCAGAGAAAGCAAAGCTTAAAGAGCCACCCGGGGACTAAAGTGAGACCTGACTGGCCCAACGCTGCTCCCAGTCGGCTTCCCCCTGCGCTGCTGCACTTGCTGGACAGATCTACTCTAATGAAAGATATGGGAGAGACCTGTCAGTCAAGGAGATGCCAGCTTGGGACAGCACCAGATTTGTCAAGTCTCTCCATGTGGTCACTGGTCAGCTCTGCAAAATATGTTTTCTACAGATATCTGATATTATCACCCCTAGAATGATACATTGAATTATGACAACAGAGGGGCTGAGTCTCTATAGCTATCAATATATTAACTGCTCATTCACTGACAAGTTCCTATAGAAGACCATTTTTTAATTTATATATTAGGTTGTTTTTCTATTAAATCTATTTTACGAATGCTCGGAGAACTTACTGTCAGAGGAGGTGACCTCATCCTCATCTGGGCTGTTATCGATTATTACATCAGGGGGTCCAGGCACTGAGATCTTGTTGCCTGTGAGGACGTCTCTCTGTTCATTCCAGGGTCCATGAAGCAAATCACTAATGGTAATTGGTATGTAGTCCTCACGTTTTCCTGTAACACAGAACATAGAAATCAACATTTCTAAAATAAAAGCTTCCATCATGTTTCTTGTGAATGCCCTGAGAACTTACTGTCAGAGGAGGTGACCTCATCCTCATATGGGCTCATATCGATTATTACATCAGGGCGTCCAGGCACTGAGATCTTGTTGCCTGTGAGGACGTCTCTCTGTCCATTCCCGGGTCCATGAAGCAAATCACTAATGGTAATTGTTTTGTAGTCCTCACGTTTTCCTGTAACACAGAACATAGAAATCAACATTTCTAAAATAAAAGCTTCCATCATGTTTCTCGTGAATGCCCTGAGAACTTACTGTCAGAGGAGGTGACCTCATCCTCTTCTGCGCTCATATCGATTATTACATCAGGGGGTCCAGGCACTGAGATCTTGTTGCCTGTGAGGACGTCTCTCTGTCCATTCCCGGGTCCATGAAGCAAATCACTAATGGTAATTGTTTTGTAGTCCTCACGTTTTCCTGTAACACAGAACATAGAAATCAACATTTCTAAAATAAAAGCTTCCATCATGTTTCTCGTGAATGCCCTGAGAACTTACTGTCAGAGGAGGTGACCTCATCCTCTTCTGCGCTCATATCGATTATTACATCAGGGGGTCCAGGCACTGAGATCTTGTTGCCTGTGAGGACGTCTCTCTGTTGATTCCCGGGTCCATGAAGCAAATCACTAATGGTAATTGGTTTGTAGTCCTCACGTTTTCCTGTAACACAGAACATAGAAATCAACATTTCTAAAATAAAAGCTTCCATCATGTTTCTCGTGAATGCCCTGAGAACTTACTGTCAGAGGAGGTGACCTCATCCTCTTCTGCGCTCATATCGATTATTACATCAGGGGGTCCAGGCACTGAGATCTTGTTGCCTGTGAGGACGTCTCTCTGTTGATTCCCGGGTCCATGAAGCAAATCACTAATGGTAATTGGTTTGTAGTCCTCACGTTTTCCTGTAACACAGAACATAGAAATCAACATTTCTAAAATAAAAGCTTCCATCATGTTTCTTGTGAATGCCCTGAGAACTTACTGTCAGAGGAGGTGACCTCATCCTCTTCTGCGCTCATATCGATTATTACATCAGGGGGTCCAGGCACTGAGATCTTGTTGCCTGTGAGGACGTCTCTCTGTTCATTCCCGGGTCCATGAGGCGAATCATCAATGGTAATTGTGATGTATTCCTCACGTTTTCCTGTAACAGAACATAGAAATCAACATTTCTAAAATAAAAGCTTCCATCATGTTTCTCCTCTATGTCTAGGGCTATCACAATGTCTTTCTTATGTGTGGACTGGAAGTTGCTTTCTCATTATAAGTATATGGAACCTCACACTGAGTCTCATAGGAAACCACTACCACAACCACACATAACACAGTTTGTGAGCCGACGAATCTGAATTGCGGTCATATGGTTCAGAAGACGACTAGAATGGCGCTGGTGCTATTTTGAATATTGCGCTTAGATCCTGCATTGCGCTGTCCCCTTTATAGTCCCAATCCTCGGGGTATTACATGAAAATGTAAACTATCTAGTAATATCAGCCGTATTCATCTATATATCGCTATAACAGTAAGGATTCTAACACCATCTTTTGGGATTATGACCCTTTAGTATTTTATCTATTGGAGATAACTTGCTCCTCTTTTGTAACCGCGACCAAATGCAAATTTTTTGTGCTGATTCTCAAAAACCATCTTATTAATGGCCTCTTTTTTTGTGACATGAAAATGACATTGTTACTGTTTTCATTATTACTGTCCCCTCATCACACTTTTCTGGTGCATAATAGGGTCTGGGAGGGAGAGCCGACAAGGAGCGGGGGCGCCATATCGCAATATTAGGGAGTGAACCTCCGCAGAAAGGTAGGGGCATCTTTTTAGGCTGCTTTAGGGCCAGGCCCACTTCCCTACTGTGACTCTATTATATCTATAAGTCCCCCCTTTTTATGATAATTTTGAATAAAAATGTTATATATAGTAGGAGGGTCTTTTTTAGTGTAAGTTGTTGTAATTTTTTTGGCCCTCTCTCCCTCTGATTCAGTTTTGCAGATTCATCCGGCTGTAGTTACCATTTAGATTGGTGTTGTTCGCTCTAAAGTCATTGGCACAATTTTGACTTTCAACGTCTTTCATTGGTTTCTTCTTTTTCAGACAACTATAAAAATGAAAAAATAAAAATCACATTGTAAATTACAAAGTAAAACATGTCTGTATTCTGCAGAATGTAAGAATGAAACATGTTATCTAGTCCTATCTGTAGAGAGATCACCAGTCAGTCATTTTGGTGTAGCAGAGTCAGGTAGGGCAGGGTTAAGTCCGAGCTTTGCAGGATTTGATTAGATGCACCCACTTAGCTTTTTTTTTTCTTACTACAGCCAGGACCTCTGTTCACTATTTCTGTCTGCTAGATGAAGCAGAGTCGAGTGTACTGGAGCTAGTGAGTGTTCAGCCAACATTTGAGCTATAGCTGAGAGGAAGATGTGCCGGAATCTCTCTGTGAATGGAGACAGCATGGGTCAGCTAGGAAAGCTGAGCAGTCTGTGTGCAGGAGCGGCAGAGAACCGTTCGTCAGCTGCAGCCTGTATAGTGTGAACCGTCCCCAGGAGTTGAACCCTTCTGTTTGGCAGTGGAGGCTACTGGAACTCGTACTGAAGGGGATACCAAGACTGGTGGGATCGTGCCTCTTCTATGTATGAAGTTTGCTTTTGGAGAACGGACTGTAATCTGTTCAGGTGAGCTCACACTGACATATGGGCCCTGCTAAATGAATTATTTGCTGTGACACCTTTGTGCCTAGAAGAGGATGTTTTTGGTTTGGAATCCCTTGGAATTTTCTGAAAGCAATAAAACTGCACCGGTTTGACCCAAACAGCATTGACTATGTGAATGGTACCTAATGCCTATCTGAGAGCGTGAATTCCTACAAAGTCTAATATATGCCCATCAGTTACCCGCAGGTCACAGCTCCAGGGTGACGTGTGTGTGAGCCACAAGAGGCCTACACTAAAGTATTCCCATTACTGGAGTAACCTGAAGATGTGACATTTCTTCTACAGACTCCTGTGTAGCCCATAAATCATGACTTACTATACTTACCCATAGATGATAGCAATGGGACGCATGAATACTGCGAGGATGATGAGAATGGCGGCAGGTATAACAATCCTATAGACTGTATCCTCAGATGGTTTTGGAGGCATGGTGACATTCTCTAAAAAGGGAAAGAACATAAGTGATCAGGTAACCAGAGCTGGAATGTGTTCAGAAGTGGAAACCAAAACCCTGGACCGGGCGGCCTGAGGAACCAAGTATGACTATTAACAGAGGGGAATTTAGTGTGGAAAATGATGGATTATTTTTATGTCATATCAATATATAATGGACAAAACAGAGATCTGCTCCTTTATATTTCTGGAATAGGGAACAAACACATGATGGGAGACGACACCTGTAATTACAAGTAACACATGAAGAATCCTCCATTCCATGTATGATGTGACGTCATCTAAATCTCCAGTCACAGAAGAGAAGTGACAGAACCCTAATGACCCGGAGCCTGACGCTCATACACCGGGCCCTAATCATGAATCCTAATAGTTTCTGGGGCCGGAGGTGAAATGTTCCATGTGAGGGACAGATCTGAGTTCTGAGCTGCTGATCGCCTGTCTCTTGTGGGCGCCTTCTGGTACATGTAGTAGTCGGTGCATCCAGCCCGGAGAGAACAGTATTAATGCTCGGCGTCTCCTCTATGTGTTATTAGACTGGACCCTGGAAGCCAAACGGCATCTTTCCCTAATTCCACATTACATGGTAAAATGAATAATGTAATTCACAACTACAACTCGTTCAGCAAACAGATAAACAAGTCCTCATACGGCCATATGAAGGGAAAAAAGTTATGGCTCTTGGAAGAAGGAGAGGAGAAAAAAAAGCCCATAAGCGAAAATTGGCTGCAGAAGGGAAGGGGTTAACACCGTAGTCAGAGTATATCTGGTAATGCGCTTACCTTCGTTAATCCTGATCTGCTCTAGTGATCGAGGGTTGCGGATAAAGATGGGAGCACCTTCCGCGGGTGCTAATAGCACGCTGAGAACTAGAAGTAGTCTAAACAGCATTGGAGCCTGGAGGAATATCGCTTACTGTGTGCGGCACAATCAGCTTCTCCAGACAAAGCGTCTCACTGCAACATCGCTGGTTAGAACCAAGCATTCCGTGACATCACAGCTGGAACCCAATAGTGACATCATGGTGGGCGGGGGCTACACATGAGTGATGTCACAATTGGGGCTCATCCACTAAACGTTCCCAATGTATATAATAAGAATATACAAAAGAAAGAAAAGGAAAGAAGAAAAATAAATAACTCAAAAAGGAAAGAACACTTTTTTTCACATACTCACATTTATTATATTTTATGTACTTTTATACAACAAAAATGTGTTCCCATTTGGGAGAATAATCATTCTCACATTCAGTCATTGACTTTTTTCAACATTCTTTACACATTTTTTCTTTTCATTATTTTGTTTTCCACTCTAATTGCATTTTTATTCATTTGCACATACGGTTCATATTCACATAGAAACTTTTCTCCTTTCTACCTTTTTACTAGATTTTTTCACTATCATGACGTTGGTATTGTCAAGTTGCTCCCAGCAGGGGGAGACGGGACCCTCCCAAATCCCCGCACCCCCCCAACTCATATTAACCCCATACACCGCATCATAAAACCAAAGACCAAAGGTTTCTTTTGGAATTTATATGGCCACAGCAGCCTTTTATTAAAACAACAAACAACAATAATAAAGTATTATAAATAACATAAATACAGTAAACTTGAACCCGGAGGAGGAGTCCTTGAAGCCACAAGATCTAGGTGAATCGACCCCAAAATGCTGTGGACAGAACCCAACATATTACTCCCAGCCGTTACCCCACAGGCTCGGGAGCACCAACCACCGAAACGTCTGTCCACTAGGCAACTAGGGAATCTGCACTCTTTACGGAAACTCCCCATCCACCTTTCATCAGATCACCACCACCAACTTATAAACGGAGGAGACCCTATACAGTGAATCTCCAAAACCAATTTCCAAACGACTCCAAGGACTCCCCCCTTCCAAACCGCCACAACGAGGGACCTTGAACACCTCAAGGGCCCGAGACCCCCCGAACACGCCATGCAATGGCCCGCTCAATGCCTTCCTGAAGACAGAGAGTCCAAATATCGGAGCCAACCCCGTTCAAATGGACCCCATCCGCCAACCAAAAATCACCTTCACCCGTTTCGAGATCAAAATGATGCACAGTCACACCCCCGTTCCCTACCACAAAGGAAGACACCACCCTGTTAACTTTAATCCTGGCCTTGTTGACCTTCACCAGGGACCTCATGGAACGCCACCGCCTAAGTGGAACAATTTCGGACCACACAATGGTGAACCCCCAATATAACAACCACAACCGCAAACAATCCTGCTTGATGTCCTTTATAAGTTCCCGAAAAGGCCTGACCGCCAAATCATTGCCCCCCACATGAAGAACAAGAATGTCCGGTGCGCGATCCAACTGGGCACACACATGAATTTCCTGTAAAACCCACCGCCATTCCATACCCCTGAAGCCGAGCCACCGCACCACCGCCGTGTTCCTGGGGAAGCCCAGTTGTCTGCCTTCATGGCGGACATCAGCTCTCAAGGCTCCCCAATGAAGGAAGGAGTGCCCAAAAATCCAAACCAGCAAAGGTTCGACACCTGCAACAAAAAAGGATTAGTGCTAACATCACAAATAAACGACTAAGGCCTAACATAACTCTGATATCGGTTAGACTTCCAACCACCAATGTGCCGTATAGAAGCCGGATCCAAACCCCCCCACTGCCACTTCCGTCGCCGCCCCTATCCTGAAAGAATGAGGAGCAAAGCGAGAGTCATCCAGGCCCAGCAACCGTACGGACTTCTTAAAAACGGCACCAAACTGATATCTGGACAAACTACCGCTGTCAACATGACACAACAGAGACCCAGTCAAGCTGGGATGCAAGTCCCAAAAATTCCTAAAGCACTGAGCAGGGCACATTGCAGAACCAGGCACCTTGCCCAACACCACCCGGCGACCTCTTCCCGACTGATCCGTCTTGGAACGTCGCAACCAAAATTCAACCCCGCCCAAAGTCAATACAACATCCCTGGCCAATAACCCCCCCGCCAATTTTTTACTGGAAGAAACAAGTTCACCAACCCGTAAAGCCCCAAAAAATGCGAACGAAAAAGCCAAACGAAACAACAAGACCTCGTAATGCATAGAACACACAGACTCCAGTGTAAGGCCCAATTGCTCCAATAAATTAAAGGATACCGGCCTCCTCAAATCCCCCTTGCTTCGGCGCCGACGAAAACCCTTCGCCGCTTGTTTGACTAGAAACGTCTTTGTCAAATCCCAACTGCCGCACAAGCGAAAGCCAAAGGACAAGCCGGCCAAAATGCGAGAAACTTTTGCACACAACCAACCCTCAACGGAGCCGCGCCCCAACCAGGCCAACAACATCCCTTCCTGATCCTGCCCGAAACCATCGACCAGGCCAGCTGTTACAACTTCCTCCCACATCCGCCACACTGCCCGGTAAGTCTCCCAAGTTTTAGGCGCCAAGGAAGCTTCAATCAGCGACTCTGTGGCCCGTAGGCCAGGTTCCACAGTTCCTTGGGACAAGCTAAACCCTCGACCTCCGCTTCTGGCGCCAACGAGCTGAAACGATCCCACTGCGAACGAGAGAGAGAGCCAGCTATGTCATTCTTGGCTCCGGGAACATGAGACGCAGTCACATGTGCATTCAAGGACAAGCATAGCAAAACCAACTGTTGCAACACTCGAACGACTGGAGGGGACGACGCGGTAAGACCGTTAATCGCACCCACAACGCCCATGTTGTCACAATTGAAACGAATGCACCGATCCCGAAACTCAGACCCCCACAAATGGACAGCCACAAGGATCGGAAAAATCTCCAACAACGTAATGTTACGCACCAAACCGATTGCGATCCACTCATCAGGCCAACGAGATGCGCACCACTGTCCTCTGAAGTAAGCACCGAAGCCTATACCGCCAGCAGCATCCGTGAACAATTCCAAGACATCATTCGCAACGACGTCCGACATCACCAAAGAGCGGCCATTGCAGCCGTCTAAAAAAGACTCCCAAACCGCCAAATCCGCCCTGAGATCCGACGACAATCTGATGAAATGATGGGGGGCCTGAATCCCTGCAGTAGCGCTGGCCAGCCTACGTGAAAAAACTCGCCCCATCAGCATCACCCGACACGCAAAATTCAACTTCCCCAACACTGACTGGAGGTCACGCAACGATATCTTCTTCAAACTACGTGCCCGAACCACTTCCGCCCGCAAATCCACCAACTTATCCTGAGGTAGCCTGAACTCCCACGCAACAGTATCAATTACAATCCCCAGAAAACGCAGACACGTACTGGGGCCCTCCGTTTTACCGGGCGCCAACGGCACGCCAAATCGCTCAGCAACCCATTCAATAGCCTGGAGAATTCTCTGACAACGCAACGAATCTGCGGGACCGACGCACAGAAAATCATCCAAGTAATGGATAACTGAGTCCCAGCTGGAAATCTCCCGAATGACCCACTCCAGAAAAGAACTAAATGCCTCAAAATACGCACAGGACAATGAGCAACCCATTGGTAAGCACCTGTCCACGAAAAACTTGCCGTCCCAAAAACAACCCAGCAGCCTCATGCTGTCTGGATGAACCGGTAATAAGCGAAACGCAGCTTCAATGTCGGTCTTAGCCAGAAGCGCACCCCGACCACAGCTCCGCACCCACCGAGCAGCCTCATCAAACGACGAGTAGACCACTGAACAAATCTACGGATCAATCCCATCGTTGACCGACCTCCCTCGAGGAAACGACAAGTGCTGAATAAGCCGAAATTTATTAGGCTCATTCTTCCGAACCACACCCAGAGGGGAAACCACCAGATCCGGAAATGGGGGAGCCTCGAAAGGGCCCGCCATGCGGCCCAAAGAAACCTCTTTTTCAATTTTTTCCGAAACAAATGAAGCATGAACCAGCGCAGAACGTAAATTTTTTAGAACTAGTGGAATAACGAAAGGGGGCTGAGGAATAACGAACCCGTCCTTAAAACCTGCATGTAACAATGCAGCTTTCTCTCTGTCCGTGTATCTATTTAGATAAGGGACCATCTTTTCCAGATTCACCGGAGTCTCCCCCTTTGGAATTACCGCCCCCAGCTCCTGACTTCCCTTTCTTAAAACACTTAGAGGCTCCGTGTGAGGCCCCGTTACAGGTGGAGCAGAGATGTTTAAATTTGCAGTACGCCCCAAACTTGCACTGCCTGTCGTTGAACTGCCAGCAAACCCCCACCTTGTGATTTCCGGACTGCCCCTGCCAGCTTCCACTCGTGGCACTGGCGTTTCCACTACTCTGGCTGGTGCTGCCAGCCCCCCCATGAAAGGAGCTCCCAAACTTGTTTTGCGCTATGACCCGTATCCACAACCCAATATCCTTCTGATCCCAACGAATGGCTGGCCGAATGGCCTTCCTCTGCCGGAATTGCTCTTCGTACCGAAGCCACGCCTGACCCACATAAACTCTGTAAGCTTCCCCGATCGCATCCAGGTAACAAAACAATGCCGAGCAATTGTCTGGGGCCTTTTCTCCAATGACGCTCGCAAAAATGGCAAACGCCTGCTGCCAATTCACGAACGTCTGGGGAATGAGTCGCCACCTGCGCTTCTCCTCCTCCTCCTTTTTGCTGTCCTCTTTCCTACTCTTGTCCAAATTAAATTTCTCGAGAGGCAATAATGAAAAAATTTCCACATATTCGTCCTTCCAAATACGCTCCTTTACCTCCTTCTTTAAATGAGCCCCCAGAGGGCCTTCAAAACAAACGTATACCTCCCCATGAGCCCTGTCATCTAAGTGCACCCGACACTCCTGCTCCTTCTCCGTTTGCACAGACACTGACACCGGGTCTCGTGCACGCCCGGTCGGCTCCGACCCGCTCGGCCACACCTGCCCCCCGACCTGTGACCCCATCCAAGCCGCCAATGGAGATGACGCAAGAAAACCCTGTTCTAAGCGTGACAACAAATTCCGCACGTCCCCTAACATGTCAACTACGCCCCCTCCCACCCCAGTACCATCCGCCGGGGAACCCACACGCGCCAAAGAGGAAGACAAAACAGTAGACACAGAGGCATACTCACCGGGCTGCGAGGGGGCTGTGGGCCCTCCAGCCGAACGACCAGGATCCACGGGTGAAGGTCCACCTGTTCTTGTAGCGAAGCTGGCACCGCTGGACTGACGCTGACGCAGAGGACTCTCTCTCCGGAGGATCCGGGGTGCAGGACCCGAAACCCAGGGTGGATCCCGCTAGCCGATCTCCTGGCGACCACGCTGCCTGGGTCGCCGCATTGTGGCTCCTGGATCCCCCACCATCTGACCCCGCTGAAATGGCCCCCCGGTGATGAGGCATGTGCCCCGAAGCGCGCCCCCTGCCGCCGTCTGTGGGGGTGGAAGCCACAGGCCCTGCCGCTCTGCAGGCCGCTGGATCCCTGCTGCAGGACCTCCTGTCATGCCGCCCAGCTTGAGAGGCAGACCACGGTGCGGGCACCCCCCCGCCGCAGTCCCCTGACCCACCCAAAGTCCCCCTCCCGGTGAGAGGTGAAGTGCTGGGCCCTGCCGCCTGGCAGGCCGCCGTCCTGGAGCTGCCCGACCGCGAACCGGAGCAGGAAGCAGGCTGTGCAGCTGGAGCGCCGTCAGCACAGCCCCTCAATGCCTGTGTTGAGCTGCACCATCTGGCGCGTGTCAGCCCCGCCCCTGAAGAGAGCGAGCCGTCGGGCTGGACACCGCCGCAGAGCCTCGCCGGGCTTGCGGATTCCTCCCAAGCCGGGGCCCGCTATTACGGGAGCGCGCGGCGCCCGGCTTGGAGGGTCCCGGGAGGGGCTCCTGTGCCGTCGGGAGGCCCGGGGAGCCGATTCAGGGGAGAGCCGCTCGGGAGGCCTCACCCTTCTGGTCCGTCGCTCTCTCGTCCCCGGCTGAGTTGCCTGCTCAGTGGTCCCAGGCGTGATGGAGGCCAGCTGTGCCGCTAACCAGCCCGGCGACTGCGACAAGGACGCCTGCCGGAGGCATTCCAAGGCCCGATCCACGGCAGACATGAAGGCTGGTGACAAGCTGAGGGTAAGAGCGGGAACAGAGATGGAGGAAGGCCCACTGCACCCCCTTATAAATGTGCAACGCTCCCATTTCCCAAAAACGCTCCCCCCACCCTCTCCTTCCAATCCCCTGTCGTGTTGGCCTCCGCCCACGCCTCTTCTGTGAGGGAGGGGGAGGCTCAGCTCCGGCCATTGCTTTATCACTTACATTCACATTTTTCCACAATATCTTTATCCCAATTCCCCTTCCCATTAAATATCACTATGCCCCTTTGTTCATAGTCATCAACAGCCATATTATCACAAAATATCTTCACCACCTCTTTTTCCAATGTTAAAGATGGCCGCCATGATTGTTGTGCAGCGCTCAGTAAGGTGACGTTCTCCCTGATGACCCTTTTGCAGCAGCTGTATTCACACTTTATTAGCCAGACGATACCCCTCCACCACACGTCCTGTCAAAGCGGAAGCGAAACGCGTGCTGGATTTGTGGCATGCTCACTTGGTCTGTATTATGCATATACTCTATCACGTCATTAATTATTAATACAGGAGAAGTGAGGGCCCTGCTCGCAAGCTTACAACCTACAAGGAATTGGGAGGGGCGCAATAGGTGAGAAGCACTTGTTATTTCAGGTCCAGCCATTATAATAAATAGGGGTTTTCATATAAAGCTGCACAATCCGGTCATCAACCAGTATGTTTAAATGCAGATATCAAGTGCGGTTTTCATGTGCATGGAGCCTGTGGAGTCAGATGAATAGGAGGGAGCATTTATTATCCTGGGTTGCTTTATGCATGGCATCATATAATAATGTAGGTTAATATTAAGATGAGCAGGACTCATGGGAGTTCGGGTTTGTCGGGTTCGGACAAACTTTAGTCCAAAGTTTGGTTCGAGTACCAGAACCTGACCAAAGCTTGACCCCGGACCTGAACCTCATATTAGTCAATGAGGACCTGAACTTTGATGCTGTAAAATGGTTTTAGTAAGGGCTACGGGTTCACTTAAGTAGGCAAAATGGGGGTAAGAGCACGACAATTGCCCTGCAAACAAATGTAGATGGAGAAATTACTTAAAATAACAAAATATTTAAAAAAAAATCTTAAACCAAAAGGCGGAAGTCCTAGTTGAGAAGTAGAGCAGTTCCTTGTGAGTGTATTTTACTGTATTTGTTAATAAATAAATGAAAAAAAACAATGTGGATTCCCCTATTTTTAATAACCAGCAAATGAAAAGCAGACAGTTGTGAGCTGTTCTTATTATTTAGGGTCCCACCTTATTTGTAATAAGTAGAAAAGGCAAAGCAGACAACTGTGAGCTGAAATTAATAGGATGTGAAGCACCATAGTTATTGGGCCCTTCCCAGCATAATAAGACCAGCTCACTTGCAGTATAAGCCAGTGTAGGCCTGAACTTTTTTGCTGTAAAATGATGGTTGAAAGTGGTTGGGGGTTGCAAAAGGAAGTAAAATTGGGTTAGGAGCAGGACAGCTGCTCTGCAAACAAATGTGGATAGCAATTTCACTTAAAATTACAGAGAATAATAAAAAAAAAAATATAATTATCTTGAACCAGGAGGCAGATGCCAAAGTGAAGAGGTGTAGATGGATGTGGCAGTGTAAGTGGAAGAAGCACGGGAGGAGGTATCCAACACTGTTTTTGTGGAGTTTTTGTTTTTTAGGGAAATTGCTTTAAAGTTTTGTTACGGTAATTGCTGGGTTCTGTAGGTGTATTATATAGTGGGTACGGAAATTATTCAGACCACTTTATATTTTTCACTCTTTGTTTCTTTGCAGCCATTTGGCAAATTCAAAAAAGTTAATTTTTTTTCTCATTAATGTACACTCTGCACTAGAGTTGAGCGAAACGGGTCGAAAAAATTGAAAAGTCGCCGACTTTCGCCAAAGTCGGGTTTCATGAAACGAAACCCGACCTTAGCGTGAGGTCGGCCACGAGGTCGGCGACTTTAGCAGCAAAGTCGCATTTCAAAAGATGCTTGAGCGCCCTTTTTGCAGCCAATCATGAAGAACGGACACTGTGGGCAACGTGATGGCATAGGCAGCGGTCACCACCATCTTGGAGAAGGGCATGCAAGTGATTGGCTTGCTTTGTGGGGCATCACAGGGGTATAAAAGGGTGGGGATGCCGACCGCCATGTTACTCATGCTGATCTCAGAATAGGGAGAGCTGCTGCTGGTGATTCTGTAGGGAGAGCGTTAGGCAGGGAAGAAGATAACAAAAACTGATTCTGCTGCTAGCGACTTTGCCTGTACAACACACCAGTCACTGTGCAGTGCAAGGGGAGGCTATATTTGGTGCCTCAGCTCTGTTGATTATTAGGCTGCCTTTTAAGGCTACCTGGTAGCTGCATTGCTGTGTGCACACTGCTGAGCAAACTGCTTTTTTCAAAGCAATCCAGATTTTATTGTTTTGTCCTTGTGAGTTACTGAGCATTCATTTTTCACACACCGTACAGCGGTGTACGCTCCTCACTCAGTACCGTGTAACGGCTGTTATCACGGCCACAGTGAAGCTATCTGTGTGTGACTCTGTAAGGATAAGTCAAGGAGTTGTTCCGTTCTTACAGACCTCCACCTTATAGTTTGGTCTGGTTTTCAAACAGTTCAGTATATTTGCTGTTTGATTACATTCAAAATTATAGAGAGGCAGCGTGTGTCAGTCCGTATCCAAAAACATGGAGCTTGACAATTTTACATACACCGGACAGCGGTATTCGTGCACGCTCTTCTCTCAGTACCGTGTAACGGCTGTTATCACGGCCAAATTGAAGCTAAGTGTGTGACTCTGTAAGGAAAAGTCGAGAAGTTGTTCCGTTCTTTCAGACCTACACTCTAGGGAGATTCCAGTTCTGCCCGATTCTATATACACCTTGTAGTTTGTCATACACTAGGCAATTTCTGCCGGTCACATTGCGGTGTTAAATAAACAGGGCTTGACTGAATCCAACAGTGTCCTGAAGTGTAGAGACATTCCAATTCTCCACAGTCCTCTATACACCTTGTACCTTGTTTTAAAGTACCAGAGAGTTGGTGGAAATTTGTGTACATTTTTCCAAAAAATGAGGAAGTGTGGTGGAAGAGTCACTGGTAATGATGGTGTTGGTGTTAGATCTGCTGGTAGTGGCAAAAGCAAAATAGCACCTAATGCAGGAGGTGTTGAGGCTGCGTCATTGTCTGGCTCCACAAGGCCTCGAAGGCTCCCTTTTCTCTGTGAAGGTAAACCGCTTCTAAAGCCGGAGCTTCATGTACAAGTTTTGGCTTGCATTGCTGACTCAGCCTCAAGCTCTATTGCCTACTCTTCTGAAGTTTTAAAAAATAAAAGCACTGAGTCGTCATTGGAGGCTCATGGTCATGAACCACATCTTTCCTTGTGTCCTTCACCCCTACCAAAATTGAAGGATGCGGCAGGCCACACTACAGATTACTCCATGGAGCTGCTTTCACATACCATGCCTGGGTTATCAAGTCAAATCGTGAATTACCCTGGCAAAGATGAATCTGACATGGAGTGCAATGATGCACAGCCACTGATAGATGATTCTGCTGGTACATTTACTCAGAGCACTACATTGTCCTCGCTGTGTACTGAGTCAGAATCTGATCCAGATGAAACTCAGGTGCCCCTTCCCGCATACTATACCACCATACATGGTGCCACAGAGGAAGGTGCACATGACATTGAAGAGGAGGTGATGGATGACCCAGTTGTTGTCCCAGATTGGCATCCATTGGGGCTAGAGTGTGCCGCTGCCAATAGCTCTCAAGAGGACGAGGAGCATCCGCAGAGGGCATCGACATGGCAACAGTTGTTATCTGGCAGGCCCAGAGCAGTCCAAAAACGGGTTACAAAATCCCCAAAAATTGCAGGACAACTTGGCCAGATGGTCCAAATAGCACAGCGTGCAAGGCCTCAAACTGTTTTCCCTAGTAGGAAGAGTGCAGTGTGGCACTTTTTTGAACAAAATCCTAATGATCAGGCAAAGGTTATCTGTAAGAAGTGCGTAAAGACCTTTAGCCGAGGGAAAAATCTGAGAAATTTGAATACCAGTTGCATGCTAAGACATTTAACCACCATGCACTTGCAAGCGTGGACGGACTACCAAAACTCACGTACCACATGTGCTGCTGCTCCCAAAGAAGGTAGTCAGCAACGCAACATTGTTTCCCCCACTGTAAGTCCACCGGTTAGCACACCGCCAGCAGCAAATGTTGAGTTGTCATTGCAAGGGCTAATCAGTCAGGGAATCACACTCTTATTGCAACGAAAGACTGAATCTAGGCCATCAGAAAGAACTCCAACTCCATCACCATCATCAACCCTCTCTCAGTCCACCATGTCCACCGCTAGTTCCACCATATGCAGCTCTCAAGTCCAGCTCACCCTTCCAGAGACTATGAGTAGGACAAAAAAGTACTCATCCTCTCATCCGCATATACTGTGTTTGAACACCCACATTGACAAACTAATCTCGTTGTAGATGATGCCCTATCGGTTGGTTGAAAGCGCAAATTTCCGCTAACTAATGGCCTACGTAGTACCACGCTATGAACTACCAAGTCGCCACTTCTTTTCTCGCAAAGCCATCCCAGCCCTCCACCTTCATGTGAAAGACTGCATTGTCCATGCACTCAAGCAGTCAGTGAGTGGACAGGTGCACCTCACAACTGATGCATGGTCCAGTAGGCATGGCCAGGGCCGTTACGTATCCATCACTGCGCACTGGGTTAATGTGGTAGATGCAGGGTCCACAGGGGACAGCGGTGGTGGAACAGTGCTGCCTAGCCCACGGTATAGGAAACAGTTGGCTGTAGGCGTTCGGCCCTCCTCCTCCTCGAAAGCTGGTCCACAGAGCGCAGTCGCAAGAGCACTGCATCCGCAGCTGACAATGTTGCAAACGAGGTGTCCCCCTATCGATCAGGTAGTGGAAAGCGTCAGCAGGCTGTGTTGCAGAAGATGTGTTTGGGTGACAGACACACCGCGGAGGTACTGGCCGACTACTTTCATCGACAAACTGAGTCATGACTGGGCAGTCTACATCTTGAGGCATTCAAGGTAGTTAGTGATAACAGCCGGAATTTTGTGGCAGCCATAGCCCTTTCAAAACTCAGACACATACCTTGCTTGACTCACACCTTCAAACTGGTGGTGCAGTGCTTCCCCACTAATTATTCGGAGTTAACAGGCCTGCTCCAGAAGGTTCGAAGACTGTGCTCGCACATCCGCCGGTCACCGGTACACTCCAGTCGTATGCATAAGCTGCAGCGATTGATCCACCTTCCCAAGCACCGCCTAATTATCGACGCTGCAACAAGGTGGAACTCCACCCTGCACATGGTTGAGTGGCTGTGCGAACAAAGGCAGGCCGTAATGCATTTGTGGGAGGATACACGGGCAGGCACTTTGAGGGCAGACATGGAGTTGACAGGTGTGCAGTGGTCGAAGCTGAAAGACCTCTGTAAAGTCCTTCAGTGTTTTGAGGAATGCACACGGCTGGTAAGCGCAGACGACACCTTCATAAGCATGAGGATCCCACTTATGCATCTGCTCATGCAAACTGTGACACACATTAAGGAGCAGGCGTCTGCAGCCGAGGTTGATGAGGAGGAAGAGGAGGAGGGAAGTCTTGATGACAGTGAGCCATTGTCTGGTCAGGGAACTGTCGTGGACGAGGTGGAGGAAGAAGAGGACGAGGAGGAGGAAGATGACGGGGATGATCATTTAGGGGAGGAGGATGCTTCTCGTGGGGCAAGAGAAAATATTGTCTTTGCAAGGTCTGGTACTGGGTTTGAGTGTGATTGGAGGGATGTGGATTTGCCTGAAAGTGCTCCTCCACGCAGCACTCGCAGTGCATCATTGACACCTGGAACATTGACCCACATGTCAGATTATGCCTTGCAGATCCTAAAAAGGAACTCCCGCATTGCCAAAATGATGAACGATGATGACTACTGGTTAGCCAGCATCCTGGATCCACGCTATAAAGGCAAATTCCAAAACATCATGCCACAGGAGAACCTTGACCTAATATTGGCTAATAAACAAGCTGCTCTGGTAAACCGGTTGGTTGAGGCATTCTCAGCAGACAGCAGCGGTGAAGGTTCTCACACAAGCCGTAGGGGCCGGGTGCAACTTGGAAGAGGTGTTCGTGGTGCACACATCAGAAGTGGCGTTGGAGACAGGGGTTTCATGACCATGCTGTGGACGGATTTTTCAAGTCCCGCTCACACGACTGGTAATACTGCATCAATTGAAAGTGACAGGAGACAGCACTTGTCAAGTATGGTTACAAACTACTTTTCCTCCCATATCGATGTTCTCCCTCACAGGTCATTCCCATTTGACTATTGGGCAGTTAAACTGGACACCTTGCCTGAATTGGCGCAATATACCTTTTAGGAGCTCGCTTGCCCAGCTGCAAGTGTGCTATCGGAAAGAGTCTTCAGTGCTGCTGGATCAATACTGACAGAAAAAAGGACCCGTCTGTCGACCCAATATGTGGATGATCTAACCTTCATTAAAATGAACCATGCATGGGTTTCCAAGGATTTTGTCCCACCTTACCCTTATGACACATATGTTGCCAGAAAAATTGTTTTCTTTGGTCCGCCTGTTCCTGGGACTTGACCAATTTCGCCTTTAGCAGCAAGTGAATGTCCCACATCAACATATGGCATTTTGTAAACCTCCCTAACTGGGCAGCCTCCTCCCCCTGGGCCGGGGTCACCACCGAGCGCACGCAACCGTGCAAGTGCCGTTGCCCTGGACAGGTGGGTAGGCTGACTCGTGGGCTCGGGACTGACACAGGGTCCCTCATAGTGCAATCAAGTGTCACTGATGGTGGGGGTGCACACCCGCCATCAGACACACCGCCGTACTATGAGGGGCCCAGTGCCAGTGCCGACCTCCACGAGTGGGCCCCCCTTGCTTGGCCAGGGCCCCAGCATTTGCAATGTTTTCCTCTCCCTGCTCCTCCGCTGTGTAGTCTGGGCTGTCAAATCCATCACTGGGACTGCCACTTCAAATTTGGTGAACTGATACAAGATGATGGTTAAGACGTAGCTATGCCCTGTCCCGCTGGCCGGGATCTAGCTTCAGATGATCAATGGCTTCCATTTCTTATGGACGTCGACTTACAATGAGATGCAGTGGTGGTTTCTCATCAGCTTTAACAGTTTTCCTACCCACAGACATGTGACATTCTAGCGCACATTTTTAAATGTGCCCTCCCTCTCATGCCAATCCAATTGAATCGCCTACAGCCTGTGGCTTCTGTGTTTTGCACTCCAAAGTTACGTGAGAGATCATGATAGGCAATGAGCACCATGTTTACATCTGTCCCTGTGATCAAAATTGGATTGATATGAGTAACGGTGATCAGATCAACGGTACTGCGATACAGCAACACTTTCTTCACAAAGAAAGGTTTTTGCTGTGTCCACACACTAATTAATTGAGGGTCAGCATCGCCTCTGAGAATTGTGATGGAAGTTGTTCCCGTGAATAGTAATTCGTAGATTTCTGCAATCACTAGACTTTAGGTCAATAATTGTATGCATCTCATTTCCTATTGCAGAGAGTCTGGGCTGTCTTACTGAGACAGAAATATAAATGAAGATTTAAAAATACCACCAAAAGTGTATCATGGTGTACGTTTGAAATACATTTCCTTTTTTCTAATTTTTAGATTGTTGTGTAATCCATGCAGAGAACATGGAGATTTTAAATGTTTAAACTATGCTCTATATAGCTGCTATCCAGTGATAATGTACCGTATCTCAACTTTGTACAATCTGGTCAAATCCATACTGGGCCTGAGACCGTCTGAGCCTGCCTCCTGATTGATACACATAGGTTTTTAATGTGTAAACTAGGCACCATATATACGTGTTATCCGTTGTAACTGTACCCTTTATCAACTTTCTTGAATCTTGTAGAATCCATACGGGGCCTGAGAACGGCTGCAGAGCTGTTAAGCAAGCTACAGCACCTGTGGTTTGGACACGTAATGTTTTGCATTTTTTCTGGAATGGCGGTTAGGCCGAAATCAGGAATTGCTGTTGACCTGCACTTACTGGGAAATCATCGTTTGCGGAGAATAATTGGAATCCCAGATCCCCATCACTGACGGTGTTCATCGGGTTATCTGCACCTGTAAGCGACAAAAGCTGGTCCTTTCAGTGTAGCGCGCATGTAGCCCCGGACATGGAAGGCCATGATAGCCCTGTTATTACTCGATCGCGCATGCCAGAGCCTCGCGTATCCCTCTAGTAAGCTTTACGCGTACCGCGGGGGCATGCCGGAGTCTCGTTCGTTAACGTAATAAAGCGGACAAATCGCTAGCACAACTACTAACGGATAAACCACACCACACACAGAATCGACAAAGCTTTCAATGTGAGCATCTTTTTGTGAAGTGGCATGGTTGTGGTTTCCCGGGTGGAGTCCAATTAAGCCTCAGGCTCCACTCCTGGTGGTGCCCTATTGGACATTCCTTTAAGGTTCAGCTTTGCATCCATACTGCCCCCAGAAACAAACTCTTTGCCTTCATGGACACTGTTTTGAGGTTCGTGGGAATAACGCCAGTTGCCATAATTTATTGGTGGGAAGTACGACGGAATATGATCGTGTTCATTTTCAGATTTTGGTTTTCTTTTTTACATTTTTATTCCAGCCTTTCTTGACTTCATAAGGGCATGACAAGCCTATATCTGTGTCTCCTCCACCTCCTCCTTTTACTCCTCCACCTCTTTTGTAAATGTAGTTGCCCTTTTCCATATGTTATTTTTGTCTTCTGAGCATTTTGTCGGCTTTGGGACACCTTTTAAGGTATTTTGTAATTGTTTTCTATGTGTTTGTGTTTGCCTGCCATTGTTTTCAGTGTGAGATTGACAATTATCCTTTGACTGAATAGAGCTGTACGCTTCTGATACAGTGCCATATATGTGATGTTATTTTGTGTCTATTTTGTGCTAAATTTGGAAGTTTGGTGGAAGAGGCCGCGGACGTGGGCATGGGGGGGCCAGCTGGTGCTGATGGTGGTGGTGGTGCATCTGCTGGTAGTGGCAAAAACACAATAGCAGCTAAGGCAGGAGGTGTTGAGCCTGCGTCATGGTCTGTCTACGGAACGCCTGGAAGGCTACTGTTATGAGCGGTGGAACGCACTAAATAAAATTAAAATAAAGTGCGTTCACCGCTCGGGGTCCACCGTGCGGTAGATGACAAAATCGCTGCTGAAAGAGGCAGGGCACTCAGGCAGAGATGTGCACAGGACTTTAGCTGCAGTCAGTGCACTAAAGCAGACTCTGTTATATGCACAGAACTGCCAACAAAACATAAATACCGCTGAGTCTGTTTAGGGTCACAGACTTCAGCGATGTGGAAACGATATTAAAGCTCACAGAAACAGCCTTAAACACCAGGACTATCCCCTCTAGACCTACCGTAAAACTTAAGGTATGAGTTGTCGCAACTGCGAACACCCGGGAGGCTGCAACCGCAGCACAGCGTGAACAGAGCCGCAAGCAAGGCGCTGCAAGGACGCTGGCGCAATGCAGGACGCTTAGCTGCTGCAAAAGGTATGGCTGGACCGCGCTGGCGCTAGCGCTGCTACTGGCGGCTGCCCAATCACTCACACAATCACAATATCAGAGGGAAGGGGTTTCATAATAAGTCATCCACCAGTCCAAGCATCCATTACCATACACACAGCAGCAGTATGAAAATACTAGCGCATGGCGGAACGGCCATGCGCACTTTTTCTAGCGTTCGGGACCTGCCGAAAATCTCCAGAGCCCTGAGCATACCCAATGGAATCAGAAACAGGACCTGAGCACCTGACTCCTGAAGTCCAATGGGAGCTCATCCCATGAGCATGCTCAGAAGAAGGGACGAAGGACTTAGCCTCTGGAGACAAATGTGAGGATCTGTGTTCCTGCATAGGTATTGTAGGAACCAGATTCCTAACATTACCCCCCTCCTAGGGCCCCCCCTCCCTGAAGCCTCCGACCCACCAGCCTGTGCCCGGCAATGGCACAGACCTCAGACTCGCCAAACAGCGAACCTGATGTCCTAGTAGGTGAAACTGAAAGCCGGGACATATGGATGGTATCAGCGGAGGTCAGGTCACCAGGTCTCAGGAGGGATACCCTGTTGACAATAGGAGCGGAAGGTTTAGGAGACCGCCGCCGTGTATCGACGGCCGTCACCACCCTCCATTCGGGGAGACTGTCCCGAGCACATAACGTGCATGCCCGAATGAATTTTTTGAAGTCTCGAGCTTTATGGGGCCACCAATACGCTCCAGCCAAGGTGTATAAGAGCCGACATGTTTTATAAAAAAAAAAGCCATTTTATAAAAATAAAGTGAACTTTACTGTTGGAACTGGTGAAACATATATACAGCAGGCATCAGGTACAAAGTTTCTTTTCACATCTTCGGTTTTACACAGAGGCACAGGCATGGCGGTCACATGTGACAGCATCACAACATTTCAGCAATAAAACATAGGTGACTAGACATAGGTTACACCCCCATTACTAACCCTATAGTGAAATGTAATAAAGACAAGCAGCCCCATACTATGATGTTCCCAACTCCAAACTTCACTGTTGGTATGGTGATTTTGGGGTGATATGTAGTCCCTTTTGACCTCCAAACATGGTGTGCATTATGGCATCCAAAGAGTTCAATTTTGGTCTCATCTAGGCAGACTATATTGTCTCAGTATTTCACAGGCTTGTCTAAATGTTGTGGAGGAAACTTTAAACATGCCTGAACATGCTTTTTATTCAGCAATGGAGTCTTGTGTGGTGAGCGTGCATAGAGGCCATGGAGGTTCAGTGCATTACTTATTATTTTATTTAAAACTAGCTGAAGTGCCCGGCGCTGCCCGGGCATAGTAACTAACTGTGGCTAGTTATAGCAAATTATAATTATCCTCCATCACATAGTCCCGTGCCCATATACCCATCATGCATATCCACGATCCCATAGTCGAGTGCCCATATACCCATTATACAGCCTTCATCTAATAGTCCCATGCCCATATACCCATCATACATATCCTCCATCCCATAGTCCCGTGCATATATACCCATCATACATATCCTCCATCCCATAGTCCCGTGACCATATACCCATCATACATATCCTCCATCCCATAGTCCCGTGCCCATATATCCATCATGCATATCCTCCATCCCATAGTCCCATGCCCATATACCAATCATACATATCCGCCATCCCATAGTCCCGTGCCCATATACCCATCATGCATATCCTCCATCCCATAGTCAACCATTATAACATCATAATGAGAGGCGGCAGGTCTTGCAACCTATGATGACATCAGCGTCGCCATGGCAACCACTATGACATCATAATGAGGGGCGTGGCTTGACGGGCACACACTTTTTCCCCAGTATGTAGATAGGGGCAAAATTGTTTGGTGAATTGGAACGCGCGGGGTTAAATTTTCGCCTCACAACATAGCTTAGGACGCTCTCGGGGTCCAGACGTGTGACTGTGCCAAAGTTTGTGGCTGTAGCTGCGACGGTGCGGATGCCTATCCTGGACATACACACATACACATACATACACACATACATACACACTTTGAGCTTTATATATTAGATAATTGTATCTGCTGATTCAAGTCCATTTTGTAGTTTTCCACTGCTCTTGAACAACTCTTCTGATATTTCTTTCCACTACTCTGAAATCCTGCAAGGAGCACCTGATCTTACCTGGTTTATAGTGAAATTATTATTATTATTATTATTTATTGTTATAGCGCCATTTATTCCATGGCGCTTTACATGTGAGGGGGGTATACATAAAAACAAGTACAATAATCTTAAACAATACAAGTCATAACTGGTACAGGAGGAGAGAGGACCCTGCCCGCGAGGGCTCACAATCTTCAAGGGATGGGTGATAATACAGTAGGCGAGGGTAGAGCTGGTCGTGCAGCGGTTTGGTCGATCGGTGGTTACTGCAGGTTATAGGCTTGTCGGAAGAGGTGGGTCTTCAGGCTCTTTTTGAAGGTTTCGATGGTAGGTGAGAGTCTGATATGTTGTGGTAGAGAGTTCCAGAGTAGGGGTGATGCGCGAGAGAAATCTTGTATGCGATTGTGGGAAGAGGAGATAAGAGGGGAGTAGAGAAGGAGATCTTGTGAGGATCGGAGGTTGCGTGCAGGAAAGTACCGGGAGACGAGGTCACAGATGTATGGAGGAGACAAGTTGTGGATGGCTTTGTATGTCATGGTTAGGGTTTTGTAATGGAGTCTCTGGGCAATTGGGAGCCAGTGAAGGGATTGACAGAGGGGAGAAGCTGGGGAATAGCGGGGGGACAGGTGGATTAGTCGGGCAGCAGAGTTTAGAATAGATTGGAGGGGTGCGAGAGTGTTTGAGGGGAGGCCGCAGAGCATGAGGTTGCAGTAGTCAAGGCGAGAGATGATGAGGGCATGGACTAGGGTTTTTGCAGATTCTTGGGTGAGGAATGAACGGATGCGTGAAATATTTTTGAGTTGAAGTCGGCAGGAAGTGGAAAGGGTTTGGATATGTGGTTTGAAGGAGAGATCAGCATCAAGGATTACTCCGAGGCAGCGAGCTTGTGGGACTGGGGAGAGTGGGCAGTCATTTACTGTAATTGATAGGTTCGTAGGGGGGGTCACGTGAGATGGGGGAAAGATGATGAATTCTGTTTTGTCCATGTTGAGTTTCAGATATCTAGTGGAGAAGAAGGATGAAATAGTGGACAGACATTGAGGGATTCTGGTTAGTAGGGAGGTGATATCTGGTCCAGAGATGTAGATCTGTGTGTCATCAGCATAAAGATGATACTGAAAGCCATGAGATTCTATGAGCTGTCCCAGGCCAAAGGTGTAAATAGAGAACAGCAGGGGCCCTAGGACTGAACCTTGTGGGACTCCGACAGATAGGATTATCTACTTTCCATTTACAGATCATGACCTCAAAAGTCTTCACTGGAGCATTCAGTAGTTTAGGAAGTCATCCGTCACCAATGCCATCAGTAGGTTTTGCAACAATAAGGTTGAGAAGGTCTTGAGACAGCTCACTTGTTTTACCCATTATGAGCTATTTCTTGTGTGGCACCTTGGTAATGAGACACCTTTTTTTAGGCAATCAGTTGAACCAGCTGATATTATTTTTCACTAGCAGGATTGCTTTTTAATTACCAATAGATTTTAGCTGGTGTCGTGGCTTTCCATGACTTTTAGCACCTCTCTTTCTTCCTGTGTTCAATATTTTTTTCTGTGTCATTTTTACATTCTTACACATAATTTATGGACATCTGTGGTTTGATCTCTTTGCCTTTGTGGGTTCAATGGGTTGTTAACGACAAATATGACAAATATGTGTTTAGAAATATGTTTACTTAGAAAATGGTGATGTATTCAATACTTATTTCATGCGCTGTATGTATACACATACACACACCTCTTTAGATGATAAATCACACATAGCATTTGTAACATACTAAGTGAACAAGGTCCATTACAACACACTTTTATGAATCCCTATAAAGGCAGCAAAGGAACGAAAGAGGATAGTAATATAAGTCTAAATCAACATAATAATTTTGAACTTTCGAAAAGATTGTGCAAAAATCCTGCACTGTGTTCCTCTACAGCCCCAGGTTTATATATATTACTGTCATCTTTAGGGCTCATACTCACTTGTGAGAGACTCGTACCATTCTCATGCGAGTATCTCGCATGAAAACCTGGCACTGCCACCGGCACTCGGACAGGAGCGTGCGGCTACATGTATTTTTATGCCGCCGCCGCGTGCTCCAGTGCCAGTGCTGGCGGCAGTGCCAGGTTTTCATGCGAGATACTCGCATGAGAATGGAGCGAGTCTCTCACAAGTGAGTATGAGCCCTTATACTGTTTTTTCTGCGGTTAGTAATTTTCTCCCCATCTAATTGTATATTTCCCGATGGACTTACAAGGTGACAAGTTCTAGGAATCCACTTCTATTCACATACTGGAGGTCTCTACATTACATTAAGTATGGCCGAAACAGCCTCAACTTGCATGTAAAAATGGAGGGAAATTGCTGTAAAAGGTAGGAATAATTTTTCAGGTAACATCAAACTATTAGACTGGTATATTGCATTGGTCATTGCAATACAGTGATTCCAATCTGAGAGTAAATTGATCCAGCAGTTGTTAATAGGTAGCAAGATGTGTAGCTGATCCTATGGCCGGGGTCACACTAACCGACGAAAAATACGGTCCGTAGTTTACATGCGTAATACGGATGAATGACCCCTAAATAGTGCTCCGTAGGTCATCCGTAAGCAAGGTGTGGTCGCGTATTTTGCGCATGTCAGCATCCGTATGTAATCCGTATGGCATCCGTATGTAATCCGTATGGTGAGATTTTCTCGCAGGCTTGCAAAATGGACATTTAACGGTTTTGAGGCCTGCTAACTATTTAAATCATTAGCCTGATCCCTATTTATTGCCTCAGGAACAGGTGGCTGCCTCCATTCTGTCCATTTGTCACCTTGCATTCACTAGGTGTGTTGCTGTTGTATGTGCAACATGGCAAACAGTCTGAGTTTCAACACAACTGAGCAGGTTCTCTTCAACTGGCTTTTGTCACGCCTCTTTGGCCAACCATACCCAGTGATAGTGGATCCGCGGAGGAGGAGACGCATGTGGGTCCATCCACTTTTGAGGCAACGACTCACAAGAGGTCATTTTCACCACCTCTATTCTTCTCTGCGGGAGCATCCTGTCAAATTCTACCAATACTGTCGCATGAGCCTTGCAACATTTGATCGACTCTTGGAGACAGTGCGCCCTGGGATAACCTTTCAGGACACAAGGATGCGCAAAGCTATATCTGCAGAGGAGCGACTTCTACTCACAATACGGTATGTACTACACAACCACATTCTCTACGTTCATAATGTGTTGGCCAAAGTATGTATTTTTGGCTTATTGGACTAAGATTAATGCCCTCATCTTAGTCCACATATGTTTCAACTTACAGACCAGAATGTTATGTGTAATATGTACTGAATATCACTTAGTAATTGGGCAAACAAAGATGTGTGTGTTATTCGCTCTGAATTCCTAACAAGTTTGGTATGTATGTACCTGGTGTTTTTGTAATTTGGGCATTCTAAAATCTTCCTTTTCTGTTGTTCTTCAGCTTCCTGTCCACTGGCCTGTCTTATGCCGCCCTCCACCATGAGTTTCTCATTGGAAGATCTACCATTTCAGGCATAGTCAGGTCAACGTGTATTGAAATCTGGACAAGACTCCATCAACTCGTCATGCCCGAGCCCAGGATGGAAGACTGGTTGAGGATATCAAGGGACTTTGAGGAGGAATGCCAGTTTCCTAATTGTATTGGGGCTCTTGATGGCAAACATATCCGGGTGCGTAAGCCGCCAAACTCTGGCTCCCAATTCTTCAATTATAAACAATACTTTTCTGTTGTATTGTTGGCTCTGGCAGACCCTAAATACAAGTTTATAATTGTTGACATTGGGGCCTATGGAAGGACGGGAGACTCTCGAGTCTTCAATACTTCCATTATGGCTCGGCGGCTACGCACCAACCAGCTGGATCTTCCACCACCACGCCAGCTACCAGGCTCCATTCCAGAATCAGTCCCTTATGTCCTTGTGGCAGATGAGGCGTTTCAGTTAACACGCAATGTCATGAGGCCATATCCCCGGCGCAACCTTGACCACAGGCGCAGAATTTTTAACTTGCGCCTATCACGTGCTCGGCGACTGGTGAAGTGTTCCTTTGGCATTCTTTATGCCAAATGGCGGGTACTCCAGTCTGCCATTCAGCTGAGTGAGCAAAATGTAAATGAAGTAGTGAAAGCCTGTGTGGTTCTTCATAACTTCACCAGGATACATGATTGTTCCTCCTCTGCTGGTGTTGTGTGTAGGCCGGACAATGTGCGCAGGGTGAGACCACCTATCAACCTTCAACGTAGATCGCTCTCTGGGCTCAAAGTGCGTGATATTTTCACTAATTACTTTATGTCACCTGAGGGGGAAACTTCTTGGCAAGAGCATGCTGTGTCTATGTTATAATGTTTGCTTTTATGTGTGTCTAAATATATATATTTCTACCCCTTCTGATTCTATGTCTGTTTAATGGCATTGTTAAGCGTATGTTAGTATGCTGATACGGTTTTTGATAATTGAGACAGAGACGTAAATTGTAGTAGACAAATTTTTACTTTTGCCTTTTTTTTGTTTCTTTTTTTAAAGGCAAACATATTTGTGCCATATGATACCTGGGGCAATGGGCCAAATTGCCCTTTTTGCAGATGTGATCATTTTTGAAGTATAAAATTTACACACATTTCCAAAACAAACAGAATGTTATAACAAACTTGCTACATTAGACATTTTGAATCCAAAGGAAAAAAGATGTGTTCTCCATCAACAAAATTATATAAAAAAGATAAAACTCACATTTCTTAGGAATGTTTGATAATCATATTAATAAGCCACCATGACAGCCAAGGCTACCTTACGCGTTTCTGACACATATTACATGTCTGTAAAAAGACTATATTTCACCAAGCTATACTGGGAAAGTCAAAGGATCAAAACAGACTACTCACTTGATAATGCCGAGAAAAGGCGTGCTGCCCTTATTCAAGTAGTCACTGTTTTGCCTGCTAAATATATTCCAGAATCAAGGCGAACAGCCTCAAGAACATCACGCTCTCTCTATGTATTATCAAGTGAGTAGTCTATTTTGATCCTTTGACTTTCCCAGTATAGCTTGGTGAAATATAGTCTTTTTTACAGACATGTAATATGTGTCAGAAACGCGTAAGCTAGCCTTGGCTGTCATGGTGGTTTATTAATATGATTATCAAACATTCCTAAGAAATGTGAGTTTTAGGCTTTTTATCTAAAATTGGTGATGGAAACCACCTCTTTTTTCCTTTGGATAGGGATTTTGAGCACCAGTTGAACCACACTGGGCATCTCCTGGCATCAGACCGCTTATGGACACTGATGTACAGTATGCGTAAACAATTTGCATGTTTTTATGCTGTTATAAATTGAGGAAAGTTGGGGAAGGAGAAGGCGGAAGAGCAGCCTGTGGTTGCTGCTGGCTACTTTGAGCAACATCGCCCTGTGTGGGGGCATACTGTTGCCCATGATGTGGGTAGTGTCCTTCCTCATGTGATTGTTGGGGGTACTGGCCAGAGTAATAATGATGAGGGGCATCTTGGTGGCTCTGGTACCCACCAATATAGCCATGTCATCCCCAACCAGGTTGGGACCAGCCTCCAGCACTGCATGGGAAAAAGTGGCCATATTGGTGGGGTTGGCTAGAGGCAGACATATGTTGCTGCTGCTGTGAAGGTTGGGTAGGAGGAGGAAGGGGGTTAGGTGTAGGCCCACCTGAGCAAGCATCTGTGTGGGTGGTCTCATGCACATTAGATTTCGGGGGGAATGCTGCCACCTCTCCAGATATTCAAACAGCTCATATGGGGTATTCTGGGGTGTGCTTGCATCAAGCAGGATCTGAAAACATCCTCGAATACGGAGCCTCACCTCACGGGAAAGGGTACAGAGATAAAGGGCCAGGCTTCACAAGTATGCCTCCTCACATCATCTGTATTCACTCTAGCCAGATAATTTAGGACCCCTGTGTCCACATTGGTCCTGGTATCTTGTGCAGGGATCTGGCGCCTTCTTCGTCCTCGCCGGGATGTTCCAGCAGGCTGTGGGGAGCCCCAGATCTGGGCAGTTGGGCTGCTGCTCATGTTGCCCTGCTCCTCCAGTATGGGTGATGTTGCAGCAGCAGACAGTCCTGGTGGTGTGGTTTGGGGCACAGGCAATGGGTTCTCCTGAGATGATTCTTCACCCATGCTTCTTGTAGGGGGAGAAGATGGGCCAGCCACCTCATCCCCTACAGGGTCAATTATGGGCTCTGTATATGAGCCCGTTCCTCTATCCGTAAGGTTGAAGTGAGTTCTGTTATGAAAGAGAACAGAGCCAAAAATACATTAATATTTTTGACCCTGTAAAGTATCGGTGTAATGTGGTGTGAGGTATCTACTTACGATCTCAGATCCAGAATAGGGGCAAGGAAGGAGAGGCGGTCATAATAAATGTATTTTCTTTTGACGTAGCCCGCATCACCACTCCTGGACCGCTGCTGACGTTCCCGCCTGTACTGATCGCGGATGCTGCGCCAGCGTCTCATCACATCTTCCACTGCAATGTGACAGGAAATATTATCAATTTTACATATCTGATCGGTCACATTTGCTACCAGTAGTCTAGGCATGTGGCCTTCTGGGGTGTGCTTTCTACCCAGGGTGGCATATCTAATTGGGCCATCCAGGCCAGATACACAGGGTCAGAATAGTTCACGTATCAAGTAACTACACTTAGTAACTTGGTTGGCTAAGAGGATGAGGAGCTTGTGGCCTGAGCAAAATAATGGCAGTGTCAAACCACGTGTCACATCCAAATCTACCCGCCTCATGAGGAAAAAAGTAGAAGCACAGGAAGGGGGGGCTGATTCTGTATGCATTTTATGATGTGAGGTAATTTTAATCATTTTTTGGCCTTGTACTTACTCAGTTTCTGCTGCTCCTCACGTGGGCGATCACCAAAATCATGGAACATCTGCCGACATATGCGCCTCCATGACGCCTCCTTTCTTGCCCGGTTGGCATAATGGGCATCACGTTGGTCCCAGAGTTCGGGACGCTCCTGCATCAGTACAATGAGCATCTCCACATTTAGGAAATATGGCGCCATGACGCTGCTGTACTCCGTGGAGGCGTACTTCCTGGATGTCTGGAGCGGTTTTTGAGCTCATTTGCATGTCTAGGCTTCCTGATGATGGATTGGCCCATTTCCTGTCACCAGCCAAAAGACCTGCGTATTTCTCGCAAGTCACACGTGTGGTCCGTGTGTAAACCGTATTTTTTGCGCACCCATAGACTTGCATTGGCGTATTACGGGCGCATGCTGCGATTGTCACGGACCGTAGAATGTGGCCGAGAAATATACGGCTGTTGGGAGCAAACCCATAGAGAATCATTGGTCCGTGTGTAATGCGTGCTTTTAACGCCTCTCACTCGTCCGTATTCCTCTCTAGTGTGACCCCGGCCTATTACTGAGGATGGCGGGTGGAAACCAAATAGCATTGCACTCATTTCATTGGAAGAAGTATGCTCATAAGACATACTGATAGGGAACTTAGATTGTGATTCCCATCGAGGACAGCGATGATAATGTGTGCAAACTGTAAAGCGCTGCGGTATATGTTACCGCTATATAAAAATAAAGATTATTTATTATAAGATGAAATGGTCTTTAAATAGGTCAAAAGTTAAACATGACATTTCCTTTGTATTTTAGGCAAAAAAAAGTTGTCATTTTTTTTACATTTTAAAATGACAAAAAGGAAAATGGTTAAATGCAAAAGTTTGGGCACCCTTGGAGCTTTGTGTGCTCAGATAACTTTGACCAAGGTTCGGACATTAATTGGCCTGTAAGAGTGCTGCTTGCTCACTATCATCATTAGGAAAGACCAGGTGATGCAAATTTCACAGCTTTATAAAAACCCAGCCTCCTCTAATGCTTTCCCAAAAAAACAGCAGCCATGGGTTTTACTAAGCAGCTGCCTAGCACTCTGAAAATGAAAATAGTGGAGGCCCACAAAGCAGGAGGCTACAAGAAGATAACAAAGCGTTTTCAAGTCGCCCTTTCCTCAGTTTGAAATGTAATTAAGAAATGAAAGTTAATATGAGCAGTGGAGGTAAAGATAAGGCCAGAAAGACCAAGCAATATTTGAGTAAGAACTGCTCAAAGATTTCTGAAGACACTTGCACAAATATGGCCTTCAGGGAGGCGGCTTCCTCAGTGGCTGCTGAAAGCAGGCAGTGAGGAAGCCTGTGCAGCGGCTGTCAGATCGCTGATCTGACACAGCGCTGTTCTAAATGTCAGATCAGCGATCTGACACTTCACAGTAATGTCCCCCCTGGGGCAAAGCAATAAAGTGAAAAAAAAGTGGAAAAATAATTTAAAAAAAAATCCCAAAATAAATTAAAAAAAAAAATATTTCCTAATAAATTCATTTTTTGGAAATAAAAAAAAAAACAATAAAAGTACACATAATTAGTATCGTCGCGTCTGAAACAACCCCTCCTATAAAACTGTCCCACTAGTTAACCCCTTTAGTGAACCCCTTAAAAAATAAAAATAAATAACAAAGCAACAAAAATGCGTTATCATCATATCGCTGAACAAAAAGTGCAATAACGCACGATCAAAAAGACGCATATAAATAATCATGGAACCGCTGAAAACGTCATCTTGTCCTGCAAAAAATTAGCCGCCATATAGCATCATCAGCGAAAAAATAAAAAAGTTATAGCTCGTAGAATAAAGTGATGCAAAAATAATTCTTTTTGATATAAAATACTTTTCATTGCATAAAAGCAACAAAACATAAAAAAATGACATAAGTGAGGTATCGCTGTAATCGTACTGACCCGAAGAATAAAACCGCTTTATCTATTTTACCACACGCGGAACAGTGTAAACGCATCCCCCAAAAGAAATTCTTGAAATGCTGGTTTTTGTTCATTCTGCGTCCCAAAAATCGGAATAAAAAGCGATCAAAAATGTAAGGTGCCTGAAAATGGCACCAATAAAAACGTCAACTCGTCCCGCAAAAAATAAGACCTCACATAACTCTGTGGGTCAAAATATGGAAAAATTATAGCCCTCAAAATGTGGTGATACAAAAACTATTTTTACAATAAAAAGTGTCTTTTAGCGTATGACAGCTGCCAAACATAAAAACCGCCATAAATAGTAATTCAAACCCCCCGTTATCACCCCCTTAGTTAGGGAAAAATAATAAAATTAAAAATAAGTATTAGGGTTAGGGTCTGGGCTAGGTTTGGAGTTAAGGATAGGGTTAGGGTTATGGTTAGGGCTGAGATAGGGTTAGAGGTGTGTTGGGGTTAGGGTTGGAGTTAGAATTGGGGGGGTTTCCACTGTTTGGGCACATCAGGTGGTCTCAAAACGCAACATGGCGTCTGATATCAATTGCAGCCAATTCTGCATTGAAAAAGTCAAATGGCGCTGCTTACCCTTGGTAAAATTAAAATTGGGAGTGAAAAGATCATTTTTGTGGAAAAACTATGATTTTTTAATTTTACGGCTGTATCATATAAACTTCTGTGAAGCCCTTGGGGGTTTAAAGTTCTCACCACACATCTAGATAAGTTCCTTGGGGGGTCTAGTTTCCAAAATGGGTCACTTGTGGGGGTTTCCACTGTTTATGCACACCAGGGGCTCTCCAATCGTGACATGGTGTCCGATCTGAATTCCAGCCAAGTTTGCATTGAAAAAGTCCTTCCCTTCTCTGAGCTCTGTCATGCACCGAAACAGTGGTTTCCCCCCACATATCAGGTATTATCGTACTCAGAACAAATTGCACAATAACGTTTGCAGCTCAATTTCTCCTGTTACCCTTGGTAAAATAAAAAAAAATTGGACCTGTAGTAATTTTTTTGTGAAAAAAAAGTTAAATGTTCATTTTTTTTTTTTTAACAATCAAAAAATTCCTGTGAAGCACTTGAAGGGTTAATAAATTTCTTTAATGTGGTTTTGCGCACCTTGAGGGGTGCAGTTTTTAAAATGGTGTCACTTTTGGGTATTTTCTATCATATAGACCCCTCAAAGTGGCTTCAAATGTGATGTGGTCCCTAAAAATAAAATGGTGTTGTAAAAATGAGAAATCGCTGGTCAACTTTTAACCATTATTACTTCCTAACAAGAAATATTTTGGTTCCCAAATTGTGCTGATGTAAAGTAAACATGTGGGAAATTTTATTTATTATGTTTTTTGTGTGCCATATCTCTGTGATTTAAGGGCATAAAAATTCAAATTTGGAAAATGGCAACATTTTCAAAATTTTTGCCAAATTTCTGTTTTTTTCACAAATAAACGCAAGTTATATGAATGAAATTTTACCACTAACATGAAGGACAATATGTCACGAGAAAACAGTGTCAGAGTCACCGGGATCCATGGAAGCGTTCCAGAGTTATTACCTCATAAAGAGACAGTGGTCAGAATTGTAAAAATTGGCCCCGGTCATTAACGTGCAAACCACCCTTGGGGGTAAAAGGGTTAAGCATGTGCGTGGATCAATCAAGCTGTGGGGTTGTGTTGCAGCCAATGGCATGGGAAAGATTTTACAAGTAAAGGGATGAATGGATTCAATGAAATTTCAACAAATTCTTAATGGAAACATTACACCATCTGTAAAAAGGATGAAGTTAAAAGGGGATGGCTTCTACAAATGGATAATGATCCTAAACACATGTCAAAATCCAAAATAGACTATCTCAAAAGGCAGAAGCTGAAAGTTTTACAATCACCCTCACAGCACTCTGATCTGAACATTATTGAAAATCTGTGGCAAGACCTCAAAATAGCAGTGCATGCAAGACGATCCAGAAATCTCACAAAGCTGGAAGAATTTTCCAAGGAAAAATTTTGTAATTTTTAAAATGTAAATGATGAAAATATATATTTTTTTACCTAACATGCAAAGAAAATATGTCATGTGTAACTTTAGGCCTTTTACAGATCATTTCCTCTTCAACTTACTTAACTGTTCCCTATAACAGTAATTTTGACCAGGAGTGCCCAAACTTTTATATTCCAAAGTATATGAATTGGGCTATGCTCCAGAACTCTCTCCATAGAAGTACATTAAACATGTGACATACATGTAGATTGCATGTCAAGAAAGGGATTTATTGTTTTTAAGCACAACACTACTTGTACCCTAGTTTACATGTGTGCAATAAAAAGGGATGATCAGCAGCCATGTGTAATGGTAATGACTATGCAAAGTAGTCCAGTGCTATGTATATTCTGCTGTATTGTAATGATCCATAAAATAAATCTCAAATATACATGATATATGCTGACTTCATTAATTACTTTATTTAAGTTATTAAATTTGGCCCTGATGATGATGGGTCCTTGACTCCAGAAGAGTCATCCTTTAACAAGAGAGGAAAAACCCCCAGTGGAGGAAACCTCTAGGGAACCAAGGTTAAAGGAGTGCCCTTCCCTTGGGCTGTGGATAGGTGAGAACAGAGACCGAGCCCGGAATCTGCCTCTTCTTACAGCTGTTACCTCACCTGTGTCGTGGGTACACTTGGCTGCTGAAAGTCTGGTAAATGTCATATGACTGGATGAGAGCAGTCCAAGCCTGGAATCTGCCTCTTCATGCAGCAAGTAAGTCACTCTTCTGTGAGCATGCCTGACTGTGGAAAGTCCGGTAAATGTCATATCAATAAGTGAGAGCAGTCCAAGCCTGGAATCTGCCTCTTCATGCAGCAAGTAAGTCACTTGTCTGTGAACACATCTGACTGTGGAAAGTCAGGTAACTGTCATATCCATAGGTGAGAGCAGTCCAAGCCTGGAATCTGCCTCTTCATGCAGCAAGTAAGCCACTTGTCTGTGAACACATCTGACTGTGGAAAGTCAGGTAACTGTCATATCCATAGGTGAGAGCAGTCCAAGCCTGGAATCTGCCTCTTCATGTAGCAAGTAAGTCACTTGTCTGTGAACACGCCTGACTATGGAAAGTCCGGTAAGTGTCATATCCATAGGTGAGAGCAGTCCAAGCCTGGAATCTGCCTCTTCATGTAGCAAGTGAGTCACTTGTCTGTGAACACGTCTGACTGTGGAAAGTCCGGTAAGTGTTATATCCATAGGTGAGAGCAGTCCAAGCCTGGAATCTGCCTCTTCATGCAGCAAGTAAGTCACTTGTCTGTGAGCACATCTGACTGTGGAAAGTCCGGTAAGTGTCATATCAATAGGGGAGAGCAGTCCAAGCCTGGAATCTGCCTCTTCATATAGCAGGTAAGTCACTTATCATTGAGCATGCCTGACTGTGGAAAGTCTGGTAAATGTCATATCCATAGGTGAAAGCAGTCCAAGCCTGGAATCTGCCTCTTTATGCAGCAGGTAATTCCCTTGTCCGTGAACACACCTGACTGCAGAAAGTCCAGTAGATGTCACATCCATGGGTGAAAGTAGAGACCGATCGCGGAATCTACCCCGTTGTGCAGCAGGTAAGTCTCTTGTCCGTGAATATGTCTGGCTGCAGAAAAACTGGTAAGTGTCATATCCATGGGTGAATGCAGAGACCAATCCTGGAATCTGTGTCTGTTTTGCATCATCACTGGTTGCCTGATCCTCACATGGTAGCCACCATGTAAAGGAGTTGTAGTGGAGTTGTCCCCTCCTGCTGGATTCCTTTTCAAAATAAAGAAAATAGAATTAAGCACTGTAGATAAAGCACTGAAGAAATTACAAACTCATTTCTTTACTGTATCAAGTGTAATCATCCAAATAATGGGACAGGGCAGCAATAGTTAAATCCTGTGGCCTGCTGGAATACTGCGATGAAGCATTGCACGTCAACCATTTAACAAGAGACAGTATTTGCAGAACACGTACACTGCACCTTAAATACCATGAAATCTCCCCTATTAGTGGCTGTAATAATTCCTCACCCAAGACCCCAGTCTTTTAATCAATGAACCTATTCCCATCACAATGGTGGGAACATGTTTCGTGGCTTAACAAATGCCGCCGATCATCATGAATTTGATGAGCTGAGGCTGCCACGCCACCCAACCAGCCCAAGCTCTGGCACTTTATCAGAACTGGGCGAAAATGGCGTGAGAATGCCAAAAGCCACAATATTTTAGCGCAGCCTGTAGTTTCACCAAAAAGTTGTGACATTTCAAAGCTTTTTAATGTCAGAATACTGGAGTAAATGAGTTGATAAATCAGGACCCTAAATCCTTTTGAAATAAATCTAAGATGATCTTCTGATAAACTTTGAGCTGAGATAGTAAAACACTTACTTCTTTTTATAGAATCCTTCTTTGTTTCGGAAATATCTCATTTGACGTCCAGGTTGTGAGGACTCAGAATCATAGATATAAACATATCGATCATCCGATTCTTGAAAGGAAACATTTTTCCCTTTGCTTTTATTTTTCATGGGATTTCTTCCTTTTAGAATAGACGGAGGTGTCTGTCTGTAGTCATCTAAGTCCGGATTAATCTTGGACTCTTTCACCTCCACTATACCGGCCTTGTGCAGCATTGTAATGTCTCTAGATGTACAGAAAATGTCAGATTCTCCTGTAACGCAAAATATTGAAATTAGATTTAATAAAATACAAAATTCTATGTGATTAAGATTATTAACACTTACAGGTTATTATAACTTCTAAATAGTATATTAGACTGAGAAAAGAGGGACCCAATCCCCAGAGAAAAGCTCCGGCAATTCAGAGAAAGCAAAGCTTAAAGAGCCACCCGGGGACTAAAGTGAGACCTGACTGGCCCAACGCTGCTCCCAGTCGGCTTCCCCCTGCGCTGCTGCACTTGCTGGACAGGTCTACTCTAATGAAAGATATGGGAGAGGGAGAGACCTGTCAGTCAAGGAGATGCCAGCTTGGGACAGCACCAGATTTGTCAAGTCTCTCCATGTGGTCACTGGTCAGCTCTGCAAAATATGTTTTCTACAGATATCTGATATTATCACCCCTAGAATGATACATTGAATTATGACAACAGAAGGGCTGAGTCTCTATAGCTATCAATATATTAACGGCTCGTTCACTGACAAGTTCCTATAGAAGACCATTTTTTAATTTATATATTAGGTTGTTTTTCTATTAAATCTATTTTACGAATGCTCGGAGAACTTACTGTCAGAGGAGGTGACCTCATCCTCATATGGGCTCATATCGATTATTACATCAGGGGGTCCAGGCACTGAGATCTTGTTGCCTGTGAGGACGTCTCTCTGTCCATTCCCGGGTCCATGAAGCAAATCACTAATGGTAATTGTTTTGTAGTCCTCACGTTTTCCTGTAACACAGAACATAGAAATCAACATTTCTAAAATAAAAGCTTCCATCATGCTTCTCGTGAATGCCCTGAGAACTTACTGTCAGAGGAGGTGACCTCATTCTCTTCTGCGCTCATATCGATTATTACATCAGGGGGTCCAGGCACTGAGATCTTGTTGCCTGTGAGGACGTCTCTCTGTCCATTCCCGGGTCCATGAAGCAAATCACTAATGGTAATTGTTTTGTAGTCCTCACGTTTTCCTGTAACACAGAACATAGAAATCAACATTTCTAAAATAAAAGCTTCCATCATGCTTCTCGTGAATGCCCTGAGAACTTACTGTCAGAGGAGGTGACCTCATCCTCTTCTGCGCTCATATCGATTATTACATCAGGGGGTCCAGGCACTGAGATCTTGTTGCCTGTGAGGACGTCTCTCTGTCCATTCCCGGGTCCATGAAGCAAATCACTAATGGTAATTGGTTTGTAGTCCTCACGTTTTCCTGTAACACAGAACATAGAAATCAACATTTCTAAAATAAAAGCTTCCATCATGCTTCTCGTGAATGCCCTGAGAACTTACTGTCAGAGGAGGTGACCTCATCCTCTTCTGCGCTCATATCGATTATTACATCAGGGGGTTCAGGCACTGAGATCTTGTTGCCTGTGAGGACGTCTCTCTGTTCATTCCCGGGTCCATGAGGCGAATCATCAATGGTAATTGTGATGTAGTCCTCACGTTTTCCTGTAACAGAACATAGAAATCAACATTTCTAAAATAAAAGCTTCCATCATGTTTCTTGTGAATGCCCTGAGAACTTACTGTTAGAGGAGGTGACCTCATCCTCTTCTGCGCTCATATCGATTATTACATCAGGGGGTCCAGGCACTGAGATCTTGTTGCCTGTGAGGACGTCTCTCTGTCATTCCCGGGTCCATGAGGCGAATCATCAATGGTAATTGTGATGTAGTCCTCACGTTTTCCTGTAACAGAACATAGAAATCAACATTTCTAAAATAAAAGCTTTCATCATGTTTCTCGTGAATGCCCTGAGAACTTACTGTCAGAGGAGGTGACCTCATCCTCTTCTGCGCTCATATCGATTATTACATCAGGGGGTCCAGGCACTGAGATCTTGTTGCCTGTGAGGACGTCTCTCTGTTCATTCCCGGGTCCATGAAGCAAATCACTAATGGTAATTGGTTTGTAGTCCTCACGTTTTCCTGTAACACAGAACATAGAAATCAACATTTCTAAAATAAAAGCTTCCATCATGTTTCTCGTGAATGCCCTGAGAACTTACTGTCAGAGGAGGTGACCTCATCCTCTTCTGCGCTCATATCGATTATTACATCAGGGGGTCCAGGCCCTGAGATCTTGTTGCCTGTGAGGACGTCTCTCTGTTCATTCCCGGGTCCATGAGGCGAATCATCAATGGTAATTGTGATGTAGTCCTCACGTTTTCCTGTAACAGAACATAGAAATCAACATTTCTAAAATAAAAGCTTCCATCATGTTTCTCCTCTATGTCTAGGGCTATCACAATGTCTTTCTTATGTGTGGACTGGAAGTTGCTTTCTCATTATAAGTATATGGAACCTCACACTGAGTCTCATAGGAAACCACTACCACAACTACACATAAGACAGTTTGTGAGCCGACGAATCTGAATTGCGGTCATATGGTTCAGAAGACGACTAGAATGGCGCTGGTGCTATTTTGAATATTGCGCTTAGATCCTGCATTGCGCTGTCCCCTTTATAGTCCCAATCCTCGGGGTATTACATGAAAATGTAAACTATCTAGTAATATCAGCCGTATTCATCTACCGGGTGAGTCATAAAGGACGGACGTTTTTAAACTAATCATAAAATCGTTAAATATAAAGGACGGATGTACTTGAAGTGGCTATAACTCACCACCAGGTGGAGGTAGAGATGTGCGGGAGGCGGGGTTATGTTTGTGAGGTGAAAGCATTGTTTTTATTTTAGTTTCAGTTTAAGCTATGGTGCCGTGGACGATAGAACATCGCGTTTTTGCGTACGACAGTTTTGTCAAGAATAATGAGTGTATCACAGCCGTTCAGCGTGAGTTTCGGCGTCATTTCAATATTCACAGAAATCAAGCTGTTCCCGCTCGTAACACTATCCTACGTTGGGTTGAAGCACTCCGTACACGAGGTACACTAATGAACAAACGACCACCGGGGGCTCCACGAACGGCACGTACCCCTGAAAATGTGGAACGCGTCAGGCAAGCCATGCTGCGTAGTCCGAGTCGATCTGCTCGGAAACATTCTTTAGAACTTGCCCTCAGTAATCGTACAGTAAGGCGTATTTTGCATTTAGACCTGCATTTCCACCCCTATAAATCGGCCATTGTGCAACAGTTGGAGCGCGGGGATTACGCAGCGCGACTGAAGTTCGCACATGAGATGGAAGCAATTATTGAGCAAAACGACAACCTTATTTTATTCATGAGTGATGAAGCTCATTTCCATGTCAATGGCATGGTTAATCAGCAGAACTGCCGTTATTGGGCCTATGAAAATCCGAAAGAATTACATGAACGACCGCTGCACAGCCCTAAGGTAACGGTGTGGTGCGCTATGGGCAAATATGGCGTGATCGGTCCGTACTTTTTCGAAGGCGATAATGGCAATACTGTTACCGTGAACTCACAACGTTATATCGCCATGATAAATAACTTCTTTGTTCCTGAGTTACGACGGCAACATATCCCCATCTCTAGTGTGTGGTTTCAACAAGATGGGGCAACGGCCCACACAGCCGGAGCAACAATGAACGTTCTTCGCCCTCTCTTCCCTGGTCGCATCATTTCCAGGTTTGGCGATATTAATTGGCCTCCTAGGTCCCCAGACCTGTCCATGTGCGATTATTACTTATGGGGTCACCTCAAATCACGTGTATACAAGCTTAAGCCTCGATCATTACAAGAACTGAAGGAAGCTATTCGAGTGGAAGTTGCCCAAATCGACAGAGTTGTGTTGGAACGTGTTGATGCCAACTTCCAAGAACGCCTTTGGAAATGCATCACTGATAATGGCCACCACATGGCAGATGTTGTTTTCCACACTTGAATTTGTCAAATGCTATTAGTATACGTAACCAAATCTGTGAATACATTTATATTTAATAAATATTTAACGATTTTATGATTAGTTTAAAAACGTCCGTCCTTTATGACTCACCCGGTATATATCGCTATAACAGTAAGGATTCTAACACCATCTTTTGGGATTATGACCCTTTAGTATTTTTATCTATTGGAGATAACTTGCTCCTCTTTTGTAACCGCGACCAAATACAAATTTTTTGTGCTGATTCTCAAAAACCATCTTATTAATGGCCTCTTTTTTTGTGACATGAAAATGACATTGTTACTGTTTTCATTATTACTGTCCCCTCATCACACTTTTCTGGTGCATAATAGAGTCTGGGAGGGAGAGCCGACAAGGAGCGGGGGCGCCATATCGCAATATTAGGGTGTGAACCTCCGCAGAAAGGTAGGGGCATTTTTTTAGGCTGCTTTAGGGCCAGGCCCACTTTCCTCCTGTGACTCTATTATATCTATAAGTCCCCCCTTTTTATGATAATTTTGAATAAAAATGTTATATATAGTAGGAGGGTCTTTTTTAGTGTAAGTTGTTGTAATTTTTTTGGCCCTCTCTCCCTCTGATTCAGTTTTGCAGATTCATCCGGCTGTAGTTACCATTTAGATTGGTGTTGTTCTCTCTAAAGTCATTGGCACAATTTTGACTTTCAACGTCTTTCATTGGTTTCTTCTTTTTCAGACAACTATAAAAATGAAAAAATAAAAATCACATTGTAAATTACAAAGTAAAACATGTCTGTATTCTGCAGAATGTAAGAATGAAACATGTTATCTAGTCCTATCTGTAGAGAGATCACCAGTCAGTGATTTTGGTGTAGCAGAGCCAGGTAGGGCAGGGTTAAGTCCGAGCTTTGCAGGATTTGATTAGATGCACTCACTTAGCTTTTTTTTTTTTTACTACAGCCAGGACCTCTGTTCACTATTTCTGTCTGCTAGATGAAGCAGAGTCGAGTGTACTGGAGCTAGTGAGTGTTCAGCCAACATTTGAGCTACAGCTGAGAGGAAGATGTGCCGGGATCTCTCTGTGAATGGAGACAGCATGGGTCAGCTAGGAAAGCTGAGCAGTCTGTGTGCAGGAGCGGCAGAGAACCGTTCGTCAGCTGCAGCCTGTATAGTATGAACCGTCCCCAGGAGTTGAACCCTTCTGTTTGGCAGTGGAGGCTGCTGGAACTCGTACTGAAGGGGATACCAAGACTGGTGGGATCGTGCCTCTTCTATGTATGAAGTTTGCTTTTGGAGAACGGACTGTAATCTGTTCAGGTGAGCTCACACTGACATATGGGCCCTGCTAAATGAATTATTTGCTGTGACACCTTTGTGCCTAGAAGAGGATGTTTTTGGTTTGGAATCCCTTGGAATTTTCTGAAAGCAATAAAACTGCACCGGTTTGACCCAAACAGCATTGACTATGTGAATGGTACCTAATGCCTATCTGAGAGCGTAACTCCCTACAAAGTCTAATATATGCCCATCAGTTACCCGCAGGGCACAGCTCCAGGGTGACGTGTGTGTGAGCCACAAGAGGCCTACACTAAAGTATTCCCATTACTGGAGTAACCTGAAGATGTGACATTTCCTCTACAGACTCCTGTGTAGCCCATAAATCATGACTTACTATACTTACCCATAGATGATAGCAATGGGACGCATGAATACTGCGAGGGCGAAGAGAATGGCGGCAGGTATAACAATCCTATAGACTGCATCCTCAGATGGTTTTGGAGGCATGGTGACATTCTCTAAAAAGGGAAAGAACATAAGTGATCAGGTAACCAGAGCTGGAATGTGTTCAGAAGTGGAAACCAAAACCCTGGACCGGGCGGCCTGAGGAGCCAAGTATGACTATTAACAGAGGGGAATTTAGTGTGGAAAATGATGGATTATTTTTATGTCATATCAATATATAATGGACAAAACAGAGATCTGCTCCTTTATATTTCTGGAATAGGGAACAAACACATGATGGGAGACGACACCTGTAATTACAAGTAACACATGAAGAATCCCCCATTCCATGTATGATGTGACGTCATCTAACTCTCCAGTCACAGAAGAGAAGTGACAGAACCCTAATGACCCGGAGCCTGACGCTCATACACCGGGCCCTAATCATGGGTCCTAATAGTTTCTGGGGCCGGAGGTGAAATGTTCCATGTGAGGGACAGATCTGAGTTCTGAGCTGCTGATCGCCTGTCTCTTGTGGGCGCCTTCTGCTACATGTAGTAGTCGGTGCATCCAGCCCGGAGAGAACAGTATTAATGCTCGGCGTCTCCTCTATGTGTTATTAGACTGGACCCTGGAAGCCAAACGGCATCTTTCCCCAATTCCACATTACATGGTAAAATGAATAATGTAATTCACAACTACAACTCGTTCAGCAAAAAGATGAACAAGTCCTCATACGGCCATATGAAGGGAAAAAAGTTATGGCTCTTGGAAGAAGGAAAGGAGAAAAAAAAGCCCAAAAACGAAAATTGGCTGCAGAAGGGAAGGGGTTAACCCCGTAGTCAGAGTATATCTGGTAATGCGCTTACCTTCGTTAATCCTGATCTGCTCTAGTGATCGAGGGTTGCGGATAAAGATGGGAGCACCTTCCGCGGGTGCTAATAGCACGCTGAGAACTAGAAGTAGTCTAAACAGCATTGGAGCCTGGAGGAATATCGCTTACTGTGTACGGCACAATCAGCTTCTCCAGACAAAGCGTCTCACTGCAACATCGCTGGTTAGAACCAAGCATTCCGTGACATCACAGCTGGAACCCAATAGTGACATCATGGTGGGCGGGGCTAGACATGAGTGATGTCACAATTGGGGCTCATCCACTAAACGTTCCCAATGTATATAATAAGAATATACAAAAGAAAGAAAAGGAAAGAAGAAAAATAAATAACTCAAAAAGGAAAGAACACTTTTTTTCACATACTCACATTTATTATATTTTATGTCCTTTTATACAACAGAAATGTGTTCCCATTTGGGAGAATAATCATTCTCACTTTCAGTCATTGACTTTTTTCAACATTCTTTACACATTTTTTCTTTTCACTATTTTGTTTTCCACTTTAATTGCATTTTTATTCATTTGCACATACGGTTCATATTCACATAGAAGCTTTTCTCCTTTCTACCTTTTTACTAGGTTATTTCACTATCATTATCACTTACAGTCACATTGTTCTTTTTTTCCTCAATATCTGTCTCCCAATTCCCCTTCCCATTAAATATCACGATTCCCCTTTGTTCATAGTCATCAACAGCCATATTATCACAAAATATCTTCACCAACTCTTTTTCCAATGGTAAAGATGGCGGCCATGATTGTTGTGCACTGTCCTGACTGGCTAGCTGGTCCCACATCATGAGCCGTGGTATTGTTGCACTTCATTGACGCGCTTCTTGCTGCCGGCCGGCAGCAGATGTCATGCCCATGCGCACGCGGCAGCGCTCAATAAGGTGACGTTTTCCCTGATGACCCATTTGCAGCAGCTGTATTCGCACTTTATTAGCCAGCCGATACCCCTCCACCACACGTCCTGTCAAAGCGGAAGCGAAACGCGTGCTGGATTTGTGGCATGCTCACTTGGTCTGTATTATGCATATACTCTATCACGTCATTAATTATTAATACAGGAGAAGTGAGGGCCCTGCTCGCAAGCTTACAACCTACAAGGAATTGGGAGGGGCGCAATAGGTGAGAAGCACTTGTTATTTCAGGTCCAGCCATTATAATAGATAGGGGTTTTCATATAAAGCTGCACGATCCGGTCATCAACCAGTATGTTTAAATGCAGATATCAAGTGCGGTTTTCATGTGCATGGAGCCTGTGGAGTCAGATGAATAGGAGGGAGCATTTATTATCCTGGGTTGCTTTATGCATGGCATCATATAATAATGTAGGTTAATATTAAGATGAGCAGGACTCATGGGAGTTCGGGTTTGTCGGGTTCGGACAAACTTTAGTCCAAAGTTTGGTTCGAGTACCAGAACCTGACCAAAGCTTGACCCCGGACCTGAACCTCATATTAGTCAATGGGGACCTGAACTTTGATGCTGTAAAATGGTTTTAGTAAGGGCTACGGGTTCACTTAAGTAGGCAAAATGGGGGTAAGAGCACGACAATTGCCCTGCAAACAAATGTAGATGGAGAAATTACTTAAAATAACAAAATATTTAAAAAAAATCTTAAGCCAAAAGGCAGAAGTCCAAGTTGAAAAGTAGAGCAGTTCCTTGTGAGTGTATTTTACTGTATTTGTTAATAAATAAATGAAAAAAAACAATGTGGATTCCCTATTTTTAATAACCAGCAAATGGAAAGCAGACAGTTGTGAGCTGTTCTTATTATTTAGGGTCCCACCTTATTTGTAATAAGTAGAAAAGGCAAAGCAGACAACTGTGAGCTGAAATTAATAGGATGTGAAGCACCATAGTTATTGGGCCCTTCCCAGCATAATAAGACCAGCTCACTTGCAGTATAAGCCAGTGTAGGCCTGAACTTTTTTGCTGTAAAATGATGGTTGAAAGTGGTTGGGGGTTGCAAAAGGAAGTAAAATTGGGTTAGGAGCAGGACAGCTGCTCTGCAAACAAATGTGGATAGCAATTTCACCTAAAATTACAGAGAATAAAAAAAAAAAAATATAATTATCTTGAACCAGGAGGCAGATGCCAAAGTGAAGAGGTGTAGATGGATGTGGCAGTGTAAGTGGAAGAAGCACGGGAGGAGGTATCCAACACTGTTTTTGTGGAGTTTTTGTTTTTTAGGGAAATTGCTTTAAAGTTTTGTTACGGTAATTGCTGGGTTCTGTAGGTGTATTATATAGTGGGTACGGAAATTATTCAGACCACTTTATATTTTTCACTCTTTGTTTCTTTGCAGCCATTTGGCAAATTCAAAAAAGTTCATTCTTTTTCTCATTAATGTACACTCTGCACTAGAGTTGAGCGAAACGGGTCGAAAAAATTGAAAAGTCGCCGACTTTCTCCAAAGTCGGGTTTCATGAAACGAAACCCGACCTTAGCGTGAGGTCGGCCACGAGGTCGGCGACTTTAGCAGCAAAGTTGCGTTTGAAAAGATGCTTGAGCGCCCTTTTTGCAGCCAATCATGAAGAACGGACACTGTGGGCAACGTGATGGCATAGGCAGCGGTCACCACCATCTTGGAGAAGGGCATGCAAGTGATTGGCTTGCTTTGTGGGGCATCACAGGGGTATAAAAGGGTGGGGATGCCGACCGCCATGTTACTCATGCTGATCTCAGAATAGGGAGAGCTGCTGCTGGTGATTCTGTAGGGAGAGCGTTAGGCAAGGAAGAAGATACCAAAAACTGATTCTGCTGCTAGCGACTTTGCCTGTACAACACACCAGTCACTGTGCAGTGCAAGGGGAAGCTATATTTGGTGCCTCAGCTCTGTTGATTATTAGGCTGCCTTTTAAGGCTACCTGGTAGCTGCATTGCTGTGTGCACACTGATGAGCAAACTGCTTTTTTCAAAGCAATCCAGATTTTATTGTTTTGTCCTTGTGAGTTACTGAGCATTAATTTTTAACACACCGTACAGCGGTGTACGCTCCTCACACAGTACCGTGTAACGGCTGTTATCACGGCCACAGTGAAGCTATCTGTGTGTGATTCTGTAAGGATAAGTCAAGGAGTTGTTCCGTTCTTACAGACCTCCACCTTATAGTTTGGTCTGGTTTTCAAACAGTTCAGTATATTTGCTGTTTGATTACATTCAAAACTATAGAGAGGCAGCGTGTGTCAGTCCGTATCCAAAAACATGGAGCTTGACAATTTTACATACACCGGACAGCGGTATTCGTGCACGCTCTTCACTCAGTACCGTGTAACGGCTGTTATCACGGCCAAATTGAAGCTAAGTGTGTGACTCTGTAAGGAAAAGTCGAGAAGTTGTTCCGTTCTTTCAGACCTACACTCTAGGGAGATTCCAGTTCTGCCCAATTCTATATACACCTTGTAGTTTGTCATACACTAGGCAATTTCTGCCGGTCACATTGCGGTGTTAAATAAACAGGGCTTGACTGAATCCAACAGTGTCCTGAAGTGTAGAGACATTCCAATTCTCCACAGTCCTCTATACACCTTGTACCTTGTTTTAAAGTACCAGAGAGTTGGTGGAAATTTGTGTACATTTTTCCAAAAAAGGAGGAAGTGTGGTGGAAGAGTCCATGGAAGTGGGCGGGGTTTGGCAGCTGGTAATGATGGTGTTGGATCTGCTGGTAGTGGCAAAAGCAAAATAGCACCTAATGCAGGAGGTGTTGAGGCTGCTTCATCGTCTGGCTCCACAAGGCCTCGAAGGCTCCCTTTTCTCTGTGAAGGTAAACCGCTTCTAAAGCCGGAGCTTCATGTACAAGTTTTGGCTTGCATTGCTGACTCAGCCTCAAGCTCTATTGCCTACTCTTCTGAAGTTTTAAAAAATAAAAGCACTGAGTCGTCATTGGAGGCTCATGGTCATGAACCACATCTTTCCTTGTGTCCTTCACCCCTACCAAAATTGAAGGATGCGGCAGGCCACACTACAGATTACTCCATGGAGCTGCTTTCACATACCATGCCTGGGTTATCAAGTCAAATCGTGAATTACTCTGGCAAAGATGAATCTGACATGGAGTGCAATGATGCACAGCCACTGATAGATGATTCTGCTGGTACATTTACTCAGAGCACTACATTGTCCTCGCTGTGTACTGAGACAGAATCTGATCCAGATGAAACTCAGGTGCCCCTTCCCACATACTATACCACCATACATGGTGCCACAGAGGAAGGTGCACATGACATTGAAGACGAGGTGATGGATGACCCAGTTGTTGTCCCAGATTGGCATCCATTGGGGCTAGAGTGTGCCACTGCCAATAGCTCAGAAGAGGACGAGGAGCATCCGCAGAGGGCATCGACACGGCAACAGTTGTTATCTGGCAGGCCCGGAGCAGTCCAAAAACGGGTTACAAAAACCAAAAAAATTGCAGGACAACTTGGCCAGATGGTCCAAATAGCACAGCGTGCAAGGCCTCAAACTGTTTTCCCTAGTAGGAAGAGTGCAGTGTGGCACTTTTTTGAACAAAATCCTAATGATCAGGCAAAGGTTATCTGTAAGAAGTGCGTAAAGACCTTTAGCCGAGGGAAAAATCTGAGAAATTTGAATACCAGTTGCATGCTAAGACATTTAACCACCATGCACTTGCAAGCGTGGACGGACTACCAAAACTCACGTACCACATGTGCTGCTGCTCCCAAAGAAGGTAGTCAGCAACGCAACATTGTTTCCCCCACTGTAAGTCCACCGGTTAGCATACCGCCAGCAGCAAATGTTGAGTTGTCGTTGCAAGGGCTAATCAGTCAGGGAATCACACTCTTATTGCAACGAAAGACTGAATCTAGGCCATCAGAAAGAACACCAACTCCATCACCATCATCAACCCTCTCTCAGTCCACCATGTCCACCGCTAGTTCCACCATATGCAGCTCTCAAGTCCAGCTCACCCTTCCAGAGACTATGAGTAGGACAAAAAAGTACTCATCCTCTCATCCGCGTACACTGTGTTTGAACGCCCACATTGACAAACTAATCTCGTTGTAGATGATGCCCTATCGGTTGGTTGAAAGCGCAGCTTTCCGCAAACTAATGGCCTACGTAGTACCACGCTATGAACTACCAAGTCGCCACTTCTTTTCTCACAAAGCCATCCCAGCCGTCCACCTTCATGTGAAAGACTGCATTGTCCATGCACTCAAGCAGTCAGTGAGTGGAAAGGTGCACCTCACAACTGATGCATGGTCCAGTAGGCATGGCCAGGGCCGTTACGTATCCATCACTGCGCACTGGGTTAATGTGGTAGATGCAGGGTCCACAGGGGACAGTGGAGGTGGAACAGTGCTGCCTAGCCCACGGTATAGGAAACAGTTGGCTGTAGGCGTTCGGCCCTCCTCCTCCTCGAAAGCTGGTCCACAGAGCGCAGTCGCAAGAGCACTGCATCTGCAGCTGACAATGTTGCAAACGAGGTGTCCCCCTATCGATCAGCTAGTGGAAAGCGTCAGCAGGCTGTGTTGCAGATGATATGTTTTGGCGACAGACACACCGCGGAGGTACTGGCCGACTACTTTCAGCGACAAACTGAGTCATGACTGGGCAGTCTACATCTTGAGGCATTCAAGGTAGTTAGTGATAACAGCCGGAATTTTGTGGCAGCCATAGCCCTTTCAAAACTCAGACACATACCTTGCTTGACTCACACCTTCAAACTGGTGGTGCAGTGCTTCCCCACTAATTATTCAGAGTTAACAGGCCTGCTCCAGAAGGTTCGAAGACTGTGCTCGCACATCCGCCGGTCGCCGGTACACTCCAGTCGTATGCATAAGCTGCAGCGATTGATCCCAAGCACCGCCTAATTATCGACGCTGCAACAAGGTGGAACTCCACCCTGCACATGGTTGAGTGGCTGTGCGAACAAAGGCAGGCCGTAATGCATTTGTGGGAGGATACACGGGCAGGCACTTTGAGGGCAGACATGGAGTTGACAGGTGTGCAGTGGTCGAAGCTGAAAGACCTCTGTAAAGTCCTTCAGTGTTTTGAGGAATGCACACGGCTGGTAAGCGCAGACGACACCCTCATAAGCATGAGGATCCCACTTATGCATCTGCTCATGCAAACTGTGACACACATTAAGGAGCAGGCGTCTGCAGCCGAGGTTGATGAGGAGGAAGAGGAGGAGGGAAGCCTTGATGACAGTGAGCCATTCTCTGGTCAGGGAACTGTCGTGGACGAGGTGGAGGAAGAAGAGGACGAGGAGGAGGAAGATGATGGGGATAATTATTTAGGGGAGGAGGATGCTTCTCGTAGGGCAAGAGAAAATATTGGCTTTGCAAGGTCTGGTACTGGGTTTGAGCGTGATTGGAGGGATGTGGATCTGCCTGAAAGTGCTCCTCCACCCAGCACTCGCAGTGCATCATTGACACCTGGAACATTGACCCACATGTCAGATTATGCCTTGCAGATCCTAAAAAGGGACTCCCGCATTGCCAAAATGATGAACGATGATGACTACTGGTTGGCCAGCATCCTGGATCCACGCTATAAAGGCAAATTCCAAAACATCATGCCACAGGAGAACCTTGACCTAATATTGGCTAATAAACAAGCTGCTCTGGTAAACCGGTTGGTTGAGGCATTCCCAGCACACAGCAGCGGTGAAGGTTCTCACACAAGCCGTAGGGGCCGGGTGCAACTTGGAAGAGGTGTTCGTGGTGCACACATCAGAAGTGGCGTTGGAGACAGGGGTTTCATGACCATGCTGTGGACGGATTTTTCAAGTCCCGCTCACACGACTGGTAATACTGCATCAATTGAAAGTGACAGGAGACAGCACTTGTCAAGTATGGTTACAAACTACTTTTCCTCCCATATTGATGTTCTCCCTCACAGGTCATTCCCATTTGACTATTGGGCAGTTAAACTGGACACCTGGCCTGAATTGGCACAATATACCTTACAGGAGCTCGCTTGCCCAGCTGCAAGTGTGCTATCGGAAAGAGTCTTCAGTGCTGCTGGATCAATACTGACAGAAAAAAGGACCCATCTGTCGACCCAATATGTGGATGATCTAACCTTCATTAAAATGAACCATGCATGGGTTTCCAAGGATTTTGTCCCACCTTACCCTTATGACACATATGTTGCCAGAAAAATTGTTTTCTTTGGTCCGCCTGTTCCTGGGACTTGACCAATTTCGCCTTTAGCAGCAGGTGAATGTCCCACATCAACATATGGCATTTTGTAAACCTCCCTAACTGGGCAGCCTCCTCCCCCTGGGCCGGGGTCACCACCGAGCGCACGCAACCGTGCAAGTGCCGTTGCTCTGGACAGGTGGGTGGGCCGACTCGTGGGCTCGGGACTGACACAGGGTCCCTCATAGTGCAATCAAGTGTCTCTGATGGTGGGGGTGCACACCCGCCATCAGACACACCGCCGTACTATGAGGGGCCCAGTGCCAGTGCCGACCTCCACGAGTGTTTTCCTCTCCCTGCTCCTCCGCTGTGTAGTCTGGGCTGTCAAATCCATCACTGGGACTGCCACTTCAAATTTGGTGAACTGATACAAGATGATGGTTAAGACGTAGCTATGCCCTGTCCCGCTGGCCGGGATCTAGCTTCAGATGATCAATGGCTTCCATTTCTTATGGACGTCGACTTACAATGAGATGCAGTGGTGGTTTCTCATCAGCTTTAACAGTTTTCCTACCCACAGACGTGTGACATTCTAGCGCACATTTTTAAATGTGCCCTCCCTCTCATGCCAATCCAATTGAATCGCCTACAGCCTGTGGCTTCTGTGTTTTGCACTCCAAAGTTACGTGAGAGATCATGATAGGCAATGAGCACCATGTTTACATCTGTCCCTGTGATCAAAATTGGATGGATATGAGTAACGGTGATGGGATCAACGGTACTGCGATACAGCAACACTTTCTTCACAATGAAAGGTTTTTGCTGTGTCCACACATTAATTAATTGAGGGTCAGCATCGCCTCTGAGAATTGTGACGGAAGTTGTTCCCGTGAATAGTAATTCGTAGATTTCTGCAATCACTAGACTTTAGGTCAATAATTGTATGCATCTCATTTCCTATTGCAGAGAGTCTGGGCTGTCTTACTGAGACAGAAATATAAATGAAGATTTAAAAATACCACCAAAAGTGTATCATGGTGTACGCTTGAAATACATTTCCTTTTTTCTAATTTTTAGATTGTTGTGTAATCCATGCAGAGAACATGGAGATTTTAAATGTTTAAACTATGCTCTATATAGCTGATATCCAGTGATAATGTACCGTATCTCAACTTTGTACAATCTGGTCAAATCCATACTGGGCCTGAGACCGTCTGAGCCTGCCTCCTGATTGATACACATAGGTTTTTAATGTGCAAATTAGGCACCATATATACGTGTTATCCGTTGTAACTGTACCCTTTATCAACTTTCTTGAATCTTGTAGAATCCATACTGGGCCTGAGAATGGCTGCAGAGCTGTTAAGCAAGCTACAGCACCTGTGGTTTGGACACGTAATGTTTTGCATTTTTTCTGGAATGGCGGTTAGGCCGAAATCAGGAATTGCTGTTGACCTGCACTTACTGGGAAATCATCGTTTGCGGAGAATAATTGGAATCCCAGATCCCCATCACTGACGGTGTTCAGCGGGTTATCTGCACCTGTAAGCGACAAAAGCTGGTCCTTTCAGTGTAGCGCGCATGTAGCCCCGGACATGGAAGGCCATGATAACCCTGTTATTACTCGATCGCGCATGCCAGAGCCTCGCGTATCCCTCTAGTAAGCTTTACGCGTACCGCGGGGGCATGCCGGAGTCTCGTTCGTTAACGTAATAAAGCGGACAAATCGCTAGCACAACTACTAACGGACAAACCACACCACACACAGAATCGACAAAGCTTTCAATGTGTGCATCTTTTTGTGAAGTGGCATGGTTGTGGTTTCTCGGGTGGAGTTCAATTAAGCCGCAGGCTCCACTCCTGGTGGTGCCCTATTGGACATTCCTTTAAGGTTCAGCTTTGCATCCATACTGCCCCTAGAAACAAACTCTATGCCTTCATGGACGCTGTTTTGAGGTTCGTGGGAATAACGCCGCCCGATCGCCAGTTGCCATAATTTATTGGTGGGAAGAACAACGGTATATGATCGTGTTCATTTTCAGATTTTGGTTTTCTTTTTTACATTTTTATTCCAGCCTTTCTTGACTTCATAAGGGCATGACAAGCCTATATCTGTGTCTCCTCCACCTCCTCCTTTTACTCCTCCACCTCTTTTGTAAATGTAGTTGCCCTTTTCCATATGTTATTTTTGTCTTCTGAGCATTTTGTCGGCTTTGGGACACCTTTTAAGGTATTTTGTAATTGTTTTCTATGTGTTTGTGTTTGCCTGCCATTGTTTTCAGTGTGAGATTGACAATTATCCTTTGACTGAATAGAGCTGTACGCTTCTGATACAGTGCCATATATGTGATGTTATTTTGTGTCTATTTTGTGCTAAATTTGGAAGTTTGGTGGAAAAGGCCGCGGACGTGGGCATGGGGGGGCCAGCTGGTGCTGATGGTGGTGCATCTGCTGGTAGTGGCAAAAACACAATAGCAGCTAAGGCAGGAGGTGTTGAGCCTGCGTCATGGTCTGTCTACGGAACGCCTGGAAGGCTACTGTTATGAGCGGTGGAACGCACTAAATAAAATTAAAATAAAGTGCGTTCACCGCTCGGGGTCCACCGTGCGATAGATGACAAAACCGCTGCTGAAAGAGGCAGGGCACTCAGGCGGAGATGTGCACAGGACTTTAGCTGCAGTCAGTGCACTAAAGCAGACTCTGTTATATGCACAGAACTGCCAACAAAACATAAATACCGCTGCGTCTGTTTAGGGTCACAGACTTCAGCGATGTGGACACGGTATTAAAGCTCACAGAAATAGCCTTAAACACCAGGACTATCCCCTCTAGACCTACCGTAAAACTTAAGGTATGAGGTGTCGCAACTGCGAACACCCGGGAGGCTGCAACCGCAGCACGGCGTGAACAGAGCCGCAAGCAAGGCGCTGCAAGGACGCTGGCGCAATGCAGGACGCTTAGCTGCTGCAAAAGGTATGGCTGGACCGCGCTGGCGCTAGTGCAGGGTCGGCGGTGGGGTGCCGAGCTGGGGGGGGGTGGTCCTACTTTTATACCGCGCAGAGATGATACAGAGACACGATGAGGCAGATTCTGGGTGCAACAGGTCCAAGTTTATTTCACACCGTCCGACTGACGGTCCTCGCGGTACACCGCGATATCTCTCTCTGCCCTCCGTGTTCAGGGCCGCTTCAACACCGTATGTTACACTAGGGACGTACTTACACGTCACGTCCCGTCTCACACTGTGACAATCCTGACAGCTCGGTTACTGTGGCCGCCTTAGGCCCGTACACCAACAGCACTTTACTAATCAGTCTCGTCGTTACACATACGGTGTCTTCCACCCAGAGCCTTGTCTCTGCTGCGGTCCTTCCCTGTCAGGACCACCCCCCTGACGTTTCCTCTCCTCAGTCCCCTTGGTCGGATTCTCCTCAGGGCACACAGACTGGCGAAGTCCTCCTGTCACCTGGGCTCCCCCTGGGGACTGGAACCTTCTGGAACCCTCCCTCAGAATTTATAACTTCCCCGGTTCCTTGAAACTGTCACTAACTGTCACCACGCCCCCCATGACCAACGGTTTCTAAAGCCCTAAGCTGCTGTAAAGTCCTTTACTCACACTCCACCCTGCCATCTAATGGTCATCCCAAGGTACTGCACGTCCACTACACTTTTCTAGTTGTTTCCCCACTGTAATCACTGTCTCCTACCTACACTGTGCAAACCTATCTTTCTTCACTCTGACTAGTCCGTCCGTCCGTCAGGTCACCTTCCCTACACTCCCCCTTCCTTTGTCCATTGTCGTCCTCGACAATCGTCATCCCTGCCTTCGTCGTTCTGAATCTACACCTACATTCTGTTGTCGGACCAGAAGTTGAGCCAAACCCACTATCTGCGGGGGCCGAACCATACTGGGAGCACTATGCTCTGAGCAGCCTACTGCTACTCACCAGCGCGCACGCCACATGACAACGTCTTTCAAATTGGGCAAGGTACACCCGTATTCTCTCTACGGCGTGTATCTTTCCCCTACTCTCCCCTACTGTTACCTTTCACTATCCGGTACGCCATGATCGAGGCCACTCACCTACCAGATCATTGCCGGCGCCCGCCTTTCCTTCTTCAGGGGTGTCCGTGGTGTTGGGGACCTGACCTAGGACGGCTGTCTTTCTCACATCTTCCCATTCATTTTCCTTCTTTCAATTACATGTCATGGTCGGCGTCCCGGTCTCCCAGACCTCAACTCTTACCGGATCTCACACTTTCCTTTGGTCCCGCAGACCTTCCCTTACCCGGACCTGTTGCATTTTACTTTGCATATTATACATCATACAACTTTATAATAGCACAAGTACCCCATTTTTTATAATTTTTTTTTTTTTCCGTTTTCTTTTGCTCATTTTAAAACCAACATATAACAACATAACATTGCATGTCTTCTTTCCTTCCTCCCCCCTTCCTTGGACCTGGACACTCCTCCACTTTTCCGTATCCCACGCTCTGTCAGTCTAAAAAGTAAACACAATCTATCCTGTAAGAGGAACATAGAAAAACAGACATAAAAAATCACAGATAAACATTTCTTTTTTTTTTTAAAAGCTGACCACGAACTGTCCTTTTGACCTGCACAACGGTGCAACGAACTCCTGACAGTTCAATCCTCCTTTCGGTGGTCAGTAGTATGGGACCCCACAACCGTGGAGCTCCCAGGATGCAAGAAGTGTCCCTTTCTGCAAGATAGTATAAACGAGCCGTCCCGGGGGTCGTGCAGCCGCCATGCCAGCCTCTCCCCTCTCATGGAGCAGGCTCCAGACTTCCTGCCCCCTGGCCCTCTTCTTCTCTATAACTCCTGCGACCCAAACAGAGGGTCCGGCATGAGCCCTGGAGTCCGGTGGGCGGGACTTAACCGAGGAAGGACGTGGATCAGAGGCGGCCGATGATTTTTGCGGCTCAACAGCCGCTGGGGCCAGGTGGCAAATGGGGACAACCGGGTCCTTGGAGGCTGGAATCACAAGGCCCACTAAGTCGGCCGCAGTCGACTTCAGCAGCGGCATAACCGCGGCCTCAGGACAGGCCGCATCCACTACTTCCAACGGAGTCGGAGTAACGGCCGATTTCAACAATGCAGCTGCTATTAGCAGGGAAAGCGCAGCAGCATCTTCTTTGGGTGAGCTCTGCACTGGTGACTCCGGGCGGGGTAGTTCGGGGACATGAGCGGGGACCTCGCTCAGCTCTGCATACACCACGGGGCCCGTGGTAACTAGGCCTTCCGGTGCGCAGGGGGCCGCGTGCTGCAGCAGAATGGTGGGGGCAGCTTGCGGAGGCACTGGTAGGGCCGGGGGTACTCTCACCTTCCCCGGCGCTGCGGCCTCCGTTCCATCATCACGCAGTTTCCCCCGCAGCCTCCGTTCCTTGCTCCACTGTCCTGCGGGCCTTCCCTCCGGACTCGGGGGCTCCGCTCCCCGCCTCAGCATCCCGCTGCCTGCCCGTAAATCTGAAGATGACTTCTGGTGCAGCTCCATCTCTCGCCGCCATTGCCACTCTAGGCGGCCGATGCCCCGACACCCGCAGCATCTCATACCGTCCGTTGGGCAGCACTCGAATGGCGTCAGACAGCCGCAGCCAAGTTTTTCTTCTGTGCCACTCCTCCTGCTGGGTGGGGCGTTGGCAGACCTTTCCATCCATCTGCCAGGGTCCAATATATGGAAACGTCGGTCTCCGGGCATATATTGCTTCCTTTTGGGGTACGTTGGAGGGGGTCCCAGTCCATTCTGAACAACTGCAAACACCCGGACCTCTCCTCTGCGCTGAAGTAATACCGCCATCTTGGGCAGAATCAGCTACTGCCTTGGATCCTCTGCAAGCAACACAGATCCGACACAGCGTCCCAATTTGTAATCCACAGGTCAGTAATTTTTAGTCCACAGGTATTTATAATCCGAAATAGAGCAGTCCAAGTTTTCCTCAGTCCTTCAGTTGCAGGCCTGCCGCAGAAGATAGCGTATTAGCGGCGGCGATCCTGCCGACTACGCCAAATGCAGGGTCGGTGGTGGGGTGCCGAGCTGGGGGGGGTGGTCCTACTTTTATACCGCGCAGAGATGATACAGAGACACGATGAGGCAGATTCTGGGTGCAACAGGTCCAAGTTTATTTCACACCGTCCGACTGACGGTCCTCGCGGTACACCGCGATATCTCTCTCTGCCCTCCGTGTTCAGGGCCGCTCCAACACCGTATGTTACACTAGGGACGTACTTACACGTCACGTCCCGTCTCACACTGTGACAATCCTGACAGCTCGGTTACTGTGGCCGCCTTAGGCCCGTACACCAACAGCACTTTACTAATCAGTCTCGTCGTTACACATACGGTGTCTTCCACCCAGAGCCTTGTCTCTGCTGCGGTCCTTCCCTGTCAGGACCACCCCCCTGACGTTTCCTCTCCTCAGTCCCCTTGGTCGGATTCTCCTCAGGGCACACAGACTGGCGAAGTCCTCCTGTCACCTGGGCTCCCCCTGGGGACTGGAACCTTCTGGAACCCTCCCTCAGTATTTATAACTTCCCCGGTTCCTTGAAACTGTCACTAACTGTCACCACGCCCCCCATGACCAACGGTTTCTAAAGCCCTAAGCTGCTGTAAAGTCCTTTACTCACACTCCACCCTGCCATCTAATGGTCATCCCAAGGTACTGCACGTCCACTACACTTTTCTAGTTGTTTCCCCACTGTAATCACTGTCTCCTACCTACACTGTGCAAACCTATCTTTCTTCACTCTGACTAGTCCGTCCGTCCGTCAGGTCACCTTCCCTACACTAGCGTTGCTACTGGCGGCTGCCCAATCACTCACACAATCGCAATATCAGAGGGAAGGGGTTTCATAATAAGTCATCCACCAGTCCAAGCATCCATTACCATACACACAGCAGCAGTATGAAAATACTAGCGCATGGCGGCACGGCCATGCGCACTTTTTCTAGCGTTCGGGACCTGCCGAAAATCTCCAGAGCCCTGAGCATACCCAATGGAATCAGGAACAGGACCTGAGCACCTGACTCCTGAAGTCCAATGGGAGCTCATCCCATGAGCATGCTCAGAAGAAGGGACAAAGGACTTAGCCTCTGGTGGCAAATGTGAGGATCTGTGTTCCTGCATAGGTATTGTAGGAACCAGATTCCTAACATTACCCCCCTCCTAGGGCCCCCCCTCCCTGAAGCCTCCGACCCACCAGCCTGTGCCCGGCAATGGCACAGACCTCAGACTCGCCAAACAGCGAACCTGATGTCCTAGTAGGTGAAACTGAAAACCGGGACATATGGATGGTATCAGCGGAGGTCAGGTCACCAGGTCTCAGGAGGGATACCCTGTTGACAATAGGAGCGGAAGGTTTAGTAGACCGCCGCCGTGTATCGACGGCCGTCACCACCCTCCATTCGGGCAGACTGTCCCGAGCACATAACGTGCATGTCCGAATGAATTTTTTGAAGTCTCGAGCTTTATGGGGCCACCAATACGCTCCAGCCAAGGTGTATATGAGCCGACATGTTTTATAAAAAAAAAAGTCATTTTATAAAAATAAAGTGAACTTTACTGTTGGAACTGGTGAAACATATATACAGCAGGCATCAGGTACAAAGTTTCTTTTCACATCTTCGGTTTTACACAGAGGCACAGGCATGGCGGTCACATGTGACAGCATCACAACATTTCAGCAATAAAACATAGGTGACTAGACATAGGTTACACCCCCATTACTAACCCTATAGTGAAATGTAATAAAGACAAGCAGCCCCATACTATGATGTTCCCAACTCCAAACTTCACTGTTGGTATGGTGATTTTGGGGTGATATGTAGTCCCTTTTGACCTCCAAACATGGTGTGCATTATGGCATCCAAAGAGTTCAATTTTGGTCTCATCTAGGCAGACTATATTGTCTCAGTATTTCACAGGCTTGTCTAAATGTTGTGGAGGAAACTTTAAACATGCCTGAACATGCTTTTTATTCAGCAATGGAGTCTTGTGTGGTGAGCGTGCATAGAGGCCATGGAGGTTCAGTGCATTACTTATTATTTTATTTAAAACTAGCTGAAGTGCCCGGCGCTGCCCGGGCATAGTAACTAACTGTGGCTAGTTATAGCAAATTATAATTATCCTCCATCACATAGTCCCGTGCCCATATACCCATCATGCATATCCACGATCCCATAGTCGAGTGCCCATATACCCATTATACATCCTTCATCTAATAGTCCCATGCCCATATACCCATCATACATATCCTCCATCCCATAGTCCCGTGCATATATACCCATCATACATATCCTCCATCCCATAGTCCCGTGCCCATATACCCATCATGCATATCCACGATCCCATAGTTGAGTGCCCATATATCCATCATGCATATCCTCCATCCCATAGTCCCATGCCCATATACCAATCTTACATATCCGCCATCCCATAGTCCCGTGCCAATATACCCATCATGCATATCCTCCATCCCATAGTCAACCATTATAACATCATAATGAGAGGCGGCAGGTCTTGCAACCTATGATGACATCAGCGTCGCCATGGCAACCACTATGACATCATAATGAGGGGCGTGGCTTGACGGGCACACACTTTTTCCCCAGTATGTAGATAGGGGCAAAATTGTTTGGTGAATTGGAACGCGCGGGGTTAAATTTTCGCCTCACAACATAGCTTAGGACGCTCTCGGGGTCCAGACGTGTGACTGTGCCAAATTTTGTGGCTGTAGCTGCGACGGTGCGGATGCCTATCCTGGACATACACACATACACATACATACACACATACATACACACTTTGAGCTTTATATATTAGATAATTGTATCTTCTGATTCAAGTCCATTTTGTAGTTTTCCACTGCTCTTGAACAACTCTTCTGATAATTCTTTCCACTACTCTGAAATCCTGCAAGGAGCACCTGATCTTACCTGGTTTATAGTGAAATTATCTACTTTCCATTTACAGATCATGACCTCAAAAGTGTTCACTGGAGCGTTCAGTAGTTTAGGAAGTCATCCGTCACCAATGCCATCAGTAGGTTTTGCAACAATAAGGTTGAGAAGGTCTTGAGACAGCTCACTTGTTTTACCCATTATGAGCTATTTCTTGTGTGGCACCTTGGTAATGAGACACCTTTTTTTAGGCAATCAGTTGAACCAGCTGATATTATTTTTCACTAGCAGGATTGCTTTTTAATTACCAATAGATTTTAGCTGGTGTCGTGGCTTTCCATGGCTTTTAGCACCTCTCTTTCTTCCTGTGTTCAATATTTTTTTCTGTGTCATTTTTACATTCTTACACATAATTTATGGACATCTGTGGTTTGATCTCTTTGCCTTTGTGGGTTCAATGGGTTGTTAACGACAAATATGTGTTTAGAAATATGTTTACTTAGAAAATGGTGATGTATTCAATACTTATTTCATGCGCTGTATGTATACACATACACACACCTCTTTAGATGATAAATCACACATAGCATTTGTAACATACTAAGTGAACAAGGTCCATTACAACACACTTTTATGAATCCCTATAAAGGCAGCAAAGGAACGAAAGAGGATAGTAATATAAGTCTAAATCAACATAATAATTTTGAACTTTCGAAAAGATTGTGCAAAAATCCTGCACTGTGTTCCTCTACAGCCCCAGGTTTATATATATTACTGTCATCTTTAGGGCTCATACTCACTTGTGAGAGACTCGTACCATTCTCATGCGAGTATCTCGCATGAAAACCTGGCACTGCCACCGGCACTCGGACAGGAGCGTGCGGCTACGTGTATTTCTATGCCGCCGCCGCACGCTCCAGTGCCAGTGCTGGCGGCAGTGCCAGGTTTTCATGCCAGAGGCTCTCACGAGAATGGTGCGAGTCTCTCACAACTGAGTATGAGCCCTTATACTGTTTTTTCTGCGGTTAGTAATTTTCTCCCCATCTAATTGTATATTTCCCGATGGACTTACAAGGTGACAAGTTCTAGGAATCCACTTCTATTCACATACTGGAGGTCTCTACATTACATTAAGTATGGCCGAAACAGCCTCAATTTGCAGGTAAGAATGGAGGGAAATTGCTGTAAAAGGTAGGAATAATTTTTCAGGTAACATCAAACTATTAGACTGGTATATTGCATTGGTCATTGCAATACAGTGATTCCAATCTGAGAGTAAATTGATCCAGCAGTTGTTAATAGGTAGCAAGATGTGTAGCTGATCCTATGGCCGGGGTCACACTAACCGACGAAAAATACGGTCCGTAGTTTACATGCGTAATACGGATGAATGACCCCTAAATAGTGCTCCGTAGGTCATCCGTAAGCAAGGTGTGGTCGCGTATTGTGCGCATGTCAGCATCCGTATGTAATCCGTATGGCATCCGTATGCAATCCGTATGGTGAGATTTTCTCGCAGCCTTGCAAAATGGACATTTAACGGTTTTGAGGCCTGCTAACTATTTAAATCATTAGCCTGCACCCTATTTATTGCCTCAGGAACAGGTGGCTGCCTCCATTCTGTCCATTTGTGACCTTGCATTCACTAGGTGTGTTGGTGTTGTATGTGCAACATGGCAAACAGTCTGAGTTTCAACACAACTGAGCAGGTTCTCTTCAACTGGCTTTTGTCACGCCGCTTTGGCCAACCATACCCAGTGATAGTGGATCCGCGGAGGAGGAGACGCATGTGGGTCCATCCACTTTTGAGGCAACGACTCACAAGAGGTCATTTTCACCGCCTCTATTCTTCTATGCGGGAGCATCCTGTCAAATTCTACCAATACTGTCGCATGAGCCTTGCAACATTTGATCGACTCTTGGAGACAGTGCGCCCTGGGATAACCTTTCAGGACACAAGGATGCGCAAAGCTATATCTGCAGAGGAGCGACTTCTACTCACAATACGGTATGTACTACACAACCACATTCTCTATGTTCATAATGTGTGGGCCAAAGTATGTATTTTTGGCTTATTGGACTAAGATTAATGCCCTCATCTTAGTCCACATATGTTTCAACTTACAGACCAGAATGTTATGTGTAATATGTACTGAATATCACTTAGTCATTGTGCAACCAAATATGTGTGTGTTATTCGCTCTGAATTCCTAACACGTTTGGTATGTATGTACCTGGTGTTTTTGTAATTTGTGCATTCTAAAATCTTCCTTTTCTGTTGTTCTTCAGCTTCCTGTCCACTGGCCTGTCTTATGCCGCCCTCCACCATGAGTTTCTCATTGGAAGATCTACCATTTCAGGCATAGTCAGGTCAATGTGTATTGAAATCTGGACAAGACTCCATCAACTCGTCATGCCCGAGCCCAGGATGGAAGACTGGTTGAGGATATCAAGGGACTTTGAGGAGGAATGCCAGTTTCCTAATTGTATTGGGGCTCTTGATGGCAAACATATCCGGGTGCGTAAGCCGCCAAACTCTGGCTCCCAATTCTTCAATTATAAACAATACTTTTCTGTTGTATTGTTGGCTCTGGCAGACCCTAAATACAAGTTTATAATTGTTGACATTGGGGCCTATGGAAGGACGGGAGACTCTCGAGTCTTCAATACTTCCATTATGGCTCGGCGGCTACGCACCAACCAGCTGGATCTACCACCACCACGCCAGCTACCAGGCTCCATTCCAGAATCAGTCCCTTATGTCCTTGTGGCAGATGAGGCGTTTCAGTTAACACGCAATGTCATGAGGCCATATCCCCGGCGCAACCTTGACCACAGGTGCAGAATTTTTAACTTGCGCCTATCGCGTGCTCGGCGACTGTTGAAGTGTTCCTTTGGCATTCTTTATGTCAAGGCGAACAGCCTCAAGAGCATCACACTCTCTCTATGTATTATCAAGTGAGTAGTCTATTTTGATCCTTTGACTTTCCCAGTATAGCTTGGTGAAATATAGTCTTTTTTACAGACATGTAATATGTGTCAGAAACGCGTAAGTAGCCTTGGCTGTCATGGTGGTTTATTAATATGATTATCAAACATTCCTAAGAAATGTGAGTTTTAGGCTTTTTATCTAAAATTGGTGATGGAGACCACCTCTTTTTTCCTTTGGATAGGGATTTTGAGCACCAGTTGAACCACACTGGGCATCTCCTGGCATCAGACCGCTTATGGACACTGATGTACAGTATGCGTAAACAATTTGCATGTTTTTATGCTGTTATAAATTGGGGAAAGTGGGGGAAGGAGAAGGCGGAAGAGCAGCCTGTGGTTGCTGCTGGCTACTTTGAGCAACATCGCCCTGTGTGGGGGCATACTGTTGCCCATGATGTGGGTAGTGTCCTTCCTCATGTGATTGTTGGGGGTACTGGCCAGAGTAATAATGATGAGGGGCATCTTGGTGGCTCTGGTACCCACCAATATAGCCATGTCATCCCCAACCAGGTTGGGACCAGCCTCCAGCACTGCATGGAAAAAAGTGGCCATATTGGTGGGGTTGGCTAGAGGCAGACATATGTTGCTGCTGCTGTGAAGGTTGGGTAGGAGGAGGAAGGGGGTTAGGTGTAGGCCCACCTATTTGAGTATCTTCAGACCCTTCTTGAGCAAGCATCTGTGTGGGTGGTCTCATGCACATTAGATTTCGGGGGGAATGCTGCCACCTCTCCAGATATTCAAACAGCTCATATGGGGTATTCTGGGGTGTGCTTGCATCAAGCTGAAAGCATCCTCGAATACGGAGCCTCACCTCACGGGAAAGCGTACAGAGATAAAGGGCCAGGCTTCACAAGTATGCCTCCTCACCATCATCTGTATTCACTCTAGCCAGATAATTTAGGACCCCTGTGTCCACATTGGTCCTGGTATCTTGTGCAGGGATCTGGCGCCTTCTTCGTCCTCGCCGGGATGTTCCAGCAGGCTGTGGGGAGCCCCAGATCTGGGCAGTTGGGCTGCTGCTCATGTTGCCCTGCTCCTCCAGTATGGGTGATGTTGCAGCAGCAGACGGTCCTGGTGGTGTGGTTTGGGGCACAGGCAATGGGTTCTCCTGAGATGATTCTTCACCCATGCTTCTTGTAGGGGGAGAAGATGGGCCAACCACCTCATCCCCTACAGGGTCAATTATGGGCTCTGTATCTGAGCCCGTTCCTCTATCCGTAAGGTTGGAGTGAGTTCTGTTATGAAAGAGAACAGAGCCAAAAATACATTAATATTTTTGACCCTGTAAAGTATCTGTGTATTGTGGTGTGAGGTATCTACTTACGGTCTCAGATCCAGAATAGGGGCGAGGAAGGAGAGGTGGTCATAATAAATGTATTTTCTTTTGACGTAACCCGCATCACCACTCCTGGACCGCTGCTGACGTTCCCGCCTGTACTGATCGCGGATGCTGCGCCAGCGTTTCATCACATCTTCCACTGCAATGTGACAGGAAATATTCTCAATTTTACATATCTGATCGGTCACATTTTCTACCAGTAGTCTAGGCATGTGGCCTTCTGGGGTGTGCTTTCTACCCAGGGTGGCATATATAATTGGGCCATCCAGGCCAGGTACACAGGGTCAGAATAGTTCATGTATCAAGTAACTACACTTAATAACTTGGTTGGCTAAGAGGATGAGGAGCTTGTGGCCTGAGCAAAATAATGGCAGTGTCAAACCACGTGTCACATCCAAATCTACCCGCCTCATGAGGAAAAAAGTAGAAGCACAGGAAGGTGGGGCTGATTCTGTATGCATTTTATGGTGTGAGGTAATTTTAATCATTTTTTGGCCTTGTACTTACTCAGTTTCTGCTGCTCCTCACGTGGGCGATCACCAAAATCATGGAACATCTGCCGACATATGCGCCTCCATGACGCCTCCTTTCTTGCCCGGTTGGCATAATGGGCATCACGTTGGTCCCAGAGTTCGGGACGCTCCTGCATCAGTACAATGAGCATCTCCACATTTAGGAAATATGGCGCCATGACGCTGCTGTACTCCGTGGAGGTGTACTTCCTGGATGTCTGGAGCGGTTTTTGAGCTCATTTGCATGTCTAGGCTTCCTGATGATGGATTGGCCCATTTCCTGTCACCAGCCAAAAGACCTGCGTATTTCTCGCAAGTCACACGTGTTGTCCGTGTGTAAACCATGTTTTTTGCGCACCCATAGACTTGCATTGGCGTATTACGGGCGCATGCTGCGATTGTCACGGACCATAGAATGCGGCCGAGAAATATACGGCTGTTGGGAGCTGCCCCATAGAGAATCATTGGTCCGTGTGTAATGCGTGCTTTTAACGCCTCTCACTCGTCCGTATTCCTCTCTAGTGTGACCCCGGCCTATTACTGAGGATGGCGGGTGGAAACCAAATAGCATTGCACTCATTTCATTGGAAGAAGTATGCTCATAAGACATACTGATAGGGAACTTAGATTGTGATTCCCATCGAGGACAGCGATGATAATGTGTGCAAACTGTAAAGCGCTGCGGTATATGTTACCGCTATATAAAAATAAAGATTATTTATTATAAGATGAAATGGTCTTTAAATAGGTCAAAAGTTAAACATGACATTTCCTTTGTATTTTAGGCAAAAAAAAGTTGTCATTTTTTTTACATTTTAAAATGACAAAAAGGAAAATGGTTAAATGCAAAAGTTTGGGCACCCTTGGAGCTTTGTGTGCTCAGATAACTTTGACCAAGGTTTCGGACATTATTTAGCCTGTAAGAGTGCTGCTTGCTCACTATCATCATTAGGAAAGGCCAGGTGATGCAAATTTCACAGCTTTATAAAAACCCAGCCTCCTCTAACGCTGTCCCAAAAAAACAGCAGCCATGGGTTTTTCTAAGCAGCTGCATAGCACTCTGAAAGTGAAAATAGTGGAGGCCCACAAAGCAGGAGGCTACAAGAAGATAACAAAGCATTTCAAGTCGCCCTTTCCTCAGTTTGAAATGTAATTAAGAAATGAAAGTTAATATGAGCAGTGGAGGTAAAGATAAGGCCAGGAAGACCAAGCAATATTTGAGTGAGAACTGCTCATAGGATTTCTGAAGACACTTTCACAAATATGGCCTTCAGGGAGGCGGCTTCCTCAGTGGCTGCTGAAAGCAGGCAGTGAGGAAGCCTGTGCAGCGGCTGTCAGATCGCTGATCTGACACAGCGCTGTTCTAAATGTCAGATCAGCGATCTGACACTTCACAGTAATGTCCCCCCTGGGGCAAAGCAATAAAGTGAAAAAAAAGTGGAAAAATAATTTTAAAAAAAATCCCAAAATAAATTTAAAAAAAAAATATTTCCTAATAAATTCATTTTTTGGAAATAAAAAAAACAAACAATAAAAGTACACATAATTAGTATCGTCGCGTCTGAAACAACCCCTCCTATAAAACTGTCCCACTAGTTAACCCCTTTAGTGAACCCCTTAAAAATAAAAATAAATAACAAAGCAACAAAAATGCGTTATCATCATATCGCCGAACAAAAAGTGCAATAACGCACGATCAAAAAGACGCATATAAATAATCATGGAACCGCTGAAAACGTCATCTTGTCCTGCAAAAAATTAGCCGCCATACAGCATCATCAGCGAAAAAATAAAAAAGTTATAGCTCGCAGAATAAAGTGATGCAAAAATAATTATTTTTGATATAAAATACTGTTCATTGCATAAAAGCAACAAAACATAAAAAATGACATAAGTGAGGTATCGCTGTAATCGTACTGACCCGAAGAATAAAACCGCTTTATCTATTTTACCACACGCGGAACAGTGTAAACGCACCCCCCAAAAGAAATTCTTGAAATGCTTTTTTTTGTTCATTCTGCGTCCCAAAAATCGGAATAAAAAGCGATCAAAAAATGTAAGGTGCCTGAAAATGGCACCAATAAAAACGTCAACTCGTCCCGCAAAAAATAAGACCTCACATAACTCTGTGGGTCAAAATATGGAAAAATTATAGCCCTCAAAATGTGGTGATACAAAAACTATTTTTACAATAAAAAGTGTCTTTTAGCGTATGACAGCTGCCAAACATAAAAACCGCCATATATAGTAAATCAAACCCCCCGTTATCACCCCCTTAGTTAGGGAAAAATAATAAAATTAAAAATAAGTATTAGGGTTAGGGTCTGGGCTAGGTTTGGAGTTAAGGATAGGGTTAGGGTTATGGTTAGGGCTGAGATAGGGTTAGAGGTGTGTTGGGGTTAGGGTTAGAGTTAGAATTGGGGGGGTTTCCACTGTTTGGGCACATCAGGTGGTCTCAAAACGCAACATGGCGTCTGATCTCAATTGCAGCCAATTCTGCATTGAAAAAGTCAAATGGTGCTCCTTCCCTTCCAAGTTCTGCCATGTGCCCAAACAGTGGTTTACCCCCACCAATGGAGTATCAGCCTACTCAGGATAAACTTCTGTGAAGTACTTGTTGGTTCAAAGTGCTCATAACACATCAAGATAAGTTCCTTTGGGGGTCTAGTTTCCAAAATGGGGTCACTTGTGGGGGGTTTCAACAGTTTAGGCTTATCAGGGGCTCTCCAAACGCGACATGACAGTCGCAGACCATTCAATCAAAGCCTGCATTCCAAAACATCACTACCTCCCTTCCAAGCCTCTATGTGTGCCCATACAGTATATTTCTCCCACATATTGGGTATCAGCGTGCTCAGGACAAATTGAACAACAATGTATGGGGTCCAATTTCTCCTGTTACCGTTGGGAAAATAAAAAAATTGGGGACTAAAAGATTATGTTTGTGGAAAAAATATGATTTTTATTATTTTCACACCAAGGCGTCATAAACGTCTGTGAAGCCCTTAGGGGTTCAATGTGCTCACCACACATCTAGATAAGTTCCTTGGGGGGGTCTAGTTTCCAAAATGGTGTCATTTCTGTGGGGTTTCCACTGGTTAGGCACATCAGGGGCTTTCCAAACGCGACATGGCGTCCAATCTCAATTCCAGCCAAAAAAGTCAAATGGCGCTGCTTACCCTTGGTAAAATTAAAATTGGGAGTGAAAAGATCATTTTTGTGGAAAAACTATGATTTTTTAATTTTACGGCTGTATCATATAAACTTCTGTGAAGCCCTTGGGGGTTTAAAGTTCTCACCACACATCTAGCTAAGTTCCTTGGGGGTCTAGTTTCCAAAATGGGGTCACTTGTGGGGGTTTCCACTGTTTATGCACACCAGGGGCTCTCCAATCGTGACATGGCGTCCGATCTGAATTCCAGCCAAGTTTGCATTGAAAAAGTCCTTCCTTTCTCTGAGCTCTGTCATGCACCGAAACAGTGGTTTCCCCCCACATATCAGGTATTATCATACTCAGAACAAATTGCACAATAACGTTTGCAGTTCAATTTCTCCTGTTACCCTTGGTAAAATAAAAAAAATTGGACCTGTAGTAATTTTTTTGTGAAAAAAAAGTTAAATGTTCAATTTTTTTTTTTAACATTCAAAAAATTCCTGTGAAGCACTTGAAGGGTTAATAAATTTCTTTAATGTGGTTTTGCGCACCTTGAGGGGTGCAGTTTTTTGAATGGTGTCACTTTTGGGTATTTCTTATCATATAGACCCCTCAAAGTGACTTCAAATGTGATGTGGTCCCTAAAAATAAAATGGTGTTGTAAAAATGAGAAATCGCTGGTCAACTTTTAACCATTATTACTTCCTAACAAAAAATATTTTGGTTCCCAAATTGTGCTGATGTAAAGTAAACATGTGGGAAATTTAATTTATTAAGTTTTTTGTGTGCCATATCTCTGTGATTTAAGGGCATAAAAATTCAAATTTGGAAAATGGCAACATTTTCAAAATTTTTGCCAAATTTCTTTTTTTTTCACAAATAAACGCAAGTTATATGAATGAAATTTTACCACTAACATGGAGGACAATATGTCACGAGAAAACAGTGTCAGAGTCACCGGGATCCATGGAAGCGTTCCAGAGTTATTACCTCATAAAGAGACAGTGGTCAGAATTGTAAAAATTGGCCCGGTCATTAACGTGCAAACCACCCTTGGGGGTAAAGGGGTTAAGCATGTGCGTGGATCAATCAAGCTGTGGGGTTGTGTTGCAGCCAATGGCATGGGAAAGATTTTACAAGTAAAGGGATGAATGGATTCAATGAAATTTCAACAAATTCTTAATGGAAACATTACACCATCTGTAAAAAGGATGAAGTTAAAAGGGGATGGCTTCTACAAATGGATAATGATCCTAAACACATGTCAAAATCCAAAATAGACTATCTCAAAAGGCAGAAGCTGAAAGTTTTACAATGACCCTCACAGCACACTGATCTGAACATTGTTGAAAATCTGTGGCAAGACATCAACATAGCAGTGCATGCAAGACGATCCAGAAATCTCACAAAGCTGGAAGAATTTTCCAAGGAAAAATGTTGTAATTTTTAAAATGTAAATGATGAAAATATATATTTTTTTACCTAACATGCAAAGAAAATATGTCATGTGTAACTTTAGGCCTTTTACAGATCATTTCCTCTTCAACTTACTTAACTGTTCCCTATAACAGTAATTTTGACCAGGAGTGCCCAAACTTTTATATTCCAAAGTATATGAATTGGGCTATGCTCCAGAACTCTCTCCATAGAAGTACATTAAACATGTGACATACATGTAGATTGCATGTCAAGAAAGGGATTTATTGTTTTTAAGCACAACACTACTTGTACCCTAGTTTACATGTGTGCAATAAAAAGGGATGATCAGCAGCCATGTGTAATGGTAATGACTATGCAAAGTAGTCCAGTGCTATGTATATTCTGCTGTATTGTAATGATCCATAAAATAAATCTCAAATATACATGATATATGCTGACTTCATTAATTACTTTATTTAAGTTATTAAATTTGGCCCTGATGATGATGGGTCCTTGACTCCAGAAGAGTCATCCTTTAACAAGAGAGGAAAAACCCCCAGTGGAGGAAACCTCTAGGGAACCAAGGTTAAAGGAGTGCCCTTCCCTTGGGCTGTGGATAGGTGAATACAGAGACCGAGCCCGGAATCTGCCTCTTCTTACAGCCGTTACCTCACCTGTGTCGTGGGTACACTTGGCTGCTGAAAGTCTGGTAAATGTCATATGACTGGATGAGAGCAGTCCAAGTCTGGAATCTGCCTCTTCATGCAGCAAGTAAGTCACTCTTCTGTGAGCATGCCTGACTGTGGAAAGTCCGGTAAATGTCATATCAATAAGTGAGAGCAGTCCAAGCCTGGAATCTGCCTCTTCATGCAGCAAGTAAGTCACTTGTCTGTGAACACATCTGACTGTGGAAAGTCAGGTAACTGTCATATCCATAGGTGAGAGCAGTCCAAGCCTGGAATCTGCCTCTTCATGCAGCAAGTAAGTCACTTGTCTGTGAACACATCTGACTGTGGAAAGTCAGGTAACTGTCATATCCATAGGTGAGAGCAGTCCAAGCCTGGAATCTGCCTCTTCATGTAGCAAGTAAGTCACTTGTCTGTGAACACGCCTGACTGTGGAAAGTCCGGTAAGTGTCATATCCATAGGTGAGAGCAGTCCAAGCCTGGAATCTGCCTCTTCATGTAGCAAGTGAGTCACTTGTCTGTGAACACGTCTGACTGTGGAAAGTCCGGTAAGTGTTATATCCATAGGTGAGAGCAGTCCAAGCCTGGAATCTGCCTCTTCATGCAGCAAGTGAGTCACTTGTCTGTGAACACGTCTGACTGTGGAAAGTCCGGTAAGTGTTATATCCATAGGTGAGAGCAGTCCAAGCCTGGAATCTGCCTCTTCATGCAGCAAGTAAGTCACTTGTCTGTGAACACGTCTGACTGTGGAAAGTCCGGTAAGTGTCATATCAATAGGTGAGAGCAGTCCAAGCCTGGAATCTGCCTCTTCATATCGCAGGTAAGTCACTTATCATTGAGCATGCCTGACTGTGGAAAGTCCGGTAAATGTCATATCCATAGGTGAAAGCAGTCCAAGCCTGGAATCTGCCTCTTTATGCAGCAGGTAATTCACTTGTCCGTGAACACACCTGACTGCGGAAAGTCCAGTAAATGTCACATCCATGGGTGAAAGTAGAGACCGATCCCGGAATCTACCCCGTTGTGCAGCAGGTAAGTCTCTTGTCCGTGAATATGTCTGGCTGCAGAAAAACTGGTAAGTGTCATATCCATGGGTGAATGCAGAGACCAATCCTGGAATCTGTGTCTGTTTTGCTTCATCACTGGTTGCCTGATTCTCACATGGTAGCCACCATGTAAAGGAGTTGTAGTGGAGTTGTCCCCTCCTGCTGGATTCCTTTTCAAAATAAAGAAAATAGAATTAAGCACTGTAGATAAAGCACTGAAGAAATTACAAACTCATTTCTTTACTGTATCAAGTGTAATCATCCAAATAATGGGACAGGGCAGCAATAGTTAAATCCTGTGGCCTGCTGGAATACTGCGATGAAGCATTGCGCGTCAACCATTTAACAAGAGACAGTATTTGCAGAACACGTACACTGCACCTTAAATACCATGAAATCCCCCCTATTAGTGGCTGTAATAATTCCTCACCCAAGACCCCAGTCTTTTAATCAATGAACCTATTCCCATCACAATGGTGGGAACATGTTTCGTGGCTTAACAAATGCCGCCGATCATCATGAATTTGATGAGCTGAGGCTGCCACGCCACCCAACCAGCCCAAGCTCTGGCACTTTATCAGAACTGGGCGAAAATGGCGTGAGAATGCCAAAAGCCACAATATTTTAGCGCAGCCTGTAGTTTCACCAAAATGTTGTGACATTTCAAAGCTTTTTAATGTCAGAATACTGGGGTAAATGAGTTGATAAATCAGGACCCTAAATCCTTTTGAAATAAATCTAAGATGATCTTCTGATAAACTTTGAGCTGAGATAGTAAAACACTTACTTCTTTTTATAGAATCCTTCTTTGTTTTGGAAATATCTCATTTGACGTCCAGGTTGTGAGGACTCGGAATCATATATATAAACATATCGATCATCCGATTCTTGAAAGGAAACATTTTTCCCTTTGCTTTATTTTTCATGGGATTTCTTCCTTTTAGAATAGACGGAGGTGTCTGTCTGTAGTCATCTAAGTCCGGATTAATCTTGGACTCTTTCACCTCCACTATACTGGCCTTGTGCAGCATTGTAATGTCTCCAGATGTACAGAAAATGTCAGATTCTCCTGTAGCGCAAAATATTGAAATTAGATTTAATAAAATACAAAATTCTATGTGATTAAGATTATTAACACTTACAGGTTATTATAACTTCTAAATAGTATATTAGACTGAGAAAAGAGGGACCCAATCCCCAGAGAAAAGCTCCAGCAATTCAGAGAAAGCAAAGCTTAAAGAGCCACCCGGGACTAAAGTGAGACCTGACTGGCCCAACGCTGCAACCAGTCGGCTTCCCCCTGCGCTGCTGCACTTGCTGGACAGGTCTACTCTAATGAAAGATATGGGAGAGACCTGTCAGTCAAGGAGATGCCAGCTTGGGACAGCACCAGATTTGTCAAGTCTCTCCATGTGGTCACTGGTCAGCTCTGCAAAATATGTTTTCTACAGATATCTGATATTATCACCCCTAGAATGATACATTGAATTATGACAACAGAGGGGCTGAGTCTCTATAGCTATCAATATATTAACGGCTCGTTCACTGACAAGTTCCTATAGAAGACCATTTTTTAATTTATATATTAGGTTGTTTTTCTATTAAATCTATTTTACGAATGCTCGGAGAACTTACTGTCAGAGGAGGTGACCTCATCCTCGTCTGGGCTGTTATTGATTACTACATCAGGGGGTCCAGGCACTGAGATCTTGTTGCCTGTGAGGACGTCTCTCTGTTCATTCCCGGGTCCATGAAGCAAATCACTAATGGTAATTGGTTTGTAGTCCTCACGTTTTCCTGTAACACAGAACATAGAAATCAACATTTCTAAAATAAAAGCTTCCATCATGTTTCTTGTGAATGCCCTGAGAACTTACTGTCAGAGGAGGTGACCTCATCCTCATATGGGCTCATATCGATTATTACATCAGGGGGTCCAGGCACTGAGATCTTGTTGCCTGTGAGGACGTCTCTCTGTCCATTCCCGGGTCCATGAAGCAAATCACTAATGGTAATTGGTATGTAGTCCTCACGTTTTCCTGTAACACAGAACACAGAAATCAACATTTCTAAAATAAAAGCTTCCATCATGTTTCTTGTGAATGCCCTGAGAACTTACTGTCAGAGGAGGTGACCTCATCCTCATATGGGCTCATATCGATTATTACATCAGGGGGTCCAGGCACTGAGATCTTGTTGCCTGTGAGGACGTCTCTCTGTTCATTCCCAGGTCCATGATGCAAATCACTGATGGTAATTGGTTTGTAGTCCTCACGTTTTCCTGTAACACAGAACATAGAAATCAACATTTCTAAAATAAAAGCTTCCATCATGTTTCTTGTGAATGCCCTGAGAACTTACTGTTAGAGGAGGTGACCTCATCCTCTTCTGCGCTCATATCGATTATTACATCAGGGGGTCCAGGCACTGAGATCTTGTTGCCTGTGAGGACGTCTCTCTGTTCATTCCCGGGTCCATGAGGCGAATCATCAATGGTAATTGTGATGTAGTCCTCACGTTTTCCTGTAACAGAACATAGAAATCAACATTTCTAAAATAAAAGCTTCCATCATGTTTCTCCTCTATGTCTAGGGCTATCACAATGTCTTTCTTATGTGTGGACTGGAAGTTGCTTTCTCATTATAAGTATATGGAACCTCACACTGAGTCTCATAGGAAACCACTACCACAACCACACATAACACAGTTTGTGAGCCGACGAATCTGAATTGCGGTCATATGGTTCAGAAGACGACTAGAATGGCGCTGGTGCTATTTTGAATATTGCGCTTAGATCCTGCATTGCGCTGTCCCCTTTATAGTCCCAATCCTCGGGGTATTACATGAAGATGTAAACTATCTAGTAATATCAGCCGTATTCCTCTATATATCGCTATAACAGTAAGGATTCTAACACCATCTTTTGGGATTATGACTCTTTAGTATTTTTATCTATTGGAGATAACTTGCTCCTCTTTTGTAACCGCGACCAAATGCAAATTTTTTGTGCTGATTCTCAAAAACCATCTTATTAATGGCCTCTTTTTTTGTGACATGAAAATGACATTGTTACTGTTTTCATTATTACTGTCCCCTCATCACACTTTTCTGGTGCATAATAGGGTCTGGGAGGGAGAGCCGACAAGGAGCGGGGGCGCCATATCGCAATATTAGGGTGTGAACCTCCGCAGAAAGGTAGGGGCATTTTTTTAGGCTGCTTTAGGGCCAGGCCCACTTCCCTCCTGTGACTCTATTATATCTATAAGTCCCCCCTTTTTATGATAATTTTGAATTAAAATGTTATATATAGTAGGAGGGTCTTTTTTAGTTTAAGTTGTTGTAATTTTTTTGGCCCTCTCTCCCTCTGATTCAGTTTTGCAGATTCATCCGGCTGTAGTTACCATTTAGATTGGTGTTGTTCTCTCTAAAGTCATTGGCACAATTTTGACTTTCAACGTCTTTCATTGGTTTCTTCTTTTTCAGACAACTATAAAAATGAAAAAATAAAAATCACATTGTAAATTACAAAGTAAAACATGTCTGTATTCTGCAGAATGTAAGAATGAAACATGTTATCTAGTCCTATCTGTAGAGAGATCACCAGTCAGTCATTTTGGTGTAGCAGAGCCAGGTAGGGCAGGGTTAAGTCCGAGCTTTGCAGGATTTGATTAGATGCACCCACTTAGCTTTTTTTTTTTTACTACAGCCAGGACCTCTGTTCACTATTTCTGTCTGCTAGATGAAGCAGAGTCGAGTGTACTGGAGCTAGTGAGTGTTCAGCCAACATTTGAGCTATAGCTGAGAGGAAGATGTGCCGGGATCTCTCTGTGAATGGAGACAGCATGGGTCAGCTAGGAAAGCTGAGCAGTCTGTGTGCAGGAGCGGCAGAGAACCGTTCGTCAGCTGCAGCCTGTATAGTATGAACCGTCCCCAGGAGTTGAACCCTTCTGTTTGGCACTGGAGGCTACTGGAACTCGTACTGAAGGGGATACCAAGACTGGTGGGATCGTGCCTCTTCTATGTATGAAGTTTGCTTTTGGAGAACGGACTGTAATCTGTTCAGGTGAGCTCACACTGACATATGGGCCCTTCTAAATGAATTATTTGCTGTGACACCTTTGTGCCTAGAAGAGGATGTTTTTGGTTTGGAATCCCTTGGAATTTCCTGAAAGCATTAAAACTGCACCGGTTTGACCCAAACAGCATTGACTATGTGAATGGTACCTAATGCCTATCTGAGAGCGTGAATCCCTACAAAGTCTAATATATGCCCATCAGTTACCCGCAGGGCACAGCTCCAGGGTGACGTGTGTGTGAGCCACAAGAGGCCTACACTAAAGTATTCCCATTACTGGAGTAACCTGAAGATGTGACATTTCCTCTACAGACTCCTGTGTAGCCCATAAATCATGACTTACTATACTTACCCATAGATGATAGCAATGGGACGCATGAATACTGCGAGGATGAAGAGAATGGCGGCAGGTATAACAATCCTATAGACTGTATCCTCAGATGGTTTTGGAGGCATGGTGACATTCTCTAAAAAGGGAAAGAACATAAGTGATCAGGTAACCAGAGCTGGAATGTGTTCAGAAGTGGAAACCAAAACCCTGGACCGGGCGGCCTGAGGAGCCAAGTATGACTATTAACAGAGGGGAATTTAGTGTGGAAAATGATGGATTATTTTTATGTCATATCAATATATAATGGACAAAACAGAGATCTGCTCCTTTATATTTCTGGAATAGGGAACAAACACATGATGGGAGACGACACCTGTAATTACAAGTAACACATGAAGAATCCCCCATTCAATGTATGATGTGACGTCATCTAAATCTCCAGTCACAGAAGAGAAGTGACAGAACCCCTAATGACCCGGAGCCTGACGCTCATACACCGGGCCCTAATCATGGATCCTAATAGTGTCTGGGGCCGGAGGCGAAATGTTCCATGTGAGGGACAGATCTGATTTCTGAGCTGCTGATCGCCTGTCTCTTGTGGGCGCCTTCTGCTACATGTAGTAGTTGGTGCATCCAGCCCGGAGAGAACAGTATTAATGCTCGGCGTCTCCTCTATGTGTTATTAGACTGGACCCTGGAAGCCAAACGGCATCTTTCCCCAATTCCACATTACATGGTAAAATGAAGAATGTAATTCACAACTACAACTCGCTCAGCAAAAAGATAAACAAGTCCTCATACGGCCATATGAAGGGAAAAAAGTTATGGCTCTTGGAAGAAGGAGAGGAGAAAAAAAGCCCAAAAATGAAAATTGGCTGCAGAAGGGAAGGGGTTAACCCCATAGTCAGAGTATATCTGGTAATGCGCTTACCTTCGTTAATCCTGATCTGCTCTAGTGATCGAGGGTTGCGGATAAAGATGGGAGCACCTTCCGCGGGTGCTAATTGCACGCTGAGAACTAGAAGTAGTCTAAACAGCATTGGAGCCTGGAGGAATATCGCTTACTGTGTGCGGCACAATCAGCTTCTCCAGACAAAGCGTCTCACTGCAACATCGCTGGTTAGAACCAAGCATTCCGTGACATCACAGCTGGAACCCAACAGTGACATCATGGTGGGCGGGGCTAGACATGAGTGATGTCACAATTGGGGCTCATCCACTAAACGTTCCCAATGTATATAATAAGAATATACAAAAGAAAGAAAAGGAAAGAAGAAAAATAAATAACTCAAAAAGGAAAGAACACTTTTTTTCACATACTCACATTTATTATATTTTATGTACTTTTATACAACAGAAATGTGTTCCCATTTGGGAGAATAATCATTCTCACTTTCAGTCATTGACTTTTTTCAACATTCTTTACACATTTTTTCTTTTCATTATTTTGTTTTCCACTTTAATTGCATTTTTATTCATTTGCACATACGGTTCATATTCACATAGAAGCTTTTCTCCTTTCTACCTTTTTACTAGGTTATTTCACTATCATTATCACTTACAGTCACATTTTTCCTTTTTTCCTCAATATCTGTCACCCAATTCCCCTTCCCATTAAATATCACTATGCCCCTTTGTTCATAGTCATCAACAGCCATATTATCACAAAATATCTTCACCAACTCTTTTTCCAATGGTAAAGATGGCGGCCATGATTGTTGTGCACTGTCCTGACTGGCTAGCTGGTCCCACATCATGAGCCATGATATTGTTGCACTTCATTGACGCGCTTCTTGCTGCCGGCCGGCAGCAGATGTCATGCCCATGCGCACGCGGCAGCGCTCAATAAGGTGACGTTTTCCCTGATGACCCATTTGCAGCAGCTGTATTCGCACTTTATTAGCCAGCCGATACCCCTCCACCACACGTCCTGTCAAAGCGGAAGCGAAACGCGTGCTGGATTTGTGGCATGCTCACTTGGTCTGTATTATGCATATACTCCATCACGTCATTAATTATTAATACAGGAGAAGTGAGGGCCCTGCTCGCAAGCTTACAACCTACAAGGAATTGGGAGGGGCGCAATAGGTGAGAAGCACTTGTTATTTCAGGTCCAGCCATTATAATAGATAGGGGTTTTCATATAAAGCTGCACGATCCGGTCATCAACCAGTATGTTTAAATGCAGATATCAAGTGCGGTTTTCATGTGCATGGAGCCTGTGGAGTCAGATGAATAGGAGGGAGCATTTATTATCCTGGGTTGCTTTATGCATGGCATCATATAATAATGTAGGTTAATATTAAGATGAGCAGGACTCATGGGAGTTCGGGTTTGTCGGGTTCGGACAAACTTTAGTCCAAAGTTTGGTTCGAGTACCAGAACCTGACCAAAGCTTGACCCCGGACCTGAACCTCATATTAGTCAATGGGGACCTGAACTTTGATGCTGTAAAATGGTTTTAGTAAGGGCTACGGGTTCACTTAAGTAGGCAAAATGGGGGTAAGAGCACGACAATTGCCCTGCAAACAAATGTAGATGGAGAAATTACTTAAAATAACAAAATATTTAAAAAAAATCTTAAGCCAAAAGGCAGAAGTCCAAGTTGAAAAGTAGAGCAGTTCCTTGTGAGTGTATTTTACTGTATTTGTTAATAAATAAATGAAAAAAAACAATGTGGATTCCCTATTTTTAATAACCAGCAAATGGAAAGCAGACAGTTGTGAGCTGTTTATTATTATTTAGGGTCCCACCTTATTTGTAATAAGTAGAAAAGGCAAAGCAGACAACTGTGAGCTGAAATTAAAAGGATGTGAAGTACCATAGTTATTGGGCCCTTCCCAGCATAATAAGACCAGCTCACTTGCAGTATAAGCCAGTGTAAGCCTGAACTTTTTTGCTGTAAAATGATGGTTGAAAGTGGTTGGGGGTTGCAAAAGGAAGTAAAATTGGGTTTGGAGCAGGACAGCTGCTCTGCAAACAAATGTGGATAGCAATTTCACTTAAAATTACAGAGAATAATAAAAAAAAATATAATTATCTTGAACTGTGATGGAAGTTGTTCCCGTGAATAGTAATTCGTAGATTTCTGCAATCACTAGACTTTAGGTCAATAATTGTATGCATCTCATTTCCTATTGCAGAGAGTCTGGGCTGTCTTACTGAGACAGAAATATAAATGAAGATTTAAAAATACCACCAAAAGTGTATCATGGTGTACGCTTGAAATACATTTCCTTTTTTCTAATTTTTAGATTGTTGTGTAATCCATGCAGAGAACATGGAGATTTTAAATGTTTAAACTATGCTCTATAAAGCTGCTATCCAGTGATAATGTACCGTATCTCAACTTTGTACAATCTGGTCAAATCCATACTGGGCCTGAGACCATCTGAGCCTGCCTCCTGATTGATACACATAGGTTTTTAATGTGCAAACTAGGCACCATATATACGTGTTATCCGTTGTAACTGTACCCTTTATCAACTTTCTTGAATCTTGTAGAATCCATACTGGGCCTGAGAATGGCTGCAGAGCTGTTAAGCAAGCTACAGCACCTGTGGTTTGGACACGTAATGTTTTGCATTTTTTCTGGAATGGCGGTTAGGCCGAAATCAGGAATTGCTGTTGACCTGCACTTACTGGGAAATCATCGTTTGCGGAGAATAATTGGAATCCCAGATCCCCATCACTGACGGTGTTCAGCGGGTTATCTGCACCTGTAAGCGACAAAAGCTGGTCCTTTCAGTGTAGCGCGCATGTAGCCCCGGACATGGAAGGCCATGATAGCCCTGTTATTACTCGATCGCGCATGCCAGAGCCTCGCGTATCACTCTAGTAAGCTTTACGCGTACCGCGGGGGCATGCCGGAGTCTCGTTCGTTAACGTAATAAAGCGGACAAATCGCTAGCACAACTACTAACGGATAAACCACACCACACACAGAATCAACAAAGCTTTCAATGTGTGCATCTTTTTGTGAAGTGGCATGGTTGTGGTTTCCCCGGTGGAGTCCAATTAAGCCGCAGGCTCCACTCCTGGTGGTGCCCTATTGGACATTCCTTTAAGGTTCAGCTTTGCATCCATACTGCCCCCAGAAACAAACTCTTTGCCTTCATGGACGCTGTTTTGAGGTTCGTGGGAATAACGCCGCCCGATCGCCAGTTGCCATAATTTATTGGTGGGAAGTACGACGGAATATGATCGTGTTCATTTTCAGATTTTGGTTTTCTTTTTTACATTTTTATTCCAGCCTTTCTTGACTTCATAAGGGCATGACAAGCCTATATCTGTGTCTCCTCCACCTCCTCCTTTTACTCCTCCACCTCTTTTGTAAATGTAGTTGCCCTTTTCCATATGTTATTTTTGTCTTCTGAGCATTTTGTCGGCTTTGGGACACCTTTTAAGGTATTTTGTAATTGTTTTCTATGTGTTTGTGTTTGCCTGCCATTGTTTTCAGTGTGAGATTGACAATTATCCTTTGACTGAATAGAGCTGTACGCTTCTGATACAGTGCCATATATGTGATGTTATTTTGTGTCTATTTTGTGCTAAATTTGGAAGTTTGGTGGAAGAGGCCGAGGACGTGGGCATGGGGGGGCCAGCTGGTGCTGATGGTGGTGGTGGTGCATCTGCTGTTAGTGGCAAAAACACAATAGCAGCTAAGGCAGGAGGTGTTGAGCCTGCATCATGGTCTGTCTACGGAACGCCTGGAAGGCTACTGTTATGAGCCGTGGAAGGCACTAAATAAAATTAAAATAAAGTGCGTTCACCGCTCGGGGTCCACCGTGCGGTAGATGACAAAACCGCTGCTGAAAGAGGCAGGGCACTCAGGCGGAGATGTGCACAGGACTTTAGCTGCAGTCAGTGCACTAAAGCAGACTCTGTTATATGCACAGAACTGCCAACAAAACATAAATACCGCTGAGTCTGTTTAGGGTCACAGACTTCAGCGATGTGGACACGGTATTAAAGCTCACAGAAATAGCCTTAAACACCAGGACTATCCCCTCTAGACCTACCGTAAAACTTAAGGTATGAGGTGTCGCAACTGCGAACACCCGGGAGGCTGCAACCGCAGCGCGGCGTGAACAGAGCCGCAAGCAAGGCACTGCAAGGACGCTGGCGCAATGCAGGACGCTTAGCTGCTGCAAAAGGTATGGCTGGACCGCGCTGGCGCTAGCTCTGCTACTGGCGGCTGCCCAATCACTCACATAATCGCAATATCAGAGGGAAGGGGTTTCATAATAAGTCATCCACCAGTCCAAGCATCCATTACCATACACACAGCAGCAGTATGAAAATACTAGCGCATGGCGGAACGGCCATGCGCACTTTTTCTAGCATTCGGGACCTGCCGAAAATCTCCAGAGCCCTGAGCATACCCAATGGAATCAGGAACAGGACCTGAGCACCTGACTCCTGAAGTCCAATGGGAGCTCATCCCATGAGCATGCTCAGAAGAAGGGACGAAGGACTTAGCCTCTGGTGGCAAATGTGAGGATCTGTGTTCCTGCATAGGTATTGTAGGAACCAGATTCCTAACATTACCCCCCTCCTAGGGCCCCCCTCCCTGAAGCCTCCGACCCACCAGCCTGTGCCCGGCAATGGCACAGACCTCAGACTCGCCAAACAGCGAACCTGATGTCCTAGTAGGTGAAACTGAAAACCGGGACATATGGATGGTATCAGCGGAGGTCAGGTCACCAGGTCTCAGGAGGGATACCCTGTTGACAATAGGAGCGGAAGGTTTAGGAGACCGCCACCGTGTATCGACGGCCGTCACCACCCTCCATTCGGGGAGACTGTCCCGAGCACATAACGTGCATGCCCGAATGAATTTTTTGAAGTCTCGAGCTTAATGGGGCCACCAATACGCTCCAGCCAAGGTGTATATGAGCCGACATGTTTTATAAAAAAAAAAGCCATTTTATAAAAATAAAGTGAACTTTACTGTTGGAACTGGTGAAACATATATACAGCAGGCATCAGGTACAAAGTTTCTTTTCACATCTTCGGTTTTACACAGAGGCACAGGCATGGCGGTCACATGTGACAGCATCACAACATTTCAGCAATAAAACATAGGTGACTAGACATAGGTTACACCCCCATTACTAACCCTATAGTGAAATGTAATAAAGACAAGCAGCCCCATACTATGATGTTCCCAACTCCAAACTTCACTGTTGGTATGGTGATTTTGGGGTGATATGTAGTCCCTTTTGACCTCCAAACATGGTGTGCATTATGGCATCCAAAGAGTTCAATTTTGGTCTCATCTAGGCAGACTATATTGTCTCAGTATTTCACAGGCTTGTCTAAATGTTGTGGAGGAAACTTTAAACATGCCTGAACATGCTTTTTATTCAGCAATGGAGTCTTGTGTGGTGAGCGTGCATAGAGGCCATGGAGGTTCAGTGCATTACTTATTATTTTATTTAAAACTAGCTGAAGTGCCCGGCGCTGCCCGGGCATAGTAACTAACTGTGGCTAGTTATAGCAAATTATAATTATCCTCCATCACATAGTCCCGTGCCCATATACCCATCATGCATATCCACGATCCCATAGTCGAGTGCCCATATACCCATTATACATCCTTCATCTAATAGTCCCATGCCCATATACCCATCATACATATCCTCCATCCCATAGTCCCGTGCCCATATACCCATCATACATATCCTCCATCCCATAGTCCCGTGCCCATATACCCATCATACATATCCTCCATCCCATAGTCCCGTGCATATATACCATCATACATATCCTCCATCCCATAGTCCCGTGAACATATACCCATCATGCATATCCACGATCCCATAGTCGAGTGCCCATATATCCATCATGCATATCCTCCATCCCATAGTAACATGCCCATATACCAATCATACATATCCGCCATCCCATAGTCCCTTGCCCATATACCCATCATGCATATCCTCCATCCCATAGTCCTGTGCATATATACCCATCATACATATCCTCCATCCCATAGTCCCGTGCCCATATACCCATCATGCATATCCACGATCCCATAGTCGAGTGCCCATATATCCATCATGCATATCCTCCATCCCATAGTCCCATGCCCATATACCAATCATACATATCCGCCATCCCATAGTCCCGTGCCCATATACCCATCATGCATATCCTCCATCCCATAGTCAACCATTATAACATCATAATGAGAGGCGGCAGGTCTTGCAACCTATGATGACATCAGCGTCGCCATGGCAACCACTATGACATCATAATGAGGGGCGTGGCTTGACGGGCACACACTTTTTCCCCAGTATGTAGATAGGGGCAAAATTGTTTGGTGAATTGGAACGCACGGGGTTAAATTTTTGCCTCACAACATAGCTTAGGACGCTCTCGGGGTCCAGACGTGTGACTGTGCCAAATTTTGTGGCTGTAGCTGCGACGGTGCGGATGCCTATCCTGGACATACACATATACACATACATACACACATACATACACACTTTGAGCTTTATATATTAGATAATTGTATCTGCTGATTCAAGTCCATTTTGTAGTTTTCCACTGCTCGTGAACAACTCTTCTGATAATTCTTTCCACTACTCTGAAATCCTGCAAGGAGCACCTGATCTTACCTGGTTTATAGTGAAATTATCTACTTTCCATTTACAGATCATGACCTCAAAAGTGTTCACTGGAGCATTCAGTAGTTTAGGAAGTCATCCGTCACCAATGCCATCAGTAGGTTTTGCAACAATAAGGTTGAGAAGGTCTTGAGACAGCTCACTTGTTTTACCCATTATGAGCTATTTCTTGTGTGGCACCTTGGTAATGAGACACCTTTTTTTAGGCAATCAATTGAACCAGCTGATATTATTTTTCACTAGCAGGATTGCTTTTTAATTACCAATAGATTTTAGCTGGTGCCGTGGCTTTCCATGGCTTTTAGCACCTCTCTTTCTTCCTGTGTTCAATATTTTTTTCTGTGTCATTTTTACATTCTTACACATAATTTATGGACATCTGTGGATTGATCTCTTTGCCTTTGTGGGTTCAATGGGTTGTTAACGACAAATATGACAAATATGTGTTTAGAAATATGTTTACTTAGAAAATGGTGATGTATTCAATACTTATTTCATGCGCTGTATGTATACACATACACACACCTCTTTAGATGATAAATCACACATAGCATTTGTAACATACTAAGTGAACAAGGTCCATTACAACACACTTTTATGAATCCCTATAAAGGCAGCAAAGGAACGAAAGAGGATAGTAATATAAATCTAAATCAACATAATAATTTTGAACTTTCGAAAAGATTGTGCAAAAATCCTGCACTGTGTTCCTCTACAGCCCCAGGTTTATATATATTACTGTCATCTTTAGGGCTCATACTCACTTGTGAGAGACTCGTACCATTCTCATGCGAGTATCTCGCATGAAAACCTGGCACTGCCACCGGCACTCGGACTGGAGCGTGCGGCTACGTGTATTTCTATGCCGCCGCCGCACGCTCCAGTGCCAGTGCTGGCGGCAGTGCCAGGTTTTCATGCCAGAGGCTCTCACGAGAATGGTGCGAGTCTCTCACAAGTGAGTATGAGCCCTTATACTGTTTTTTCTGCGGTTAGTAATTTTCTCCCCATCTAATTGTATATTTCCCGATGGACTTACAAGGTGACAAGTTCTAGGAATCCACTTCTATTCACATACTGGAGGTCTCTACATTACATTAAGTATGGCCGAAACAGCCTCAACTTGCAGGTAAAAATGGAGGGAAATTGCTGTAAAAGGTAGGAATAATTTTTCAGGTAACATCAAACTATTAGACTGGTATATTGCATTGGTCATTGCAATACAGTGATTCCAATCTGAGAGTAAATTGATCCAGCAGTTGTTAATAGGTAGCAAGATGTGTAGCTGATCCTATGGCCGGGGTCACACTAACCGACGAAAAATACGGTCCGTAGTTTACATGCGTAATACGGATGAATGACCCCTAAATAGTGCTCCGTAGGTCATCCGTAAGCAAGGTGTGGTCGCGTATTTTGTGCATGTCAGCATCCGTATGTAATCCGTATGGCATCCGTATGCAATCCGTATGGTGAGATTTTCTCGCAGCCTTGCAAAATGGACATTTAACGGTTTTGAGGCCTGCTAACTATTTAAATCATTAGCCTGCACCCTATTTATTGCCTCAGGAACAGGTGGCTGCCTCCATTCTGTCCATTTGTCACCTTGCATTCACTAGGTGTGTTGGTGTTGTATGAGCAACATGGCAAACAGTCTGAGTTTCAACACAACTGAGCAGGTTCTCTTCAACTGGCTTTTGTCACGCCTCTTTGGCCAACCATACCCAGTGATAGTGGATCCGCGGAGGAGGAGACGCATGTGGGTCCATCCACTTTTGAGGCAACGACTCACAAGAGGTCATTTTCACCGCCTCTATTCTTCTATGCGGGAGCATCCTGTCAAATTCTAACAATACTGTCGCATGAGCCTTGCAACATTTGATCGACTCTTGGAGACAGTGCGCCCTGGGATAACCTTTCAGGACACAAGGATGCGCAAAGCTATATCTGCAGAGGAGCGACTTCTACTCACAATACGGTATGTACTACACAACCACATTCTCTACGTTCATAATGTGTGGGCCAAAGTATGTATTTTTGGCTTATTGGACTAAGATTAATGCCCTCATCTTAGTCCACATATGTTTCAACTTACAGACCAGAATGTTATGTGTAATATGTACTGAATATCACTTAGTAATTGGGCAAACAAAGATGTGTGTGTTATTCGCTCTGAATTCCTAACAAGTTTGGTATGTATGTACCTGGTGTTTTTGTAATTTGGGCATTCTAAAATCTTCCTTTTCTGTTGTTCTTCAGCTTCCTGTCCACTGGCCTTTCTTATGCCGCCCTCCACCATGAGTTTCTCATTGGAAGATCTACCATTTCAGGCATAGTCAGGTCAACGTGTATTGAAATCTGGACAAGACTCCATCAACTCGTCATGCCCGAGCCCAGGATGGAAGACTGGTTGAGGATATCAAGGGACTTTGAGGAGGAATGCCAGTTTCCTAATTGTATTGGGGCTCTTGATGGCAAACATATCCGGGTGCATAAGCCGCCGAACTCTGGCTCCCAATTCTTCAATTATAAACAATACTTTTCTGTTATATTGTTGGCTCTGGCAGACCCTAAATACAAGTTTATAATTGTTGACATTGGGGCCTATGGAAGGACGGGAGACTCTCGAGTCTTCAATACTTCCATTATGGCTCGGCGGCTACGCACCAACCAGCTGGATCTACCACCACCACGCCAGCTACCAGGCTCCATTCCAGAATCAGTCCCTTATGTCCTTGTGGCAGATGAGGCGTTTCAGTTAACACGCAATGTCATGAGGCCATATCCCCGGCGCAACCTTGACCACAGGCGCAGAATTTTTAACTTGTGCCTATCACGTGCTCGGCGACTGGTGAAGTGTTCCTTTGGCATTCTTTATGCCAAATGGCGGGTACTCCAGTCTGCCATTCAGCTGAGTGAGCAAAATGTAAATGAAGTAGTGAAAGCCTGTGCGGTTCTTCATAACTTCCCCAGGATACATGATTGTTCCTCCTCTGCTGGTGTTGTGCGTAGGCCGGACAATGTGCATAGGGTGAGACCACCTATCAACCTTCAACGTAGACCGCTCTCTAGGCTCAAAGTGCGTGATATTTTCACTAATTACTTTATGTCACTTGAGGGGGAAACTTCTTGGCAAGAGCATGCTGTATCTATGTTATAATGTTTGCTTTTATGTGTGTCTAAATATATATATTTCTACCCCTTCTGATTCTATGTCTGTTTAATGGCATTGTTAAGCGTATGTTAGTATGCTGATACGGTTTTTGATAATTGAGACAGAGACGTAAATTGTAGTAGACAAATTTTTACTTTTGCCTTTTTTTTGTTTCTTTTTTTAAAGGCAAACATATTTGTGCCATATGATAACTGGGGCAATGGGCCAAATTGCCCTTTTTGCAGATGTGAACATTTTTAAAGTATAAAATTTGCACACATTTCCAAAACAAACAGAATGTTATAACAAACTTGCTACATTAGACATTTTGAATCCAAAGGAAAAAAGATGTGGTCTCCATCAACAAAATTATATAAAAAAGATAAAACTCACATTTCTTAGGAATGTTTGATAATCATATTAATAAGCCACCATGACAGCCAAGGCTACCTTACGCGTTTCTGACACATATTACATGTCTGTAAAAAGACTATATTTCACCAAGCTATACTGGGAAAGTCAAAGGATCAAAACAGACTACTCACTTGATAATGCCGAGAAAAGGCGTGCTGCCCTTATTCAAGTAGTCACTGTTTTGCCTGCTAAATATATTCCAGAATCAAGGCGAACAGCCTCAAGAACATCACGCTCTCTCTATGTATTATCAAGTGAGTAGTCTATTTTGATCCTTTGACTTTCCCAGTATAGCTTGGTGAAATATAGTCTTTTTTACAGACATGTAATATGTGTCAGAAACGCGTAAGGTAGCCTTGGCTGTCATGGTGGCTTATTAATATGATTATCAAACATTCCTAAGAAATGTGAGTTTTAGGCTTTTTATCTAAAATTGATGATGGAGACCACCTCTTTTTTCCTTTGGATAGGGATTTTGAGCACCAGTTGAACCACACTGGGCATCTCCTGCCATCAGACCGCTTATGGACACTGATGTACAGTATGCGTAAACAATTTGCATGTTTTTATGCTGTTATAAATTGGGGAAAGTGGGGGAAGGAGAAGGCGGAAGAGCAGCCTGTGGTTGCTGCTGGCTACTTTGAGCAACATCGCCCTGTGTGGGGGCATACTGTTGCCCATGATGTGGGTAGTGTCCTTCCTCATGTGATTGTTGGGGGTACTGGCCAGAGTAATAATGATGAGGGGCATCTTGGTGGCTCTGGTACCCACCAATATAGCCATGTCATCCCCAACCAGGTTGGGACCAGCCTCCAACACTGCATGGGAAAAAGTGGCCATATTGGTGGGGTTGGCTAGAGGCAGACATATGTTGCTGCTGCTGTGAAGGTTGGGTAGGAGGAGGAAGGGGGTTAGGTGTAGGCCCACCTATTTGAGTATCTTCAGACCCTGCTTGAGCAAGCATCTGTGTGGGTGGTCTCATGCGCATTAGATTTCGGGGGGAATGCTGCCACCTCTCCAGATATTCAAACAGCTCATATGGGGTATTCTGGGGTGTGCTTGCATCAAGCAGGATCTGAAAACATCCTCGAATACGGAGCCTCACCTCACGGGAAAGGGCACAGAGATAAAAGGCAAGGCTACGTGAATATGCCTCCTCTCCATCATCTGTATTCACTCTAGCCAGATAATTTAGGACCCCTGTGTCCACATTGGTCCTGGTATCTTGTGCAGGGATCTGGCGCCTTCTTCGTCCTCGCCGGGATGTTCCAGCAGGCTGTGGGGAGCCCCGGATCTGGGCAGTTGGGCTGCTGCTCATGTTGCCCTGCTCCTCCAGTATGGGTGATGTTGCAGCAGCAGACGGTCCTGGTGGTGTGGTTTGGGGCACAGGCAATGGGTTCTCCTGAGATGATTCTTCACCCATGCTTCTTGTAGGGGGAGAAGATGGGCCAGCCACCTCATCCCCTACAGGGTCAATTATGGGCTCTGTATCTGAGCCCGTTCCTCTATCCGTAAGGTTGGAGTGAGTTCTGTTATGAAAGAGAACAGAGCCAAAAATACATTAATATTTTTGGCCCTGTAAAGTATCTGTGTATTGTGGTGTGAGGTATCTACTTACGGTCTCAGATCCAGAATAGGGGCAAGGAAGGAGAGGCGGTCATAATAAATGTATTTTCTTTTGACGTAGCCCGCATCACCACTCCTGGACCGCTGCTGACGTTCCCGCCTGTACTGATCGCGGATGCTGCGCCAGCGTTTCATCACATCTTCCACTGCAATGTGACAGGAAATATTATCAATTTTACATATCTGATCGGTCACATTTGCTATCAGTAGTCTAGGCATGTGGCCTTCTGGGGTGTGCTTTCTACCCAGGGTGGCAAATCTAATTGGGCCATCCAGGCCAGATACACAGGGTCAGAATAGTTCACGTATCAAGTAACTACACTTAATAACTTGGTTGGCTAAGAGGATGAGGAGCTTGTGGCCTGGGCCAAATTATGGCAGTGTCAAACCATGTGTCACATCAAAACCTACCCGCCTCATGAGGAAAAAAGTAGAAGCACAGGAGGGGGCTGATTCTGTATGCATTTTATGATGTGAGGTAATTTTAATCATTTTTTGGCCTTTTACTTACTCAGTTTCTGCTGCTCCTCACGTGGGCGATCACCAAAATCATGGAACATCTGCCGACATATGCGCCTCCATGACGCCTCCTTTCTTGCCCGGTTGGCATAATGGGCATCACGCTGGTCCCAGAGTTCGGGACGCTCCTGCATCAGTACAATGAGCATCTCCACATTTAGGAAATATGGCGCCATGACGCTGCTGTACTCCGTGGAGGCGTACTTCCTGGATGTCTGGAGCGGTTTTTGAGCTCATTTGCATGTCTAGGCTTCCTGATGATGGATTGGCCCATTTCCTGTCACCAGCCAAAAGACCTACGTATTTCTCGCAAGTCACACGTGTGGTCCGTGTGTAAACCGTATTTTTTGCGCACCCATAGACTTGCATTGGCGTATTACGGGCGCATGCTGCGATTGGCACGGACCGTAGAATACGGACGAGAAATATACGGCTGTTGGGAGCTGCCCCATAGAGAATCATTGGTCCGTGTGTAATGCGTGCTTTTAACGCCTCTCACTCATCCGTATTCCTCTCTAGTGTGACCCCGGCCTATTACTGAGGATGGCGGGTGGAAACCAAATAGCATTGCACTCATTTCATTGGAAGAAGTATGCTCATAAGACATACTGATAGGGAACTTAGATTGTGATTCCCATTGAGGACAGCGATGATAATGTGTGCAAACTGTAAAGCGCTGCGGTATATGTTACCGCTATATAAAAATAAAGATTATTTATTATAAGATGAAATGGTCTTTAAATAGGTCAAAAGTTAAACATGACATTTCCTTTGTATTTTAGGCAAAAAAAAGTTGTCATTTTTTTTACATTTTAAAATGACAAAAAGGAAAATGGTTAAATGCAAAAGTTTGGGCACCCTTGGAGCTTTGTGTGCTCAGATAACTTTGACCAAGGTTCGGACATTAATTGGCCTGTAAGAGTGCTGCTTGCTCACTATCATCATTAGGAAAGGCCAGGTGATGCAAATTTCACAGCTTTATAAAAACCCAGCCTCCTCTAACGCTTTCCCAAAAAAACAGCAGCCATGGGTTTTACTAAGCAGCTGCCTAGCACTCTGAAAATGAAAATAGTGGAGGCCCACAAAGCAGGAGGCTACAAGAAGATAACAAAGCGTTTTCAAGTCGCCCTTTCCTCAGTTTGAAATGTAATTAAGAAATGAAAGTTAATATGAGCAGTGGAGGTAAAGATAAGGCCAGGAAGACCAAGCAATATTTGAGTAAGAACTGCTCATAGGATTTCTGAAGACACTTGCACAAATATGGCCTTCAGGGAGGCGGCTTCCTCAGTGGCTGCTGAAAGCAGGCAGTGTGGAAGCCTGTGCAGCGGCTGTCAGATCGCTGATCTGACACAGCGCTGTTCTAAATGTCAGATCAGCGATCTGAGACTTCACAGTAATGTCCCCCCTGGGGCAAAGCAATAAAGTGAAAAAAAAGTGGAAAAATAATTTTAAAAAAAATCCCAAAATAAATTTTAAAAAAAAATATTTCCTAATAAATTCATTTTTGGGAAATAAAAAAAAAAACAATAAAAGTACACATAATTAGTATCGTCGCGTCTGAAACAACCCCTCCTATAAAACTGTCCCACTAGTTAACCCCTTTAGTGAACCCCTTAAAAAATAAAAATAAATAACAAAGCAACAAAAATGTGTTATCATCATATCGCTGAACAAAAAGTGCAATAACGCACGATCAAAAAGACACATATAAATAATCATGGAACCGCTGAAAACGTCATCTTGTCCTGCAAAAAATTAGCCGCCATACAGCATCATCAGCGAAAAAATAAAAAAGTTATAGCTCGCAGAATAAAGTGATGCAAAAATAATTCTTTTTGATATAAAATACTTTTCATTGCATAAAAGCAACAAAACATAAAAAAATGACATAAGTGAGGTATCATTGTAATCGTACTGACCCGAAGAATAAAACCGCTTTATCTATTTTACCACACGCGGAACAGTGTAAACGCACCCCCCAAAAGAAATTCTTGAAATGCTGGTTTTTGTTCATTCTGCGTTCCAAAAATCGGAATAAAAAGCGATTAAAAAATGTAAGGTGCCTGAAAATGGCACCAATAAAAACGTCAACTCGTCCCGCAAAAAATAAGACCTCACATAACTCTGTGGGTCAAAATATGGAAAAATTATAGCCCTCAAAATGTGGTGATACAAAAACTATTTTTACAATAAAAAGTGTCTTTTAGCGTATGACAGCTGCCAAACAATAAAAATCGCCATAAATAGTAATTCAAACCCCCCGTTATCACCCCCTTAGTTAGGGAAAAATAATAAAATTAAAAATAAGTATTAGGGTTAGGGTCTGGGCTAGGTTTGGAGTTAAGGATAGGGTTAGGGTTATGGTTAGGGCTGAGATAGGGTTAGAGGTGTGTTGGGGTTAGGGTTGGAGTTAGAATTGGGGGGGTTTCCACTGTTTGGGCACATCAGGTGGTCTCAAAACGCAACATGGCGTCTGATATCAATTGCAGCCAATTCTGCATTGAAAAAGTCAAATGGTGCTCCTTCCCTTCCAAGTTCTGCCATGTGCCCAAACAGTGGTTTACCCCCACCAATGGAGTATCAGTCTACTCAGGATAAACTTCTGTGAAGTACTTGTTGGTTCAAAGTGCTCACAACACATCAAGATAAGTTCCTTTGGGGGTCTAGATTCCAAAATGGGATCACTTGTGGGGGGTTTCAACAGTTTAGGCTTATCAGGGGCACTCCAAACGCGACATGACAGTCGCAGACCATTCAATCAAAGCCTACATTCCAAACATCACTACCTCCTTTCCAAGCCTCTATGTGTGCCCATACAGTATATTTCTCCCACATATTGGGTATCAGCGTGCTCAGGACAAATTGAACAACAATGTATGGGTTCCAATTTCTCCTGTTACCGTTGGGAAAATAAAAAAATTGGGGACTAAAAGATCATGTTTGTGGAAAAAATATGATTTTTATTATTTTCACACCAAGGCGTCATAACCGTCTGTGAAGCCCTTAGGGGTTCAATGTGCTCACCACACATCTAGATAAGTTCCTTGGGGGGTCTAGTTTCCAAAATGGTGTCATTTCTGTGGGGTTTCCACTGGTTAGGCACATCAGGGGCTTTCCAAACGCGACATGGCGTCCAATCTCAATTCCAGCCAAAAAAGTCAAATGGCGCTGCTTACCCTTGGTAAAATTAAAATTGGGAGTGAAAAGATCATTTTTGTGGAAAAACTATGATTTTTTAATTTTACGGCTGTATCATATAAACTTCTGTGAAGCCCTTGGGGGTTTAAAGTTCTCACCACACATCTAGCTAAGTTCCTTGGGGGGTCTAGTTTCCAAAATGGGTCACTTGTGGGGGTTTCCACTGTTTATGCACACCAGGGGCTCTCCAATCGTGACATGGCGTCCGATCTGAATTCCAGCCAAGTTTGCATTGAAAAAGTCCTTCCTTTCTCTGAGCTCTGTCATGCACCGAAACAGTGGTTTCCCCCCACATATCAGGTATTATCGTACTCAGAACAAATTGCACAATAACGTTTGCAGTTCAATTTCTCCTGTTACCCTTGGTAAAATAAAAAAAAATTGGACCTGTAGTAATTTTTTTGTGAAAAAAAAGTTAAATGTTCATTTTTTTTTTTTAACAATCAAAAAATTCCTGTGAAGCACTTGAAGGGTTAATAAATTTCTTTAATGTGGTTTTGAGCACCTTGAGGGGTGCAGTTTTTAGAATGGTGTCACTTTTGGGTATTTCTTATCATATAGACCCCTCAAAGTGACTTCAAATGTGATGTGGTCCCTAAAAATAAAATGGTGTTGTAAAAATGAGAAATCGCTGGTCAACTTTTAACCATTATTACTTCCTAACAAAAAATATTTTGGTTCCCAAATTGTGCTGATGTAAAGTAAACATGTGGCAACTTTTATTTATTAAGTTTTTTGTGTGCCATATCTCTGTGATTTAAGGGCATAAAAATTCAAATTTGGAAAATGGCAACATTTTCAAAATTTTTGCCAAATTTCTGTTTTTTTCACAAATAAACGCAAGTTATATGAATGAAATTTTACCACTAACATGAAGGACATTATGTCACGAGAAAACAGTGTCAGAGTCACCGGTATCCATGGAAGCGTTCCAGAGTTATTACCTCATAAAGAGACAGTGGTCAGAATTGTAAAAATTGGCCCGGTCATTAACGTGCAAACCACCCTTGGGGGTAAAGGGGTTAAGCATGTGCGTGAATCAATCAAGCTGTGGGGTTGTGTTGCAGCCAATGGCATGGGAAAGATTTTACAAGTAAAGGGATGAATGGATTCAATGAAATTTCAACAAATTCTTAATGGAAACATTACACCATCTGTAAAAAGGATGAAGTTAAAAGGGGATGGCTTCTACAAATGGATAATGATCCTAAACACATGTCAGAATCCAAAATAGACTATCTCAAAAGGCAGAAGCTGAAAGTTTTACAATGACCCTCACAGCACTCTGATCTGAACATTATTGAAAATCTGTGGCAAGACCTCAAAATAGCAATGCATGCAAGACGATCCAGAAATCTCACAAAGCTGGAAGAATTTTCCAAGGAAGAATTTTGTAATTTTTAAAATGTAAATGATGAAAATATATATTTTTTTACCTAACATGCAAAGAAAATATGTAATGTGTAACTTTAGGCCTTTTAGAGATCATTTCCTTTTCAACTTACTTAACTGTTCCCTATAACAGTAATTTTGACCAGGAGTGCCCAAACTTTTATATTCCAAAGTTTGGGAATTGGGCTATGCTCCAGAACTCTCTCCATAGAAGTACATTAGACATGTGACATACATGTAGATTGCATGTCAAGAAAGGGATATATTGTTTTTACGCACAACACTACTTGTACCCTAGTTTACATGTGTGCAATAAAAAGGATGATCAGCAGCCATGTGTAATGGTAATGACTATGCAAAGTAGTCCAGTGCTATGTATATTCTGCTGTATTGTAATGATCCATAAAAGAAATCTCAAATATACATGATATATGCTGACTTGATTAATTACTTTATTTAAGTTATTAAATTTGGCCCTGATGATGATGGGTCCTTGACTCCTGAAGAGTCGTCCTTTAACAAGAGAGGAAAAACCCCCAGTGGAGGAAACCTCTAGGGAACCAAGGTTAAAGGAGTGCCCTTCCCTTGGGCTGTGAATCGGTGAGAACAGAGACCGAGCCCAGAATCTGCCTCTTCTTACAGCCGTTACCTCACCTGTGTTGTGGGTACACTTGGCTGCTGAAAGTCTGGTAAATGTCATATGACTGGATGAGAGCAGTCCAAGCCTGGAATCTGCCTCTTCATGCAGCAAGTAAGTCACTCTTCTCTGAACATGCCTGACTGTGGAAAGTCCGGTAAATGTCATATCAATAGGTGAGAGCAGTCCAAGCCTGGAATCTGCCTCTTCATGCAGCAAGTAAGTCACTTGTCTGTGAACACGTCTGACTGTGGAAAGTCCGGTAAGTGTCATATCAATAGGTGAGAGCAGTCCAAGCCTGGAATCTGCCTCTTCATGTAGCAAGTAAGTCACTTGTCTGTGAACATGTCTGACTGTGGAAAGTCCGGTAAGTTTTATATCCATTGGTGAGAGCAGTCCAAGCCTGAAATCTGCCTCTTCATGCAGCAAGTAAGTCACTTGTCTGTGAACACGTCTGACTGTGGAAAGTCCGGTAAGTGTCATATCAATAGGTGAGAGCAGTCCAAGCCTGGAATCTGCCTCTTCATGTAGCAGGTAAGTCACTTATCTGTGAGCATGCCTGACTATGGAAAGTCCGGTAAGTGTCATATCAATAGGTGAGAGCAGTCCAAGCCTGGAATCTGTCTCTTCATGTAGCAAGTAAGTCTCTTGTCTGTGAACACGTCTGACTGTGGAAAGTCCGGTAAGTGTTATATCCATAGGTGAGAGCAGTCCAAGCCTGGAATCTGCCTCTTCATGCAGCAAGTAAGTCACTTGTCTGTGAACACGTCTGACTGTGGAAAGTCCGGTAAGTGTTATATCCATAGGTGAGAGCAGTCCAAGCCTGGAATCTGCCTCTTCATGTAGCAAGTAAGTCTCTTGTCTGTGAACACGTCTGACTGTGGAAAGTCCGGTAAGTGTTATATCCATAGGTGAGAGCAGTCCAAGCCTGGAATCTGCCTCTTCATGTAGCAGGTAAGTCACTTATCTGTGAGCATGCCTGACTATGGAAAGTCCGGTAAGTGTCATATCAATAGGTGAGAGCAGTCCAAGCCTGGAATCTGTCTCTTCATGTAGCAAGTAAGTCTCTTGTCTGTGAACACGTCTGACTGTGGAAAGTCCAGTAAGTGTTATATCCATAGGTGAGAGCAGTCCAAGCCTGGAATCTGCCTCTTCATGCAGCAAGTAAGTCACTTGTCTGTGAACATGTCTGACTGTGGAAAGTCCAGTAAGTGTTATATCCATAGGTGAGAGCAGTCCAAGCCTGGAATCTGCCTCTTCATGCAGCAAGTAAGTCACTTGTCTGTGAACACGTCTGACTGTGGAAAGTCCGGTAAGTGTTATATCCATAGGTGAGAGCAGTCCAAGCCTGGAATCTGCCTCTTCATGCAGCAAGTAAGTCACTTGTCTGTGAACACGTCTGACTGTGGAAAGTCCGGTAAGTGTTATATCCATAGGTGAGAGCAGTCCAAGCCTGGAATCTGCCTCTTCATGCAGCAAGTAAGTCACTTGTCTGTGAACACATCTGACTGTGGAAAGTCCGGTAAGTGTCATATCAATAGGTGAGAGCAGTCCAAGCCTGGAATCTGCCTCTTCATGTAGCAGGTAAGTCACTTATCATTGAGCATGCCTGACTGTGGAAAGTCCGGTAAGTGTCATATCAATAGGTGAAAGCAGTCCAAGCCTGGAATCTGCCTCTTTATGCAGCAGGTAATTCCCTTGTCCGTGAACACACCTGACTGCAGAAAGTCCAGTAAATGTCACATCCATGGGTGAGAGTAGAGACCGATCCCGGAATCTACCCCGTTGTGCAACAGGTAAGTCTCTTGTCCGTGAACATGTCTGGCTGCAGAAACGCTGGTAAGTGTCATATCCATGGGTGAATGCAGAGACCATTCCTGGAATCTGTGTCTGTTTTGCTTCATCACTGGTTGCCTGATCCTCACATGGTAGCCACCATGTAAAGGAGTTGTAGTGGAGTTGTCCCCTCCTGCTGGATTCCTTTTCAAAATAAAGAAAATAGAATTAAGCACTGTAGATAAAGCCCTGAAGAAATTACAAACTCATTTCTTTACTGTATCAAGTGTAATCATCCAAATAATGGGACAGGGCAGCAATAGTTAAATCCTGTGTCCTGCTGGAATACTGCGATGAAGCATTGCACGTCAACCATTTAACAAGAGACAGTATTTGCAGATCACGTACACTGCACCTTAAATACCATGAAATCTCCCCTATTAGTGGCTGTAATAATTCCTCACCCAAGACCCCAGTCTTTTAATCAATGAACCTATTCCCATCACAATGGTGGGAACATGATTCGTGGCTTAACAAATGCCGCCGATCATCATGAATTTGACGAGCTGAGGCTGCCACGCCACCCAACCAGCCCAAGCTCTGGCACTTTTTCAGAACTGGGTGAAAATGGCGTAAGAATGCCAAAAGCCACAATATTTTAGCGCAGCCTGTAGTTTCACCAAAATGTTGTGACATTTCAAAGCTTTTTAATGTCAGAATACTGGGGTAAATGAGTTGATAAATCAGGACCCTAAATCCTTTTGAAATAAATCTAAGATGATCTTCTGATAAACTTTGAGCTGAGATAGTAAAACACTTACTTCTTTTCATAGAATCCTTCTTTGTTTTGGAAATATCTCATTTGACGTCCAGGTTGTGAGGACTCAGAATCATATATATAAACATATCGATCATCCGATTCTTGAAAGGAAACATTTTTCCCTTTGCTTTTATTTTTCATGGGATTTCTTCCTTTTAGAATAGACGGAGGTGTCTGTCTGTAGCCATCTAAGTCCGGATTAATCTTGGACTCTTTCACCTCCACTATACTGGCCTTGTGCAGCATTGTAATGTCTCCAGATGTACAGAAAATGTCAGATTCTCCTGTAACGCAAAATATTGAAATTAGATTTAATAAAATACAAAATTCTATGTGATTAAGATTATTGACACTTACAGGTTATTATAACTTCTAAATAGTATATTAGACTGAGAAAAGAGGGACCCAATCCCCAGAGAAAAGCTCCAGCAATTCAGAGAAAGCAAAGCTTAAAGAGCCACCCGGGGACTAAAGTGAGACCTGACTGGCCCAACGCTGCTCCCAGTCGGCTTCCCCCTGCGCCGCTGCACTTGCTGGACAGGTCTACTCTAATGAAAGATATGGGAGAGACCTGTCAGTCAAGGAAATGCCAGCTTGGGACAGCACCAGATTTGTCATGTCTCTCCATGTGGTCACTGGTCAGCTCTGCAAAATATGTTTTCTACAGATATCTGATATTATCACCCCTAGAATGATACATTGAATTATGACAACAGACGGGCTGAGTCTCTATAGCTATCAATATATTAACGGCTCGTTCACTGACAAGTTCCTATAGAAGACCATTTTTTAATTTATATATTAGGTTGTTTTTCTATTAAATCTATTTCACGAATGCTCGGAGAACTTACTGTCAGAGGAGGTGAACTCATCCTCGTCTGGGCTGTTATTGATTACTACATCAGGGGGTCCAGGCACTGAGATCTTGTTGCCTGTGAGGACGTCTCTCTGTTCATTCCAGGGTCCATGAAGCAAATCACTAATGGTAATTGGTTTGTAGTCCTCACGTTTTCCTGTAACACAGAACATAGAAATCAACATTTCTAAAATAAAAGCTTCCATCATGTTTCTTGTGAATGCCCTGAGAACTTACTGTCAGAGGAGGTGACCTCATCCTCATATGGGCTCATATCGATTATTACATCAGGGGGTCCAGGCACTGAGATCTTGTTGCCTGTGAGGACGTCTCTCTGTTCATTCCCGGGTCCATGAAGCAAATCACTAATGGTAATTGGTATGTTGTCCTCACGTTTTCCTGTAACACAGAACATAGAAATCAACATTTCTAAAATAAAAGCTTCCATCATGCTTCTCGTGAATGCCCTGAGAACGTACTGTCAGAGGAGGTGACCTCATCCTCATATGTGCTCATGTCGATTATTACATCAGGGGGTCCAGGCACTGAGATCTTGTTGCCTGTGAGGACGTCTCTCTGTTCATTCCCGGGTCCATGAAGCAAATCACTAATGGTAATTGGTTTGTAGTCCTCACGTTTTCCTGTAACATAGAACATAGAAATCAACATTTCTAAAATAAAAGCTTCCATCATGCTTCTCGTGAATGCCCTGAGAACTTACTGTTAGAGGAGGTGACCTCATCCTCTTCTGCGCTCATATCGATTATTACATCAGGGGGTCCAGGCACTGAGATCTTGTTGCCTGTGAGGACGTCTCTCTGTTCATTCCCGGGTCCATGAGGTGAATCATCAATGGTAATTGTGATGTAGCCCTCATGTTTTCCTGTAACAGAACATAGAAATCAACATTTCTAAAATAAAAGCTTCCATCATGTTTCTCCTCTATGTCTAGGGCTATCACAATGTCTTTCTTATGTGTGGACTGGAAGTTGCTTTCTCATTATAAGTATATGGAACCTCACACTGAGTCTCATAGGAAACCACTACCACAACTACACATAAGACATTTTGTGAGCCGACGAATCTGAATTGCGGTCATATGGTTCAGAAGACGACTAGAATGGCGCTGGTGCTATTTTGAATATTGCGCTTAGATCCTGCATTGCGCTGTCCCCTTTATAGTCCCAATCCTCGGGGTATTACATGAAAATGTAAACTATCTAGTAATATCAGCCGTATTCATCTATATATCGCTATAACAGTAAGGATTCTAACACCATCTTTTGGGATTATGACCCTTTAGTATTTTATCTATTGGAGATAACTTGCTCCTCTTTTGTAACCACAACCAAATGCAAATTTTTTGTGCTGATTCTCAAAAACCATCTTATTAATGGCCTCTTTTTTTGTGACATGAAAATGACATTGTTACTGTTTTCATTATTACTGTCCCCTCATCACACTTTTCTGGTGCATAATAGGGTCTGGGAGGGAGAGCCGACAAGGAGCGGGGGCGCCATATCGCAATATTAGGGTGTGAACCTCCGCAGAAAGGTAGGGGCATTTTTTTAGGCTGCTTTAGGGCCAGGCCCACTTCCCTCCTGTGACTCTATTATATCTATAAGTCCCCCCTTTTTATGATAATTTTGAATAAAAATGTTATATATAGTAGAAGGGTCTTTTTTAGTTTAAGTTGTTGTAATTTTTTTGGCCCTCTCTCCCTCTGATTCAGTTTTGCAGATTCATCCGGCTGTAGTTACCATTTAGATTGGTGTTGTTCTCTCTAAAGTCATTGGCACAAATTTGACTTTCAACGTCTTTCATTGGTTTCTTCTTTTTCAGACAACTATAAAAATGAAAAAATAAAAATCACATTGTAAATTACAAAGTAAAACATGTCTGTATTCTGCAGTATGTAAGAATGAAACATGTTATCTAGTCCTATCTGTAGAGAGATCACCAGTCAGTCATTTTGGTGTAGCAGAGCCAGGTAGGGCAGGGTTAAGTCCGAGCTTTGCAGGATTTGATTAGATGCACCCACTTAGCTTTTTTTTTTTTACTACAGCCAGGACCTCTGTTCACTATTTCTGTCTGCTAGATGAAGCAGAGTCGAGTGTACTGGAGCTAGTGAGTGTTCAGCCAACATTTGAGCTTTAGCTGAGAGGAAGATGTGCCGGGATCTCTCTGTGAATGGAGACAGCATGGGTCAGCTAGGAAAGCTGAGCAGTCTGTGTGCAGGATCGGCAGAGAACCGTTCGTCAGCTGCAGCCTGTATAGTATGAACCGTCCCCAGGAGTTGAACCCTTCTGTTTGGCAGTGGAGGCTACTGGAACTCGTACTGAAGGGGATACCAAGACTGGTGGGATCGTGCCTCTTCTATGTATGAAGTTTGCTTTTGGAGAACGGACTGTAATCTGTTCAGGTGAGCTCACACTGACATATGGGCCCTGCTAAATGAATTATTTGCTGTGACACCTTTGTGCCTAGAAGAGGATGTTTTTGGTTTGGAATCCCTTGGGATTTTCTGAAAGCATTAAAACTGCACCGGTTTGACCCAAACAGCATTGACTATGTGAATGGTACCTAATGCCTATCTGAGAGCGTAACTCCCTACAAAGTCTAATATATGCCCATCAGTTACCCACAGGACACAGCTCCAGGGTGACGTGTGTGTGAGCCACAAGAGGCCTACACTAAAGTATTCCCATTACTGGAGTAACCTGAAGATGTGACATTTCCTCTACAGACTCCTGTGTAGCCCATAAATCATGACTTACTATACTTACCCATAGATGATAGCAATGGGACGCATGAATACTGCGAGGGCGAAGAGAATGGCGGCAGGTATAACAATCCTATAGACTGTATCCTCAGATGGTTTTGGAGGCATGGTGACATTCTCTAAAAAGAGAAAGAACATAAGTGATCAGGTAACCAGAGCTGGAATGTGTTCAGAAGTGGAAACCAAAACCCTGGACCGGGCGGCCTGAGGAGCCAAGTATGACTATTAACAGAGGGGAATTTAGTGTGGAAAATGATGGATTATTTTTATGTCATATCAATATATAATGGACAAAACAGAGATCTGCTCCTTTATATTTCTGGAATAGGGAACAAACACATGATGGGAGACGACATCTGTAATTACAAGTAACACATGAAGAATCCCCCATTCCATGTATGATGTGACGTCATCTAAATCTCCAGTCACAGAAGTGACAGAACCCCTAATGACCCGGAGCCTGACGCTCATACACCGGGCCCTAATCATGGATCCTAATAGTTTCTGGGGCCGGAGGTGAAATGTTCCATGTGAGGGACAGATCTGAGTTCTGAGCTGCTGATCGCCTGTCTCTTGTGGGCGCCTTCTGCTACATGTAGTATTCGGTGCCTCCAGCCCGGAGAGAACAGTATTAATGCTCGGCGTCTCCTCTATGTGTTATTAGACTGGACCCTGGAAGCCAAACGGCATCTTTCCCCAATTCCACATTACATGGTAAAATGAATAACGTAATTCACAACTACAACTCGTTCAGCAAAAAGATAAACAAGTCCTCATACGGCCATATGAAGGGAAAAAAGTTATGGCTCTTGGAAGAAGGAGAGGAGAAAAAAAGCCCAAAAACGAAAATTGGCTGCAGAAGGGAAGGGGTTAACCCCATAGTCAGAGTATATCTGGTAATGCGCTTACCTTCGTTAATCCTGATCTGCTCTAGTGATCGAGGGTTGCGGATAAAGATGGGAGCACCTTCCGCGGGTGCTAATAGCACGCTGAGAACTAGAAGTAGTCTAAACAGCATTGGAGCCTGGAGGAATATCGCTTACTGTGTGCGGCACAATCAGCTTCTCCAGACAAAGCGTCTCACTGCAACATCGCTGGTTAGAACCAAGCATTCCGTGACATCACAGCTGGAACCCAACAGTGACATCATGGTGGGCGGGGCTACACATGAGTGATGTCACAATTGGGGCTCATCCACTAAACGTTCCCAATGTATATAATAAGAATATACAAAAGAAAGAAAAGGAAAGAAGAAAAATAAATAACTCAAAAAGGAAAGAACACTTTTTTTCACATACTCACATTTATTATATTTTATGTACTTTTATACAACAGAAATGTGTTCCCATTTGGGAGAATAATCATTCTCACTTTCAGTCATTGACTTTTTTCAACATTCTTTACACATTTTTTCTTTTCACTATTTTGTTTTCCACTTTAATTGCATTTTTATTCATTTGCACATACGGTTCATATTCACATAGAAACTTTTCTCCTTTCTACCTTTTTACTAGGTTATTTCACTATCATTATCACTTACAGTCACATTTTTCTTTTTTTCCTCAATATCTGTCTCCCAATTCCCCTTCCCATTAAATATCACTATTCCCCTTTGTACATAGTCATCAACAGCCATATTATCACAAAATATCTTCACCAACTCTTTTTCCAATGGTAAAGATGGCGGCCATGATTGTTGTGCACTGTCCTGACTGGCTAGCTGGTCCCACATCATGAGCCGTGATATTGTTGCACTTCATTGACGCGCTTCTTGCTGCCGGCCGGCAGCAGATGTCATGCCCATGCGCACGCGGCAGCGCTCAATAAGGTGACGTTTTCCCTGATGACCCATTTGCAGCAGCTGTATTCGCACTTTATTAGCCAGCCGATACCCCTCCACCACACGTCCTGTCAAAGCGGAAGCGAAACGCGTGCTGGATTTGTGGCATGCTCACTTGGTCTGTATTATGCATATACTCTATCACGTCATTAATTATTAATACAGGAGAAGTGAGGGCCCTGCTCGCAAGCTTACAACCTACAAGGAATTGGGAGGGGCGCAATAGGTGAGAAGCACTTGTTATTTCAGGTCCAGCCATTATAATAGATAGGGGTTTTCATATAAAGCTGCAAGATCCGGTCATCAACCAGTATGTTTAACTGCAGATATCAAGTGCGGTTTTCATGTGCATGGAGCCTGTGGAGTCAGATGAATAGGAGGGAGCATTTATTATCCTGGGTTGCTTTATGCATGGCATCATATAATAATGTAGGTTAATATTAAGATGAGCAGGACTCATGGGAGTGCGGGTTTGTCGGGTTCGGACAAACTTTAGTCCAAAGTTTGGTTCGAGTACCAGAACCTGACCAAAGCTTGACCCCGGACCTGAACCTCATATTAGTCAATGAGGACCTGAACTTTGATGCTGTAAAATGGTTTTAGTAAGGGCTACGGGTTCACTTAAGTAGGCAAAATGGGGGTAAGAGCATGACAATTGCCCTGCAAACAAATGTAGATGGAGAAATTATTTAAAATAACAAAATATTTAAAAAAAATCTTAAGCCAAAAGGCGGAAGTCCAAGCTGAGAAGTAGAGCAGTTCCTTGTGAGTGTATTTTACTGTATTTGCTAATAAATAAATGAAAAAAAACAATGTTGATTCCCCTATTTTTAATAACCAGCAAATGGAAAGCAGACAGTTGTGAGCTGTTCTTATTATTTAGGGTCCCACCTTATTTGTAATAAGTAGAAAAGGCAAAGCAGACAACTGTGAGCTGAAATTAATAGGATGTGAAGCACCATAGTTATTGGGCCCTTCCCAGCATAATAAGACCAGCTCACTTGCAGTATAAGCCAGCGTAGGCCTGAACTTTTTTGCTGTAAAATGATGGTTGAAAGTGGTTGGGGGTTGCAAAAGGAAGTAAAATTGGGTTAGGAGCAGGACAGCTGCTCTGCAAACAAATGTGGATAGCAATCTCACTTAAAATTACAGAGAATAATAAAAAAAAATATAATTATCTTGAACCAGGAGGCAGATGCCAAAGTGAAGAGGTGTAGATGGATGTGGCAGTGTAAGTGGAAGAAGCACGGGAGGAGGTATCCAACACTGTTTTTGTGGAGTTTTTGTTTTTTAGGGAAATTGCTTTAAAGTTTTGTTACGGTAATTGCTGGGTTCTGTAGGTGTATTATATAGTGGGTACGGAAATTATTCAGACCACTTTATATTTTTCACTCTTTGTTTCTTTGCAGCCATTTGGCAAATTCAAAAAGTTCATTCTTTTTCTCATTAATGTACACTCTGCACTAGAGTTGAGCGAAACGGGTCGAAAAAATTGAAAAGTCGCCGACTTTCGCCAAAGTCGGATTTCATGAAACGAAACCCGACCTTAGCGTGAGGTCGGCCACGAGGTCGGCGACTTTAGCAGCAAAGTCGCGTTTCAAAAGATGCTTGAGCGCCCTTTTTGCAGCCAATCATGAAGAACGGACACTGTGGGCAACGTGATGGCATAGGCAGCGGTCACCACCATCTTGGAGAAGGGCATGCAAGTGATTGGCTTGCTTTGTGGGGCATCACAGGGGTATAAAAGGGTGGGGATGCCGACCGCCATGTTACTCATGCTGATCTCACAATAGGGAGTGCTGCTGCTGGTGATTCTGTAGGGAGAGCGTTAGGCAGGGAAGAAGATACCAAAAACTGATTCTGCTGCTAGCGACTTTGCCTGTACAACACACCAGTCACTGTGCAGTGCAAGGGGAAGCTATATTTTGGTGCATTAGCTCTGTTGGTTATTAGGCTGCCTTTTAAGGCTACCTGGTAGCTGCATTGCTGTGTGCACACTGCTGAGCAAACTGCTTTTTTCAAAGCAATCCAGATTTTATTGTTTTGTCCTTGTGAGTTACTGAGCATTCATTTTTCACACACCGTACAGCGGTGTACGCTCCTCACACAGTACCGTGTAACGGCTGTTATCACGGCCACAGTGAAGCTATCTGTGTGTGACTCTGTAAGGATAAGTCAAGGAGTTGTTCCGTTCTTACAGACCTCCACCTTATAGTTTGGTCTGGTTTTCAAACAGTTCAGTATATTTGCTGTTTGATTACATTCAAAACTATAGAGAGGCAGCGTGTGTCAGTCCGTATCCAAAAACATGGAGCTTGACAATTTTACATACACCGGACAGCGGTATTCGTGCACGCTCTTCTCTCAGTACCGTGTAACGGCTGTTATCACGGCCAAATTGAAGCTAAGTGTGTGACTCTGTAAGGAAAAGTCGAGAAGTTGTTCCGTTCTTTCAGACCTACACTCTAGGGAGATTCCAGTTCTGCCCAATTCTATATACACCTTGTAGTTTGTCATACACTAGGCAATTTCTGCTGGTCACATTGCGGTGTTAAATAAACAGGGCTTGACTGAATCCAAAAGTGTCCTGAAGTGTAGAGACATTCCAATTCTCCACAGTCCTCTATACACCTTGTACCTTGTTTTAAAGTACCAGAGAGTTGGTGGAAATTTGTGTACATTTTTCCAAAAAAGGAGGAAGTGTGGTGGAAGAGTCCATGGAAGTGGGCGGGGTTTGGCAGCTGGTAATGATGGTGTTGGATCTGCTGGTAGTGGCAAAAGCAAAATAGCACCTAATGCAGGAGGTGTTGAACCGCTGCGTCATCGTCTGGCTCCACAAGGCCTCGAAGGCTCCCATTTCTCTGTGAAGGTAAACCGCTTCTAAAGCCGGAGCTTCATGTACAAGTTTTGGCTTGCATTACTGACTCAGCCTCAAGCTCTATTGCCTACTCTTCTGAAGTTTTAAAAAATAAAAGCACTGAGTCGTCATTGGAGGCTCATGGTCATGAACCACATCTTTCCTTGTGTCCTTCACCCCTACCAAAATTGAAGGATGCGGCAGGCCACACTACAGATTACTCCATGGAGCTGCTTTCACATACCATGTCTGGGTTATCAAGTCAAATCGTGAATTACCCTGGCAAAGATGAATCTGACATGGAGTGCAATGATGCACAGCCACTGATAGATGATTCTGCTGGTACATTTACTCAGAGCACTACATTGTCCTCGCTGTGTACTGAGACAGAATCTGATCCAGATGAAACTCAGGTGCCCCTTCCCACATACTATACCACCATACATGGTGCCACAGAGGAAGGTGCACATGACATTGAAGACGAGGTGATGGATGACCCAGTTGTTGTCCCAGATTGGCATCCATTGGGGCTAGAGTGTGCCGCTGCCAATAGCTCACAAGAGGACGAGGAGCATCCGCAGAGGGCATCGACATGGCAACAGTTGTTATCTGGCAGGCCCGGAGCAGTCCAAAAACGGGTTACAAAAACTCAAAAAATTGCAGGACAACTTGGCCAGATGGTCCAAATAGCACAGCGTGCAAGGCCTCAAACTGTTTTCCCTAGTAGGAAGAGTGCATTGTGGCACTTTTTTGAACAAAATCCTAATGATCAGGCAAAGGTTATCTGTAAGAAGTGCGTAAAGACCTTTAGCCGAGGGAAAAATCTGAGAAATTTGAATACCAGTTGCATGCTAAGACATTTAACCACCATGCACTTGCAAGCGTGGACGGACTACCAAAACTCACATAACACATGTGCTGCTGCTCCCAAAGAAGGTAGTCAGCAACGCAACATTGTTTCCCCCACTGTAAGTCCACCGGTTAGCACACCGCCAGCAGCAAATGTTGAGTTGTCGTTGCAAGGGCTAATCAGTCAGGGAATCACACTCTTATTGCAACGAAAGACTGAATCTAGGCCATCAGAAAGAACACCAACTCCATCACCATCATCAACCCTCTCTCAGTCCACCATGTCCACCGCTAGTTCCACCATATGCAGCTCTCAAGTCCAGCTCACCCTTCCAGAGACTATGAGTAGGACAAAAAAGTACTCATCCTCTCATCCGCGTACACTGTGTTTGAACGCCCACATTGACCAACTAATCTCGTTTTAGATGATGCCCTAACGGTTGGTTGAAAGCGCAGCTTTCCGCGAACTAATGGCCTACGTAGTACCACGCTATGAACTACCAAGTCGCCACTTCTTTTCTCGCAAAGCCATCCCAGCCCTCCACCTTCATGTGAAAGACTGTATTGTCCATGCACTCAAGCAGTCAGTGAGTGGAAAGGTGCACCTCACAACTGATGCATGGTCCAGTAGGCATGGCCAGGGCCGTTACGTATCCATCACTGCGCACTGGGTTAATGTGGTAGATGCAGGGTCCACAGGGGACAGCGGTGGTGGAACAGTGCTGCCTAGCCCACGGTATAGGAAACAGTTGGCTGTAGGCGTTCGGCCCTCCTCCTCCTCGAAAGCTGGTCCACAGAGCGCAGTCGCAAGAGCACTGCATCCGCAGCTGACAATGTTGCAAACGAGGTGTCCCCCTATCGATCAGCTAGTGGAAAGCGTCAGCAGGCTGTGTTGCAGATGATATGTTTGGGCGACAGACACACCGCGGAGGTACTGGCCGACTACTTTCAGCGACAAACTGAGTCATGACTGGGTAGTCTACATCTTGAGGCATTCAAGGTAGTTAGTGATAACAGCCGGAATTTTGTGGCAGCCATAGCCCTTTCAAAACTCAGACACATACCTTGCTTGACTCACACCTTCAAACTGGTGGTGCAGTGCTTCCCCACTAATTATTCGGAGTTAACAGGCCTGCTCCAGAAGGTTCGAAGACTGTGCTCGCACATCCGCCGGTCGCCGGTACACTCCAGTCGTATGCATAAGCTGCAGCGATTGATCCACCTTCCCAAGCACCGCCTAATTATCGACGCTGCAACAAGGTGGAACTCCACCCTGCACATGGTTGAGTGGCTGTGCGAACAAAGGCTGGCCGTAATGCATTTGTGGGAGGATACACGGGCAGGCACTTTGAGGGCAGACATGGAGTTGACAGGTGTGCAGTGGTCGAAGCTGAAAGACCTCTGTAAAGTCCTTCAGTGTTTTGAGGAATGCACACGGCTGGTAAGCGCAGACGACACCCTCATAAGCATGAGGATCCCACTTATGCATCTGCTCATGCAAACTGTGACACACATTAAGGAGCAGGCGTCTGCAGCTGAGGTTGATGAGGAGGAAGAGGAGGAGGGAAGCCTTGATGACAGTGAGCCATTGTCTGGTCAGGGAACTGTCGTGGATGAGGTGGAGGAAGAAGAGGACGAAGAGGAGGAAGATGATGGGGATAATTATTTAGGGGAGGAGGATGCTTCTCGTAGGGCAAGAGAAAATATTGGCTTTGAAAGGTCTGGTACTGGGTTTGAGCGTGATTGGAGGGATGTGGATCTGCCTGAAAGTGCTCCTCCACCCAGCACTCGCAGTGCATCATTGACACCTGGAACATTGACCCACATGTCAGATTATGCCTTGCAGATCCTAAAATGGGACTCCCGCATTGCCAAAATGATGAACGATGATGACTACTGGTTGGCCAGCATCCTGGATCCACGCTATAAAGGCAAATTCCAAAACATCATGCCACAGGAGAACCTTGACCTAATATTGGCTAATAAACAAGCTGCTCTGGTAAACCGGTTGGTTGAGGCATTCCCAGCACACAGCAGCGGTGAAGGTTCTCACACAAGCCGTAGGGGCCGGGTGCAACTTTGAAGAGGTGTTCGTGGTGCACACATCAGAAGTGGCGTTGGAGACAGGGGTTTCATGACCATGCTGTGGACGGATTTTTCAAGTCCCGCTCACACGACCAGTAATACTGCATCAATTGAAAGTGACAGGAGACTGCACTTGTCAAGTATGGTTACAAACTACTTTTCCTCCCATATTGATGTTCTCCCTCACAGGTCATTCCCATTTGACTATTGGGCAGTTAAACTGGACACCTGGCCTGAATTGGCACAATATACCTTACAGGAGCTCGCTTGCCCAGCTGCAAGTGTGCTATCGGAAAGAGTCTTCAGTGCTGCTGGATCAATACTGACAGAAAAAAGGACCCATCTGTCGACCCAATATGTGGATGATCTAACCTTCATTAAAATGAACCATGCATGGGTTTCCAAGGATTTTGTCCCACCTTACCCTTATGACACATATGTTGCCAGAAAAATTGCTTTCTTTGGTCCGCCTGTTCCTGGGACTTGACCAATTTCGCCTTTAGCAGCAGGTGAATGTCCCACATCAACATATGGCATTTTGTAAACCTCCCTAACTGGGCAGCCTCCTCCCCCTGGGCCGGGTTCACCACCGAGCGCACGCAACCGTGCAAGTGCCGTTGCCCTGGACAGGTGGGTGGGCCGACTCGTGGGCTCGGGACTGACACAGGGTCCCTCATAGTGCAATCAAGTGTCTCTGATGGTGGGGGTGCACACCCGCCATCAGACACACCGCCGTACTATGAGGGGCCCAGTGCCAGTGCCGACCTCCACGAGTGGGCCCCCCTTGCTTGGGCAGGGCCCCAGCATTTGCAATGTTTTCCTCTCCCTGCTCCTCCGCTGTGTAGTCTGGGCTGTCAAATCCATCACTGGGACTGCCACTTCAAATTTGGTGAACTGATACAAGATGATGGTTAAGACGCACCTATGCCCTGTCCCGCTGGCCGGGATCTAGCTTCAGATGATCAATGGCTTCCATTTCTTATGGACGTCGACTTACAATGAGATGCAGTGGTGGTTTCTCATCAGCTTTAACAGTTTTCCTACCCACAGACGTGTGACATTCTAGCGCACATTTTTAAATGTGCCCTCCCTCTCATGCCAATCCAATTGAATCGCCTACAGCCTGTGGCTTCTGTGTTTTGCACTCCAAAGTTACGTGAGAGATCATGATAGGCAATGAGCACCATGTTTACATCTGTCCCTGTGATCAAAATTGGATGGATATGAGTAACGGTGATGGGATCAACGGTACTGCGATACAGCAACACTTTCTTCAGAAAGAAAGGTTTTTGCTGTGTCCACACACTAATTAATTGAGGGTCAGCATCGCCTCTGAGAATTGTGACGGAAGTTGTTCCCGTGAATAGTAATTCGTAGATTTCTGCAATCACTAGACTTTAGGTCAATAATTGTATGCATCTCATTTCCTATTGCAGAGAGTCTGGGCTGTCTTACTGAGACAGAAATATAAATGAAGATTTAAAAATACCACCAAAAGTGTATCATGGTGTACGCTTGAAATACATTTCCTTTTTTCTAATTTTTAGATTGTTGTGTAATCCATGCAGAGAACATGGAGATTTTAAATGTTTAAACTATGCTCTATATAGCTGCTATCCAGTGATAATGTACCGTATCTCAACTTTGTACAATCTGGTCAAATCCATACTGGGCCTGAGACCGTCTGAGCCTGCCTCTTGATTGATACACATAGGTTTTTAATGTGCAAACTAGGCACCATATATACGTGTTATCCGTTGTAACTGTACCCTTTATCAACTTTCTTGAATCTTGTAGAATCCATACTGGGCCTGAGAATGGCTGCAGAGCTGTTAAGCAAGCTACAGCACCTGTGGTTTGGACACGTAATGTTTTGCATTTTTTCTGGAATGGCGGTTAGGCCGAAATCAGGAATTGCTGTTGACCTGCACTTACTGGGAAATCATCGTTTGCGGAGAATAATTGGAATCCCAGATCCCCATCACTGACGGTGTTCAGCGGGTTATCTGCACCTGTAAGCGACAAAAGCTGGTCCTTTCAGTGTAGCGCGCATGTAGCCCCGGACATGGAAGGCCATGATAGCCCTGTTATTGCTCGATCGCGCTTGCCAGAGCCTCGCGTATCCCTCTAGTAAGCTTTACGCGTACCGCGGGGGCATGCCGGAGTCTCGTTCGTTAACGTAATAAAGCGGACAAATCGCTAGCACAACTACTAATGGATAAACCACACCACACACAGAATCGACAAAGCTTTCAATGTGTGCATCTTTTTGTGAAGTGGCATGGTTGTGGTTTCCACGGTGGAGTCCAATTAAGCCGCAGGCTCCACTCCTGGTGGTGCCCTATTGGACATTCCTTTAAGGTTCAGCTTTGCATCCATACTGCCCCCAGAAACAAACTCTTTGCCTTCATGGACGCTGTTTTGAGGTTCGTGGGAATAACGCCGCCCGATCGCCAGTTGCCATAATTTATTGGTGGGAAGTACGACGGAATATGATCGTGTTCATTTTCAGATTTTGGTTTTCTTTTTTACATTTTTATTCCAGCCTTTCTTGACTTCATAAGGGCATGACAAGCCTATATCTGTGTCTCCTCCACCTCCTCCTTTTACTCCTCCACCTCTTTTGTAAATGTAGTTGCCCTTTTCCATATGTTATTTTTGTCTTCTGAGCATTTTGTCGGCTTTGGGACACCTTTTAAGGTATTTTGTAATTGTTTTCTATGTGTTTGTGTTTGCCTGCCATTGTTTTCAGTGTGAGATTGACAATTATCCATTGACTGAATAGAGCTGTACGCTTCTGATACAGTGCCATATATGTGATGTTATTTTGTGTCTATTTTGTGCTAAATTTGGAAGTTTGGTGGAAGAGGCCGCGGACGTGGGCATGGGGGGGCCAGCTGGTGCTGATGGTGGTGGTGGTGCATCTGCTGGTAGTGGCAAAAACACAATAGCAGCTAAGGCAGGAGGTGTTGAGCCTGCATCATGGTCTGTCTACGGAATGCCTGGAAGGCTACTGTTATGAGCGGTGGAACGCACTAAATAAAATTAAAATAAAGTGCGTTCACCGCTCGGGGTCCACCGTGCGGTAGATGACAAAACCGCTGCTGAAAGAGGCAGGGCACTCAGGCGGAGATGTGCACAGGACTTTAGCTGCAGTCAGTGCACTAAAGCAGACTCTGTTATATGCACAGAACTGCCAACAAAACATAAATACCGCTGAGTCTGTTTAGGGTCACAGACTTCAGCGATGTGGACACGGTATTAAAGCTCACAGAAATAGCCTTAAACACCAGGACTATCCCCTCTAGACCTACCGTAAAACTTAAGGTATGAGGTGTCGCAACTGCGAACACCCGGGAGGCTGCAACCGCAGCACAGCGTGAACAGAGCCGCAAGCAAGGCGCTGCAAGGACGCTGGCGCAATGCAGGACGCTTAGCTGCTGCAAAAGGTATGGCTGGACCGCGCTGGCGCTAGCGCTGCTACTGGCGGCTGCCCAATCACTCACACAATCGCAATATCAGAGGGAAGGGGTTTCATAATAAGTCATCCACCAGTCCAAGCATCCATTACCATACACACAGCAGCAGTATGAAAATACAAGCGCATGGCGGAACGGCCATGCGCACTTTTTCTAGCGTTCGGGACCTGCCGAAAATCTCCAGAGCCCTGAGCATACCCAATGGAATCAGGAACAGGACCTGAGCACCTGACTCCTGAAGTCCAATGGGAGCTCATCCCATGAGCATGCTCAGAAGAAGGGACGAAGGACTTAGCCTCTGGTGGCAAATGTGAGGATCTGTGTTCCTGCATAGGTATTGTAGGAACCAGATTCCTAACATTACCCCCCTCCTAGGGCCCCCCCTCCCTGAAGCCTCCGACCCCCCAGCCTGTGCCCGGCAATGGCACAGACCTCAGACTCGCCAAACAGCGAACCTGATGTCCTAGTAGGTGAAACTGAAAACCGGGACATATGGATGGTATCAGCGGAGGTCAGGTCACCAGGTCTCAGGAGGGATACCCTGTTGACAATAGGAGCGGAAGGTTTAGGAGACCGCCGCCGTGTATCGACGGCCATCACCACCCTCCATTCGGGGAGACTGTCCCGAGCACATAACGTGCATGCCCGAATGAATTTTTTGAAGTCTCGAGCTTTATGGGGCCACCAATACGCTCCAGCCAAGGTGTATATGAGCCGACATGTTTTATAAAAAAAAAAGCCATTTTATAAAAATAAAGTGAACTTTACTGTTGGAACTGGTGAAACATATATACAGCAGGCATCAGGTACAAAGTTTCTTTTCACGTCTTCGGTTTTACACAGAGGCACAGGCATGGCGGTCACATGTGACAGCATCACAACATTTCAGCAATAAAACATAGGTGACTAGACATAGGTTACACCCCCATTACTAACCCTATAGTGAAATGTAATATTATTATTATTATTATTATTATTATTATTATTATTATTATTATTTATTGTTATAGCGCCATTTATTCCATGGCGCTTTACATGTGAGGGGGGTATACATAAAAACAAGTACAATAATCTTAAACAATACAAGTCATAACTGGTACAGGAGGAGAGAGGACCCTGCCCGCGAGGGCTCACAATCTTCAAGGGATGGGTGATAATACAGTAGGCGAGGGTAGAGCTGGTCGTGCAGCGGTTTGGTCGATCGGTGGTTACTGCAGGTTATAGGCTTGTCGGAAGAGGTGGGTCTTCAGGCTCTTTTTGAAGGTTTCGATGGTAGGTGAGAGTCTGATATGTTGTGGTAGAGAGTTCCAGAGTAGGGGTGATGCGCGAGAGAAATCTTGTATGCGATTGTGGGAAGAGGAGATAAGAGGGGAGTAGAGAAGGAGATCTTGTGAGGATCGGAGGTTGCGTGCAGGAAAGTACCGGGAGACGAGGTCACAGATGTATGGAGGAGACAAGTTGTGGATGGCTTTGTATGTCATGGTTAGGGTTTTGTAATGGAGTCTCTGGGCAATTGGGAGCCAGTGAAGGGATTGACAGAGGGGAGAAGCTGGGGAATAGCGGGGGGACAGGTGGATTAGTCGGGCAGCAGAGTTTAGAATAGATTGGAGGGGTGCGAGAGTGTTTGAGGGGAGGCCGCAGAGCATGAGGTTGCAGTAGTCAAGGCGAGAGATGATGAGGGCATGGACTAGGGTTTTTGCAGATTCTTGGGTGAGGAATGAACGGATGCGTGAAATATTTTTGAGTTGAAGTCGGCAGGAAGTGGAAAGGGTTTGGATATGTGGTTTGAAGGAGAGATCAGCATCAAGGATTACTCCGAGGCAGCGAGCTTGTGGGACTGGGGAGAGTGGGCAGTCATTTACTGTAATTGATAGGTTCGTAGGGGGGGTCACGTGAGATGGGGGAAAGATGATGAATTCTGTTTTGTCCATGTTGAGTTTCAGATATCTAGTGGAGAAGAAGGATGAAATAGTGGACAGACATTGAGGGATTCTGGTTAGTAGGGAGGTGATATCTGGTCCAGAGATGTAGATCTGTGTGTCATCAGCATAAAGATGATACTGAAAGCCATGAGATTCTATGAGCTGTCCCAGGCCAAAGGTGTAAATAGAGAACAGCAGGGGCCCTAGGACTGAACCTTGTGGGACTCCGACAGATAGGGGGCGAGGTGAGGAGGTGGTGTGTGAGTGGGAGACGCTGAATGTCCGGTCTGTTAGGTATGATGAGATCCAGGAGAGGGCCAAGTCTGTGATGCCGAGGGATGAGAGGGTCTGTAATAATAGGGAATGGTCCACTGTGTCAAAGGCAGCCGACAGGTCCAGGAGGAGGAGGACAGAGTAGTGTCGCTTGCTCTTGGCAGTTAAGAGGTCATTGGTGACCTTAGTAAGGGCAGTTTCAGTGGAGTGGTGTGACCGGAAGCCAGATTGTAAGCGGTCGAAGAGGGAGCAAGAAGAGAGATGGGAGGACAGTTCAAGGTAGACGTGTTGTTCCAGTAGCTTGGAGGCGTATGGGAGAAGTGATATAGGGCGATAGCTAGATACAGAGGATGGGTCAAGAGAGGGCTTTTTGAGGATAGGTGTGATGGAGGCATGTTTAAAGCTTGAGGGGAAAACACCAGTTGTTAGTGATAGGTTGAAGAGATGGGTTAGACAAGCAGCCCCATACTATGATGTTCCCAACTCCAAACTTCACTGTTGGTATGGTGATTTTGGGGTGATATGTAGTCCCTTTTGACCTCCAAACATGGTGTGCATTATGGCATCCAAAGAGTTCAATTTTGGTCTCATCTAGGCAGACTATATTGTCTCAGTATTTCACAGGCTTGTCTAAATGTTGTGGAGGAAACTTTAAACATGCCTGAACATGCTTTTTATTCAGCAATGGAGTCTTGTGTGGTGAGCGTGCATAGAGGTCATGGAGGTTCAGTGCATTACTTATTATTTTATTTAAAACTAGCTGAAGTGCCCGGCGCTGCCCGGGCATAGTAACTAACTGTGGCTAGTTATAGCAAATTATAATTATCCTCCATCACATAGTCCCGTGCCCATATACCCATCATGCATATCCATGATCCCATAGTCGAGTGCCCATATACCCATTATACATCCTTCATCTAATAATCCCATGCCCATATACCCATCATACATATCCTCCATCCCATAGTCCCGTGCATATATACCCATCATACATATCCTCCATCCCATAGTCCCGTGCCCATATACCCATCATGCATATCCACGATCCCATAGTCGAGTGCCCATATACCCATTATACATCCTTCATCTAATAGTCCCATGCCCATATACCCATCATACATATCCTCCATCCCATAGTCCCGTGCATATATACCCGTCATACATATCCTCCATCCCATAGTCCCGTGCCCATATACCAATCATACATATCCGCCATCCCATAGTCCCGTGCCCATATACCCATCATGCATATCCTCCATCCCATAGTCAACCATTATAACATCATAATGAGCGGCGGCAGGTCTTGCAACCTATGATGACATCAGCGTCGCCATGGCAACCACTATGACATCATAATGAGGGGCGTGGCTTGACGGGCACACACTTTTTCCCCAGTATGTAGATAGGGGCAAAATTGTTTGGTGAATTGGAACGCGCGGGGTTAAATTTTCGCCTCACAACATAGCTTAGGACGCTCTCGGGGTCCAGACGTGTGACTGTGCCAAATTTTGTGGCTGTAGCTGCGACGGTGCGGATGCCTATCCTGGACATGCACACATACACATACATACACACATACATACACACTTTGAGCTTTATATATTAGATAATTGTATCTGCTGATTCAAGTCCATTTTGTAGTTTTCCACTGCTCTTGAACAACTCTTCTGATAATTCTTTCCACTACTCTGAAATCCTGCAAGGAGCACCTGATCTTACCTGGTTTATAGTGAAATTATCTACTTTCCATTTACAGATCATGACCTCAAAAGTGTTCACTGGAGCGTTCAGTAGTTTAGGAAGTCATCCGTCACCAATGCCATCAGTAGGTTTTGCAACAATAAGGTTGAGAAGGTCTTGAGACAGCTCACTTGTTTTACCCATTATGAGCTATTTCTTGTGTGGCACCTTGGTAATGAGACACCTTTTTTTAGGCAATCAGTTGAACCAGCTGATATTATTTTTCACTAGCAGGATTGCTTTTTAATTACCAATAGATTTTAGCTGGTGTCTTGGCTTTCCATGGCTTTTAGCACCTCTCTTTCTTCCTGTGTTCAATATTTTTTTCTGTGTCATTTTTACATTCTTACACATAATTTATGGACATCTGTGGATTGATCTCTTTGCCTTTGTGGGTTCAATGGGTTGTTAACGACAAATATGACAAATATGTGTTTAGAAATATGTTTACTTAGAAAATGGTGATGTATTCAATACTTATTTCATGCGCTGTATGTATACACATACACACACCTCTTTAGATGATAAATCACACATAGCATTTGTAACATACTAAGTGAACAAGGTCCATTACAACACACTTTTATGAATCCCTATAAAGGCAGCAAAGGAACGAAAGAGGATAGTAATATAAGTCTAAATCAACATAATAATTTTGAACTTTCGAAAAGATTGTGCAAAAATCCTGCACTGTGTTCCTCTACAGCCCCAGGTTTATATATATTACTGTCATCTTTAGGGCTCATACTCACTTGTGAGAGACTCGTACCATTCTCATGCGAGTATCTCGCATGAAAACCTGGCACTGCCACCGGCACTCGGACTGGAGCGTGCGGCTACGTGTATTTCTATGCCGCCGCCGCACGCTCCAGTGCCAGTGCTGGCGGCAGTGCCAGGTTTTCATGCCAGAGGCTCTCACGAGAATGGTGCGAGTCTCTCACAACTGAGTATGAGCCCTTATACTGTTTTTTCTGCAGTTAGTAATTTTCTCCCCATCTAATTGTATATTTCCCGATGGACTTACAAGGTGACAATTTCTAGGAATCCACTTCTATTCACATACTGGAGGTCTCTACATTACATTAAGTATGGCCGAAACAGCCTCAACTTGCATGTAAAAATGGAGGGAAATTGCTGTAAAAGGTAGGAATAATTTTTCAGGTAACATCAAACTATTAGACTGGTATATTGCATTGGTCATTGCAATACAGTGATTCCAATCTGAGAGTAAATTGATCCAGCAGTTGTTAATAGGTAGCAAGATGTGTAGCTGATCCTATGGCCGGGGTCACACTAACCGACGAAAAATACAGTCCGTAGTTTACATGCGTAATACGGATGAATGACCCCTAAATAGTGCTCCGTAGGTCATCCGTAAGCAAGGTGTGGTCACGTATTTTGCGCATGTCAGCATCCGTATGTAATCCGTATGGCATCCGTATGCAATCCGTATGGTGAGATTTTCTCGCAGGCTTGCAAAATGGACATTTAACGGTTTTGAGGCCTGCTAACTATTTAAATCATTAGCCTGCACCCTATTTATTGCCTCAGGAACAGGTGGCTGCCTCTATTCTGTCCATTTGTCACCTTGCATTCACTAGGTGTGTTGGTGTTGTATGTGCAACATGGCAAACAGTCTGAGTTTCAACACAACTGAGCAGGTTCTCTTCAACTGGCTTTTGTCACGCCTCTTTGGCCAACCATACCCAGTGATAGTGGATCCGCGGAGGAGGAGACGCATGTGGGTCCATCCACTTTTGAGGCAACGACTCACAAGAGGTCATTTTCACCGCCTCTATTCTTCTCTGCGGGAGCATCCTGTCAAATTCTACCAATACTGTCGCATGAGCCTTGCAACATTTGATCGACTCTTGGAGACAGTGCGCCCTGGGATAACCTTTCAGGACACAAGGATGCGCAAAGCTATATCTGCAGAGGAGCGACTTCTACTCACAATACGGTATGTACTACACAACCACATTCTCTACGTTCATAATGTGTGGGCCAAAGTATGTATTTTTGGCTTATTGGACTAAGATTAATGCCTTCATCTTAGTCCACATATGTTTCAACTTACAGACCAGAATGTTATGTGTAATATGTACTGAATATCACTTAGTAATTGGGCAAACAAAGATGTGTGTGTTATTCGCTCTGAATTCCCAACAAGTTTGGTATGTATGTACCTGGTGTTTTTGTAATTTGGGCATTCTAAAATCTTTCTTTTCTGTTGTTCTTCAGCTTCCTGTCCACTGGCCTGTCTTATGCCGCCCTCCACCATGAGTTTCTCATTGGAAGATCTACCATTTCAGGCATAGTCAGGTCAACGTGTATTGAAATCTGGACAAGACTCCATCAACTCGTCATGCCCGAGCCCAGGATGGAAGACTGGTTGAGGATATCAAGGGACTTTGAGGAGGAATGCCAGTTTCCTAATTGTATTGGGGCTCTTGATGGCAAACATATCCGGGTGCGTAAGCCGCCAAACTCTGGCTCCCAATTCTTCAATTATAAACAATACTTTTCTGTTGTATTGTTGGCTCTGGCAGACCCTAAATACAAGTTTATAATTGTTGACATTGGGGCCTATGGAAGGACGGGAGACTCTCGAGTCTTCAATACTTCCATTATGGCTCGGCGGCTACGCACCAACCAGCTGGATCTACCACCACCACGCCAGCTACCAGGCTCCATTCCAGAATCAGTCCCTTATGTCCTTGTGGCAGATGAGGCGTTTCAGTTAACACGCAATGTCATGAGGCCATATCCCCGGCGCAACCTTGACCACAGGCGCAGAATTTTTAACTTGCGCCTATCACGTGCTCGGCGACTGGTGAAGTGTTCCTTTGGCATTCTTTATGCCAAATGGCGGGTACTCCAGTCTGCCATTCAGCTGAGTGAGCAAACTGTAAATGAAGTAGTGAAAGCCTGTGTGGTTCTTCATAACTTCACCAGGATACATGATTGTTCCTCTTCTGCTGGTGTTGTGCGTAGGCCGGACAATGTGCATAGGGTGAGACCACCTATCAACCTTCAACGTAGATCGCTCTCTGGGCTCAAAGTGCGTGATATTTTCACTAATTACTTTATGTCACCTGAGGGGGAAACTTCTTGGCAAGAGCATGCTGTATCTATGTTATAATGTTTGCTTTTATGTGTGTCTAAATATATATATTTCTACCCCTTCTGATTCTATGTCTGTTTAATGGCATTGTTAAGCGTATGTTAGTATGCTGATACGGTTTTTGATAATTGAGACAGAGACGTAAATTGTAGTAGACAAATTTTTACTTTTGCCTTTTTTTTGTTTCTTTTTTTAAAGGCAAACATATTTGTGCCATATGATACCTGGGGCAATGGGCCAAATTGGCCTTTTTGCAGATGTGATCATTTTTGAAGTATAAAATTTGCACACATTTCCAAAACAAACAGAATGTTATAACAAACTTGCTACATTAGACGTTTTGAATCCAAAGGAAAAAAGATGTGTTCTCCATCAACAAAATTATATAAAAAAGATAAAACTCACATTTCTTAGGAATGTTTGATAATCATATTAATAAGCCACCATGACAGCCAAGGCTACCTTACGCGTTTCTGACACATATTACATGTCTGTAAAAAGACTATATTTCACCAAGCTATACTGGGAAAGTCAAAGGATCAAAACAGACTACTCACTTGATAATGCCGAGAAAAGGCGTGCTGCCCTTATTCAAGTAGTCACTTTTTGCCTGCTAAATATATTCCAGAATCAAGGCGAACAGCCTCAAGAACATCACGCTCTCTCTATGTATTATCAAGTGAGTAGTCTGTTTTGATCCTTTGACTTTCCCAGTATAGCTTGGTGAAATATAGTCTTTTTTACAGACATGTAATATGTGTCAGAAACGCGTAAGGTAGCCTTGGCTGTCATGGTGGTTTATTAATATGATTATCAAACATTCCTAAGAAATGTGAGTTTTAGGCTTTTTATCTAAAATTGGTGATGGAAACCACCTCTTTTTTCCTTTGGATAGGGATTTTGAGCACCAGTTGAACCACACTGGGCATCTCCTGGCATCAGACCGCTTATGGACACTGATGTACAGTATGCGTAAACAATTTGCATGTTTTTATGCTGTTATAAATTGGGGAAAGTTGGGGAAGGAGAAGGCGGAAGAGCAGCCTGTGGTTGCTGCTGGCTACTTTGAGCAACATCGCCCTGTGTGGGGGCATACTGTTGCCCATGATGTGGGTAGTGTCCTTCCTCATGTGATTGTTGGGGGTACTGGCCAGAGTAATAATGATGAGGGGCATCTTGGTGGCTCTGGTACCCACCAATATAGCCATGTCATCCCCAACCAGGTTGGGACCAGCCTCCAGCACTGCATGGGAAAAAGTGGCCATATTGGTGGGGTTGGCTAGAGGCAGACATATGTTGCTGCTGCTGTGAAGGTTGGGTAGGAGGAGGAAGGGGGTTAGGTGTAGGCCCACCTATTTGAGTATCTTCAGACCCTTCTTGAGCAAGCATCTGTGTGGGTGGTCTCATGCACATTAGATTTCGGTGGGAATGCTGCCACCTCTCCAGATATTCAAACAGCTCATATGGGGTATTCTGGGGTGTGCTTGCATCAAGCAGGATCTGAAAACATCCTCGAATACGGAGCCTCACCTCACGGGAAAGGGTACAGAGATAAAGGGCCAGGCTTCACAAGTATGCCTCCTCACCATCATCTGTATTCACTCTAGCCAGATAATTTAGGACCCCTGTGTCCACATTGGTCCTGGTATCTTGTGCAGGGATCTGGCACCTTCTTCGTCTTCGCCGGGATGTTCCAGCAGGCTGTGGGGAGCCCCAGATCTGGGCAGTTGGGCTGCTGCTCATGTTGCCCTGCTCCTCCAGTATGGGTGATGTTGCAGCAGCAGACGGTCCTGGTGGTGGGGTTTGGGGCACAGGCAATGGGTTCTCCTGAGATGATTCTTCACCCATGCTTCTTGTAGGGGGAGAAGATGGGCCAGCCACCTCATCCCCTACAGGGTCAATTATGGGCTCTGTATCTGAGCTCGTTCCTCTATCCGTAAGGTTGGAGTGAGTTCTGTTATGAAAGAGAACAGAGCCAAAAATACATTAATATTTTTGACCCTGTAAAGTATCTGTGTATTGTGGTGTGAGGTATCTACTTACGGTCTCAGATCCAGAATAGGGGTGAGGAAGGAGAGGCGGTCATAATAAATGTATTTTCTTTTGACGTAGCCCGCATCACCACTCCTGGACCGCTGCTGACGTTCCCGCCTGTACTGATCGCGGATGCTGCGCCAGCGTTTCATCACATCTTCCACTGCAATGTGACAGGAAATATTATCAATTTTACATATCTGATCGGTCACATTTGCTACCAGTAGTCTAGGCATGTGGCCTTCTGGGGTGTGCTTTCTACCCAGGGTGGCATATCTAATTGGGCCATCCAGACCAGATATACAGGGTCAGAATAGTTCACGTATCAAGTAACTGCACTTAATAACTTGGTTGGCTAAGAGGATGAGGAGCTTGTGGCCTGAGCAAAATTACGGCAGTGTCAAACCACGTGTCACATCCAAATCTACCCGCCTCATAAGGAAAAAAGTAGAAGCACAGGAAGGGGGGGCTGATTCTGTATGCATTTTATGATGTGAGGTAATTTTAATCATTTTTTGGCCTTGTACTTACTCAGTTTCTGCTGCTCCTCACGTGGGCGATCACCAAAATCATGGAACATCTGCCGACATATGCGCCTCCATGACGCCTCCTTTCTTGCCCGGTTGGCATAATGGGCATCACGTTGGTCCCAGAGTTCGGGACGCTCCTGCATCAGTACAATGAGCATCTCCACATTTAGGAAATATGGCGCCATGACGCTGCTGTACTCCGTGGAGGCGTACTTCCTGGATGTCTGGAGCGGTTTTTGAGCTCATTTGCATGTCTAGGCTTCCTGATGATGGATTGGCCCATTTCCTGTCACCAGCCAAAAGACCTGCGTATTTCTCGCAAGTCACATGTGTGGTCCGTGTGTAAACCGTATTTTTTGCGCACCCATAGACTTGCATTGGCGTATTACGGGCGCATGCTGCGATTGGCACGGACCGTAGAATACGGCCGAGAAATATACGGCTGTTGGGAGCAAACCCATAGAGAATCATTGGTCCGTGTGTAATGCGTGCTTTTAACGCCTCTCACTCGTCCGTATTCCTCTCTAGTGTGACCCCGGCCTATTACTGAGGATGGCGGGTGGAAACCAAATAGCATTGCACTCATTTCATTGGAAGAAGTATGCTCATAAGACATACTGATAGGGAACTTAGATTGTGATTCCCATCGAGGACAGCGATGATAATGTGTGCAAACTGTAAAGCGCTGCGGTATATGTTACCGCTATATAAAAATAAAGATTATTTATTATAAGATGAAATGGTCTTTAAATAGGTCAAAAGTTAAACATGACATTTCCTTTGTATTTTAGGCAAAAAAAAGTTGTCATTTTTTTTACATTTTAAAATGACAAAAAGGAAAATGGTTAAATGCAAAAGTTTGGACACCCTTGGAGCTTTGTGTGCTCAGATAACTTTGACCAAGGTTCGGACATTAATTGGCCTGTAAGAGTGCTGCTTGCTCACTATCATCATTAGGAAAGACCAGGTGATGCAAATTTCACAGCTTTATAAAAACCCAGCCTCCTCTAACGCTTTCCCAAAAAAACAGCAGCCATGGGTTTTACTAAGCAGCTGCCTAGCACTCTGAAAATGAAAATAGTGGAGGCCCACAAAGCAGGAGGCTACAAGAAGATAACAAAGCGTTTTCAAGTCGCCCTTTCCTCAGTTTGAAATGTAATTAAGAAATGAAAGTTAATATGAGCAGTGGAGGTAAAGATAAGGCCAGGAAGACCAAGCAATATTTGAGTAAGAACTGCTCATAGGATTTCTGAAGACACTTGCACAAATATGGCCTTCAGGGAGGCGGCTTCCTCAGTGGCTGCTGAAAGCAGGCAGTGAGGAAGCCTGTGCAGCGGCTGTCAGATCGCTGATCTGACACAGCGCTGTTCTAAATGTCAGATCATCGATCTGACACTTCACAGTAATGTCCCCCCTGGGGCAAAGCAATAAAGTGAAAAAAAAGTGGAAAAATAATTTAAAAAAAAATCCCAAAATAAATTAAAAAAAAAAATATTTCCTAATAAATTCATTTTTTGGAAATAAAAAAAAAAACAATAAAAGTACACATAATTAGTATCGTCGCGTCTGAAACAACCCCTCCTATAAAACTGTCCCACTAGTTAACCCCTTTAGTGAACCCCTTAAAAAATAAAAATAAATAACAAAGCAACAAAAATGCGTTATCATCATATCGCTGAACAAAAAGTGCAATAACGCACGATCAAAAAGACGCATATAAATAATCATGGAACCGCTGAAAACGTCATCTTGTCCTGCAAAAAATTAGCCACCATACAGCATCATCAGCGAAAAAATAAAAAAGTTATAGCTCGCAGAATAAAGTGATGCAAAAATAATTCTTTTTGATATAAAATACTTTTCATTGCATAAAAGCAACAAAACATAAAAAAATGACATAAGTGAGGTATCGCTGTAATCGTACTGACCCGAAGAATAAAACCGCTTTATCTATTTTACCACACGCGGAACAGTGTAAACGCACCCCCCAAAAGAAATTCTTGAAATGCTGGTTTTTGTTCATTCTGCGTCCCAAAAATCGGGATAAAAAGCGATCAAAAAATGTAAGGTGCCTGAAAATGGCACCAATAAAAACGTCAACTCGTCCCGCAAAAAATAAGACCTCACATAACTCTGTGGGTCAAAATATGGAAAAATTATAGCCCTCAAAATGTGGTGATACAAAAACTATTTTTACAATAAAAGGTGTCTTTTAGCGTATGACAGCTGCCAAACATAAAAACCGACATAAATAGTAATTCAAACCCCCCGTTATCACCCCCTTAGTTAGGGAAAAATAATAAAATTAAAAATAAGTATTAGGGTTAGGGTCTGGGCTAGGTTTGGAGTTAAGGATAGGGTTAGGGTTATGGTTAGGGCTGAGATAGGGTTAGAGGTGTGTTGGGGTTAGGGTTGGAGTTAGAATTGGGGGGGTTTCCACTGTTTGGGCACATCAGGTGGTCTCAAAACGCAACATGGCGTCTGATATCAATTGCAGCCAATTCTGCATTGAGAAAGTCAAATGGTGCTCCTTCCCTTCCAAGTTCTGCCATGTGCCCAAACAGTGGTTTACCCCCACCAATGGAGTATCAGCCTACTCAGGATAAACTTCTGTGAAGTACTTGTTGGTTCAAAGTGCTCACAACACATCAAGATAAGTTCCTTTGGGGGTCTAGATTCCAAAATGGGATCACTTGTGGGGGGTTTCAACAGTTTAGGCTTATCAGGGGCTCTCCAAACGCGACATGACAGTCGCAGACCATTCAATCAAAGCCTACATTCCAAACATCACTACCTCCCTTCCAAGCCTCTATGTGTGCCCATACAGTAGATTTCTCCCACATATTGGGTATCAGCGTGCTCAGGACAAATTGAACAACAATGTATGGGGTCCAATTTCTCCTGTTACCCTTGGGAAAATAAAAAAATTGGGGACTAAAAGATCATTTTTGTGGAAAAAATATGATTTTTATTATTTTCACACCAAGGCGTCATAAACGTCTGTGAAGCCCTTAGGGGTTCAATGTGCTCACCACACATCTAGATAAGTTCCTTGGGGGTCCAGTTTCCAAAATGGTGTCATTTCTGTGGGGTTTCCACTGGTTAGGCACATCAGGGGCTTTCCAAACGCGACATGGCGTCCAATCTCAATTCCAGCCAAAAAAGTCAAATGGCGCTGCTTACCCTTGGTAAAATTAAAATTGGGAGTGAAAAGATCATTTTTGTGGAAAAACTATGATTTTTTAATTTTACGGCTGTATCATATAAACTTCTGTGAAGCCCTTGGGGGTTTAAAGTTCTCACCACACATCTAGATAAGTTCCTTGGGGGGTCTAGTTTCCAAAATGGGTCACTTGTGGGGGTTTCCACTGTTTATGCACACCAGGGGCTCTCCAATCGTGACATGGCGTCCGATCTGAATTCCAGCCAAGTTTGCATTGAAAAAGTCCTTCCCTTCTCTGAGCTCTGTCATGCACCGAAACAGTGGTTTCCCCCCACATATCAGGTATTATCGTACTCAGAACAAATTGCACAATAACGTTTGCAGTTCAATTTCTCCTGTTACCCTTGGTAAAATAAAAAAAAATTGGACCTGTAGTAATTTTTTTGTGAAAAAAAAGTTAAATGTTCATTTTTTTTAACAATCAAAAAATTCCTGTGAAGCACTTGAAGGGTTAATAAATTTCTTTAATGTGGTTTTGCGCACCTTGAGGGGTGCAGTTTTTAGAATGGTGTCACTTTTGGGTATTTCTTATCATATAGACCCCTCAAAGTGACTTCAAATGTGATGTGGTCCCTAAAAATAAAATGGTGTTGTAAAAATGAGAAATCGCTGGTCAACTTTTAACCGTTATAACTTCCTAACAAAAAATATTTTGGTTCCCAAATTGTGCTGATGTAAAGTAAACATGTGGGAAATTTAATTTATTAAATTTTTTGTGTGCCATATCTCTGTGATTTAAGGGCATAAAAATTCAAATTTGGAAAATGGCAACATTTTCAAAATTTTTGCCAAATTTCTGTTTTTTTCACAAATAAACGCAAGTTATATGAATGAAATTTTACCACTAACATGAAGGACAATATGTCACGAGAAAACAGTGTCAGAGTCACCGGGATCCATGGAAGCGTTCCAGAGTTATTACCTCATAAAGAGACAGTGGTCAGAATTGTAAAAATTGGCCCGGTCATTAACGTGCAAACCACCCTTGGGGGTAAAGGGGTTAAGCATGTGCGTGGATCAATCAAGCTGTGGGGTTGTGTTGCAGCCAATGGCATGGGAAAGATTTTACAAGTAAAGGGATGAATGGATTCAATGAAATTTCAACAAATTCTTAATGGAAACATTACACCATCTGTAAAAAGGATGAAGTTAAAAGGGGATGGCTTCTACAAATGGATAATGATCCTAAACACATGTCAGAATCCAAAATAGACTATCTCAAAAGGCAGAAGCTGAAAGTTTTACAATGACCCTCACAGCACACTGATCTGAACATTATTGAAAATCTGTGGCAAGACCTCAAAATAGCAGTGCATGCAAGACGATCCAGAAATCTCACAAAGCTGGAAGAATTTTCCAAGGAAAAATTTTGTAATTTTTAAAATGTAAATGATGAAAATATATATTTTTTTAACTAACATGCAAAGAAAATATGTCATGTGTAACTTTAGGCCTTTTACAGATCATTTCCTCTTCAACTTACTTAACTGCTCCCTATAACAGTAATTTTGACCAGTAGTGCCCAAACTTTTATATTCCAAAGTATATGAATTGGGCTATGCTCCAGAACTCTCTCCATAGAAGTACATTAAACATGTGACATACATGTAGATTGCATGTCAAGAAAGGGATTTATTGCTTTTAAGCACAACACTACTTGTACCCTAGTTTACATGTGTGCAATAAAAAGGGATGATCAGCAGCCATGTGTAATGGTAATGACTATGCAAAGTAGTCCAGTGCTATGTATATTCTGCTGTATTGTAATGATCCATAAAAGAAATCTCAAATATACATGATATATGCTGACTTCATTAATTTCTTTATTTAAGTTATTAAATTTGGCCCTGATGATGATGGGTCCTTGACTCCAGAAGAGTCATCCTTTAACAAGAGAGGAAAAACCCCCAGTGGAGGAAACCTCTAGGGAACCAAGGTTAAAGGAGTGCCCTTCCCTTGGGCTGTGGATAGGTGAGAACAGAGACCGAGCCCGGAATCTGCCTCTTCTTACAGCCGTTACCTCACCTGTGTCGTGGGTACACTTGGCTGCTGAAAGTCTGGTAAATGTCTATGACTGGATGAGAGCAGTCCAAGTCTGGAATCTGCCTCTTCATGCAGCAAGTAAGTCACTCTTCTGTGAGCATGCCTGACTGTGGAAAGTCCGGTAAATGTCATATCAATAAGTGAGAGCAGTCCAAGCCTGGAATCTGCCTCTTCATGCAGCAAGTAAGTCACTTGTCTGTGAACACATCTGACTGTGGAAAGTCAAGTAACTGTCATATCCATAGGTGAGAGCAGTCCAAGCCTGGAATCTGCCTATTCATGTAGCAAGTAAGTCACTTGTCTGTGAACACGCCTGACTGTGGAAAGTCCGGTAAGTGTCATATCCATAGGTGAGAGCAGTCCAAGCCTGGAATCTGCCTCTTCATGTAGCAAGTGAGTCACTTGTCTGTGAACACATCTGACTGTGGAAAGTCCGGTAAGTGTTATATCCATAGGTGAGAGCAGTCCAAGCCTGGAATCTGCCTCTTTATGCAGCAAGTAAGTCACTTGTCTGTGAACACGTCTGACTGTGGAAAGTCCAGTAAGTGTCATATCTATAGGTGAGAGCAGTCCAAGCCTGGAATCTGCCTCTTCATATAGCAGGTAAGTCACTTATCATTGAGCATGCCTGACTGTGGAAAGTCCGGTAAATGTCATATCCATAGGTGAGAGCAGTCCAAGCCTGGAATCTGCCTCTTTATGCAGCAGGTAATTCACTTGTCCGTGAACACACCTGACTGCGGAAAGTCCAGTAAATGTCACATCCATGGGTGAAAGTAGAGACCGATCCCGGAATCTACCCCGTTGTGCAGCAGGTAAGTCTCTTGTCCGTGAATATGTCTGGCTGCAGAAAAACTGGTAAGTGTCATATCCATGGGTGAATGCAGAGACCAATCCTGGAATCTGTGTCTGTTTTGCTTCATCACTGGTTGCCTGATCCTCACATGGTAGCCACCATGTAAAGGAGTTGTAGTGGAGTTGTCCCCTCCTGCTGGATTCCTTTTCAAAATAAAGAAAATAGAATTAAGCACTGTAGATAAAGCACTGAAGAAATTACAAACTCATTTCTTTACTGTATCAAGTGTAATCATCCAAATAATGGGACAGGGCAGCAATAGTTACATCCTGTGGCCTCCTGGAATGCTGTGATGAAGCATTGCACGTCAACCATTTAACAAGAGACAGTATTTGCAGAACACGTACACTGCACCTTAAATGCCATGAAATCTCCCCTATTAGTGGCTGTAATAATTCCTCACCCAAGACCCCAGTCTTTTAATCAATGAACCTATTCCCATCACAATGGTGGGAACATGTTTCGTGGCTTAACAAATGCCGCCGATCATCATGAATTTGATGAGCTGAGGCTGCCACGCCACCCAACCAGCCCAAGCTCTGGCACTTTTTCAGAACTGGGTGAAAATGACGTAAGAATGCCAAAAGCCACAATATTTTAGCGCAGCCTGTAGTTTCACCAAAATGTTGTGACATTTCAAAGCTTTTTAATGTCAGAATACTGGGGTAAATGAGTTGATAAATCAGGACCCTAAATCCTTTTGAAATAAATCTAAGATGATCTTCTGATAAACTTTGAGCTGAGATAGTAAAACACTTACTTCTTTTTATAGAATCCTTCTTTGTTTTGGAAATATCTCATTTGACGTCCAGGTTGTGAGGACTCGGAATCATATATATAAACATATCGATCATCCGATTCTTGAAAGGAAACATTTTTCCCTTTGCTTTTATTTTTCATGGGATTTCTTCCTTTTAGAATAGACGGAGGTGTCTGTCTGTAGCCATCTAAGTCCGGATTAATCTTGGACTCTTTCACCTCCACTATACCGGCCTTGTGCAGCATTGTAATGTCTCCAGATGTACAGAAAATGTCAGATTCTCCTGTAACGCAAAATATTGAAATTAGATTTAATAAAATACAAAATTCTATGTGATTAAGATTATTAACACTTACAGGTTATTATAACTTCTAAATAGTATATTAGACTGAGAAAAGAGGGACCCAATCCCCAGAGAAAAGCTCCTGCAATTCAGAGAAAGCAAAGCTTAAAGAGCCACCCGGGGACTAAAGTGAGACCTGACTGGCCCAACGCTGCAACCAGTCGGCTTCCCCCTGCGCCGCTGCACTTGCTGGACAGGTCTACTCTAATGAAAGATATGGGAGAGTCCTGTCAGTCAAGGAGATGCCAGCTTGGGACAGCACCAGATTTGTCATGTCTCTCCATGTGGTCACTGGTCAGCTCTGCAAAATATGTTTTCTACAGATATCTGATATTATCACCCCTAGAATGATACATTGAATTATGACAACAGACGGGCTGAGTCTCTATAGCTATCAATATATTAACGGCTCGTTCACTGACAAGTTCCTATAGAAGACCATTTTTTAATTTATATATTAGGTTGTTTTTCTATTAAATCTATTTCACGAATGCTCGGAGAACTTACTGTCAGAGGAGGTGACCTCATCCTCATATGGGCTCATATCGATTATTACATCAGGGGGTCCAGGCACTGAGATCTTGTTGCCTGTGAGGATGTCTCTCTGTTCATTCCCGGGTCCATGAAGCAAATCACTAATGGTAATTGGTATGTTGTCCTCACGTTTTCCTGTAACACAGAACATAAAAATCAACATTTCTAAAATAAAAGCTTCCATCATGCTTCTCGGGAATGCCCTGAGAACGTACTGTCAGAGGAGGTGACCTCATCCTCATATGGGCTCATGTCGATTATTACATCAGGGGGTCCAGGCACTGAGATCTTGTTGCCTGTGAGGACATCTCTCTGTTCATTCCCGGGTCCATGAAGCAAATCACTAATGGTAATTGGTTTGTAGTCCTCACGTTTTCCTGTAACACAGAACATAGAAATCAACATTTCTAAAATAAAAGCTTCCATCATGCTTCTCGTGAATGCCCTGAGAACTTACTGTTAGAGGAGGTGACCTCATCCTCTTCTGCGCTCATATCGATTATTACATCAGGGGGTCCAGGCACTGAGATCTTGTTGCCTGTGAGGACGTCTCTCTGTTCATTCCCGGGTCCATGAAGCAAATCACTAATGGTAATTGGTTTGTAGTCCTCACGTTTTCCTGTAACACAGAACATAGAAATCAACATTTCTAAAATAAAAGCTTCCATCATGCTTCTCGTGAATGCCCTGAGAACTTACTGTCAGAGGAGGTGACCTCATCCTCTTCTGCGCTCATATCGATTATTACATCAGGGGGTCCAGGCACTGAGATCTTGTTGCCTGTGAGGACATCTCTCTGTTCATTCCCGGGTCCATGAAGCAAATCACTAATGGTAATTGGTATGTAGTCCTCACGTTTTCCTGTAACACAGAACATAGAAATCAACATTTCTAAAATAAAAGCTTCCATCATGCTTCTCGGGAATGCCCTGAGAACTTACTGTTAGAGGAGGTGACCTCATCCTCTTCTGCGCTCATATCGATTATTACATCAGGGGGTCCAGGCACTGAGATCTTGTTGCCTGTGAGGACATCTCTCTGTTCATTCCCGGGTCCATGAAGCAAATCACTAATGGTAATTGGTTTGTAGTCCTCACGTTTTCCTGTAACACAGAACATAGAAATCAACATTTCTAAAATAAAAGCTTCCATCATGCTTCTCGTGAATGCCCTGAGAACTTACTGTTAGAGGAGGTGACCTCATCCTCTTCTGCGCTCATATCGATTATTACATCAGGGGGTCCAGGCACTGAGATCTTGTTGCCTGTGAGGACGTCTCTCTGTTCATTCCCGGGTCCATGAGGCGAATCATCAATGGTAATTGTGATGTAGTCCTCACGTTTTCCTGTAACAGAACATAGAAATCAACATTTCTAAAATAAAAGCTTCCATCATGCTTCTCGTGAATGCCCTGAGAACTTACTGTTAGAGGAGGTGACCTCATCCTCTTCTGCGCTCATATCGATTATTACATCAGGGGGTCCAGGCACTGAGATCTTGTTGCCTGTGAGGACATCTCTCTGTTCATTCCCGGGTCCATGAAGCAAATCACTAATGGTAATTGGTTTGTAGTCCTCACGTTTTCCTGTAACACAGAACATAGAAATCAACATTTCTAAAATAAAAGCTTCCATCATGCTTCTCGGGAATGCCCTGAGAACTTACTGTTAGAGGAGGTGACCTCATCCTCTTCTGCGCTCATATCGATTATTACATCAGGGGGTCCAGGCACTGAGATCTTGTTGCCTGTGAGGACATCTCTCTGTTCATTCCCGGGTCCATGAAGCAAATCACTAATGGTAATTGGTTTGTAGTCCTCACGTTTTCCTGTAACACAGAACATAGAAATCAACATTTCTAAAATAAAAGCTTCCATCATGCTTCTCGTGAATGCCCTGAGAACTTACTGTCAGAGGAGGTGACCTCATCCTCTTCTGCGCTCATATCGATTATTACATCAGGGGGTCCAGGCACTGAGATCTTGTTGCCTGTGAGGACGTCTCTCTGTTCATTCCCGGGTCCATGAGGCGAATCATCAATGGTAATTGTGATGTAGTCCTCACCTTTTTTCTGTAACAGAACATAGAAATCAACATTTCTAAAATAAAAGCTTCCATCATGTTTCTCCTCTATGTCTAGGGCTATCACAATGTCTTTCTTATGTGTGGAATGGAAGTTGCTTTCTCATTATAAGTATATGGAACCTCACACTGAGTCTCATAGGAAACCACTACCACAACTACACATAAGACATTTTGTGAGCCGACGAATCTGAATTGCGGTCATATGGTTCAGAAGACGACTAGAATGGCGCTGGTGCTATTTTGAATATTGCGCTTAGATCCTGCATTGCGCTGTCCCCTTTATAGTCCCAATCCTCGGGGTATTACATGAAAATGTAAAGTATCTAGTAATATCAGCCGTATTCATCTATATATCGCTATAACAGTAAGGATTCTAACACCATCTTTTGGGATTATGACCCTTTAGTATTTTATCTATTGGAGATAACTTGCTCCTCTTTTGTAACCGCGACCAAATGCAAATTTTTTGTGCTGATTCTCAAAAACCATCTTATTAATGGCCTCTTTTTTTGTGACATGAAAATGACATTGTTACTGTTTTCATTATTACTGTCCCCTCATCACACTTTTCTGGTGCATAATAGGGTCTGGGAGGGAGAGCCGACAAGGAGCGGGGGCGCCATATCGCAATATTAGGGTGTGAACCTCCGCAGAAAGGTAGGGGCATTTTTTTAGGCTGCTTTAGGGCCAGGCCCACTTCCCTCCTGTGACTCTATTATATCTATAAGTCCCCCCTTTTTATGATAATTTTGAATAAAAATGTTATATATAGTAGGAGGGTCTTTTTTAGTTTAAGTTGTTGTAATTTTTTTGGCCCTCTCTCCCTTTGATTCAGTTTTGCAGATTCATCCGGCTGTAGTTACCATTTAGATTGGTGTTGTTCTCTCTAAAGTCATTGGCACAATTTTGACTTTCAACGTCTTTCATTGGTTTCTTCTTTTTCAGACAACTATAAAAATGAAAAAATAAAAATCACATTGTAAATTACAAAGTAAAACATGTCTGTATTCTGCAGAATGTAAGAATGAAACATGTTATCTAGTCCTATCTGTAGAGAGATCACCAGTCAGTCATTTTGGTGTAGCAGAGCCTGGTAGGGCAGGGTTAAGTCCGAGCTTTGCAGGATTTGATTAGATGCACCCACTTAGCTTTTTTTTTTCTTACTACAGCCAGGACCTCTGTTCACTATTTCTGTCTGCTAGATGAAGCAGAGTCGAGTGTACTGGAGCTAGTGAGTGTTCAGCCAACATTTGAGCTATAGCTGAGAGGAAGATGTGCCGGGATCTCTCTGTGAATGGAGACAGCATGGGTCAGCTAGGAAAGCTGAGCAGTCTGTGTGCAGGAGCGGCAGAGAACCGTTCGTCAGCTGCAGCCTGTATAGTATGAACCGTCCCCAGGAGTTGAACCCTTCTGTTTGGCACTGGAGGCTACTGGAACTCGTACTGAAGGGGATACCAAGACTGGTGGGATCGTGCCTCTTCTATGTATGAAGTTTGCTTTTGGAGAACGGACTGTAATCTGTTCAGGTGAGCTCACACTGACATATGGGCCCTGCTAAATGAATTATTTGCTCTGACACCTTTGTGCCTAGAAGAGGATGTTTTTGGTTTGGAATCCCTTGGAATTTTCTGAAAGCATTAAAACTGCACCGGTTTGACCCAAACAGCATTGACTATGTGAATGGTACCTAATGCCTATCTGAGAGCGTGAATCCCTACAAAGTCTAATATACGCCCATCAGTTACCCGCAGGTCACAGCTCCAGGGTGATGTGTGTGTGAGCCACAAGAGGCCTACACTAAAGTATTCCCATTACTGGAGTAACCTGAAGATGTGACATTTCCTCTACAGACTCCTGTGTAGCCCATAAATCATGACTTACTATACTTACCCATAGATGATAGCAATGGGACGCATGAATACTGCGAGGATGAAGAGAATGGCGGCAGGTATAACAATCCTATAGACTGTATCCTCAGGTGGTTTTGGAGGCATGGTGACATTCTCTAAAAAGGGAAAGAACATAAGTGATCAGGTAACCAGAGCTGGAATGTGTTCAGAAGTGGAAACCAAAACCCTGGACCGGGCGGCCTGAGGAGCCAAGTATGACTATTAACAGAGGGGAATTTAGTGTGGAAAATGATGGATTATTTTTATGTCATATCAATATATAATGGACAAAACAGAGATCTGCTCCTTTATATTTCTGGAATAGGGAACAAACACATGATGGGAGACGACACCTGTAATTACAAGTAACACATGAAGAATCCTCCATTCCATGTATGATGTGACGTCATCTAAATCTCCAGTCACAGAAGAGAAGTGACAGAACCCCTAATGACCCGGAGCCTGACGCTCATACACCGGGCCCTAATCATGGGTCCTAATAGTGTCTGGGGCCGGAGGTGAAATGTTCCATGTGAGGGACAGATCTGAGTTCTGAGCTGCTGATCGCCTGTCTCTTGTGGGCGCCTTCTGCTACATGTAGTAGTCGGTGCCTCCAGCCCGGAGAGAACAGTATTAATGCTCGGCGTCTCCTCTATGTGTTATTAGACTGGACCCTGGAAGCCAAACGGCCTCTTTCCCCAATTCCACATTACATGGTAAAATGAAGAATGTAATTCACAACTACAACTCGTTCAGCAAAAAGATAAACAAGTCCTCATACGGCCATATGAAGGGCAGAAAGTTATGGCTCTTGGAAGAAGGAGAGGAGAAAAAAAGCCCAAAAACGAAAATTGGCTGCAGAAGGGAAGGGGTTAACCCCGTAGTCAGAGTATATCTGGTAATGCGCTTACCTTCGTTAATCCTGATCTGCTCTAGTGATCGAGGGTTGCGGATAAAGATGGGAGCACCTTCCGCGGGTGCTAATAGCACGCTGAGAACTGGAAGTAGTCTAAACAGCATTGGAGCCTGGAGGAATATCGCTTACTGTGTGCGGCACAATCAGCTTCTCCAGACAAAGCGTCTCACTGCAACATCGCTGGTTAGAACCAAGCATTACATGACATCACAGCTGGAACCCAATAGTGACATCATGGGGGCGGGGCTACACATGAGTGATGTCACAATTGGGGCTCATCCACTAAACGTTCCCAATCGATATAATAAGAATATACAAAAGAAAGAAAAGGAAAGAAGAAAAATAAATAACTCAAAAAGGAAAGAACACTTTTTTTCACATACTCACATTTATTATATTTTATGTACTTTTATACAACAGAAATGTGTTCCCATTTGGGAGAATAATCATTCTCACTTTCAGTCATTGACTTTTTTCAACATTCTTTACACATTTTTTCTTTTCACTATTTTGTTTTCCACTTTAATTGCATTTTTAGTCATTTGCACATACGGTTCATATTCACATAGAAGCTTTTCTCCTTTCTACCTTTTTACTAGGTTATTTCACTATCATTATCACTTACAGTCACATTTTTCTTTTTTTCCTCAATATCTGTCTCCCAATTCCCCTTCCCATTAAATATCATTATTCCCCTTTGTTCATAGTCATCAACAGCCATATTCTCAAAAATATCTTAACCAACTCTTTTTCCAATGGTAAAGATGGCGGCCATGATTGTTGTGCACTGTCCTGACTGGCTAGCTGGTCCCACATCATGAGCCGTGATATTGTTGCACTTCATTGACGCGCTTCTTGCTGCCGGCCGGCAGCAGATGTCATGCCCATGCGCACGCGGCAGCGCTCAATAAGGTGACATTTTCCCTGATGACCCATTTGCAGCAGCTGTATTCGCACTTTATTAGCCAGACGATACCCCTCCACCACACGTCCTGTCAAAGCGGAAGCGAAACGCGTGCTGGATTTGTGGCATGCTCACTTGGTCTGTATTATGCATATACTCTATCACGTCATTAATTATTAATACAGGAGAAGTGAGGTCCCTGCTCGCAAGCTTACAATCTACAAGGAATTGGGAGGGGCGCAATAGGTGAGAAGCACTTGTTATTTCAGGTCCAGCCATTATAATAGATAGGGGTTTTCATATAAAGCTGCACGATCCGGTCATCAACCAGTATGTTTAAATGCAGATATCAAGTGCGGTTTTCATGTGCATGGAGCCTGTGGAGTCAGATGAATAGGAGGGAGCATTTATTATCCTGGGTTGCTTTATGCATGGCATCATATAATAATGTAGGTTAATATTAAGATGAGCAGGACTCATGGGAGTTCGGGTTTGTCGGGTTCGGACAAACTTTAATCCAAAGTTTGGTTCGAGTACCAGAACCTGACCAAAGCTTGACCCCGGACCTGAACCTCATATTAGTCAATGGGGACCTGAACTTTGATGCTGTAAAATGGTTTTAGTAAGAGCTACGGGTTCACTTAAGTAGGCAAAATGGGGGTAAGAGCACGACAATTGCCCTGCAAACAAGTGTAGATGGAGAAATTACTTAAAATAACAAAATATTTAAAAAAAATCTTAAGCCAAAAGGCAGAAGTCCAAGTTGAGAAGTAGAGCAGTTCCTTGTGAGTGTATTTTACTGTATTTGTTAATAAATAAATGAAAAAAAACAATGTGGATTCCCCTATTTTTAATAACCAGCAAATGGAAAGCAGACAGTTGTGAGCTGTTTATTATTATTTAGGGTCCCACCTTATTTGTAATAAGTAGAAAAGGCAAAGCAGACAACTGTGAGCTGAAATTAATAGGATGTGAAGCACCATAGTTATTGGGCCCTTCCCAGCATAATAAGACCAGCTCACTTGCAGTATAAGCCAGTGTAGGCCTGAACTTTTTTGCTGTAAAATGATGGTTGAAAGTGGTTGGGGGTTGCAAAAGGAAGTAAAATTGGGTTAGGAGCAGGACAGCTGCTCTGCAAACAAATGTGGATAGCAATTTCACTTAAAATTACAGAGAATAAAAAAAAAAAATAATAATTATCTTGAACCAGGAGGCAGATGCCAAAGTGAAGAGGTGTAGATGGATATGGCAGTGTAAGTGGAAGAAGCACGGGAGGAGGTATCCAACACTGTTTTTGTGGAGTTTTTGTTTTTTAGGGAAATTGCTTTAAAGTTTTGTTACGGTAATTGCTGGGTTCTGTAGGTGTATTATATAGTGGGTACGGAAATTATTCAGACCACTTTATATTTTTCACTCTTTGTTTCTTTGCAGCCATTTGGCAAATTCAAAAAAGTTCATTCTTTTTCTCATTAATGTACACTCTGCACTAGAGTTGAGCGAAACGGGTCGAAAAAATTGAAAAGTCGCCGACTTTCGCCAAAGTCGGGTTTCATGAAACGAAACCCGACCTTAGCGTGAGGTCGGCCACGAGGTCGGCGACTTTAGCAGCAAAGTCGCGTTTCAAAAGATGCTTGAGCGCCCTTTTTGCAGCCAATCATGAAGAACGGACACTGTGGGCAACGTGATGGCATAGGCAGCGGTCACAACCATCTTGGAGAAGGGCATGCAAGTGATTGGCTTGCTTTGTGGGGCATCACAGGGGTATAAAAGGGTGGGGATGCCGACCGCCATGTTACTCATGCTGATCTCAGAATAGGGAGTGCTGCTGCTGGTGATTCTGTAGGGAGAGCGTTAGGCAGGGAAGAAGATACCAAAAACTGATTCTGCTGCTAGCGACTTTGCCTGTACAACACACCAGTCACTGTGCAGTGCAAGGGGAGGCTATATTTGGTGCCTCAGCTCTGTTGATTATTAGGCTGCCTTTTAAGGCTACCTGGTAGCTGCATTGCTGTGTGCACACTGCTGAGCAAACTGCTTTTTTCAAAGCAATCCAGATTTTATTGTTTTGTCCTTGTGAGTTACTGAGCATTCATTTTTCACACACCGTACAGCGGTGTACGCTCCTCACACAGTACCGTGTAACGGCTGTTATCACGGCCACAGTGAAGCTATCTGTGTGTGACTCTGTAAGGATAAGGCGAGGAGTTGTTCCGTTCTTACAGACCTCCACCTTATAGTTTGGTCTGGTTTTCAAACAGTTCAGTATATTTGCTGTTTGATTACATTCAAAACTATAGAGAGGCAGCGTGTGTCAGTCCGTATCCAAAAACATGGAGCTTGACAATTTTACATACACCGGACAGCGGTATTCGTGCACGCTCTTCTCTCAGTACCGTGTAACGGCTGTTATCACGGCCAAATTGAAGCTATGTGTGTGACTCTGTAAGGAAAAGTCGAGAAGTTGTTCCGTTCTTTCAGACCTACACTCTAGGGAGATTCCAGTTCTGCCCAATTCTATATACACCTTGTAGTTTGTCATACACTAGGCAATTTCTGCCGGTCACATTGCGGTGTTAAATAAACAGGGCTTGACTGAATCCAACAGTGTCCTGAAGTGTAGAGACATTCCAATTCTCCACAGTCCTCTATACACCTTGTACCTTGTTTTAAAGTACCAGAGAGTTGGTGGAAATTTGTGTACATTTTTCCAAAAAAGGAGGAAGTGTGGTGGAAGAGTCCATGGAAGTGGGCGGGGTTTGGCAGCTGGTAATGATGGTGTTGGATCTGCTGGTAGTGGCAAAAGCAAAATAGCACCTAATGCAGGAGGTGTTGAGGCTGCGTCATCGTCTGGCTCCACAAGGCCTCGAAGGCTCCCTTTTCTCTGTGAAGGTAAACCGCTTCTAAAGCCGGAGCTTCATGTACAAGTTTTGGCTTGCATTGCTGACTCAGCCTCAAGCTTTATCGCCTACTCTTCTGAAGTTTTAAAAAATAAAAGCACTGAGTCGTCATTGGAGGCTCATGGTCATGAACCACATCTTTCCTTGTGTCCTTCACCCCTACCAAAATTGAAGGATGCGGCAGGCCACACTACAGATTACTCCATGGAGCTGCTTTCACATACCATGCCTGGGTTATCAAGTCAAATCGTGAATTACCCTGGCAAAGATGAATCTGACATGGAGTGCAATGATGCACAGCCACTGATAGATGATTCTGCTGGTACATTTACTCAGAGCACTACATTGTCCTCGCTGTGTACTGAGACAGAATCTGATCCAGATGAAACTCAGGTGCCCCTTCCCACATACTATACCACCATACATGGTGCCACAGAGGAAGGTGCACATGACATTGAAGACGAGGTGATGGATGACCCAGTTGTTGTCCCAGATTGGCATCCATTGGGGCTAGAGTGTGCCGCTGCCAATAGCTCACAATAGGACGAGGAGCATCCGCAGAGGGCATCAACATGGCAACAGTTGTTGTCTGGCAGGCCCGGAGCAGTCCAAAAACCGGTTAAAAAAACCCAAAAAAATTGCAGGACAACTTGGCCAGATGGTCCAAATAGCACAGCGTGCAAGGCCTCAAACTGTTTTCCCTAGTAGGAAGAGTGCAGTGTGGCACTTTTTTGAACAAAATCCTAATGATCAGGCAAAGGTTATCTGTAAGAAGTGCGTAAAGACCTTTAGCCGAGGGAAAAATCTGAGAAATTTGAATACCAGTTGCATGCTAAGACATTTAACCACCATGCACTTGCAAGCGTGGACGGACTACCAAAACTCACGTACCACATGTGCTGCTGCTCCCAAAGAAGGTAGTCAGCAACGCAACATTGTTTCCCCCACTGTCCACCGGTTAGCACACCGCCAGCAGCAAATGTTGAGTTGTCGTTGCAAGGGCTAATCAGTCAGGGAATCACACTCTTATTGCAACGAAAGACTGAATCTAGGCCATCAGAAAGAACACCAACTCCATCACCATCATCAACCCTCTCTCAGTCCACCATGTCCACCGCTAGTTCCACCATATGCAGCTCTCAAGTCCAGCTCACCCTTCCAGAGACTATGAGTAGGACAAAAAAGTACTCATCCTCTCATCCGCGTACACTGTGTTTGAACGCCCACATTGACAAACTAATCTCGTTGTAGATGATGCCCTATCGGTTGGTTGAAAGCGCAGCTTTCTGCGAACTAATGGCCTACGTAGTACCACGCTATGAACTACCAAGTCGCCACTTCTTTTCTCGCAAAGCCATCCCAGCCCTCCACCTTCATGTGAAAGACTGCATTGTCCATGCACTCAAGCAGTCAGTGAGTGGAAAGGTGCACCTCACAACTGATGCATGGTCCAGTAGGCATGGCCAGGGCCGTTACGTATCCATCACTGCGCACTGGGTTAATGTGGTAGATGCAGGGTCCACAGGGGACAGCGGTGGTGGAACAGTGCTGCCTAGCCCACGGTATAGGAAACAGTTGGCTGTAGGCGTTCGGCCCTCCTCCTCCTCGAAAGCTGGTCCACAGAGCGCAGTCGCAAGAGCACTTCATCCGCAGCTGACAATGTTGCAAACGAGGTGTCCCCCTATCGATCAGCTAGTGGAAAGCGTCAGCAGGCTGTGTTGCAGATGATATGTTTGGGCGACAGACACACCGCGGAGGTACTGGCCGACTACTTTCAGCGACAAACTGAGTCATGACTGGGCAGTCTACATCTTGAGGCATTCAAGGTAGTTAGTGATAACAGCCGGAATTTTGTGGCAGCCATAGCCCTTTCAAAACTCAGACACATACCTTGCTTGACTCACACCTTCAAACTGGTGGTGCAGTGCTTCCCCACTAATTATTCGGAGTTAACAGGCCTGCTCCAGAAGGTTCGAAGACTGTGCTCGCACATCCGCCGGTCGCCCGGTACACTCCAGTCGTATGCATAAGCTGCAGCGATTGATCCACCTTCTCAAGCACCGCCTAATTATCGACGCTGCAACAAGGTGGAACTCCACCCTGCACATGGTTGAGTGGCTGTGCGAACAAAGGCTGGCCGTAATGCATTTGTGGGAGGATACACGGGCAGGCACTTTGAGGGCAGACATGGAGTTGACAGGTGTGCAGTGGTCGAAGCTGAAAGACCTCTGTAAAGTCCTTCAGTGTTTTGAGGAATGCACACGGCTGGTAAGCGCAGACGACACCCTCATAAGCATGAGGATCCCACTTATGCATCTGCTCATGCAAACTGTGACACACATTAAGGAGCAGGCGTCTGCAGCCGAGGTTGATGAGGAGGAAGAGGAGGAGGGAAGCCTTGATGACAGTGAGCCATTGTCTGGTCAGGGAACTGTCGTGGACGAGGTGGAGGAAGAAGAGGAAGAGGAGGAGGAAGATGATGGGGATAATTATTTAGGGGAGGAGGATGCTTCTCGTAGGGCAAGAGAAAATATTGGCTTTGCAAGGTCTGGTACTGGGTTTGATCGTGATTGGAGGGATGTGGATCTGCCTGAAAGTGCTCCTCCACCCAGCACTCGCAGTGCATCATTGACACCTGGAACATTGACCCACATGTCAGATTATGCCTTGCAGATCCTAAAAAGGGACTCCCGCATTGCCAAAATGATGAACGATGATGACTACTGGTTGGCCAGCATCCTGGATCCACGCTATAAAGGCAAATTCCAAAACATCATGCCACAGGAGAACCTTGACCTAATATTGGCTAATAAACAAGCTGCTCTGGTAAACCGGTTGGTTGAGGCATTCCCAGCACACAGCAGCGGTGAAGGTTCTCACACAAGCCGTAGGGGCCGGGTGCAACTTGGAAGAGGTGTTCGTGGTGCACACATCAGAAGTGGCGTTGGAGACAGGGGTTTCATGACCATGCTGTGGACGGATTTTTCAAGTCCCGCTCACATGACTGGTAATACTGCATCAATTGAAAGTGACAGGAGACTGCACTTGTCAAGTATGGTTACAAACTACTTTTCCTCCCATATTGATGTTCTCCCTCACAGGTCATTCCCATTTGACTATTGGGCAGTTAAACTGGACACCTGGCCTGAATTGGCACAATATACCTTACAGGAGCTCGCTTGCCCAGCTGCAAGTGTGCTATCGGAAAGAGTCTTCAGTGCTGCTGGATCAATACTGACAGAAAAAAGGACCCATCTGTCGACCCAATATGTGGATGATCTAACCTTCATTAAAATGAACCATGCATGGGTTTCCAAGGATTTTGTCCCACCTTACCCTTATGACACATATGTTGCCAGAAAAATTGTTTTCTTTGGTCCGCCTGTTCCTGGGACTTGACCAATTTCGCCTTTAGCAGCAGTTGAATGTCCCACATCAACATATGGCATTTTGTAAACCTCCCTAACTGGGCAGCCTCCTCCCCCTGGGCCGGGGTCACCACCGAGCGCACGCAACCGTGCAAGTGCCGTTGCCCTGGACAGGTGGGTAGGCCGACTCGTGGGCTCGGGACTGACACAGGGTCCCTCATAGTGCAATCAAGTGTCTCTGATGGTGGGGGTGCACACCCGCCATCAGACACACCGCCGTACTATGAGGGGCCCAGTGCCAGTGCCGACCTCCACGAGTGGGCCCCCCTTGCTTGGGCAGGGCCCCAGCATTTGCAATGTTTTCCTCTCCCTGCTCCTCCGCTGTGTAGTCTGGGCTGTCAAATCCATCACTGGGACTGCCACTTCAAATTTGGTGAACTGATACAAGATGATGGTTAAGACGTAGCTATGCCCTGTCCCGCTGGCCGGGATCTAGCTTCAGATGATCAATGGCTTCCATTTCTTATGGACGTCGACTTACAATGAGATGCAGTGGTGGTTTCTCATCAGCTTTAACAGTTTTCCTACCCACAGACGTGTGACATTCTAGCGCACATTTTTAAATGTGCCCTCCCTCTCATGCCAATCCAATTGAATCGCCTACAGCCTGTGGCTTCTGTGTTTTGCACTCCAAAGTTACGTGACAGATCATGATAGGCAATGAGCACCATGTTTACATCTGTCCCTGTGATCAAAATTGGATGGATATGAGTAACGGTGATGGGATCAACGGTACTGCGATACAGCAACACTTTCTTCACAAAGAAAGGTTTTTGCTGTGTCCACACACTAATTAATTGAGGGTCAGCATCGCCTCTGAGAATTGTGACGGAAGTTGTTCCCGTGAATAGTAATTCGTAGATTTCTGCAATCACTAGACTTTAGGTCAATAACTGTATGCATCTCATTTCCTATTGCAGAGAGTCTGGGCTGTCTTACTGAGACAGAAATATAAATGAAGATTTAAAAATACCACCAAAAGTGTATCATGGTGTACGCTTGAAATACATTTCCTTTTTTCTAATTTTTAGATTGTTGTGTAATCCATGCAGAGAACATGGAGATTTTAAATGTTTAAACTATGCTCTATATAGCTGCTATCCAGTGATAATGTACCGTATCTCAACTTTGTACAATCTGGTCAAATCCATACTGGGCCTGAGACCGTCTGAGCCTGCCTCCTGATTGATACACATAGGTTTTTAATGTTCAAACTAGGCACCATATATACGTGTTATCCGTTGTAACTGTACCCTTTATCAACTTTCTTGAATCTTGTAGAATCCATACTGGGCCTGAGAATGGCTGCAGAGCTGTTAAGCAAGCTACAGCACCTGTGGTTTGGACACGTAATGTTTTGCATTTTTTCTGGAATGGCGGTTAGGCCGAAATCAAGAATTGCTGCTGACCTGCACTTACTGGGAAATCATCGTTTGCGGAGAATAATTGGAATCCCAGATCCCCATCACTGACGGTGTTCAGCGGGTTATCTGCACCTGTAAGCGACAAAAGCTGGTCCTTTCAGTGTAGCGCGCATGTAGCCCCGGACATGGAAGGCCATGATAGCCCTGTTATTACTCGATCGCGCATGCCAGAGCCTCGCGTATCCCTCTAGTAAGCTTTACGCGTACCGCGGGGGCATGCCGGAGTCTCGTTCGTTAACGTAATAAAGCGGACAAATCGCTAGCACAACTACTAACGGATAAACCACACCACACACAGAATCGACAAAGCTTTCAATGTGTGCATCTTTTTGTGAAGTGGCATGGTTGTGGTTTCCCCGGTGGAGTCCAATTAAGCCGCAGGCTCCACTCCTGGTGGTGCCCTATTGGACATTCCTTTAAGGTTCAGCTTTGCATCCATACTGCCCCCAGAAACAAACTCTTTGCCTTCATGGACGCTGTTTTGAGGTTCGTGGGAATAACGCCGCCCGATCGCCAGTTGCCATAATTTATTGGTGGGAAGTACGACGGAATATGATCGTGTTCATTTTCAGATTTTGGTTTTCTTTTTTACATTTTTATTCCAGCCTTTCTTGACTTCATAAGGGCATGACAAGCCTATATCTGTGTCTCCTCCACCTCCTCCTTTTACTCCTCCACCTCTTTTGTAAATGTAGTTGCCCTTTTCCATATGTTATTTTTGTCTTCTGAGCATTTTGTCGGCTTTGGGACACCTTTTAAGGTATTTTGTAATTGTTTTCTATGTGTTTGTGTTTGCCTGCCATTGTTTTCAGTGTGAGATTGACAATTATCCTTTGACTGAATAGAGCTGTACGCTTCTGATACAGTGCCATATATGTGATGTTATTTTGTGTCTATTTTGTGCTAAATTTGGAAGTTTGGTGGAAGAGGCCGCGGACGTGGGCATGGGGGGGCCAGCTGGTGCTGATGGTGGTGGTGGTGCATCTGCTGGTAGTGGCAAAAACACAATAGCAGCTAAGGCAGGAGGTGTTGAGCCTGCATCATGGTCTGTCTACGGAATGCCTGGAAGGCTACTGTTATGAGCGGTGGAACGCACTAAATAAAATTAAAATAAAGTGCGTTCACCGCTCGGGGTCCACCGTGCGGTAGATGACAAAACCGCTGCTGAAAGAGGCAGGGCACTCAGGCGGAGATGTGCACAGGACTTTAGCTGCAGTCAGTGCACTAAAGCAGACTCTGTTATATGCACAGAACTGCCAACAAAACATAAATACCGCTGAGTCTGTTTAGGGTCACAGACTTCAGCGATGTGGACACGGTATTAAAGCTCACAGAAATAGCCTTAAACACCAGGACTATCCCCTCTAGACCTACCGTAAAACTTAAGGTATGAGGTGTCGCAACTGCGAACACCCGGGAGGCTGCAACCGCAGCACGGCGTGAACAGAGCCGCAAGCAAGGCGCTGCAAGGATGCTGGCGCAATGCAGGACGCTTAGCTGCTGCAAAAGGTATGGCTGGACCGCGCTGGCGCTAGCGCTGCTACTGGCGGCTGCCCAATCACTCACACAATCGCAATATCAGAGGGAAGGGGTTTCATAATAAGTCATCCACTAGTCCAAGCATCCATTACCATACACACAGCAGCAGTATGAAAATACCAGCGCATGGCGGAACGGCCATGCGCACTTTTTCTAGCGTTCGGGACCTGCCGAAAATCTCCAGAGCCCTGAGCATACCCAATGGAATCAGGAACAGGACCTGAGCACCTGACTCCTGAAGTCCAATGGGAGCTCATCCCATGAGCATGCTCAGAAGAAGGGACGAAGGACTTAGCCTCTGGTGGCAAAGTGAGGATCTGTTTTCATGCATAGGTATTGTAGGAACCAGATTCCTAACATTACCCCCCTCCTAGGGCCCCCCCTCCCTGAAGCCTCCGACCCACCAGCCTGTGCCCGGCAATGGCACAGACCTCAGACTCGCCAAACAGCGAACCTGATGTCCTAGTAGGTGAAACTGAAAACCGGGACATATGGATGGTATCAGCGGAGGTCAGGTCACCAGGTCTCAGGAGGGATACCCTGTTGACAATAGGAGCGGAAGGTTTAAGAGACCGCCGCCGTGTATCGACGGCCGTCACCACCCTCCATTCGGGGAGACTGTCCCGAGCACATAACGTGCATGCCCGAATGAATTTTTTGAAGTCTCGAGCTTTATGGGGCCACCAATACGCTCCAGCCAAGGTTTATATGAGCCGACATGTTTTATAAAAAAAAAAGCCATTTTATAAAAATAAAGTGAACTTTACTGTTGGAACTGGTGAAACATATATACAGCAGGCATCAGGTACAAAGTTTCTTTTCACATCTTCGGTTTTACACAGAGGCACAGGCATGGCGGTCACATGTGACAGCATCACAACATTTCAGCAATAAAACATAGGTGACTAGACATAGGTTACACCCCCATTACTAACCCTATAGTGAAATGTAATAAAGACAAGCAGCCCCATACTATGATGTTCCCAACTCCAAACTTCACTGTTGGTATGGTGATTTTGGGGTGATATGTAGTCCCTTTTGACCTCCAAACATGGTGTGCATTATGGCATCCAAAGAGTTCAATTTTGGTCTCATCTAGGCAGACTATATTGTCTCAGTATTTCACAGGCTTGTCTAAATGTTGTGGAGGAAACTTTAAACATGCCTGAACATGCTTTTTATTCAGCAATGGAGTCTTGTGTGGTGAGCGTGCATAGAGGCCATGGAGGTTCAGTGCATTACTTATTATTTTATTTAAAACTAGCTGAAGTGCCCGGCGCTGCCCGGGCATAGTAACTAACTGTGGCTAGTTATAGCAAATTATAATTATCCTCCATCACATAGTCCCGTGCCCATATACCCATCATGCATATCCACGATCCCATAGTCGAGTGCCCATATACCCATTATACATCCTTCATCTAATAGTCCCATGCCCATATACCCATCATACATATCCTCCATCCCATAGTCCCGTGCATATATACCCGTCATACATATCCTCCATCCCATAGTCCCGTGCCCATATACCAATCATACATATCCGCCATCCCATAGTCCCATGCCCATATACCCATCATGCATATCCTCCATCCCATAGTCCCGTGCATATATACCCGTCAAACATATCCTCCATCCCATAGTCCCATGCCCATATACCCATCATACATATCCTCCATCCCATAGTCCCGTGCATATATACCCGTCATACATATCCTCCATCCCATAGTCCCATGCCCATATACCAATCATACATATCCGCCATCCCATAGTCCCGTGCCCATATACCCATCATGCATATCCTCCATCCCATAGTCAACCATTATAACATCATAATGAGCGGCGGCAGGTCTTGCAACCTATGATGACATCAGCGTCGCCATGGCAACCACTATGACATCATAATGAGGGGCGTGGCTTGACGGGCACACACTTTTTCCCCAGTATGTAGATAGGGGCAAAATTGTTTGGTGAATTGGAACGCGCGGGGTTAAATTTTCGCCTCACAACATAGCTTAGGACGCTCTCGGGGTCCAGACGTGTGACTGTGCCAAGTTTTGTGGCTGTAGCTGCGACGGTGCGGATGCCTATCCTGGACATACACACATACACATACATACACACATACATACACACTTTGAGCTTTATATATTAGATAATTGTATCTGCTGATTCAAGTCCATTTTGTAGTTTTCCACTGCTCTTGAACAACTCTTCTGATAATTCTTTCCACTACTCTGAAATCCTGCAAGGAGCACCTGATCTTACCTGGTTTATAGTGAAATTATCTACTTTCCATTTACAGATCATGACCTCAAAAGTGTTCACTGGAGCATTCAGTAGTTTAGGAAGTCTTCCGTCACCAATGCCATCAGTAGGTTTTGCAACAATAAGGTTGAGAAGGTCTTGAGACAGCTCACTTGTTTTACCCATTATGAGCTATTTCTTGTGTGGCACCTTGGTAATGAGACACCTTTTTTTAGGCAATCAGTTGAACCAGCTGATATTATTTTTCACTAGCAGGATTGCTTTTTAATTACCAATAGATTTTAGCTGGTGTCGTGGCTTTCCATGGCTTTTAGCACCTCTCTTTCTTCCTGTGTTCAATATTTTTTTCTGTGTCATTTTTACATTCTTACACATAATTTATGGACATCTGTGGTTTGATCTCTTTGCCTTTGTGGGTTCAATGGGTTGTTAACGACAAATATGTGTTTAGAAATATGTTTACTTAGAAAATGGTGATGTATTCAATACTTATTTCATGCGCTGTATGTATACACATACACACCTCTTTAGATGATAAATCACACATAGCATTTGTAACATACTAAGTGAACAAGGTCCATTACAACACACTTTTATGAATCCCTATAAAGGCAGCAAAGGAACGAAAGAGGATAGTAATATAAGTCTAAATCAACATAATAATTTTGAACTTTCGAAAAGATTGTGCAAAAATCCTGCACTGTGTTCCTCTACAGCCCCAGGTTTATATATATTACTGTCATCTTTAGGGCTCATACTCACTTGTGAGAGACTCGTACCATTCTCATGCGAGTATCTCGCATGAAAACCTGGCACTGCCACCGGCACTCGGACTGGAGCGTGCGGCTACGTGTATTTCTATGCCGCCGCCGCACGCTCCAGTGCCAGTGCTGGCGGCAGTGCCAGGTTTTCATCCCAGAGGCTCTCACGAGAATGGTGCGAGTCTCTCACAAGTGAGTATGAGCCCTTATACTGTTTTTTCTGCGGTTAGTAATTTTCTCCCCATCTAATTGTATATTTCCCGATGGACTTACAAGGTGACAAGTTCTAGGAATCCACTTCTATTCACATACTGGAGGTCTCTACATTACATTAAGTATGGCCGAAACAGCCTCAACTTGCATGTAAGAATGCAGGGAAATTGCTGTAAAAGGTAGGAATAATTTTTCAGGTAACATCAAACTATTAGACTGGTATATTGCATTGGTCATTGCAATACAGTGATTCCAATCTGAGAGTAAATTGATCCAGCAGTTGTTAATAGGTAGCAAGATGTGTAGCTGATCCTATGGCCGGGGTCACACTAACCGACGAAAAATACGGTCCGTAGTTTACATGCGTAATACGGATGAATGACCCCTAAATAGTGCTCCGTAGGTCATCCGTAAGCAAGGTGTGGTCGCGTATTTTGCGCATGTCAGCATCCGTATGTAATCCGTATGGCATCCGTATGCAATCCGTATGGTGAGATTTTCTCGCAGCCTTGCAAAATGGACATTTAACGGTTTTGAGGCCTGCTAACTATTTAAATCATTAGCCTGAGCCCTATTTATTGCCTCAGGAACAGGTGGCTGCCTCCATTCTGTCCATTTGTGACCTTGCCTTCACTAGGTTTGTTGCTGTTGTATGTGCAACATGGCAAACAGTCTGAGTTTCAACACAACTGAGCAGGTTCTCTTCAACTGGCTTTTGTCACGCCGCTTTGGCCAACCATACCCAGTGATAGTGGATCCGCGGAGGAGGAGACGCATGTGGGTCCATCCACTTTTGAGGCAACGACTCACAAGAGGTCATTTTCACCGCCTCTATTCTTCTATGCGGGAGCATCCTGTCAAATTCTACCAATACTGTCGCATGAGCCTTGCAACATTTGATCGACTCTTGGAGACAGTGCGCCCTGGGATAACCTTTCAGGACACAAGGATGCGCAAAGCTATATCTGCAGAGGAGCGACTTCTACTCACAATACGGTATGTACTACACAACCACATTCTCTACGTTCATAATGTGTGGGCCAAAGTTTGTATTTTTGGCTTATTGGACTAAGATTAATGCCCTCATCTTAGTCCACATATGTTTCAACTTACAGACCAGAATGTTATGTGTAATATGTACTGAATATCACTTAGTAATTGGGCAAACAAAGATGTGTGTGTTATTCGCTCTGAATTCCTAACAAGTTTGGTATGTATGTACCTGGTGTTTTTGTAATTTGGGCATTCTAAAATCTTCCTTTTCTGTTGTTCTTCAGCTTCCTGTCCACTGGCCTTTCTTATGCCGCCCTCCACCATGAGTTTCTCATTGGAAGATCTACCATTTCAGGCATAGTCAGGTCAACGTGTATTGAAATCTGGACAAGACTCCATCAACTCGTCATGCCCGAGCCCAGGATGGAAGACTGGTTGAGGATATCAAGGGACTTTGAGGAGGAATGCCAGTTTCCTAATTGTATTGGGGCTCTTGATGGCAAACATATCCGGGTGCGTAAGCCGCCAAACTCTGGCTCCCAATTCTTCAATTATAAACAATACTTTTCTGTTGTATTGTTGGCTCTGGCAGACCCTAAATACAAGTTTATAATTGTTGACATTGGGGCCTATGGAAGGACGGGAGACTCTCGAGTCTTCAATACTTCCATTATGGCTCGGCGGCTACGCACCAACCAGCTGGATCTACCACCACCACGCCAGCTACCAGGCTCCATTCCAGAATCAGTCCCTTATGTCCTTGTGGCAGATGAGGCGTTTCAGTTAACACGCAATGTCATGAGGCCATATCCCCGGCGCAACCTTGACCACAGGCGCAGAATTTTTAACTTGCGCCTATCACGTGCTCGGCGACTGGTGAAGTGTTCCTTTGGCATTCTTTATGCCAAATGGCGGGTACTACAGTCTGCAATTCAGCTGAGTGAGCAAAATGTAAATGAAGTAGTGAAAGCCTGTGCGGTTCTTCATAACTTCACCAGGATACATGATTGTTCCTCCTCTGCTGGTGTTGTGCGTAGGCCGGACAATGTGCATAGGGTGAGACCACCTATCAACCTTCAACGTAGATCGCTCTCTGGCCTCAAAGTGCGTGATATTTTCACTAATTACTTTGTCACCTGAGGGGGAAACTTCTTGGCAAGAGCATGCTGTATCTATGTTATAATGTTTTCTTTTATGTGTGTCTAAATATATATATTTCTACCCCTTCTGATTCTATGTCTGTTTAATGGCATTGTTAAGCGTATGTTAGTATGCTGATACGGTTTTTGATAATTGAGACAGAGACGTAAATTGTAGTAGACAAATTTTTACTTTTGCCTTTTTTTTGTTTCTTTTTTTAAAGGCAAATATATTTGTGCCATATGATAACTGGGGCAATGGGCCAAATTGCCCTTTTTGCAGATGTGATCATTTTTGAAGTATAAAATTTACACACATTTCCAAAACAAACAGAATGTTATAACAAACTTGCTACATTAGACATTTTGAATCCAAAGGAAAAAAGATGTGTTCTCCATCAACAAAATTATATAAAAAAGATAAAACTCACATTTCTTAGGAATGTTTGATAATCATATTAATAAGCCACCATGACAGCCAAGGCTACCTTACGCGTTTCTGACACATATTACATGTCTGTAAAAAGACTATATTTCACCAAGCTACACTGGGAAAGTCAAAGGATCAAAACAGACTACTCTATTGATAATGCCGAGAAAAGGCGTGCTGCCCTTATTCAAGTAGTCACTGTTTTGCCTGCTAAATATATTCCAGAATCAAGGCGAACAGCCTCAAGAACATCACGCTCTCTCTATGTATTATCAAGTGAGTAGTCTGTTTTGATCCTTTGACTTTCCCAGTATAGCTTGGTGAAATATAGTCTTTTTTACAGACATGTAATATGTGTCAGAAACGCGTAAGGTAGCCTTGGCTGTCATGGTGGTTTATTAATATGATTATCAAACATTCCTAAGAAATGTGAGTTTTAGGCTTTTTATCTAAAATTGAAAGAGAACTGAGCCAAAAATACATTAATATTTTTGACCCTGTAAAGTATCTGTGTATTGTGGTGTGAGGTATCTACTTACGGTCTCAGATCCAGAATAGGGGTGAGGAAGGAGAGGCGGTCATAATAAATGTATTTTCTTTTGACGTAGCCCGCATCACCACTCCTGGACCGCTGCTGACGTTCCCGCCTGTACTGATCGCGGATGCTGCGCCAGCGTTTCATCACATCTTCAACTGCAATGTGACAGGAAATATTATCAATTTTACATATTTGATCGGTCACATTTGCTACCAGTAGTCTAGGCATGTGGCCTTCTGGGGTGTGCTTTCTACCCAGGGTGGCATATCTAATTGGGCCATCCAGGCCAGATATACAGGGTCAGAATAGTTCAGGTATCAAGTAACTACACTTAATAACTTGGTTGGCTAAGAGGATGAGGAGCTTGTGGCCTGGGCAAAATTATGGCAGTGTCAAACCATGTGTCACATCAAAATCTACCCGCCTCATGAGGAAAAAAGTAGAAGCACAGGAAGGGGGGGCTGATTCTGTATGCATTTTATGATGTGAGGTAATTTTAATCATTTTTTGGCCTTGTACTTACTCAGTTTCTGCTGCTCCTCACGTGGCCGATCACCAAAATCATGGAACATCTGCCGACATAGGCGCCTCCATGATGCCTCCTTTCTTGCCCGGTTGGCATAATGGGCATCACGTTGGTCCCAGAGTTCGGGACGCTCCTGCATCAGTACAATGAGCATCTCCACATTTAGGAAATATGGCGCCATGACGCTGCTGTACTCCGTGGAGGTGTACTTCCTGGATGTCTGGAGCGGTTTTGGAGCTCATTTGCATGTCTATTCTTCCAAATGATGGATTGGCCCATTTCCTGTCACCAGCCAAAAGACCTGCGTATTTCTCGCAAGTCACACGTGTGGTCCGTGTGTAAACCGTATTTTTTGCGCACCCATAGACTTGCATTGGCGTATTACGGGCGCATGCTGCGATTGTCACGGACCGTAGAATGCGGCCGAGAAATATACGGCTGTTGGGAGCAAACCCATAGAGAATCCTTGGTCCGTGTGTAATGCCAGGGCCGCCATCAGGGCATGACAGGCCTTACATGTGTATGGGGCCCGGTGATTAGGGGGGCCCGACCATGCTGGAAGCCTGATCCACGCTGGGGCCCCCCTACATTTTATACAGGCTTCTGCAACTTTATTTTAAATTCAGACTCAGCGCCTGCCGGGCCCCCCGGGCCCCTCGGGCAGGCCCCCCCCCGCACCATGGTCCAGCCAGCACCGAAATCCCCCCTGCACAATGGTCCAGCCACAGCTCCGCCCTCACCTGATGTCACACACTGCTCTGCTCCTCCACTTCCTCATTCAGTCAGTGTGCCACGTGGGACTGGGAGAGGGAGGGAGCCTCGCCGCTGGAGCACAGCCAGATAACAAGGTAAGAAGAATTTTTTTTTTTTTTTTTGAGAGCGGCTATCCAGGGGGCCTGGGGCAGAATGCTGGGGGAAGAATGGACATGGGGCAGAATGATGGACGCTGAGGAAGAATGCTGGACGCTGGGGGCAGAATGCTGGGGGCAGAATGCTGGACACTGGGGGCAGAATGCTGGGGGCAGAATGCTGGACGCTGGGGCAGAATGCTGGACGCTGGGGCAGAATGCTGGACGCTGGGGGCAGAATGCTGGGGGCAGAATGCTGTACGCTGGGGGCAGAATGCTGGACATGGGGCAGGAATGCTGGGGGCAGAATGGACATGGGGCAGAATGCTGGACGCTGGGGAAGAATGCTGGGGGCAGAATGCTGGACGCTGGGGGCAGAATGCTGGACATAGGGCAGGAATGCTGGGGGCAGAATGGACATGGGGCAGAATGCTGGACGCTGGGGCAGAATGCTGGATGCTGGGGCAGAATGCTGGACGCTGGGGCAGAATGCTGGGGGCAGAATGCTGGACACTGGGGGCAGAATGCTGGGGGCAGAATGGACATGGGGCAGAATGCTGGACGCTGGGGCAGAATGCTGGACGCTGGGGGCAGAATGCTGGATGCTGGGGGCAGAATGCTGGACGCTGGGGGCAGAATGCTGGGGGCAGAATGCTGGACGCTGGGGGCAGAATGCTGGGGGCAGAATGCTGGATGCTGTGGGCAGAATGCTGGGGGCAGAATGCTGGACGCTGGGGGCAGAATGCTGGGGGCAGAATGCTGGATGCTGGGGGCAGAATGCTGGGCGCTAGGGGCAGAATGCTGGGGGCAGAATGCTGGACGCTGGGGGCAGAATGCTGGACATGGGGCAGAATGCTGGACGCTGGGGGCAGAATGCTGGACGCTGGGGGCAGAATGCTGGACGCTGGGGGCAGAATGCTGGGGGAAGAATGTTGGACACTGGGGGCAGAATGCTGGGGGCAGAATGCTGGACGCTGGGGGCAGAATGCTGGACGCTAGGGGCAGAATGCTGCGAGCGGAATGCTGGACGCTGGGGGCAGAATGCTGGACATGGGGCAGAATGCTGGGGGCAGAATGGACATGGGGCAGAATGCTGGACGCTGGGGCAGAATGCTGGACATGGGGCATAATGCTGGACACTGGGGGCAGAATGGACATGGGGCAGAATGCTGGACGCTGGGGGCAGAATGCTGGACATGGGGCATAATGCTGGACACTGGGGGCAGAATGGACATGGGGCAGAATGCTGGACGCTGGGGACAGAATGCTGGACGCTGGTGGCAGAATGCTGGATATGAGGGCAGACTGTGAGACGGGGCAGAATGCTGGACGCTGGGGCAGAAGAATCCTGGACGCTGGGTCAGAATTCTGGACATGGGGCAGAATGCTGGAGACTGAGGCAGAATGCTGGATGCTGGGGGCAGAATGCTGGACATGGGGGCAGGCTGTGAGCTGGGGCAGAATGTTGGACGCTGCGGGCAGAATGGTGGACGCTGGGGGTAGAATGCAAGACACTGGGGCAGAATGCTGGACATGGGGGCAGAATGTGACAGTGAGACACAGGAGGGGGCAGAATGTGACAGTGAGACACAGAAGGGGGCAGAATGTGACAGTGAGACACAGGAGGGGGCAGAATGTGACAGTGAGACACAGGAGGGGGCAGAATGTGACAGTGAAACACAGGAGGGGGCAGAATGTGACAGTGAGACACAGGAGGGGGCAGAATGTGACAGTGAGACACAGGAGGGGGCAGAATGTGACAGTGAGACACAGGAGGGGGCAGAATGTGAGACACCGGGCATGATTGGAGATAGATGGAGCAGGGTCATGGGGCAGGATGGATACGATTTAGACAGATTGGTCAGGAGGGGAGATCATATGGGGCAGAATGGATACTGATGAGGGTGGGATGGGAGAACATATGGCTGAAGCCAAAAATGAGACACATGGGAGTCAGGATGGGGGATATTATTACCATAGGGGCTAATTAAGGGATATTATTACTGCAGTGATGTATTTTATTTTCTTGAGGATACTGTTGTAAATGGGGGGGCGGTCCTGTTACTGTGTAGAGTGATACTATGTCGCCTTTTTTTCTTCATGTGGTGTAATGTAGAAGTTGGGAAAAAATAAGTAATGTGTTCTGCAAGCGCAGCTCTAGATAACTGTGTTATTTCCTGCAGAGACAAGTCCTGGCTGGAAGACGTGATGGCGATCTGTGCTGGATGAAAGATGAAAAACAAAGATGAAGGACTTCACCTAGAGACATCACTGGTGAGTTAGTGTGTTACCTGTACACTAACACTATGTACAGAGGTCCTGTGTATAATGTCACCGGTGATCACTGTGTTACCTGTACATTATATACAGAGCTCCTGTGTATAATGTCATTGATCATTATATTACCTGTACACAGACACTGCATACTAAGTACAGATCTTGTGTGTATAATGTCTCTTATGGTCATAGTATTATGTTTTTTTAATTAATGTCAGTATTGTAGTATTCAGTCTCCATGTGGTGGTTATATGTGGTCTGGGCGTGGTGCAGTGGTATTTGTCCCTTGTATATTCTATTATTTGGTCACTTTGTGGTGGTAATTTGCGGTCTGTTCATGGTGCGGTGGTATTTGTTCGTTGTATGTGATATTATTCGGTCACTATGGTAGTAATATGTGGTCTGGTCATGGTATGGCGGTATTTGTTCCTTGTATGTCTTATTATAGGTCACTATGTGGTGGTAATATGTGGTCTGGACATGGTGTAGTGGTATTTGTTCCTTGTATGTGGTGGTAAGTTGTGGTCTGGACATGGTGCGGTGGTATTTGTTCCTTGTATGTGATAGTATTGGTCATTTTAAAAAATTGAAAAATAAATAAAAATATACCTAAATTGTATTGCATATTTTAACAAATATTTAATAGGTTACAGTAGAGTAGGGCCTGGCCAAAAGTGTCTACCCTGTTATGGTGGCGACTTAAAACAATCTTTTGGCCAAAGCAAAAGCTGCTGGCTATATGTATGACCTGGTGATGGGAACTGTTAATGTGTGATAGGTGAGAAGTGGAGTTTATCCAAGAGAGAGCGGTGGGACTGTGGACAGTTCGAGTGGTGGAGGCGGGGCTGGATGGAGCCTGGGCGGAGTCTAAAGGGGGCCCCGAAAATGTTGCCAGTATGGGGCCCCAAAATTCCTAGTGGCAGCCCTGTGTAATGCGTGCTTTTAACGCCTCTCACTCGTCCGTATTCCTCTCTAGTGTGACCCCGGCCTATTACTGAGGATGGCGGGTAGAAACCAAATAGCATTGCACTCATTTCATTGGAAGAAGTATGCTCATAAGACATACTGATAGGGAACTTAGATTGTGATTCCCATTGAGGACAGCGATGATAATATGTGCAAACTGTAAAGCGCTGCGGTATATGTTACCGCTATATAAAAATAAAGATTATTTATTATAAGATGAAATGGTCTTTAAATAGGTCAAAAGTTAAACATGACATTTCCTTTGTATTTTAGGCAAAAAAAAGTTGTCATTTTTTTTACATTTTAAAATGACAAAAAGGAAAATGGTTAAATGCAAAAGTTTGGGCACCCTTGGAGCTTTGTGTGCTCAGATAACTTTGACCAAGGTCCGGACATTAATTGGCCTGTAAGAGTGCTGCTTGCTCACTATCATCATTAGGAAAGGCCAGGTGATGCAAATTTCACTGCTTTATAAAAACCCAGCCTCCTCTAACGCTTTCCCAAAAAAACAGCAGCCATGGGTTTTACTAAGCAGCTGCCTAGCACTCTGAAAATGAAAATAGTGGAGGCCCACAAAGCAGGAGGCTACAAGAAGATAACAAAGCGTTTTCAAGTCGCCCTTTCCTCAGTTTGAAATGTAATTAAGAAATGAAAGTTAATATGAGCAGTGGAGGTAAAGATAAGGCCAGGAAGACCAAGCAATATTTGAGTGAGAACTGCTCATAGGATTTCTGAAGACACTTGCACAAATATGGCCTTGAGGGAGGCGGCTTCCTCAGTGGCTGCTGAAGGCAGGCAGTGAGGAAGCCTGTGCAGCGGCTGTCAGATCGCTGATCTGACACAGCGCTGTTCTAAATGTCAGATCAGCGATCTGACACTTCACAGTAATGTCCCCCCTGGGGCAAAGCAATAAAGTGAAAAAAAAAGTGGAAAAATAATTTAAAAAAAAATCCCAAAATAAATTTAAAAAAAAAATATTTCCCAATAAATTCATTTTTTGGAAATAAAAAAAACAAACAATAAAAGTACACATAATTAGTATCGTCGCGTCTGAAACAACCCCTCCTATAAAACTGTCCCACTAGTTAACCCCTTTAGTGAACCCCTTAAAAATAAAAATAAATAACAAAGCAACAAAAATGCGTTATCATCATATCGCCGAACAAAAAGTGCAATAACGCACGATCAAAAAGACACATATAAATAATCATGGAACCGCTGAAAACGTCATCTTGTCCTGCAAAAAATTAGCCGCCATACAGCATCATCAGCGAAAAAATAAAAAAGTTATAGCTCGCAGAATAAAGTGATGCAAAAATAATTCTTTTTGATATAAAATACTTTTCATTGCATAAAAGCAACAAAACATAAAAAAGACATAAGTGAGGTATCGCTGTAATCGTACTGACCCGAAGAATAAAACCGCTTTATCTATTTTACCACACGCGGAACAGTGTAAACGCACCCCCCAAAAGAAATTCTTGAAATGCTGGTTTTTGTTCATTCTGCGTCCCAAAAATCGGAATAAAAAGCGATCAAAAAATGTAAGGTGCCTGAAAATGGCACCAATAAAAACGTCAACTCGTCCCGCAAAAAATAAGACCTCACATAACTCTGTGGGTCAAAATATGGAAAAATTATAGCCCTCAAAATGTGGTGATACAAAAACTATTTTTACAATAAAAAGTGTCTTTTAGCGTATGACAGCTGCCAAACATAAAAACCGAGATATATATAGTAAATCAAACCCCCCGTTATCACCCCCTTAGTTAGGGAAAAATAATAAAATTAAAAATAAGTATTAGGGTTAGGGTCTGGGCTAGGTTTGGAGTTAAGGATAGGGTTAGGGTTATGGTTAGGGCTGAGATAGGGTTAGAGGTGTGTTGGGGTTAGGGTTGGAGTTAGAATTGGGGGGTTTCCACTGTTTGGGCACATCAGGTGGTCTCAAAATGCAACATGGCGTCTGATCTCAATTGCAGCCAATTCTGCATTGAAAAAGTCAAATGGTGCTCCTTCCCTTCCAAGCTCTGCCATGCACCCAAACAGTGGTTTACCCCCACCAATGGAGTATCAGCCTACTCAGGATAAACTTCTGTGAAGTACTTGTTGGTTCAAAGTGCTCACAACACATCAAGATAAGTTCCTTTGGGGGTCTAGTTTCCAAAATGGGGTCACTTGTGGGGGGTTTCAACAGTTTAGGCTTATCAGGGGCACTCCAAATGCGACATGACAGCCGCAGACCATTCAATCAAAGCCTGCATTCCAAACATCACTACTTCCCTTCCAAGCCTCTATGTGTGCCCATACAGTATATTTCTCCCACATATTGGGTATCAGCGTGCTCAGGACAAATTGAACAACAATGTATGGGGTCCAATTTCTCCTGTTACCGTTGGGAAAATAAAAAAATTGGGGACTAAAAGATCATGTTTGTGGAAAAAATATGATTTTTATTATTTTCACACCAAGGCGTCATAAACGTCTGTGAAGCCCTTAGGGGTTCAATGTGCTCACCACACATCTAGATAAGTTCCTTGGGGGGTCTAGTTTCCAAAATGGTGTCATTTCTGTGGGGTTTCCACTGGTTAGGCACATCAGGGGCTTTCCAAACGCGACATGGCGTCCAATCTCAATTCCAGCCAAAAAAGTCAAATGGCGCTGCTTACCCTTGGTAAAATTAAAATTGGGAGTGAAAAGATCATTTTTGTGGAAAAACTATGATTTTTTAATTTTACGGCTGTATCATATTAACTTCTGTGAAGCCCTTGGGGGTTTAAAGTTCTCACCACACATCTAGATAAGTTCCTTGGAGGGGTCTAGTTTCCAAAATGGGTCACTTGTGGGGGTTTCCACTGTTTATGCACACCAGGGGCTCTCCAATCGTGACATGGCATCCGATCTGAATTCCAGCCAATTTTGCATTGAAAAAGTCCTTCCTTTCTCTGAGCTCTGTCATGCACCGAAACAGTGGTTTCCCCCCACATATCAGGTATTATCATACTCAGAACAAATTGCACAATAACGTTTGCAGCTCAATTTCTCCTGTTACCCTTGGTAAAATAAAAAAAATTGGACCTGTACTAATTTTTTTGTGAAAAAAAAGTTAAATGTTCAATTTTTTTTTTTTAACATTCAAAAAATTCCTGTGAAGCACTTGAAGGGTTAATAAATTTCTTTAATGTGGTTTTGCGCACCTTGAGGGGTGCAGTTTTTAGAATGGTGTCACTTTTGGGTATTTCTTATCATATAGACCCCTCAAAGTGACTTCAAATGTGATGTGGTCCCTAAAAATAAAATGGTGTTGTAAAAATGAGAAATCGCTGGTCAACTTTTAACCATTATAAGTTCCTAACAAAAAATATTTTGGTTCCCAAATTGTGCTGATGTATAGTAAACATGTGGGAATTTTTATTTATTAAGTTTTTTGTGTGCCATATCTCTGTGATTTAAGGGCATAAAAATTCAAATTTGGAAAATGGCAACATTTTCAAAATTTTTGCCAAATTTCTGTTTTTTTCACAAATAAACACAAGTTATATGAATGAAATTTTACCACTAACATGGAGGACAATATGTCACGAGAAAACAGTGTCAGAGTCACCGGGATCCATGGAAGTGTTCCAGAGTTATTACCTCATAAAGAGACTGTGGTCAGAATTGTAAAAATTGGCCCGGTCATTAAAGTGCAAACCACCCTTGGGGGTAAAGGGGTTAAGCATGTGCGTGGATCAATCAAGCTGTGGGGTTGTGTTGCAGCCAATGGTATGGGAAAGATTTTACAAGTAAAGGGATGAATGGATTCAATGAAATTTCAACAAATTCTTAATGGAAACATTACACCATCTGTAAAAAGGATGAAGTTAAAAGGGGATGGCTTCTACAAATGGATAATGATCCTAAACACATGTCAAAATCCAAAATAGACTATCTCAAAAGGCAGAAGCTGAAAGTTTTACAATGACCCTCACAGCACACTGATCTGAACATTATTGAAAATCTGTGGCAAGACCTCAAAATAGCAGTGCATGCAAGACGATCCAGAAATCTCACAAAGCTGGAAGAATTTTCCAAGGAAAAATTTTGTAATTTTTAAAATGTAAATGATGAAAATATATATTTTTTTACCTAACATGCAAAGAAAATATGTCATGTGTAACTTTAGGCCTTTTAGAGATCATTTCCTCTTCAACTTACTTAACTGTTCCCTATAACAGTAATTTTGACCAGTAGTGCCCAAACTTTTATATTCCAAAGTATATGAATTGGGCTATGCTCCAGAGCTCTCTCCATAGAAGTACATTAAACATGTGACATACATGTAGATTGCATGTCAAGAAAGGGATTTATTGTTTTTAAGCACAACACTACTTGTGCCCTAGTTTACATGTGTGCAATAAAAAGGGATGATCAGCAGCCATGTGTAATGGTAATGACTATGCAAAGTAGTCCAGTGCTATGTATATTCTGCTGTATTGCAATGATCCATAAAATAAATCTCAAATATACATGATATATGCTGACTTCATTAATTACTTTATTTAAGTTATTAAATTTGGCCCTGATGATGATGGGTCCTTGACTCCAGAAGAGTCATCCTTTAACAAGAGAGGAAAAACCCCCAGTGGAGGAAACCTCTAGGGAACCAAGGTTAAAGGAGTGCCCTTCCCTTGGGCTGTGGATAGGTGAGAACAGAGACCGAGCCCGGAATCTGCCTCTTCTTACAGCCGATACCTCACCTGTGTCGTCGGTACACTTGGCTGCTGAAAGTCTGGTAAATGTCATATGACTGGATGAGAGCAGTCCAAGCCTGGAATCTGCCTCTTCATGCAGCAAGTAAGTCACTCTTCTGTGAGCATGCCTGACTGTGGAAAGTCCGGTAAATGTCATATCAATAAGTGAGAGCAGTCCAAGCCTGGAATCTGCCTCTTCATGCAGCAAGTAAGTCACTTGTCTGTGAACACATCTGACTGTGGAAAGTCAGGTAACTGTCATATCCATAGGTGAGAGCAGTCCAAGCCTGGAATCTGCCTCTTCATGCAGCAAGTAAGTCACTTGTCTGTGAACACGTCTGACTGTGGAAAGTCCGGTAAGTGTTATATCCATAGGTGAGAGCAGTCCAAGCCTGGAATCTGCCTCTTCATGCAGCAAGTAAGTCACTTGTCTGTGAACACGTCTGACTGTGGAAAGTCCGGTAAGTGTCATATCAATAGGTGAGAGCAGTCCAAGCCTGGAATCTGCCTCTTCATGTAGCAGGTAAGTCACTTATCATTGAGCATGCCTGACTGTGGAAAATCCAGTAAATGTCATATCCATAGGTGAGAGCAGTCCAAGCCTGGAATCTGCCTCTTTATGCAGCAGGTAATTCACTTGTCCGTGAACACACCTGACTGCGGAAAGTCCAGTAAATGTCACATCCATGGGTGAAAGTAGAGACCGATCCCGGAATCTACCCCGTTGTGCAGCAGGTAAGTCTCTTGTCTGTGAACATGTCTCGCTGCAGAAAAACTGGTAAGTGTCATATCCATGGGTGAATGCAGAGACCAATCCTGGAATCTGTGTCTGTTTTGCTTCATCACTGGTTGCCTGATCCTCACATGGTAGCCACCATGTAAAGGAGTTGTAGTGGAGTTGTCCCTTCCTGCTGGATTCCTTTTCAAAATAAAGAAAATAGAATTAAGCACTGTAGCTAAAGCACTGAAGAAATTACAAACTCATTTCTTTACTGTATCAAGTGTAATCATCCAAATAATGGGACAGGGCAGCAATAGTTAAACCCTGTGGCCTGCTGGAATGCTGTGATGAAGCATTGCACGTCAACCATTTAACAAGAGACAGTATTTGCAGAACACGTACACTGCACCTTAAATATCATGAAATCTCCCCTATTAGTGGCTGTAATAATTCCTCACCCAAGACCCCAGTCTTTTAATCAATGAACCTATTCCCATCACAATGGTGGGAACATGTTTCGTGGCTTAACAAATGCCGCCGATCATCATGAATTTGATGAGCTGAGGCTGCCACGCCACCCAACCTGCCCAAGCTCTGGCACTTCATCAGAACTGGGCGAAAATGGCGTGAGAATGCCAAAAGCCACAATATTTTAGCGCAGCCTGTAGTTTCACCAAAATGTTGTGACATTTCAAAGCTTTTTAATGTCAGAATACTGGAGTAAATGAGTTGATAAATCAGGACCCTAAATCCTTTTGAAATAAATCTAAGATGATCTTCTGATAAACTTTGAGCTGAGATAGTAAAACACTTACTTCTTTTTATAGAATCCTTCTTTGTTTCGGAAATATCTCATTTGACGTCCAGGTTGTGAGGACTCAGAATCATATATATAAACATATCGATCATCCGATTCTTGAAAGGAAACATTTTTCCCTTTGCTTTTATTTTTCATGGGATTTCTTCCTTTTAGAATAGACGGAGGTGTCTTTCTGTAGCCATCTAAGTCCGGATTAATCTTGGACTCTTTCACCTCCACTATACTGGCCTTGTGCAGCATTGTAATGTCTCCAGATGTACAGAAAATGTCAGATTCTCCTGTAACGCAAAATATTGAAATTAGATTTAATAAAATACAAAATTCTATGTGATTAAGATTATTAACACTTACAGGTTATTATAACTTCTAAATAGTATATTAGACTGAGAAAAGAGGGACCCAATCCCCAGAGAAAAGCTCCAGCAATTCAGAGAAAGCAAAGCTTAAAGAGCCACCCGGGGACTAAAGTGAGACCTGACTGGCCCAACGCTGCTCCCAGTCGGCTTCCCCCTGCGCTGCTGCACTTGCTGGACAGGTCTACTCTAATGAAAGATATGGGAGAGACCTGTCAGTCAAGGAGATGCCAGCTTGGGACAGCACCAGATTTGTCAAGTCTCTCCATGTGGTCACTGGTCAGCTCTGCAAAATATGTTTTCTACAGATATCTGATATTATCACCCCTAGAATGATGCATTGAATTATGACAACAGACGGGCTGAGTCTCTATAGCTATCAATATATTAACGGCTCGTTCACTGACAAGTTCCTATAGAAGACCATTTTTTAATTTATATATTAGGTTGTTTTTCTATTAAATCTATTTTACGAATGCTCGGAGAACTTACTGTCAGAGGAGGTGACTTCATCCTCATCTGGGCTGTTATCGATTATTACATCAGGGGGTCCAGGCACTGAGATCTTGTTGCCTGTGAGGACGTCTCTCTGTCCATTCCCGGGTCCATGAAGCAAATCACTAACGGTAATTGTTTTGTAGTCCTCACGTTTTCCTGTAACACAGAACATAGAAATCAACATTTCTAAAATAAAAGCTTCCATCATGTTTCTTGTGAATGCCCTGAGAACTTACTGTCAGTGGAGGTGACCTCATCCTCATATGGGCTCTTATCGATTATTACATCAGGGGGTCCAGGCACTGAGATCTTGTTGCCTGTGAGGATGTCTCTCTGTTCATTCCCGGGTCCATGAAGCAAATCACTAATGGTAATTGGTTTGTAGTCCTCACGTTTTCCTGTAACACAGAACATAGAAATCAACATTTCTAAAATAAAAGCTTCCATCATGTTTCTTGTGAATGCCCTGAGAACTTACTGTCAGAGGAGGTGACCTCATCCTCTTCTGCGCTCATATCGATTATTACATCAGGGGGTCCAGGCACTGAGATCTTGTTGCCTGTGAGGACGTCTCTCTGTTCATTCCCGGGTCCATGAGGCGAATCATCAATGGTAATTGTGATGTAGTCCTCACGTTTTCCTGTAACAGAACATAGAAATCAACATTCCTAAAATAAAAGCTTCCATCATGTTTCTCCTCTATGTCTAGGGCTATCACAATGTCTTTCTTATGTGTGGAATGGAAGTTGCTTTCTCATTTTAAGTATATGGAACCTCACACTGAGTCTCATAGGAAACCACTACCACAACTACACATAAGACATTTTGTGAGCCGACGAATCTGAATTGCGGTCATATGGTTCAGAAGACGACTAGAATGGCGCTGGTGCTATTTTGAATATTGCGCTTAGATCCTGCATTGCGCTGTCCCCTTTATAGTCCCAATCCTCGGGGTATTACATGAAAATGTAAACTATCTAGTAATATCAGCCGTATTCATCTATATATCGCTATAACAGTAAGGATTCTAACACCATCTTTTGGGATTATGACCCTTTAGTATTTTTATCTATTGGAGATAACTTGCTCCTCTTTTGTAACCGCGACCAAATGCAAATTTTTTGTGCTGATTCTCAAAAACCATCTTATTAATGGCCTCTTTTTTTCTGACATGAAAATGACATTGTTACTGTTTTCATTATTACTGTCCCCTCATCACACTTTTCTGGTGCATAATAGGGTCTGGGAGGGAGAGCCGACAAGGAGCGGGGGCGCCATATCGCAATATTAGGGTGTGAACCTCCGCAGAAAGGTAGGGGCATTTTTTTAGGCTGCTTTAGGGCCAGGCCCACTTCCCTCCTGTGACTCTATTATATCTATAAGTCCCCCCTTTTTATGATAATTTTGAATATAAATGTTATATATAGTAGGAGGGTCTTTTTTAGTTTAAGTTGTTGTAATTTTTTTGGCCCTCTCTCCCTCTGATTCAGTTTTGCAGATTTATCCGGCTGTAGTTACCATTTAGATTGGTGTTGTTCTCTCTAAAGTCATTGGCAGAATTTTGACTTTCAACGTCTTTCATTGGTTTCTTCTTTTTCAGACAACTATAAAAATGAAAAAATAAAAATCACATTGTAAATTACAAAGTAAAACATGTCTGTATTCTGCAGAATGTAAGAATGAAACATGTTATCTAGTCCTATCTGTAGAGAGATCACCAGTCAGTCATTTTGGTGTAGCAGAGCCAGGTAGGGCAGGGTTAAGTCCGAGCTTTGCAGGATTTGATTAGATGCACCCACTTAGCTTTTTTTTTTTTTACTACAGCCAGGACCTCTGTTCACTATTTCTGTCTGCTAGATGAAGCAGAGTCGAGTGTACTGGAGCTAGTGAGTGTTCAGCCAACATTTGAGCTATAGCTGAGAGGAAGATGTGCCGGGATCTCTCTGTGAATGGAGACAGCATGGGTCAGCTAGGAAAGCTGAGCAGTCTGTGTGCAGGAGCGGCAGAAAACCGTTCGTCAGCTGCAGCCTGTATAGTATGAACCGTCCCCAGGAGTTGAACCCTTCTGTTTGGCAGTGGAGGCTGCTGGAACTCGTACTGAAGGGGATACCAAGACTGGTGGGATCGTGCCTCTTCTATGTATGAAGTTTGCTTTTGGAGAACGGACTGTAATCTGTTCAGGTGAGCTCACACTGACATATGGGCCCTGCTAAATGAATTATTTGCTGTGACACCTTTGTGCCTAGAAGGGGATGTTTTTGGTTTGGAATCCCTTGGGATTTTCCGAAAGCATTAAAACTGCACCGGTTTGACCCAAACAGCATTGACTATGTGAATGGTACCTAATGCCTATCTGAGAGCGTAACTCCCTACAAAGTATAATATATGCCCATCAGTTACCCGCAGGGCACAGCTCCAGGGTGACGTGTTTGTGAGCCACAAGAGGCCTACACTAAAGTATTCCCATTACTGGAGTAACCTGAAGATGTGACATTTCCTCTACAGACTCCTGTGTAGCCCATAAATCATGACTTACTATACTTACCCATAGATGATAGCAATGGGACGCATGAATACTGCGAGGATGAAGAGAATGGCGGCAGGTATAACAATCCTATAGACTGTATCCTCAGATGGTTTTGGAGGCATGGTGACATTCTCTAAAAAGGGAAAGAACATAAGTGATCAGGTAACCAGAGCTGGAATGTGTTCAGAAGTGGAAACCAAATCCATGGACCGGGCGGCCTGAGGAGCCAAGTATGACTATTAACAGAGGGGAATTTAGTGTGGAAAATGATGGATTATTTTTATGTCATATCAATATGTAATGGACAAAACAGAGATCTGCTCCTTTATATTTCTGGAATAGGGAACAAACACATGATGGGAGACGACACCTGTAATTACAAGTAACACATGAAGAATCCCCCATTCCATGTATGATGTGACGTCATCTAAATCTCCAGTCACAGAAGAGAAGTGACAGAACCCCTAATGACCCGGAGCCTGACGCTCATACACCGGGCCCTAATCATGGATCCTAATAGTGTCTGGGGCCGGAGGTGAAATGTTCCATGTGAGGGACAGATCTGATTTCTGAGCTGCTGATCGCCTGTCTCTTGAGGGCGCCTTCTGCTACATGTAGTAGTCGGTGCATCCAGCCCGCAGAGAACAGTATTAATGCTCGGCGTCTCCTCTATGTGTTATTAGACTGGACCCTGGAAGCCAAACGGCCTCTTTCCCCAATTCCACATTACATGGTAAAATGAAGAATGTAATTCACAACTACAACTCGTTCAGCAAAAAGATAAACAAGTCCTCATACGGCCATATGAAGGGAAGAAAGTTATGGCTCTTGGAAGAAGAGGAGAAAAAAAGCCCAAAAACGAAAATTGGCTGCAGAAGGGAAGGGGTTAACCCCATAGTCAGAGTATATCTGGTAATGCTCTTACCTTCGTTAATCCTGATCTGCTCTAGTGATCGAGGGTTGCGGATAAAGATAGGAGCACCTTCCGCGGGTGCTAATAGCACGCTGAGAACTAGAAGTAGTCTAAACAGCATTGGAGCCTGGAGGAATATCGCTTACTGTGTACGGCACAATCAGCTTCTCCAGACAAAGCGTCTCACTGCAACATCGCTGGTTAGAACCAAGCATTCCATGACATCACAGCTGGAACCCAATAGTGACATCATGGTGGGCGGGGCTACACATGAGTGATGTCACAATTGGGGCTCATCCACTAAACGTTCCCAATGTATATAATAAGAATATACAAAAGAAAGAAAAGGAAAGAAGAAAAATAAATAACTCAAAAAGGAAAGAACACTTTTTTTCACATACTCACATTTATTATATTTTATGTACTTTTATACAACAGAAATGTGTTCCCATTTGGGAGAATAATCATTCTCACTTTCAGTCATTGACTTTTTTCAACATTCTTTACACATTTTTTCTTTTCACTATTTTGTTTTCCACTTTAATTGCATTTTTATTCATTTGCACATACGGTTCATATTCACATAGAAACTTTTCTCCTTTCTACCTTTTTACTAGGTTATTTCACTATCATTATCACTTACAGTCACATTTTTCTTTTTTTCCTCAATATCTTTCTCCCAATTCCCCTTCCCATTAAATATCACTATTCCCCTTTGTTCATAGTCATCAACATCCATATTATCACAAAATATCTTCACCAACTCTTTTTCCAATGGTAAAGATGGCGGCCATGATTGTTGTGCACTGTCCTGACTGGCTAGCTGGTCCCACATCATGAGCCGTGATATTGTTGCACTTCATTGACGCGCTTCTTGCTGCCGGCCGGCAGCAGATGTCATGCCCATGCGCACGCGGCAGCGCTCAATAAGGTGACGTTTTCCCTGATGACCCATTTGCAGCAGCTGTATTCGCACTTTATTAGCCAGACGATACCCCTCAACCACACGTCCTGTCAAAGCGGAAGCGAAACGCGTGCTGGATTTGTGGCATGCTCACTTGGTCTGTATTATGCATATACTCTATCACGTCATTAATTATTAATACAGGAGAAGTGAGGGCCCTGCTCGCAAGCTTACAACCTACAAGGAATTGGGAGGGGCGCAATAGGTGAGAAGCACTTGTTATTTCAGGTCCAGCCATTATAATAAATAGGGGTTTTCATATAAAGCTGCACGATCCGGTCATCAACCAGTATGTTTAAATGCAGATATCAAGTGCGGTTTTCATGTGCATGGAGCCTGTGGAGTCAGATGAATAGGAGGGAGCATTTATTATCCTGGGTTGCTTTATGCATGGCATCATATAATAATGTAGGTTAATATTAAGATGAGCAGGACTCATGGGAGTTCGGGTTTGTCGGGTTCGGACAAACTTTAGTCCAAAGTTTGGTTCGAGTACCAGAACCTGACCAAAGCTTGACCCCGGACCTGAACCTCATATTAGTCAATGGGGACCTGAACTTTGATGCTGTAAAATGGTTTTAGTAAGGGCTACGGGTTCACTTAAGTAGGCAAAATGGGGGTATGAGCACGACAATTGCCCTGCAAACAAATGTAGATGGAGAAATTACTTAAAATAACAAAATATTTAAAAAAAAATCTTAAGCCAAAAGGCGGAAGTCCAAGCTGAGAAGTAGATCAGTTCCTTGTGAGTGTATTTTACTGTATTTGTTAATAAATAAATGAAAAAAAACAATGTTGATCCCCCTATTTTTAATAACCAGCAAATGGAAAGCAGACAGTCGTGAGCTGTTCTTATTATTTAGGGTCCCACCTTATTTGTAATAAGTAGAAAAGGCAAAGCAGACAACTGTGAGCTGAAATTAATAGGATGTGAAGCACCATAGTTATTGGGCCCTTCCCAGCATAATAAGACCAGCTCACTTGCAGTATAAGCCAGTGTAGGCCTGAACTTTTTTGCTGTAAAATCATGGTTGAAAGTGGTTGGGGGTTGCAAAAGGAAGTAAAATTGGGTTAGGAGCAGGACAGCTGCTCTGCAAAGAAATGTGGATAGCAATTTCACTTAAAATTAGAGAATAAAAAAAAAATATAATTATCTTGAACCAGGAGGCAGATGCCAAAGTGAAGAGGTGTAGATGGATGTGGCAGTGTAAGTGGAAGAAGCACGGGAGGAGGTATCCAACACTGTTTTTGTGGAGTTTTTGTTTTTTAGGGAAATTGCTTTCAAGTTTTGTTACGGTAATTGCTGGGTTCTGTAGGTGTACTATATAGTGGGTACGGAAATTATTCAGACCACTTTATATTTTTCACTCTTTGTTTCTTTGCAGCCATTTGGCAAATTCAAAAAAGTTCGAAACGGGTCGAAAAAATTGAAAAGTCGCCGACTTTCGCCAAAGTCGGGTTTCATGAAACGAAACCCGACCTTAGCGTGAGGTCGGCCACGAGGTCGGCGACTTTAGCACCAAAGTCGCGTTTCAAAAGATGCTTGAGCGCCCTTTTTGCAGCCAATCATGAAGAACGGACACTGTGGGCAACGTGATGGCATAGGCAGCGGTCACCACCATCTTGGAGAAGGGCATTCAAGTGATTGGCTTGCTTTGTGGGGCATCACAGGGGTATAAAAGGGTGGGGACGCCAACTGCCATGTTACTCATGCTGATCTCAGAATAGGGAGAGCTGCTGCTGGTGATTCTGTAGGGAGAGCGTTAGGCAGGGAAGAAGATACCAAAAACTGATTCTGCTGCTAGAGACTTTGCCTGTACAACACACCAGTCACTGTGCAGTGCAAGGGTAGGATATATTTTGGTGCCTCAGCTCTGTTGATTAATAGGCTGCCTTTTAAGGATACCTGGTAGCTGCATTGCTGTGTGCACACTGCTGAGCAAACTGCTTTTTTCAAAGCAATCCAGATTTTATTGTTTTGTCCTTGTGAGTTACTGAGCGTTCATTTTTCACACACCGTACAGCTTTGTACGCTCCTCACACAGTACCGTGTAACGGCTGTTATCACGGCCACAGTGAAGCTATCTGTGTGTGACTCTGTAAGGATAAGTCGAGGAGTTGTTCCGTTCTTACAGACCTACACTCTAGGGAGATTCCAGTTCTGCCCAATTCTATATACACCTTGTAGTTTGTCATACACTAGGCAATTTCTGCTGGTCACATTGTGGTGTTAAATAAGCAGGGCTTGACTGAATCCAACAGTGTCCTGAAGTGTAGAGACATTCCAATTCTCCACAGTCCTCTATACACCTTGTACCTTGTTTTAAAGTACCAGAGAGTTGGTGGAAATTTGGGTAAAAAAAGAAAAGAAAAGAGCCAGCACTGCCAGTGGTCAGAACGCATAACATGAGGTGCATATGCACATATCTTACTGCATTCAAAATGAGACATTTAGCAAAATATTGATCAATATATTGAGCCACCCCGCCACGCCAAGGCAATCTCATATGGGGGGTCCTACTCTACATTTTTATTTATTCACTGTGCCATTGCGGCCTCCTAAATGTTTTAAAAGCAAGACCATATCAAATGCAATCCATACCTGAAGCATATCTGCATCACTCCCGTGCAGCCAGATGGAGCAGGTGCAGATGAAGGCCAACCAGGTCTGAACACAGACATCTCAGGTTTGACCTCCACACACTGCCCAACCAGCAAACACAGATGAAGGGCAATGCAGGCTCAGACATGGATGCAAAAATAAATAAAGCCTGGGGCAGGGCGGGGCTGCCGTGAATGTGCACAGCAGCCTAGATCAATCACAATAAACACAGAAAAGATGGCGAACATGACCCAGCGTGCACGGCAACAGTGGTGGTCAGCCACAAAACCAATTTGCAATAAAAAAAGAAAAGAGCCAGCACTGCCAGTGGTCAGAACACATAACATGAGGTGCATATGCACATATCTTACTGCATTCAAAATGAGACATTTAGCAAAATATTGATCAATATATTGAGCCACCCCGCCATGCCAAGGCAATCTCATATGGGGGGTCCTACTCTACATTTTTATTTATTCACTGTGCCATTGCGGCCTCCTAAATGTTTTAAAAGCAAGACCATATCAAATGCAATCCATACCTGAAGCATATCTGCATCACTCCCGTGCAGCCAGATGGAGCAGGTGCAGATGAAGGCCAACCAGGTCTGAACACAGACATCTCAGGTTTGACCTCCACACACTGCCCAACCAGCAAACACAGATGAAGGGCAATGCAGGCTCAGACATGGATGCAAAAATAAATAAAGCCTGGGGCAGGGCGGGGCTGCCGTGAATGTGCACAGCAGCCTAGATCAATCACAATAAACACAGAATAGATGGCGAACATGACCCAGCGTGCACGGCAACAGTGGTGGTCAGCCACAAAACCAATTTGCAATAAAAAAAGAAAAGAGCCAGCACTGCCAGTGGTCAGAACGCATAACATGAGGTGCATATGCACATATCTTACTGCATTCAAAATGAGACATTTAGCAAAATAGAAATTTGGGTACATTTTTCCAAAAAATGAGGAAGTGTGGTGGAAGAGTCACTGGTAATGATGGTGTTGGTGTTAGATCTGCTGGTAGTGGCAAAAGCAAAATAGCACCTAATGCAGGAGGTGTTGAGGCTGCGTCATCGTCTGGCTCCACAAGGCCTCGAAGGCTCCCTTTTCTCTGTGTAGGTAAACCGCTTCTAAAGCCGGAGCTTCATGAACAAGTTTTGGCTTGCATTGCTGACTCAGCCTCCAGCTCTATCGCCTACTCTTCTGAAGTTTTAAAAAATAAAAGCACTGAGTCGTCATTGGAGGCTCATGGTCATGAACCACACCTTTCCTTGTGTCCTTCACCCCTACCAAAATTGAAGGATGCGGCAGGCCACACTACAGATTACTCCATGGAGCTGCTTTCACATACCATGCCTGGGTTATCAAGTCAAATCGTGAATTACCCAGGCAAAGATGAATCTGACATGGAGTGCAATGATGCACAGCCACTGATAGATGATTCTGCTGGTACATTTACTCAGAGCACTACATTGTCCTCGCTGTGTACTGAGACATAATCTGATCCAGATGAAACTCAGGTGCCTCTTCCCGCATACTATACCACCATACATGGTGCCACAGAGGAAGGTGCACATGACATTGAAGAGGAGGTGATGGATGACCCAGTTGTTGTCCCAGATTGGCATCCATTGGGGCTAGAGTGTGCCACTGCCAATAGCTCAGAAGAGGACGAGGAGCATCCGCAGAGGGCATCGACATGGCAACAGTTGTTATCTGGCAGGCCCGGAGCAGTCCAAAAACGGGTTACAAAAACCCAAAAAATTGCTGGACAACTTGGCCAGATGGTCCAAATAGCACAGCGTGCAAGGCCTCAAACTGTTTTCCCTAGTAGGAAGAGTGCAGTGTGGCACTTTTTTGAACAAAATCCTAATGATCAGGCAAAGGTTATCTGTAAGAAGTGCGTAAAGACCTTTAGCCGAGGGAAAAATCTGAGAAATTTGAATACCAGTTGCATGCTAAGACATTTAACCACCATGCACTTGCAAGCGTGGACGGACTACCAAAACTCACGTACCACATGTGCTGCTGCTCCCAAAGAAGGTAGTCAGCAACGCAACATTGTTTCCCCCACTGTAAGTCCACCGGTTAGCACACCGTCAGCAGCAAATGTTGAGTTGTCATTGCAAGGGCTAATCAGTCAGGGAATCACACTGTTATTGCAATGAAAGATTGAATCTAGGCCATAAGAAAGAACACCAACTCCATCACCATCATCAACCCTCTCTCAGTCTGCCATGTCCACCGCTAGTTCCACCATATGCAGCTCTCAAGTCCAGCTCACCCTTACAGAGACTATGAGTAGGACAAAAAAGTACTCATCCTCTCATCCGCGTACACTGTGTTTGAACGCCCACATTGACAAACTAATCTCGTTGTAGATGATGCCCTATCGGTTGGTTGAAAGCGCAGCTTTCCGCGAACTAATGGCCTACGTAGTACCACGCTATCAACTACCCAGTCGCCACTTCTTTTCTCGCAAAGCCATCCCAGCCCTCCACCTTCATGTGAAAGACTGCATTGTCCATGCACTCAAGCAGTCAGTGAGTGGAAAGGTGCACCTCACAACTGATGCATGGTCCAGTAGGCATGGCCAGGGCCGTTACGTGCCCATCACTGCGCACTGGGTTAATGTGGTGTATGCAGGGTCCACAGGGAACAGCGGTGGTGGAACAGTGCTGCCTAGCCCACGGTATAGGAAACAGTTGGTTGTAGGCGTTCGGCCCTCCTCCTCCTCGAAAGCTGGTCCACAGAGCGCAGTCGCAAGAGCACTGCATCCGCAGCTGACAATGTTGCAAACGAGGTGTCCCCCTATCGATCAGCTAGTGGAAAGCGTCAGCAGGCTGTGTTGCAGATGATGTGTTTGGGCGACAGACACACCGCGGAGGTACTGGCCGACTACTTTCAGCGACAAACTGACTGGGCAGTCTACATCTTGAGGCAGGCAAGGTAGTTAGTGATAACAGCCGGAATTTTGTGGCAGCCATAGCCCTTTCAAAACTCAGACACATACCTTGCTTGACTCACACCTTCAAACTGGTGGTGCAGTGCTTCCTCACTAATTATTCGGAGTTAACAGGCCTGCTCCAGAAGGTTCGAAGACTGTGCTCGCACATCCGCCGGTCGCCGGTACACTCCAGTCGAATGCATAAGCTGCAGCGATTGATCCACCTTCCCAAGCACCGCCTAATTATCGACGCTGCAACAAGGTGGAACTCCACCCTGCACATGGTTGAGCGGCTGTGCGAACAAAGGCAGGCCGTAATGCATTTGTGGGAGGATACCCGGGCAGGCACTTTGAGGGCAGACATGGAGTTGACAGGTGTGCAGTGGTCGAAGCTGAAAGACCTCTGTAAAGTCCTTCAGTGTTTTGAGGAATGCACACGGCTGGTAAGCGCAGACGACACCTTCATAAGCATGAGGATCCCACTTATGCATCTGCTCATGCAAACTGTGACGCACATTAAGGAGCAGGCGTCTGCAGCCAAGGTTGATGAGGAGGAAGACGAGGAGTGAAGCCTTGATGACAGTCAGCCATTGTCTGGTCAGGGAACTGTCGTGGACGAGGTGGAGGAAGAAGAGGAAGAGGAGGAGGAAGATGATGGGGATAATTATTTAGGGAAGGAGGATGCTTCTCGTGGGGCAAGAGAAAATATTGGCTTTGCAAGGTCTGGTACTGGGTTTGAGCGTGATTGGAGGGATGTGGATTTGCCTGAAAGTGCTCCTCCACCCAGCACTCGCAGTGCATCATTGACACCTGGAACATTGACCCACATGTCAGATTATGCCTTGCAGATCCTAAAAAGGGACTCCCGCATTGCCCAAATGATGAACGATGATGACTACTGGTTGGCCAGCATCCTGGATCCACGCTATAAAGGCAAATTCCAAAACATCATGCCACAGGAGAACCTTGACCTAATATTGGCTAATAAACAAGCTACTCTGGTAAACCGGTTGGTTGAGGCATTCCCAGCACACAGCAGCGGTGAAGGTTCTCACACAAGCCGTAGGGGCCGGGTGCAACTTGGAACAGGTGTTCGTGGTGCACACATCAGAAGTGGCGTTGGAGACAGGGGTTTCATGACCATGCTGTGGATGGATTTTTCAAGTCCCGCTCACACGACTGGTAATACTGCATCGATGGAAAGTGACAGGAGACAGCACTTGTCAAGTATGGTTACAAACTACTTTTCCTCCCATATCGATGTTCTCCCTCACAGGTTATTCCCATTTGACTATTGGGCAGTTAAACTGGACACCTGGCCTGAATTACCACAATATACCTTACAGGAGCTCGCATGCCCAGCTGCAAGTGTGCTATCAGAAAGAGTCTTCAGTGCTGCTGGATCAATACTGACAGAAAAAAGGACCCGTCTGTCGACCCAATATGTGGATGATCTAACCTTCATTAAAATGAACCATGCATGGGTTTCCAAGGATTTTGTCCCACCTTACCCTGATGACACATAGGTTGCCAGAAAAATTGCTTTCTTTGGTCCGCCTGTTCCTGGGACTTGACCAATTTCGCCTTTAGCAGCAGGTGAATGTCCCACATCAACATATGGCATTTTGTAAACCTCCCTAACTGGGCAGCCTCCTCCCCCTGGGCCGGGGTCACCACCGAGCGCATGCAACCGTGCGAGTGCCGTTGCCCTGGACAGGTGGGTGGGCTGACTCGTGGGCTCGGGACTGACACAGGGTCCCTCATAGTGCAATCAAGTGTCTCTGATGGTGGGGGTGCACACCCGCCATCAGACACACCACCGTACTATGAGGGGCCCAGTGCCAGTGCTGACCTCCACGAGTGGGCCCCCCTTGCTTGGGCAGGGCCCCAGCATTTGCAATGTTTTCCTCTCCCTGCTCCTCCGCTGTTTAGTCTGGGCTGTCAAATCCATCACTGGGACTGCCACTTCAAATTTGGTGAACTGATACAAGATGATGGTTAAGACGTAGCTATGCCCTGTCCCGCTGGCCGGGATCTAGCTTCAGATGATCAATGGCTTCCATTTCTTATGGACGTCGACTTACAATGAGATGCAGTGGTGGTTTCTCATCAGCTTTAACAGTTTTCCTACCCACAGACGTGTGACATTCCAGCGCACATTTTTAAATGTGCCCTCCCTCTCATGCCAATCCAATTGAATCGCCTACAGCCTGTGGCTTCTGTGTTTTGCACTCCAAAGTTACGTGAGAGATCATGATAGGCAATGAGCACCATGTTTACATCTGTCGCTGTGATCAAAATTGGATGGATATGAGTAACGGTGATGGGATCAACGGTGCTGCAATACAGCAACACTTTCTTCACAAAGAAAGGTTTTTGCTGTGTCCACACACTAATTATTTGAGGGTCAGCATCGCCTCTGAGAATTGTGAGGGAAGTTGTTCCCGTGAATAGTAATTTGTAGATTTCTGCAATCACTAGACTTTAGGTCAATAATTGTATGCATCTCATTTCCTATTGCAGAGAGTCTGGGCTGTCTTACTGAGACAGAAATATAAATGAAGATTTAAAAATACCACCAAAAGTATATCATGGTGTACGCTTGAAATACATTTCCTTTTTTCTAATTTTTAGATTGTTGTGTAATCCATGCAGAGAACATGGAGATTTTAAATGTTTAAACTATGCTCTATATAACTGCTATCCAGAGATAATGTACCGTATCTCAACTTTGTACAATCTGGTCAAATCCATACTGGGCCTGAGACCGTCTGAGCCTGCCTCTTGATTGATACACATAGGTTTTTAATGTGTAAACTAGGCACCATATATACGTGTTATCCGTTGTAACTGTACCCTTTATCAACTTACTCTAATCTTGTAGAATCCATACTGGGCCTGAGAATGGCTGCAGAGCTGTTAAGCAAGCTACAGCACCTGTGGTTTGGACACGTAATGTTTTGCATTTTTTCTGGAATGGAGGTTAGGCCGAAATCAGGAATTGCTGTTGACCTGCACTTACATGGAAATCATCATTTGCGGAGAATAATTGGAATCCCAGATCCCCATCACTGACGGTGTTCAGCGGGTTATCTGCACCTGTAAGCGACAAAAGCTGGTCCTTTCAGTGTAGCGCGCATGTAGCCCCGGACATGGAAGGCCATGATAACCCTGTTATTACTCGATCGCGCATGCCAGAGCCTCGCGTATCCCTCTAGTAAGCTTTACGCGTACCGCGGGGGCATGCCGGAGTCTCGTTCATTAACGTAATAAAGCGGACAAATCGCTAGCACAACTACTAACGGACAAACCACACCACACACAGAATCGACAAAGCTTTCAATGTGTGCATCTTTTTGTGAAGTGGCATGGTTGTGGTTTCTCGGGTGGAGTCCAATTAAGCCGCAGGCTCCACTCCTGGTGGTGCCCTATTGGACATTCCTTTAAGGTTCAGCTTTGCATCCATACTGCCCCTAGAAACAAACTCTTTGCCTTCATGGACGCTGTTTTGAGGTTCGTGGGAATAACGCCGCCCGATCGCCAGTTGCCATAATTTATTGGTGGGAAGAACAACGGTATATGATCGTGTTCATTTTCAGATTTTGGTTTTCTTTTTTACATTTTAATTCCAGCCTTTCTTGACTTCATAAGGGCATGACAAGCCTATATCTGTGTCTCCTCCACCTCCTCCTTTTACTCCTCCACCTCTTTTGTAAATGTAGTTGCCCTTTTCCATATGTTATTTTTGTCTTCTGAGCATTTTGTCGGCTTTGGGACACCTTTTAAGGTATTTTGTAATTGTTTTCTATGTGTTTGTGTTTGCCTGCCATTGTTTTCAGTGTGAGATTGACAATTATCCTTTGACTGAATAGAGCTGCACGCTTCTGATACAGTGCCATATATGTGATGTTATTTTGTGTCTATTTTGTGCTAAATTTGGAAGTTTGGTGGAAGAGGCCGCGGACGTGGGCATGGGGGGGCCAGCTGGTGCTGATGGTGGTGGTGGTGCATCTGCTGGTAGTGGCAAAAGCACAATAGCAGCTAAGGCAGGAGGTGTTGAGCCTGCGTCATGGTCTGTCTACGGAACGCCTGGAAGGCTACTGTTATGAGCAGTGGAACGCACTAAATAAAATTAAAATAAAGTGCGTTCACCGCTCGGGGTCCACCGTGCGGTAGATGACAAAACCGCTGCTGAAAGAGGCAGGGCACTCAGGCGGAGATGTGCACAGGACTTTAGCTGCAGTCAGTGCACTAAAGCAGACTCTGTTATATGCACAGAACTGCCAACAAAACATAAATACCGCTGAGTCTGTTTAGGGTCACAGACTTCAGCGATGTGGACACGGTATTAAAGCTCACAGAAACAGCCTTAAACACCAGGACTATCCCCTCTAGACCTACCGTAAAACTTAAGGTATGAGGTGTCGCAACGGCGAACACCCGGGAGGCTGCAACCGCAGCACGGCGTGAACAGAGCCGCAAGCAAGGCGCTGCAAGGACGCTGGCGCAATGCAGGACGCTTAGCTGCTGCAAAAGGTATGGCTGGACCGCGCTGGCGCTAGCGCTGCTACTGGCGGCTGCCCAATCACTCACACAATCGCAATATCAGAGGGAAGGGGTTTCATAATAAGTCATCCACCAGTCCAAGCATCCATTACCATACACACAGCAGCAGTATGAAAATACTAGCGCATGGCGGAACGGCCATGCGCACTTTTTCTAGCGTTCGGGACCTGCCGAAAATCTCCAGAGCCCTGAGCATACCCAATGGAATCAGGAACAGGACCTGAGCACCTGACTCCTGAAGTCCAATGGGAGCTCATCCCATGAGCATGCTCAGAAGAAGGGACGAAGGACTTAGCCTCTGGTGGCAAATGTGAGGATCTGTGTTCCTGCATAGGTATTGTAGGAACCAGATTCCTAACATTACCCCCCTCCTAGGGCCCCCCCCTGAAGCCTCCGACCCACCAGACTGTGCCCGGCAATGGCACAGACCTCAGACTCGCCAAACAGCGAACCTGATGTCCTAGTAGGTGAAACTGAAAACCGGGACATATGGATGGTATCAGCGGAGGTCAGGTCACCAGGTCTCAGGAGGGATACCCTGTTGACAATAGGAGCGGAAGGTTTAGGAGACCGCCGCCGTGTATCGACGGCCGTCACCACCCTCCATTCGGGGAGACTGTCCCGAGCACATAACGTGCATGCCCGAATGAATTTTTTGAAGTCTCGAGCTTTATGGGGCCACCAATACGCTCCAGCCAAGGTGTATATGAGCCGACATGTTTTATAAAAAAAAAAGCCATTTTATAAAAATAAAGTGAACTTTACTGTTGGAACTGGTGAAACATATATACAGCAGGCATCAGGTACAAAGTTTCTTTTCACATCTTCGGTTTTACACAGAGGCACAGGCATGGCGGTCACATGTGACAGCATCACAACATTTCAGCAATAAAACATAGGTGACTAGACATAGGTTACACCCCCATTATTAACCCTATAGTGAAATGTAATAAAGACAAGCAGCCCCATACTATGATGTTCCCAACTCCAAACTTCACTGTTGGTATGGTGATTTTGGGGTGATATGTAGTCCCTTTTGACCTCCAAACATGGTGTGCATTATGGCATCCAAAGAGTTCAATTTTGGTCTCATCTAGGCAGACTATATTGTCTCAGTATTTCACAGGCTTGTCTAAATGTTGTGGAGGAAACTTTAAACATGCCTGAACATGCTTTTTATTCAGCAATGGAGTCTTGTGTGGTGAGCGTGCATAGAGGCCATGGAGGTTCAGTGCATTACTTATTATTTTATTTAAAACTAGCTGAAGTGCCCGGCGCTGCCCGGGCATAGTAACTAACTGTGGCTAGTTATAGCAAATTATAATTATCCTCCATCACATAGTCCAGTGCCCATATACCCATCATGCATATCCACGATCCCATAGTCGAGTGCCCATATACCCATTATACATCCTTCATCTAATAGTCCCATGCCCATATACCCATCATACATATCCTCCATCCCATAGTCCCGTGCATATATACCCATCATACATATCCTCCATCCCATAGTCCCGTGCCCATATACCCATCATACATATCCTCCATCCCATAGTCCCGTGCATATATACCCATGATAAATATCCTCCATCCCATAGTCCCGTGCCCATATACCCATCATGCATATCCACGATCCCATAGTCGAGTGCCCATATATCTATCATGCATATCCTCCATCCCATAGTCCCATGCCCATATACCAATCATACATATCCGCCATCCCATAGTCCCGTGCCCATATACCCATCATGCATATCCTCCATCCCATAGTCAACCATTATAACATCATAATGAGAGGCGGCAGGTCTTGCAACCTATGATGACATCAGCGTCGCCATGGCAACCACTATGACATCATAATGAGGGGCGTGGCTTGACGGGCACACACTTTTTCCCCAGTATGTAGATAGGGGCAAAATTGTTTGGTGAATTGGAACGCGCGGGGTTAAATTTTCGCCTCACAACATAGCTTAGGACGCTCTCGGGGTCCAGACGTGTGACTGTGCCAAATTTTGTGGCTGTAGCTGCGACGGTGCGGATGCCTATCCTGGACATACACACATACACATACATACACACTTTGAGCTTTATATATTAGATAATTGTATCTGCTGATTCAAGTCCATTTTGTAGTTTTCCACTGCTCTTGAACAACTCTTCTGATAATTCTTTCCACTACTCTGAAATCCTGCAAGGAGCACCTGATCTTACCTGGTTTATAGTGAAATTATCTACTTTCCATTTACAGATCATGACCTCAAAAGTGTTCACTGGAGCATTCAGTTGTTTAGGAAGTCATCCGTCACCAATGCCATCAGTAGGTTTTGCAACAATAAGGTTGAGAAGGTCTTGAGACAGCTCACTTGTTTTACCCATTATGAGCTATTTCTTGTGTGGCACCTTGGTAATGAGACACCTTTTTTTAGGCAATCAATTGAACCAGCTGATATTATTTTTCACTAGCAGGATTGCTTTTTAATTACCAATAGATTTTAGCTGGTGTCGTGGCTTTCCATGGCTTTTAGCACCTCTCTTTCTTCCTGTGTTCAATATTTTTTTCTGTGTCATTTTTACATTCTTACACATAATTTATGGACATCTGTGGTTTGATCTCTTTGCCTTTGTGGGTTCAATGGGTTGTTAACGACAAATATGTGTTTAGAAATATGTTTACTTAGAAAATGGTGATGTATTCAATACTTATTTCATGCGCTGTATGTATACACATACACACACCTCTTTAGATGATAAATCACACATAGCATTTGCAACATACTAAGTGAACAAGGTCCATTACAACACACTTTTATGAATCCCTATAAAGGCAGCAAAGGAACGAAAGAGGATAGTAATATAAGTCTAAATCAACATAATAATTTTGAACTTTCGAAAAGATTGTGCAAAAATCCTGCACTGTGTTCCTCTACAGCCCCAGGTTTATATATATTACTGTCATCTTTAGGGCTCATACTCACTTGTGAGAGACTCGTACCATTCTCATGCGAGTATCTCGCATGAAAACCTGGCACTGCCACCGGCACTCGGACAGGAGCGTGCGGCTACGTGTATTTCTATGCCGCCGCCGCGTGCTCCAGTGCCAGTGCTGGCGGCAGTGCCAGGTTTTCATGCCAGAGGCTCTCACGAGAATGGTGCGAGTCTCTCACAAGTGAGTATGAGCCCTTATACTGTTTTTTCTGCGGTTAGTAATTTTCTCCCCATCTAATTGTATATTTCCCGATGGACTTACAAGGTGACAAGTTCTAGGAATCCACTTCTATTCACATACTGGAGGTCTCTACATTACATTAAGTATGGCCGAAACAGCCTCAATTTGCAGGTAAAAATGGAGGGAAATTGCTGTAAAAGGTAGGAATAATTTTTCAGGTAACATCAAACTATTAGACTGGTATATTGCATTGGTCATTGCAATACAGTGATTCCAATCTGAGAGTAAATTGATCCAGCAGTTGTTAATAGGGAGCAAGATGTGTAGCTGATCCTATGGCCGGGGTCACACTAACTGACGAAAAATACGGTCCGTAGTTTACATGCGTAATATGGATGAATGACCCCTAAATAGTGCTCCGTAGGTCATCCGTAAGCAAGGTGTGGTCGCGTATTTTGCGCATGTCAGCATCCGTATGTAATCCGTATGGCATCCGTATGCAATCCGTATGGCGAGATTTTCTCGCAGGCTTGCAAAATGGACATTTAACGGTTTTGAGGCCTGCTAACTATTTAAATCATTAGCCTGAACCCTATTTATTGCCTCAGGAACAGGTGGCTGCCTCTATTCTGTCCATTTGTCACCTTGCCTTCACTAGGTGTGTTGGTGTTGTATGTGCAACATGGCAAACAGTCTGAGTTTCAACACAACTGAGCAGGTTCTCTTCAACTGGCATTTGTCACGCCTCTTTGGCCAACCATACCCAGTGATAGTGGATCCGCGGAGGAGGAGACGCATGTGGGTCCATCCACTTTTGAGGCAACGACTCACAAGAGGTCATTTTCACCACCTCTATTCTTCTATGCGGGAGCATCCTGTCAAATTCTACCAATACTGTCGCATGAGCCTTGCAACATTTGATCGACTCTTGGAGACAGTGCGCCCTGGGATAACCTTTCAGGACACAAGGATGCGCAAAGCTATATCTGCAGAGGAGCGACTTCTACTCACAATACGGTATGTACTACACAACCACATTCTCTACGTTCATAATGTGTGGGCCAAAGTATGTATTTTTGGCTTATTGGACTAAGATTAATGCCCTCATCTTAGTCCACATATGTTTCAACTTACAGACCAGAATGTTATGTGTAATATGTACTGAATATCACTTAGTAATTGGGCAAACAAAGATGTGTGTGTTATTCTCTCTGAATTCCTAACAAGTTTTGTATGTATGTACCTGGTGTTTTTGTAATTTGGGCATTCTAAAATCTTCCTTTTCTGTTGTTCTTCAGCTTCCTGTCCACTGGCCTGTCTTATGCCGCCCTCCACCATGAGTTTCTCATTGGAAGATCTACCATTTCTGGCATAGTCAGGTCAACGTGTATTGAAATCTGGACAAGACTCCATCAACTCGTCATGCCCGAGCCCAGGATGGAAGACTGGTTGAGGATATCAAGGGACTTTGAGGAGGAATGCCAGTTTCCTAATTGTATTGGGGCTCTTGATGGCAAACATATCCGGGTGCGTAAGCCACCGAACTCAGGCTCCCAATTCTTCAATTATAAACAATACTTTTCTGTTGTATTGTTGGCTCTGGCAGACCCTAAATACAAGTTTATAAATGTTGACATTGGGGCCTATGGAAGGACGGGAGACTCTCGAGTCTTCAATACTTCCATTATGGCTCGGCGGCTACGCACCAACCAGCTGGATCTACCACCACCACGCCAGCTACCAGGCTCCATTCCAGAATCAGTCCCTTATGTCCTTGTGGCAGATGAGGCGTTTCAGTTAACACGCAATGTCATGAGGCCATATCCCCGGCGCAACCTTGACCACAGGCGCAGAATTTTTAACTTGCGCCTATCACGTGCTCGGCGACTGGTGAAGTGTTCCTTTGGCATTCTTTATGCCAACTGGCGGGTACTCCAGTCTGCCATTCAGCTGAGTGAGCAAAATTTAAATGAAGTAGTGAAAGCCTGTGCGGTTCTTCATAACTTCACCAGGATACATGATTGTTCCTTCTCTGCTGGTGTTGTGCGTAGGCCGGACAATGTGCGTAGGGTGAGACCACCTATCAACCCTCAACGTAGATCGCTCTCTGGGCTCAAAGTGCGTGATATTTTCACTAATTACTTTATGTCACCTGAGGGGGAAACTTCTTGGCAAGAGCATGCTGTATCTATGTTATAATGTTTGCTTTTATGTGTGTCTAAATATATATATTTCTACCCCTTCTGATTCTATGTCTGTTTAATGGCATTGTTAAGCGTATGTTAGTATGCTGATACGGTTTTTGATAATTGAGACAGAGACGTAAATTGTAGTAGACAAATTTTTACTTTTGCCTTTTTTTTGTTTCTTTTTTTAAAGGCAAACATATTTGTGCCATATGATAACTGGGGCAATGGGCCAAATTGCCCTTTTTGCAGATGTGAACATTTTTGAAGTATAAAATGTGCACACATTTCCAAAACAAACAGAATGTTATAACAAACTTGCTACATTAGACATTTTGAATCCAAAGGAAAAAAGATGTGTTCTCCATCAACAAAATTATAGAAAAAAGATAAAACTCACATTTCTTAGGAATGTTTGATAATCATATTAATAAGCCACCATGACAGCCAAGGCTACCTTAGGCGTTTCTGACACATATTACATGTCTGTAAAAAGACTATATTTCACCAAGCTATACTGGGAAAGTCAAAGGATCAAAACAGACTACTCACTTGATAATGCCGAGAAAAGGCGTGCTGCCCTTATTCAAGTAGTCACTGTTTTGCCTGCTAAATATATTCCAGAATCAAGGCGAACAGCCTCAAGAACATCACGCTCTCTCTATGTATTATCAAGTGAGTAGTCTATTTTGATCCTTTGACTTTCCCAGTATAGCTTGGTCAAATATAGTCTTTTAAACAGACATGTAATATGTGTCAGAAACGCGTAAGGTAGCCTTGGCTGTCATGGTGGTTTATTAATATGATTATCAAACATTCCTAAGAAATGTGAGTTTTAGGCTTTTTATCTAAAATTGGTGATGGAAACCACCTCTTTTTTCCTTTGGATAGGGATTTTGAGCACCAGTTGAACCACACTGGGAATCTCCTGCCATCAGACCGCTTATGGACACTGATGCACAGTATGCGTAAACAATTTGCATGTTTTTATGCTGTTATAAATTGGGGAAAGTTGGGGAAGGAGAAGGCGGAAGAGCAGCCTGTGGTTGCTGCTGGCTACTTTGAGCAACATCGCCCTGTGTGGGGGCATACTGTTGCCCATGATGTGGGTAGTGTCCTTCCTCATGTGATTGTTGGGGGTACTGGCCAGAGTAATAATGATGAGGGGCATCTTGGTGGCTCTGGTACCCACCAATATAGCCATGTCATCCCCAACCAGGTTGGGACCAGCCTCCAGCACTGCATGGGAAAAAGTGGCCATATTGGTGGGGTTGGCTAGAGGCAGACATATGTTGCTGCTGCTGTGAAGGTTGGGTAGGAGGAGGAAGGGGGTTAGGTGTAGGCCCACCTATTTGAGTATCTTCAGACCCTTCTTGAGCAAGCATCTGTGTGGGTGGTCTCATGCGCATTAGATTTCGAGGGGAATGCTGCCACCTCTCCAGATATTCAAACAGCTCATATGGGGTATTCTGGGGTGTGCTTGCATCAAGCAGGATCTGAAAACATCCTCGAATACGGAGCCTCACCTCACAGGAAAGGGCACAGAGATAAAAGGCCAGGCTACGTGAATATGCCTCCTCTCCATCATCTGTATTCACTCTAGCCAGATAATTTAGGACCCCTGTGTCCACATTGGTCCTGGTATCTTGTGCAGGGATCTGGCACCTTCTTCGTCCTCGCCGGGATGTTCCAGCAGGCTGTGGGGAGCCCCAGATCTGGGCAGTTGGGCTGCTGCTCATGTTGCCCTGCTCCTCCAGTATGGGTGATGTTGCAGCAGCAGACGGTCCTGGTGGTGTGGTTTGGGGCACAGGCAATGGGTTCTACTGAGATGATTCTTCACCCATGCTTCTTGTAGGGGGAGAAGATGGGCCAGCCACCTCATCCCCTACAGGGTCAATTATGGGCTCTGTATCTGAGCCCGTTCCTCTATCCGTAAGGTTGGAGTGAGTTCTGTTATGAAAGAGAACAGAGCCAAAAATACATTAATATTTTTGACCCTGTAAAGTATCTGTGTATTGTGGTGTGAGGTATCTACTTACGGTCTCAGATCCAGAATAGGGGCGAGGAAGGAGAGGCGGTCATAATAAATGTATTTTCTTTTGACGTAGCCCTCATCACCACTCCTGGACCGCTGCTGACGTTCCCGCCTGTACTGATCGCGGATGCTGCGCCAGCGTTTCATCACATCTTCCACTGCAATGTGACAGGAAATATTCTCAATTTTACATATCTGATCGGTCACATTTGCTACCAGTAGTCTAGGCATGTGGCCTTCTGGGGTGTGCTTTCTACCCAGGGTGGCAAATCTAATTGGGCCATCCAGGCCAGATATACAGGGTCAGAATAGTTCACGTATCAAGTAACTACACTTAATAACTTGGTTGGCTAAGAGGATGAGGAGCTTGTGGCCTGAGCAAAATTACGGCAGTGTCAAACCACGTGTCACATCAAAATCTACCCGCCTCATGAGGAAAAAAGTAGAAGCACAGGAAGGGGGGGCTGATTCTGTATGCATTTTATGATGTGAGGTAATTTTAATCATTTTTTGGCCTTGTACTTACTCAGTTTCTGCTGCTCCTCACGTGGGCGATCACCAAAATCATGGAACATCTGCCGACATATGCGCCTCCATGACGCCTCCTTTCTTGCCCGGTTGGCATAATGGGCATCACGTTGGTCCCAGAGTTCGGGACGCTCCTGCATCAGTACAATGAGCATCTCCACATTTAGGAAATATGGCGCCATGACGCTGCTGTACTCCGTGGAGGTGTACTTCCTGGAGGTCTGGAGCGGTTTTTGAGCTCATTTGCATGTCTAGGCTTCCTGATGATGGATTGGCCCATTTCCTGTCACCAGCAAAAAGACCTGCGTATTTCTCGCAAGTCACATGTGTGGTCCGTGTGTAAACCGTATTTTTTGCGCACCCATAGACTTGCATTGGCGTATTACGGGCGCATGCTGCGATTGGCACGGACCGTAGAATACGGCCGAGAAATATACGGCTGTTGGGAGCTGCCCCATAGAGAATCATTGGTCCGTGTGTAATGCGTGCTTTTAACGCCTCTCACTCGTCTGTATTCCTCTCTAGTGTGACCCCGGCCTATTACTGAGGATGGCGGGTGGAAACCAAATAGCATTGCACTCATTTCATTGGAAGAAGTATGCTCATAAGACATACTGATAGGGAACTTAGATTGTGATTCCCATCGAGGACAGCGATGATAATGTGTGCAAACTGTAAAGCGCTGCGGTATATGTTACCGCTATATAAAAATAAAGATTATTTATTATAAGATGAAATGGTCTTTAAATAGGTCAAAAGTTAAACATGACATTTCCTTTGTATTTTAGGCAAAAAAAAGTTGTCATTTTTTTTACATTTTAAAATGACAAAAAGGAAAATGGTTAAATGCAAAAGTTTGGGCACCCTTGGAGCTTTGTGTGCTCAGATAACTTTGACCAAGGTTCGGACATTAATTGGCCTGTAAGAGTGCTGCTTGCTCACTATCATCATTAGGAAAGGCCAGGTGATGCAAATTTCACAGCTTTATAAAAACCCAGCCTCCTCTAACGCTGTCCCAAAAAAACAGCAGCCATGGGTTTTTCTAAGCAGCTGCCTAGCACTCTGAAAGTGAAAATAGTGGAGGCCCACAAAGCAGGAGGCTACAAGAAGATAACAAAGCGTTTTCAAGTCGCCCTTTCCTCAGTTTGAAATGTAATTAAGAAATGAAAGTTAATATGAGCAGTGGAGGTAAAGATAAGGCCAGGAAGACCAAGCAATATTTGAGTGAGAACTGCTCATAGGATTTCTGAAGACACTTGCACAAATATGGCCTTCAGGGAGGCGGCTTCCTCAGTGGCTGCTGAAGGCAGGCAGTGAGGAAGCCTGTGCAGCGGCTGTCAGATCGCTGATCTGACACAGCGCTGTTCTAAATGTCAAATCTGCGATCTGACACTTCACAGTAATGTCCCCCCTGGGGCAAAGCAATAAAGTGATAAAAAAGTGGAAAAATAATTTTAAAAAAAATCCCAAAATAAATTTAAAAAAAAATATTTCCTAATAAATTCATTTTTTGGAAATAAAAAAAACAAACAATAAAAGTACACATAATTAGTATCGTCGCGTCTGAAACAACCCCTCCTATAAAACTGTCCCACTAGTTAACCCCTTTAGTGAACCCCTTAAAAATAAAAATAAATAACAAAGCAACAAAAATGCGTTATCATCATATCGCCGAACAAAAAGTGCAATAACGCACGATCAAAAAGACGCATATAAATAATCATGGAACCGCTGAAAACGTCATCTTGTCCTGCAAAAAATTAGCCGCCATACAGCATCATCAGTGAAAAAATTAAAAAGTTATAGCTCGCAGAATAAAGTGATGCAAAAATAATTATTTTTTATATAAAATACTGTTCATTGCATAAAAGCAACAAAACATAAAAAAAGACATAAGTGAGGTATCGCTGTAATCGTACTGACCCGAAGAATAAAACCGCTTTATCTATTTTACCACACGCGGAACAGTGTAAACGCACCCCCCAAAAGAAATTCTTGAAATGCTGGTTTTTGTTCATTCTGCGTCCCAAAAATCGGAATAAAAAGCGATCAAACAATGTAAGGTGCCTGAAAATGGCACCAATAAAAACGTCAACTCGTCCCGCAAAAAATAAGACCTCACATAACTCTGTGGGTTAAAATATGGAAAAATTATAGCCCTCAAAATGTGGTGATACAAAAACTATTTTTACAATAAAAAGTGTCTTTTAGCGTATGACAGCTGCCAAACCTAAAAACCGCCATATATAGTAATTCAAACCCCCCGTTATCACCCCCTTAGTTAGGGAAAAATAATAAAATTAAAAATAAGTATTAGGGTTAGGGTCTGGGCTAGGTTTGGAGTTAAGGATAGGGTTAGGGTTATGGTTAGGGCTGAGATAGGGTTAGAGGTGTGTTGGGGTTAGGGTTGGAGTTAGAATTGGGGGGGTTTCCACTGTTTGGGCACATCAGGTGGTCTCAAAATGCAACATGGCGTCTGATCTCAATTGCAGCCAATTCTGCATTGAAAAAGTCAAATGGTGCTCCTTCCCTTCCAAGTTCTGCCATGCACCCAAACAGTGGTTTACCCCCACCAATGGAGTATCAGCCTACTCAGGATAAACTTCTGTGAAGTACTTGTTGGTTCAAAGTGCTCACAACACATCAAGATAAGTTCCTTTGGGGGTCTAGTTTCCAAAATGGGGTCACTTGTGGGGGGTTTCAACAGTTTAGGCTTATCAGGGGCTCTCCAAACGCGACATGACAGCCGCAGACCATTCAATCAAAGCCTGCATTCCAAACATCACTACCTCCCTTCCAAGCCTCTATGTGTGCCCATACAGTATATTTCTCCCACATATTGGGTATCAGCGTGCTCAGGACAAATTGAACAACAATGTATGGGGTCCAATTTCTCCTGTTACCCTTGGGAAAATAAAAAAATTGGGGACTAAAAGATCATGTTTGTGGAAAAAATATGATTTTTATTATTTTCACACCAAGGCGTCATAAACGTCTGTGAAGCCCTTAGGGTTTCAATGTGCTCAAGACACATCTAGATAAGTTCCTTGGGGGGTCTAGTTTCCAAAATGGTGTCATTTCTGTGGGGTTTCCACTGGTTAGGCACATCAGGGGCTTTCCAAACGCGACATGGCGTCCAATCTCAATTCCAGCCAAAAAAGTCAAATGGCACTGCTTACCCTTGGTAAAATTAAAATTGGGAGTGAAAAGATCATTTTTGTGGAAAAAATATGATTTTTTAATTTTACGGCTGTATCATATAAACTTCTGTGAAGCCCTTGGGGGTTTAAAGTTCTCACCACACATCTAGATAAGTTCCTTGGGGGGTCTAGTTTCCAAAATGGGTCACTTGTGGGGGTTTCCACTGTTTATGCACACCAGGGGCTCTCCAATCGTGACATGGCATCCGATCTGAATTCCAGCCAATTTTGCATTGAAAAAGTCCTTCCCTTCTCTGAGCTCTGTCATGCACCGAAACGTGGTTTCCCCCCACATATCAGGTATTATCGTACTCAGAACAAATTGCACAATAACGTTTGCAGCTCAATTTCTCCTGTTACCCTTGGTAAAATAAAAAAAATTGGACCTGTACTAATTTTTTTGTGAAAAAAAAGTTAAATGTTCAATTTTTTTTTTAACATTCAAAATATTCCTGTGAAGCACTTGAAGGGTTAATAAATTTCTTTAATGTGGTTTTGCGCACCTTGAGGGGTGCAGTTTTTAGAATGGTGTCACTTTTGGGTATTTTCTATCATATAGACCCCTCAAAGTGACTTCAAATGTGATGTGGTCCCTAAAAATAAAATGGTGTTGTAAAAATGAGAAATCGCTGGTCAACTTTTAACCATTATAAGTTCGTAACAAAAAATATTTTGGTTCCCAAATTGTGCTGATGTAAAGTAAACATGTGGCAAATTTAATTTATTAAGTTTTTTGTGTGCCATATCTCTGTGATTTAAGGGCATAAAAATTCAAATTTGGAAAATGGCAACATTTTCAAAATTTTTGCCAAATTTCTGTTTTTTTCACAAATAAATGCAAGTTATATGAATGAAATTTTACCACTAACATGAAGGACAATATGTCACGAGAAAACAGTGTCAGAGTCACCGGGATCCATGGAAGCATTCCAGAGTTATTACCTCATAAAGAGACAGTGGTCAGAATTGTAAAAATTGGCCCGGTCATTAACGTGCAAACCACCCTTGGTGGTAAAGGGGTTAAGCATGTGGGTGAATCAATCAAGCTGTGGGGTTGTGTTGCAGCCAATGGCATGGGAAAGATTTTACAAGTAAAGGGATGAATGGATTCAATGAAATTTCAACAAATTCTTTATGGAAACATTACACCATCTGTAAAAAGGATGAAGTTAAAAGGGGATGGCTTCTACAAATGGATAATGATCCTAAACACATGTCAAAATCCAAAATAGACTATCTCAAAAGGCAGAAGCTGAAAGTTTTACAATGACCCTCACAGCACACTGATCTGAACATTATTGAAAATCTGTGGCAAGACCTCAAAATAGCAGTGCATGCAAGACGATCCAGAAATCTCACAAAGCTGGAAGAATTTTCCAAGGAAAAATTTTGTAATTTTTAAAATGTAAATGATGAAAATATATATTTTTTTACCTAACATGCAAAGAAAATATGTCATGTGTAACTTTAGGCCTTTTACAGATCATTTCCTCTTCAACTTACTTAACTGTTCCCTATAACAGTAATTTTGACCAGGAGTGCCCAAACTTTTATATTCCAAAGTATATGAATTGGGCTATGCTCCAGAACTCTCTCCATAGAAGTACATTATACATGTGACATACATGTAGATTGCATGTCAAGAAAGGGATTTATTGTTTTTAAGCACAACACTACTTGTACCCTAGTTTACATGTGTGCAATAAAAAGGGATGATCAGCAGCCATGTGTAATGGTAATGACTATGCAAAGTAGTCCAGTGCTATGTATATTCTGCTGTATTGTAATGATCCATAAAATAAATCTCAAATATACATGATATATGCTGACTTCATTAATTACTTTATTTAAGTTATTAAATTTGGCCCTGATGATGATGGGTCCTTGACTCCAGAAGAGTCATCCTTTAACAAGAGAGGAAAAACCCCCAGTGGAGGAAACCTCTAGGGAACCAAGGTTAAAGGAGTGCCCTTCCCTTGGGCTGTGGATAGGTGAGAACAGAGACCGAGCCCGGAATCTGCCTCTTCTTACAGCCGTTACCTCACCTGTGTCGTGGGTACACTTGGCTGCTGAAAGTCTGGTAAATGTCATATGACTGGATGAGAGCAGTCCAAGTCTGGAATCTGCCTCTTCGTGCAGCAAGTAAGTCACTTGTCTGTGAACACGCCTGACTGTGGAAAGTCCGGTAAGTGTCATATCCATAGGTGAGAGCAGTCCAAGCCTGGAATCTGCCTCTTCATGTAGCAAGTAAGTCACTTGTCTGTGAACATGCCTGACTGTGGAAAGTCCGGTAAGTGTCATATCCATAGGTGAGAGCAGTCCAAGCCTGGAATCTGCCTCTTCATGTAGCAAGTGAGTCACTTGTCTGTGAACACGTCTGACTGTGGAAAGTCCGGTAAGTGTCATATCCATAGGTGAGAGCAGTCCAAGCCTGTAATCTGCCTCTTCATGCAGCAAGTAAGTCACTTGTCTGTGAACACGCCTGACTGTGGAAAGTCCGGTAAGTGTCATATCCATAGGTGAGAGCAGTCCAAGCCTGGAATCTGCCTCTTCATGTAGCAAGTAAGTCACTTGTCTGTGAACATGCCTGACTGTGGAAAGTCCGGTAAGTGTCATATCCATAGGTGAGAGCAGTCCAAGCCTGGAATCTGCCTCTTCATGTAGCAAGTAAGTCACTTGTCTGTGAACACGTCTGACTGTGGAAAGTCCGGTAAGTGTTATATCCATAGGTGAGAGCAGTCCAAGCCTGGAATCTGCCTCTTCATGCAGCAAGTAAGTCACTTGTCTGTGAGCACATCTGACTGTGGAAAGTCCGGTAAGTGTCATATCAATAGGTGAGAGCAGTCCAAGCCTGGAATCTGCCTCTTCATATAGCAGGTAAGTCACTTATCATTGAGCATGCCTGACTGTGGAAAGTCCGGTAAATGTCATATCCATAGGTGAAAGCAGTCCAAGCCTGGAATCTGCCTCTTTATGCAGCAGGTAATTCACTTGTCCGTGAACACACCTGTCTGCGGAAAGTCAAGTAAATGTCACATCCATGGGTGAAAGTAGAGACCGATCCCGGAATCTACCCCGTTGTGCAGCAGGTAAGTCTCTTGTCCGTGAATATGTCTGGCTGCAGAAAAACTGGTAAGTGTCATATCCATGGGTGAATGCAGAGACCAATCCTGGAATCTGTGTCTGTTTTGCTTCATCACTGGTTGCCTGATTCTCACATGGTAGCCACCATGTAAAGGAGTTGTAGTGGAGTTGTCCCCTCCTGCTGGATTCCTTTTCAAAATAAAGAAAATAGAATTAAGCACTGTAGATAAAGCACTGAAGAAATTACAAACTCATTTCTTTACTGTATCAAGTGTAATCATCCAAATAATGGGACAGGGCAGCAATAGTTAAATCCTGTGGCCTGCTGGAATACTGCGATGAAGCATTGCACGTCAACCATTTAACAAGAGACAGCATTTGCAGAACACGTACACTGCACATTAAATGCCATGAAATCTCCCCTATTAGTGGCTGTAATAATTCCTCACCCAAGACCCCAGTCTTTTAATCAATGAACCTATTCCCATCACAATGGTGGGAACATGTTTCGTGGCTTCACAAATGGCGCCGATCATCATGAATTTGATGAGCTGAGGCTGCCACGCCACCCAACCTGCCCAAGCTCTGGCACTTTATCAGAACTGGGCGAAAATGGCGTGAGAATGCCAAAAGCCACAATATTTTAGCGCAGCCTGTAGTTTCACCAAAATGTTGTGACATTTCAAAGCTTTTTAATGTCAGAATACTGGGGTAAATGAGTTGATAAATCAGGACCCTAAATCCTTTTGAAATAAATCTAAGATGATCTTCTGATAAACTTTGAGCTGAGATAGTAAAACACTTACTTCTTTTTATAGAATCCTTCTTTGTTTCGGAAATATCTCATTTGACGTCCAGGTTGTGAGGACTCAGAATCATAGATATAAACATATCGATCATCCGATTCTTGAAAGGAAACATTTTTCCCTTTGCTTTTATTTTTCATGGGATTTCTTCCTTTTAGAATAGACGGAGGTGTCTGTCTGTAGCCATCTAAGTCCGGATTAATGTTGGACTCTTTCACCTCCACTATACCGGCCTTGTGCAGCATTGTAATGTCTCCAGATGTACAGAAAATGTCAGATTCTCCTGTAACGCAAAATATTGAAATTAGATTTAATAAAATACAAAATTCTATGTGATTAAGATTATTAACACTTACAGGTTATTATAACTTCTAAATAGTATATTAGACTGAGAAAAGAGGGACCCAATCCCCAGAGAAAAGCTCCTGCAATTCAGAGAAATCAAAGCTTAAAGAGCCACCCGGGGACTAAAGTGAGACCTGACTGGCCCAGCGCTGCTCCCAGTCGGCTTCCCCCTGCGCTGCTGCACTTGCTGGACAGGTCTACTCTAATGAAAGATATGGGAGAGACCTGTCAGTCAAGGAGATGCCAGCTTGGGACAGCACCAGATTTGTCAAGTCTCTCCATGTGGTCACTGGTCAGCTCTGCAAAATATGTTTTCTACAGATATCTGATATTATCACCCCTAGAATGATACATTGAATTATGACAACAGAGGGGCTGAGTCTCTATAGCTATCAATATATTAATGGCTCGTTCACTGACAAGTTCCTATAGAAGACCATTTTTTAATTTATATATTAGGTTGTTTTTCTATTAAATCTATTTTACGAATGCTCGGAGAACTTACTGTCAGAGGAGGTGACCTCATCCTCATCTGGGCTGTTATCGATTATTACATCAGGGGGTCCAGGCACTGAGATCTTGTTGCCTGTGAGGACGTCTCTCTGTTCATTCCCGGGTCCATGAAGCAAATCACTAATGGTAATTGGTATGTAGTCCTCACGTTTTCCTGTAACACAGAACATAGAAATCAACATTTCTAAAATAAAAGCTTCCATCATGTTTCTTGTGAATGCCCTGAGAACTTACTGTCAGAGGAGGTGACCTCATCCTCATATGGGCTCATATCGATTATTACATCAGGGGGTCCAGGCACTGAGATCTTGTTGCCTGTGAGGACGTCTCTCTGTCCATTCCCGGGTCCATGAAGCAAATCACTAATGGTAATTGTTTTGTAGTCCTCACGTTTTCCTGTAACACAGAACATAGAAATCAACATTTCTAAAATAAAAGCTTCCATCATGTTTCTCGTGAATGCCCTGAGAACTTACTGTCAGAGGAGGTGACCTCATCCTCATATGTGCTCATATCGATTATTACATCAGGGGGTCCAGGCACTGAGATCTTGTTGCCTGTGAGGACGTCTCTCTGTCCATTCCCGGGTCCATGAAGCAAATCACTAATGGTAATTGTTTTGTAGTCCTCACGTTTTCCTGTAACACAGAACATAGAAATCAACATTTCTAAAATAAAAGCTTCCATCATGTTTCTCGTGAATGCCCTGAGAACTTACTGTCAGAGGAGGTGACCTCATCCTCTTCTGCGCTCATATCGATTATTACATCAGGGGGTCCAGGCACTGAGATCTTGTTGCCTGTGAGGACGTCTCTCTGTTCATTCCCGGGTCCATGAAGCAAATCACTAATGGTAATTGGTTTGTAGTCCTCACGTTTTCCTGTAACACAGAACATAGAAATCAACATTTCTAAAATAAAAGCTTCCATCCTGCTTCTCGTGAATGCCCTGAGAACTTACTGTTAGAGGAGGTGACCTCATCCTCTTCTGCGCTCATATCGATTATTACATCAGGGGGTCCAGGCACTGAGATCTTGTTGCCTGTGAGGACGTCTCTCTGTTCATTCCCGGGTCCATGAGGCGAATCATCAATGGTAATTGTGATGTAGTCCTCACGTTTTCCTGTAACAGAACATAGAAATCAACATTTCTAAAATAAAAGCTTCCATCATGTTTCTCCTCTATGTCTAGGGCTATCACAATGTCTTTCTTATGTGTGGACTGGAAGTTGCTTTCTCATTATAAGTATATGGAACCTCACACTGAGTCTCATAGGAAACCACTACCACAACTACACATAAGACATTTTGTGAGCCGACGAATCTGAATTGCGGTCATATGGTTCAGAAGACGACTAGAATGGCGCTGGTGCTATTTTGAATATTGCGCTTAGATCCTGCATTGCGCTGTCCCCTTTATAGTCCCAATCCTCGGGGTATTACATGAAAATGTAAACTATCCAGTAATATCAGCCGTATTCATCTATATATCGCTATAACAGTAAGGATTCTATAACCATCTTTTGGGATTATGACCCTTTAGTATTTTTATCTATTGGAGATAACTTGCTCCTCTTTTGTAACCGCGACCAAATGCAAATTTTTTGTGCTGATTCTCAAAAACCATCTTATTAATGGCCTCTTTTTTTGTGACATGAAAATGACATTGTTACTGTTTTCATTATTACTGTCCCCTCATCACACTTTTCTGGTGCATAATAGGGTCTGGGAGGGAGAGCCGACAAGGAGCGGGGGCGCCATATCGCAATATTAGGGTGTGAACCTCCGCAGAAAGGTAGGGGCATTTTTTTAGGCTGCTTTAGGGCCAGGCCCACTTCCCTCCTGTGACTCTATTATATCTATAAGTCCCCCCTTTTTATGATAATTTTGAATAAAAATGTTATATATAGTAGGAGGGTCTTTTTTAGTGTAAGTTGTTGTAATTTTTTTGGCCCTCTCTCCCTCTGATTCAGTTTTGCAGATTCATCCGGCTGTAGTTACCATTTAGATTGGTGTTGTTCTCTCTAAAGTCATTGGCACAATTTTGACTTTCAACGTCTTTCATTGGTTTCTTCTTTTTCAGACAACTATAAAAATGAAAAAATAAAAATCACATTGTAAATTACAAAGTAAAACATGTCTGTATTCTGCAGAATGTAAGAATGAAACATGTTATCTAGTCCTATCTGTAGAGAGATCACCAGTCAGTCATTTTGGTGTAGCAGAGCCAGGTAGGGCAGGGTTAAGTCCGAGCTTTGCAGGATTTGATTAGATGCACCCACTTAGCTTTTTTTTTTTTTACTACAGCCAGGACCTCTGTTCACTATTTCTGTCTGCTAGATGAAGCAGAGTCGAGTGTACTGGAGCTAGTGAGTGTTCAGCCAACATTTGAGCTTTAGCTGAGAGGAAGATGTGCCGGGATCTCTCTGTGAATGGAGACAGCATGGGTCAGCTAGGAAAGCTGAGCAGTCTGTGTGCAGGAGTGGCAGAGAACCGTTCGTCAGCTGCAGCCTGTATAGTATGAACCGTCCCCAGGAGTTGAACCCTTCTGTTTGGCACTGGAGGCTACTGGAACTCGTACTGAAGGGGATACCAAGACTGGTGGGATCGTGCCTCTTCTATGTATGAAGTTTGCTTTTGGAGAACGGACTGTAATCTGTTCAGGTGAGCTCACACTGACATATGGGCCCTGCTAAAAGAATTATTTGCTCTGACACCTTTGTGCCTAGAAGAGGATGTTTTTGGTTTGGAATCCCTTGGAATTTTCTGAAAGCATTAAAACTGCACCGGTTTGACCCAAACAGCATTGACTATGTGAATGGTACCTAATGCCTATCTGAGAGCGTAACTCCCTACAAAGTCTAATATATGCCCATCAGTTACCCACAGGGCACAGCTCCAGGGTGACGTGTGTGTGAGCCACAAGAGGCCTACACTAAAGTATTCCCATTACTGGAGTAACCTGAAGATGTGACATTTCCTCTACAGACTCCTGTGTAGCCCATAAATCATGACTTACTATACTTACCCATAGATGATAGCAATGGGACACATGAATACTGCGAGGGCGAAGAGAATGGCGGCAGGTATAACCATCCTATAGACTGTATCCTCAGATGGTTTTGGAGGCATGGTGACATTCTCTAAAAAGAGAAAGAACATAAGTGATCAGGTAACCAGAGCTGGAATGTGTTCAGAAGTGGAAACCAAAACCCTGGACCGGGCGGCCTGAGGAGCCAAGTATGACTATTAACAGAGGGGAATTTAGTGTGGAAAATGATGGATTATTTTTATGTCATATCAATATATAATGGACAAAACAGAGATCTGCTCCTTTATATTTCTGGAATAGGGAACAAACACATGATGGGAGACGACACCTGTAATTACAAGTAACACATGAAGAATCCCCCATTCCATGTATGATGTGACGTCATCTAAATCTCCAGTCACAGAAGAGAAGTGACAGAACCCCTAATGACCCGGAGCCTGACGCTCATACACCGGGCCCTAATCATGGATCCTAATAGTTTCTGGGGCCGGAGGTGAAATGTTCCATGTGAGGGACAGATCTGATGTCTGAGCTGCTGATCGCCTGTCTCTTGTGGGCGCCTTCTGCTACATGTAGTAGTCGGTGCATCCAGCCCGGAGAGAACAGTATTAATGCTCGGCGTCTCCTCTATGTGTTATTAGACTGGACCCTGGAAGCCAAACGGCATCTTTCCCCAATTCCACATTACATGGTAAAATGAAGAATGTAATTCACAACTACAACTCGTTCAGCAAAAAGATAAACAAGTCCTCATACGGCCATATGAAGGGAAAAAAGTTATGGCTCTTGGAAGAAGGAGAGGAGAAAAAAAGCCCAAAAACGAAAATTGGCTGCAGAAGGGAAGGGGTTAACCCCGTAGTCAGAGTATATCTGGTAATGCGCTTACCTTCGTTAATCCTGATCTGCTCTAGTGATCGAGGGTTGCGGATAAAGATGGGAGCACCTTCCGCGGGTGCTAATAGCACGCTGAGAACTAGAAGTAGTCTAAACAGCATTGGAGCCTGGAGGAATATCGCTTACTGTGTGCGGCACAATCAGCTTCTCCAGACAAAGCGTCTCACTGCAACATCGCTGGTTAGAACCAAGCATTCCGTGACATCACAGCTGGAACCCAACAGTGACATCATGGTGGGCGGGGCTACACATGAGTGATGTCACAATTGGGGCTCATCCACTAAACGTTCCCAATGTATATAATAAGAATATACAAAAGAAAGAAAAGGAAAGAAGAAAAATAAATAACTCAAAAAGGAAAGAACACTTTTTTTCACATACTCACATTTATTATATTTTATGTACTTTTATACAACAGAAATGTGTTCCCATTTGGGAGAATAATCATTCTCACTTTCAGTCATTGACTTTTTTCAACATTCTTTACGCATTTTTTCTTTTCATTATTTTGTTTTCCACTTTAATTGCATTTTTATTCATTTGCACATACGGTTCATATTCACATAGAAGCTTTTCTCCTTTCTACCTTTTTACTAGGTTATTTCACTATCATTATCACTTACAGTCACAATTTTCTTTTTTTCCTCAATATCTGTCTCCCAATTCCCCTTCCCATTAAATATCACTATGCCCCTTTGTTCATAGTCATCAACAGCCATATTATCACAAAATATCTTCACCAACTCTTTTTCCAATGGTAAAGATGGCGGCCATGATTGTTGTGCACTGTCCTGACTGGCTAGCTGGTCCCACATCATGAGCCGTGATATTGTTGCACTTCATTGACGCGCTTCTTGCTGCCGGCCGGCAGCAGATGTCATGCCCATGCGCACGCGGCAGCGCTCAATAAGGTGACGTTTTCCCTGATGACCCTTTTGCAGCAGCTGTATTCGCACTTTATTAGCCAGCCGATACCCCTCCACCACACGTCCTGTCAAAGCGGAAGCGAAACGCGTGCTGGATTTGTGGTATGCTCACTTGGTCTGTATTATGCATATACTCCATCACATCATTAATTATTAATACAGGAGAAGTGAGGGCCCTGCTCGCAAGCTTACAACCTACAAGGAATTGGGAGGGGCGCAATAGGTGAGAAGCACTTGTTATTTCAGGTCCAGCCATTATAATAGATAGGGGTTTTCATATAAAGCTGCACGATCCGGTCATCAACCAGTATGTTTAACTGCAGATATCAAGTGCGGTTTTCATGTGCATGGAGCCTGTGGAGTCAGATGAATAGGAGGGAGCATTTATTATCCTGGGTTGCTTTATGCATGGCATCATATAATAATGTAGGTTAATATTAAGATGAGCAGGACTCATGGGAGTTTGGGTTTGTCGGGTTCGGACAAACTTTAGTCCAAAGTTTGGTTCGAGTACCAGAACCTGACCAAAGCTTGACCCCGGACCTGAACCTCATATTAGTCAATGGGGACCTGAACTTTGATGCTGTAAAATGGTTTTAGTAAGGGCTACGGGTTCACTTAAGTAGGCAAAATGGGGGTAAGAGCACGACAATTGCCCTGCAAACAAATGTAGATGGAGAAATTACTTAAAATAACAAAATATTTAAAAAAAATCTTAAGCCAAAAGGCAGAAGTCCAAGTTGAGAAGTAGAGCAGTTCCTTGTGAGTGTATTTTACTGTATTTGTTAATAAATAAATGAAAAAAAACAATGTGGATTCCCCTATTTTTAATAACCAGCAAATGGAAAGCAGACAGTTGTGAGCTGTTTATTATTATTTAGGGTCCCACCTTATTTGTAATAAGTAGAAAAGGCAAAGCAGACAACTGTGAGCTGAAATTAATAGGATGTGAAGCACCATAGTTATTGGGCCCTTCCCAGCATAATAAGACCAGCTCACTTGCAGTATAAGCCAGTGTAGGCCTGAACTTTTTTGCTGTAAAATGATGGTTGAAAGTGGTTGGGGGTTGCAAAAGGAAGTAAAATTGGGTTTGGAGCAGGACAGCTGCTCTGCAAACAAATGTGGATAGCAATTTCACTTAAAATTACAGAGAATAATAAAAAAAAATATAATTATCTTGAACCAGGAGGCAGATGCCAAAGTGAAGAGGTGTAGATGGATGTGGCAGTGTAAGTGGAAGAAGCACGTGAGGAGGTATCCAACACTGTTTTTGTGGAGTTTTTGTTTTTTAGGGAAATTGCTTTAAAGTTTTGTTACGGTAATTGCTGGGTTCTGTAGGTGTATTATATAGTGGGTACGGAAATTATTCAGACCACTTTATATTTTTCACTCTTTGTTTCTTTGCAGCCATTTGGCAAATTCAAAAAAGTTCATTCTTTTTCTCATTAATGTACACTCTGCACTAGAGTTGAGCGAAACGGGTCTAAAAAATTGAAAAGTCGCCGACTTTCGCCAAAGTCGGGTTTCATGAAACGAAACCCGACCTTAGCGTGAGGTCGGCCACGAGGTCGGCGACTTTAGCAGCAAAGTCGCGTTTGAAAAGATGCTTGAGCGCCCTTTTTGCAGCCAATCATGAAGAACGGACACTGTGGGCAACGTGATGGCATAGGCAGCGGTCACCACCATCTTGGAGAAGGGCATGCAAGTGATTGGCTTGCTTTGTGGGGCATCACAGGGGTATAAAAGGGTGGGGATGCCGACCGCCATGTTACTCATGCTGATCTCAGAATAGGGAGTGCTGCTGCTGGTGATTCTGTAGGGAGAGCGTTAGTCAGGAAAGAAGATACCAAAAACTGATTCTGCTGCTAGCGACTTTGCCTGTACAACACACCAGTCACTGTGCAGTGCAAGGGGAGGCTATATTTGGTGCCTCAGCTCTGTTGATTATTAGGCTGCCTTTTAAGACTACCTGGTAGCTGCATTGCTGTGTGCACACTGCTGAGCAAACTGCTTTTTTCAAAGCAATCCAGATTTTATTGTTTTGTCCTTGTGAGTTACTGAGCATTCATTTTTCACACACCGTACAGCGGTGTACGCTCCTCACACAGTACCGTGTAACGGCTGTTATCACGGCCACAGTGAAGCTATCTGTGTGTGACTCTGTAAGGATAAGTCAAGGAGTTGTTCCGTTCTTACAGACCTCCACCTTATAGTTTGGTCTGGTTTTCAAACAGTTCAGTATATTTGCTGTTTGATTACATTCAAAACTATAGAGAGGCAGCGTGTGTCAGTCCGTATCCAAAAACATGGAGCTTGACAATTTTACATACACCGGACAGCGGTATTCGTGCACGCTCTTCTCTCAGTACCGTGTAACGGCTGTTATCACGGCCAAATTGAAGCTAAGTGTGTGACTCTGTAAGGAAAAGTCGAGAAGTTGTTCCGTTCTTTCAGACCTACACTCTAGGGAGATTCCAGTTCTGCCCAATTCTATATACACCTTGTAGTTTGTCATACACTAGGCAATTTCTGCCGGTCACATTGCGGTGTTAAATAAACAGGGCTTGACTGAATCCAACAGTGTCCTGAAGTGTAGAGACATTCCAATTCTCCACAGTCCTCTATACACCTTGTACCTTGTTTTAAAGTACCAGAGAGTTGGTGGAAATTTGTGTACATTTTTCCAAAAAAGGAGGAAGTGTGGTGGAAGAGTCCATGGAAGTGGGCGGGGGTTGGCAGCTGGTAATGATGGTGTTGGATCTGCTGGTAGTGGCAAAAGCAAAATAGCACCTAATGCAGGAGGTGTTGAGGCTGCGTCATCGTCTGGCTCCACAAGGCCTCGAAGGCTCCCTTTTCTCTGTGAAGGTAAACCGCTTCTAAAGCCGGAGCTTCATGTACAAGTTTTGGCTTGCATTGCTGACTCAGCCTCAAGCTCTATTGCCTACTCTTCTGAAGTTTTAAAAAATAAAAGCACTGAGTCGTCATTGGAGGCTCATGGTCATGAACCACATCTTTCCTTGTGTCCTTCACCCCTACGAAAATTGAAGGATGCAGCAGGCCACACTACAGATTACTCCATGGAGCTGCTTTCACATACCATGCCTAGGTTATCAAGTCAAATCGTGAATTACCCTGGCAAAGATGAATCTGACATGGAGTGCAATGATGCACAGCCACTGATAGATGATTCTGCTGGTACATTTACTCAGAGCACTACATTGTCCTCGCTGTGTACTGAGACAGAATCTGATCCAGATGAAACTCAGGTGCCCCTTCCCACATACTATACCACCATACATGGTGCCACAGAGGAAGGTGCACATGACATTGAAGACGAGGTGATGGATGACCCAGTTGTTGTCCCAGATTGGCATCCATTGGGGCTAGAGTGTGCCGCTGCCAATAGCTCACAAGAGGACGAGGAGCATCCGCAGAGGGCATCGACATGGCAACAGTTGTTATCTGGCAGGCCCGGAGCAGTCCAAAAACGGGTTACAAAAACCCAAAAAATTGCTGGACAACTTGGCCAGATGGTCCAAATAGCACAGCGTGCAAGGCCTCAAACTGTTTTCCCTAGTAGGAAGAGTGCAGTGTGGCACTTTTTTGAACAAAATCCTAATGATCAGGCAAAGGTTATCTGTAAGAAGTGCGTAAAGACCTTTAGCCGAGGGAAAAATCTGAGAAATTTGAATACCAGTTGCATGCTAAGACATTTAACCACCATGCACTTGCAAGCGTGGACGGACTACCAAAACTCACGTACCACATGTGCTGCTGCTCCCAAAGAAGGTAGTCAGCAACGCAACATTGTTTCCCCCACTGTAAGTCCACCGGTTAGCACACCGCCAGCAGCAAATGTTGAGTTGTCGTTGCAAGGGCTAATCAGTCAGGGAATCACACTCTTATTGCAACGAAAGACTGAATCTAGGCCATCAGAAAGAACACCAACTCCATCACCATCATCAACCCTTTCTTAGTCCACCATGTCCACCGCTAGTTCCACCATATGCAGCTCTCAAGTCCAGCTCACCCTTCCAGAGACTATGAGTAGGACAAAAAAGTACTCATCCTCTCATCCGTGTACACTGTGTTTGAACGCCCACATTGACAAACTAATCTCGTTGTAGATGATGCCCTATCGGTTGGTTGAAAGCGCAGCTTTCCGCGAACTAATGGCCTACGTAGTACCACGCTATGAACTACCAAGTCGCCACTTCTTTTCTCGCAAAGCCATCCCAGCCCTCCACCTTCATGTGAAAGACTGCATTGTCCATGCACTCAAGCAGTCAGTGAGTGGAAAGGTGCACCTCACAACTGATGCATGGTCCAGTAGGCATGGCCAGGGCCGTTACGTATCCATCACTGCGCACTGGGTTAATGTGGTAGATGCAGGGTCCACAGGGGACAGCGGTGATGGAACAGTGCTGCCTAGCCCACGGTATAGGAAACAGTTGGCTGTAGGCGTTCGGCCCTCCTCCTCCTCGAAAGCTGGTCCACAGAGCGCAGTCGCAAGAGCACTGCATCCGCAGCTGACAATGTTGCAAACGAGGTGTCCCCCTATCGATCAGCTAGTGGAAAGCGTCAGCAGGCTGTGTTGCAGATGATATGTTTGGGCGACAGACACACCGCGGAGGTGCTGGCCGAGTACTTTCAGCGACAAACTGAGTCATGACTGGGCAGTCTACATCTTGAGGCATTCAAGGTAGTTAGTGATAACAGCCGGAATTTTGTGGCAGCCATAGCCCTTTCAAAACTCAGACACATACCTTGCTTGACTCACACCTTCAAACTGGTGGTGCAGTGCTTCCCCACTAATTATTCGGAGTTAACAGGCCTGCTCCAGAAGGTTCGAAGACTGTGCTCGCACATCCGCCGGTCGCCGGTACACTCCAGTCGTATGCATAAGCTGCAGCGATTGATCCACCTTCCCAAGCACCGCCTAATTATCGACGCTGCAACAAGGTGGAACTCCACCCTGCACATGGTTGAGTGGCTGTGCGAACAAAGGCTGGCCGTAATGCATTTGTGGGAGGATACACGGGCAGGCACTTTGAGGGCAGACATGGAGTTGACAGGTGTGCAGTGGTCGAAGCTGAAAGACCTCTGTAAAGTCCTTCAGTGTTTTGAGGAATGCACACGGCTGGTAAGCGCAGACGACACCCTCATAAGCATGAGGATCCCACATTAAGGACACACATTAAGGAGCAGGCGTCTGCAGCCGAGGTTGATGAGGAGGAAGAGGAGGAGGGAAGCCTTGATGACAGTGAGCCATTGTCTGGTCAGGGAACTGTCGTGGACGAGGTGGAGGAAGAAGAGGACGAGGAGGAGGAAGATGATGGGGATAATTATTTAGGGGAGGAGGATGCTTCTCGTAGGGCAAGAGAAAATATTGGCTTTGCAAGGTCTGGTACTGGGTTTGAGCGTGATTGGAGGGATGTGGATCTGCCTGAAAGTGCTCCTCCACCCAGCACTCGCAGTGCATCATTGACACCTGGAACATTGACCCACATGTCAGATTATGCCTTGCAGATCCTAAAAAGGGACTCCCGCATTGCCAAAATGATGAACGATGATGACTACTGGTTGGCCAGCATCCTGGATCCACGCTATAAAGGCAAATTCCAAAACATCATGCCACAGGAGAACCTTGACCTAATATTGGCTAATAAACAAGCTGCTCTGGTAAACCGGTTGGTTGAGGCATTCCCAGCACACAGCAGCGGTGAAGGTTCTCACACAAGCCGTAGGGGCCGGGTGCAACTTGGAAGAGGTGTTCGTGGTGCACACATCAGAAGTGGCGTTGGAGACAGGGGTTTCATGACCATACTGTGGACGGATTTTTCAAGTCCCGCTCACACGACTGGTAATACTGCATCAATTGAAAGTGACAGGAGACAGCACTTGTCAAGTATGGTTACAAACTACTTTTCCTCCCATATTGATGTTCTCCCTCACAGGTCATTCCCATTTGACTATTGGGCAGTTAAACTGGACACCTGGCCTGAATTGGCACAATATACCTTACAGGAGCTCGCTTGCCCAGCTGCAAGTGTGCTATCGGAAAGAGTCTTCAGTGCTGCTGGATCAATACTGACAGAAAAAAGGACCCATCTGTCGACCCAATATGTGGATGATCTAACCTTCATTAAAATGAACCATGCATGGGTTTCCAAGGATTTTGTCCCACCTTACCCTTATGACACATATGTTGCCAGAAAAATTGTTTTCTTTGGTCCGCCTGTTCCTGGGACTTGACCAATTTCGCCTTTAGCAGCAGGTGAATGTCCCACATCAACATATGGCATTTTGTAAACCTCCCTAACTGGGCAGCCTCCTCCCCCTGGGCCGGGGTCACCACCGAGCGCACGCAACCGTGCAAGTGCCGTTGCCCTGGACAGGTGGGTGGGCCGACTCGTGGGCTCGGGACTGACACAGGGTCCCTCATAGTGCAATCAAGTGTCTCTGATGGTGGGGGTGCACACCCGCCATCAGACACACCGCCGTACTATGAGGGGCCCAGTGCCAGTGCCGACCTCCACGAGTGGGCCCCCCTTGCTTGGGCAGGGCTCCAGCATTTGCAATGTTTTCCTCTCCCTGCTCCTCCGCTGTGTAGTCTGGGCTGTCAAATCCATCTCTGGGACTGCCACTTCAAATTTGGTGAACTGATACAAGATGATGGTTAAGACGTAGCTATGCCCTGTCCCGCTGGCCAGGATCTAGCTTCAGATGATCAATGACTTCCATTTCTTATGGACGTCGACTTACAATGAGATGCAGTGGTGGTTTCTCATCAGCTTTAACAGTTTTCCTACCCACAGACGTGTGACATTCTAGCGCACATTTTTAAATGTGCCCTCCCTCTCATGCCAATCCAATTGAATCGCCTACAGCCTGTGGCTTCTGTGTTTTGCACTCCAAAGTTACGTGAGAGATCATGATAGGCAATGAGCACCATGTTTACATCTGTCCCTGTGATCAAAATTGGATGGATATGAGTAACGGTGATGGGATCAACGGTACTGCGATACAGCAACACTTTCTTCACAAAGAAAGGTTTTTGCTGTGTCCACACACTAATTAATTGAGGGTCAGCATCGCCTCTGAGAATTGTGATGGAAGTTGTTCCCGTGAATAGTAATTCGTAGATTTCTGCAATCACTAGACTTTAGGTCAATAATTGTATGCATCTCATTTCCTATTGCAGAGAGTCTGGGCTGTCTTACTGAGACAGAAATATAAATGAAGATTTAAAAATACCACCAAAAGTGTATCATGGTGTACGCTTGAAATACATTTCCTTTTTTCTAATTTTTAGATTGTTGTGTAATCCATGCAGAGAACATGGAGATTTTAAATGTTTAAACTATGCTCTATATAGCTGCTATCCAGTGATAATGTACCGTATCTCAACTTTGTACAATCTGGTCAAATCCATACTGGGCCTGAGACCATCTGAGCCTGCCTCCTGATTGATACACATAGGTTTTTAATGTGCAAACTAGGCACCATATATACGTGTTATCCGTTGTAACTGTACCCTTTATCAACTTTCTTGAATCTTGTAGAATCCATACTGGGCCTGAGAATGGCTGCAGAGCTGTTAAGCAAGCTACAGCACCTGTGGTTTGGACACGTAATGTTTTGCATTTTTTCTGGAATGGCGGTTAGGCCGAAATCAGGAATTGCTGTTGACCTGCACTTACTGGGAAATCATCGTTTGCGGAGAATAATTGGAATCCCAGATCCCCATCACTGACGGTGTTCAGCGGGTTATCTGCACCTGTAAGCGACAAAAGCTGGTCCTTTCAGTGAAGCGCGCATGTAGCCCCGGACATGGAAGGCCATGATAGCCCTGTTATTACTCGATCGCGCATGCCAGAGCCTCGCGTATCCCTCTAGTAAGCTTTACGCGTACCGCGGGGGCATGCCGGAGTCTCGTTCGTTAACGTAATAAAGCGGACAAATCGCTAGCACAACTACTAACGGATAAACCACACCACACACAGAATCAACAAAGCTTTCAATGTGTGCATCTTTTTGTGAAGTGGCATGGTTGTGGTTTCCCCGGTGGAGTCCAATTAAGCCGCAGGCTCCACTCCTGGTGGTGCCCTATTGGACATTCCTTTAAGGTTCAGCTTTGCATCCATACTGCCCCCAGAAACAAACTCTTTGCCTTCATGGACGCTGTTTTGAGGTTCGTGGGAATAACGCCGCCCGATCGCCAGTTGCCATAATTTATTGGTGGGAAGTACGACGGAATATGATCGTGTTCATTTTCAGATTTTGGTTTTCTTTTTTACATTTTTATTCCAGCCTTTCTTGACTTCATAAGGGCATGACAAGCCTATATCTGTGTCTCCTCCACCTCCTCCTTTTACTCCTCCACCTCTTTTGTAAATGTAGTTGCCCTTTTCCATATGTTATTTTTGTCTTCTGAGCATTTTGTCGGCTTTGGGACACCTTTTAAGGTATTTTGTAATTGTTTTCTATGTGTTTGTGTTTGCCTGCCATTGTTTTCAGTGTGAGATTGACAATTATCCTTTGACTGAATAGAGCTGTACGCTTCTGATACAGTGCCATATATGTGATGTTATTTTGTGTCTATTTTGTGCTAAATTTGGAAGTTTGGTGGAAGAGGCCGAGGACGTGGGCATGGGGGGGGCCAGCTGGTGCTGATGGTGGTGGTGGTGCATCTGCTGGTAGTGGCAAAAACACAATAGCAGCTAAGGCAGGAGGTGTTGAGCCTGCATCATGGTCTGTATACGGAACGCCTGGAAGGCTACTGTTATGAGCCGTGGAAGGCACTAAATAAAATTAAAATAAAGTGCGTTCACCGCTCGGGGTCCACCGTGCGGTAGATGACAAAACCGCTGCTGAAAGAGGCAGGGCACTCAGGCGGAGATGTGCACAGGACTTTAGCTGCAGTCAGTGCACTAAAGCAGACTCTGTTATATGCACAGAACTGCCAACAAAACATAAATACCGCTGAGTCTGTTTAGGGTCACAGACTTCAGCGATGTGGGCACGGTATTAAAGCTCACAGAAATAGCCTTAAACACCAGGACTATCCCCTCTAGACCTACCGTAAAACTTAAGGTATGAGGTGTCGCAACTGCGAACACCCGGGAGGCTGCAACCGCAGCGCGGCGTGAACAGAGCCGCAAGCAAGGCGCTGCAAGGACGCTGGCGCAATGCAGGACGCTTAGCTGCTGCAAAAGGTATGGCTGGACCGCGCTGGCGCTAGCGCTGCTACTGGCGGCTGCCCAATCACTCACACAATCGCAATATCAGAGGGAAGGGGTTTCATAATAAGTCATCCACCAGTCCAAGCATCCATTACCATACACACAGCAGCAGTATGAAAATACTAGCGCATGGCGGAACGGCCATGCGCACTTTTTCTAGCATTCGGGACCTGCCGAAAATCTCCAGAGCCCTGAGCATACCCAATGGAATCAGGAACAGGACCTGAGCACCTGACTCCTGAAGTCCAATGGGAGCTCATCCCATGAGCATGCTCAGAAGAAGGGACGAAGGACTTAGCCTCTGGTGGCAAATGTGAGGATCTGTGTTCCTGCATAGGTATTGTAGGAACCAGATTCCTAACATTACCCCCCTCCTAGGGCCCCCCTCCCTGAAGCCTCCGACCCACCAGCCTGTGCCCGGCAATGGCACAGACCTCAGACTCGCCAAACAGCGAACCTGATGTCCTAGTAGGTGAAACTGAAAACCGGGACATATGGATGGTATCAGCGGAGGTCAGGTCACCAGGTCTCAGGAGGGATACCCTGTTGACAATAGGAGCGGAAGGTTTAGGAGACCGCCGCCGTGTATCGACGGCCGTCACCACCCTCCATTCGGGGAGACTGTCCCGAGCACATAACGTGCATGCCCGAATGAATTTTTTGAAGTCTCGAGCTTTATGGGGCCACCAATACGCTCCAGCCAAGGTGTATATGAGCCGACATGTTTTATAAAAAAAAAAGCCATTTTATAAAAATAAAGTGAACTTTACTGTTGGAACTGGTGAAACATATATACAGCAGGCATCAGGTACAAAGTTTCTTTTCACATCTTCGGTTTTACACAGAGGCACAGGCATGGCGGTCACATGTGACAGCATCACAACATTTCAGCAATAAAACATAGGTGACTAGACATAGGTTACACCCCCATTACTAACCCTATAGTGAAATGTAATAAAGACAAGCAGCCCCATACTATGATGTTCCCAACTCCAAACTTCACTGTTGGTATGGTGATTTTGGGGTGATATGTAGTCCCTTTTGACCTCCAAACATGGTGTGCATTATGGCATCCAAAGAGTTCAATTTTGGTCTCATCTAGGCAGACTATATTGTCTCAGTATTTCACAGGCTTGTCTAAATGTTGTGGAGGAAACTTTAAACATGCCTGAACATGCTTTTTATTCAGCAATGGAGTCTTGTGTGGTGAGCGTGCATAGAGGCCATGGAGGTTCAGTGCATTACTTATTATTTTATTTAAAACTAGCTGAAGTGCCCGGCGCTGCCCGGGCATAGTAACTAACTGTGGCTAGTTATAGCAAATTATAATTATCCTCCATCACATAGTCCCGTGCCCATATACCCATCATGCATTTCCACGATCCCATAGTCGAGTGCCCATATACCCATTATACATCCTTCATCTAATAGTCCCATGCCCATATACCCATCATGCATATCCACGATCCCATAGTCGAGTGCCCATATATCCATCATGCATATCCTCCATCCCATAGTCCCATGCCCATATACCAATCATACATATCCGCCATCCCTTAGTCCCGTGCCCATATACCCATCATGCATATCCTCCATCCCATAGTCAACCATTATAACATCATAATGAGAGGCGGCAGGTCTTGCAACCTATGATGACATCAGCGTCGCCATGGCAACCACTATGACATCATAATGAGGGGCGTGGCTTGACGGGCACACACTTTTTCCCCAGTATGTAGATAGGGGCAAAATTGTTTGGTGAATTGGAACGCACGGGGTTAAATTTTCGCCTCACAACATAGCTTAGGACGCTCTCGGGGTCCAGACGTGTGACTGTGCCAAATTTTGTGGCTGTAGCTGCGACGGTGCGGATGCCTATCCTGGACATACACACATACACATACATACACACATACATACACACTTTGAGCTTTATATATTAGATAATTGTATCTGCTGATTCAAGTCCATTTTGTAGTTTTCCACTGCTCTTGAACAACTCTTCTGATAATTCTTTCCACTACTCTGAAATCCTGCAAGGAGCACCTGATCTTACCTGGTTTATAGTGAAATTATCTACTTTCCATTTACAGATCATGACCTCAAAAGTGTTCACTGGAGCATTCAGTAGTTTAGGAAGTCATCCGTCACCAATGCCATCAGTAGGTTTTGCAACAATAAGGTTGAGAAGGTCTTGAGACAGCTCACTTGTTTTACCCATTATGAGCTATTTCTTGTGTGGCACCTTGGTAATGAGACACCTTTTTTTAGGCAATCAGTTGAACCAGCTGATATTATTTTTCACTAGCAGGATTGCTTTTTAATTACCAATAGATTTTAGCTGGTGTCGTGGCTTTCCATGGCTTTTAGCACCTCTCTTTCTTCCTGTGTTCAATATTTTTTTCTGTGTCATTTTTACATTCTTACACATAATTTATGGACATCTGTGGATTGATCTCTTTGCCTTTGTGGGTTCAATGGGTTGTTAACGACAAATATGACAAATATGTGTTTAGAAATATGTTTACTTAGAAAATGGTGATGTATTCAATACTTATTTCATGCGCTGTATGTATACACATACACACCTCTTTAGATGATAAATCACACATAGCATTTGTAACATACTAAGTGAACAAGGTCCATTACAACACACTTTTATGAATCCCTATAAAGGCAGCAAAGGAACGAAAGAGGATAGTAATATAAGTCTAAATCAACATAATAATTTTGAACTTTCGAAAAGATTGTGCAAAAATCCTGCACTGTGTTCCTCTACAGCCCCAGGTTTATATATATTACTGTCATCTTTAGGGCTCATACTCACTTGTGAGAGACTCGTACCATTCTCATGCGAGTATCTCGCATGAAAACCTGGCACTGCCACCGGCACTCGGACAGGAGCGTGCGGCTACGTGTATTTCTATGCCGCCGCCGCATGCTCCAGTGCCAGTGCTGGCGGCAGTGCCAGGTTTTCATGCCAGAGGCTCTCACGAGAATGGTGCTAGTCTCTCACAAGTGAGTATGAGCCCTTATACTGTTTTTTCTGCGGTTAGTAATTTTCTCCCCATCTAATTGTATATTTCCCGATGGACTTACAAGGTGACAAGTTCTAGGAATCCACTTCTATTCACATACTGGAGGTCTCTACATTACATTAAGTATGGCCGAAACAGCCTCAATTTGCATGTAAGAATGGAGGGAAATTGCTGTAAAAGGTAGGAATAATTTTTCAGGTAACATCAAACTATTAGACTGGTATATTGCATTGGTCATTGCAATACAGTGATTCCAATCTGAGAGTAAATTGATCCAGCAGTTGTTAATAGGTAGCAAGATGTGTAGCTGATCCTATGGCCGGGGTCACACTAACCGACGAAAAATACGGTCCGTAGTTTACATGCGTAATACGGATGAATGACCCCTAAATAGTGCTCCGTAGGTCATCCGTAAGCAAGGTGTGGTCGCGTATTTTGCGCATGTCAGCATCCGTATGTAATCCGTATGGCATCCGTATGCAATCCGTATGGTGAGATTTTCTCGCAGCCTTGCAAAATGGACATTTAACGGTTTTGAGGCCTGCTAACTATTTAAATCATTAGCCTGCACCCTATTTATTGCCTCAGGAACAGGTGGCTGCCTCCATTCTGTCCATTTGTCACCTTGCATTCACTAGGTGTGTTGGTGTTGTATGTGCAACATGGCAAACAGTCTGAGTTTCAACACAACTGAGCAGGTTCTCTTCAACTGGCTTTTGTCACGCCTCTTTGGCCAACCATACCCAGTGATAGTGGATCCGCGGAGGAGGAGACGCATGTGGGTCCATCCACTTTTGAGGCAACGACTCACAAGAGGTCATTTTCACCGCCTCTATTCTTCTATGCGGGAGCATCCTGTCAAATTCTACCAATACTGTCGCATGAGCCTTGCAACATTTGATCGACTCTTGGAGACAGTGCGCCCTGGGATAACCTTTCAGGACACAAGGATGCGCAAAGCTATATCTGCAGAGGAGCGACTTCTACTCACAATACGGTATGTACTACACAACCACATTCTCTACGTTCATAATGTGTGGGCCAAAGTATGTATTTTTGGCTTATTGGACTAAGATTAATGCCCTCATCTTAGTCCACATATGTTTCAACTTACAGACCAGAATGTTATGTGTAATATGTACTGAATATCACTTAGTTATTGGGCAAACAAAGATGTGTGTGTTATTCGCTCTGAATTCCTAACAAGTTTGGTATGTATGTACCTGGTGTTTTTGTAATTTGGGCATTCTAAAATCTTCCTTTTCTGTTGTTCTTCAGCTTCCTGTCCACTGGCCTGTCTTATGCCGCCCTCCACCATGAGTTTCTCATTGGAAGATCTACCATTTCAGGCATAGTCAGGTCAACGTGTATTGAAATCTGGACAAGACTCCATCAACTCGTCATGCCCAAGCCCAGGATGGAAGACTGGTTGAGGATATCAAGGGACTTTGAGGAGGAATGCCAGTTTCCTAATTGTATTGGGGCTCTTGATGGCAAACATATCCGGGTGCGTAAGCCGCCAAACTCTGGCTCCCAATTCTTCAATTATAAACAATACTTTTCTGTTGTATTGTTGGCGCTGGCAGACCCTAAATACAAGTTTATAATTGTTGACATTGGGGCCTATGGAAGGACGGGAGACTCTCGAGTCTTCAATACTTCCATTATGGCTCGGCGGCTACGCACCAACCAGCTGGATCTACCACCACCACGCCAGCTACCAGGCTCCATTCCAGAATCAGTCCCTTATGTCCTTGTGGCAGATGAGGCGTTTCAGTTAACACGCAATGTCATGAGGCCATATCCCCGGCGCAACCTTGACCACAGGCGCAGAATTTTTGACTTGCGCCTATCACGTGCTCGGCGACTGGTGGAGTGTTCCTTTGGCATTCTTTATGCCAAATGGCGGGTACTCCAGTCTGCCATTCAGCTGAGTGAGCAAAATGTAAATGAAGTAGTGAAAGCCTGTGCGGTTCTTCTTAACTTCACCAGGATACATGATTGTTCCTCCTCTGCTGGTGTTGTGCGTAGGCCGGACAATGTGCATAGGGTGAGACCACCTATCAACCCTCAACGTAGATCGCTCTCTGGGCTCAAAGTGCGTGATATTTTCACTAATTACTTTATGTCACCTGAGGGGGAAACTTCTTGGCAAGAGCATGCTGTATCTGTTATAATGTTTGCTTTTATGTGTGTCTAAATATATATATTTCTATCCCTTCTGATTCTATGTCTGTTTAATGGCATTGTTAAGCGTATGTTAGTATGCTGATACGGTTTTTGATAATTGAGACAGAGACGTAAATTGTAGTAGACACATTTTTACTTTTGCCTTTTTTTTGTTTCTTTTTTTAAAGGCAAACATATTTGTGCCATATGATACCTGGGGCAATGGGCCAAATTGCCCTTTTTGCAGATGTGATCATTTTTGAAGTATAAAATTTGCACACATTTCCAAAACAAACAGAATGTTATAACAAACTTGCTACATTAGACATTTTGAATCCAAAGGAAAAAAGATGTGTTCTCCATCAACAAAATTATATAAAAAAGATAAAACTCACATTTCTTAGGAATGTTTGATAATCATATTAATAAGCCACCATGACAGCCAAGGCTACCTTACGCGTTTCTGACACATATTACATGTCTGTAAAAAGACTATATTTCACCAAGCTATACTGGGAAAGTCAAAGGATCAAAACAGACTACTCACTTGATAATGCCGAGAAAAGGCGTGCTGCCCTTATTCAAGTAGTCACTTTTTGCCTGCTAAATATATTCCAGAATCAAGGCGAACAGCCTCAAGAACATCACGCTCTCTCTATGTATTATCAAGTGAGTAGTCTGTTTTGATCCTTTCACTTTCCCAGTATAGCTTGGTGAAATATAGTCTTTTTTACAGACATGTAATATGTGTCAGAAACGCGTAAGGTAGCCTTGGCTGTCATGGTGGTTTATTAATATGATTATCAAACATTCCTAAGAAATGTGAGTTTTAGGCTTTTTATCTAAAATTGATGATGGAGACCACCTCTTTTTTCCTTTGGTTAGGGATTTTGAGCACCAGTTGAACCACACTGGGCATCTCCTGCCATCAGACCGCTTATGGACACTGATGTACAGTATGCGTAAACAATTTGCATGTTTTTATGCTGTTATAAATTGGGGAAAGTGGGGGAAGGAGAAGGCGGAAGAGCAGCCTGTGGTTGCTGCTGGCTACTTTGAGCAACATCGCCCTGTGTGGGGGCATACTGTTGCCCATGATGTGGGTAGTGTCCTTCCTCATGTGATTGTTGGGGGTACTGGCCAGAGTAATAATGATGAGGGGCATCTTGGTGGCTCTGGTACCCACCAATATAGCCATGTCATCCCCAACCAGGTTGGGACCAGCCTCCAGCACTGCATGGGAAAAAGTGGCCATATTGGTGGGGTTGGCTAGAGGCAGACATATGTTGCTGCTGCTGTGAAGGTTGGGTAGGAGGAGGAAGGGGGTTAGGTGTAGGCCCACCTATTTGAGTATCTTCAGACCCTTCTTGAGCAAGCATCTGTGTGGGTGGTCTCATGCGCATTAGATTTCGGGGGGAATGCTGCCACCTCTCCAGATATTCAAACAGCTCATATGGAGTATTCTGGGGTGTGCTTGCATCAAGCAGGATCTGAAAACATCCTCGAATACGGAGCCTCACCTCACGGGAAAGGGTACAGAGATAAAGGGCCAGGCTTCACAAGTATGCCTCCTCACCATCATCTGTATTCACTCTAGCCAGATAATTTAGGACCCCTGTGTCCACATTGGTCCTGGTATCTTGTGCAGGGATCTGGCGCCTTCTTCGTCCTCGCCGGGATGTTCCAGCAGGCTGTGGGGAGCCCCAGATCTGGGCAGTTGGGCTGCTGCTCATGTTGCCCTGCTCCTCCAGTATGGGTGATGTTGCAGCAGCAGACGGTCCTGGTGGTGTGGTTTGGGGCACAGGCAATGGGTTCTCCTGAGATGATTCTTCACCCAAGCTTCTTGTAGGGGGAGAAGATGGGCCAGCCACCTCATCCCCTACAGGGTCAATTATGGGCTCTGTGTCTGAGCCCGGTCCTCTATCCGTAAGGTTGGAGTGAGTTCTGTTATGAAAGAGAACAGAGCCAAAAATACATTAATATTTTTAGCCCTGTAAAGTATCTGTGTATTGTGGTGTGAGGTATCTACTTACGTTCTCAGATCCAGAATAGGGGCGAGGAAGGAGAGGCGGTCATAATAAATGTATTTTCTTTTGACGTAGCCCGCATCACCACTCCTGGACCGCTGCTGACGTTCCCGCCTGTACTGATCGCGGATGCTGCGCCAGCGTTTCATCACATCTTCCACTGCAATGTGACAGGAAATATTATCAATTTTACATATTTGATCGGTCACATTTGCTACCAGTAGTCTAGGCATGTGGCCTTCTGGGGTGTGCTTTCTACCCAGGGTGGCATATCTAATTGGGCCATCCAGGCCAGATATACAGGGTCAGAATAGTTCATGTATCAAGTAACTACACTTAATAACTTGGTTGGCTAAGAGGATGAGGAGCTTGTGGCCTGAGCAAAATTACGGCAGTGTCAAACCACGTGTCACATCAAAATCTACCCGCCTCATGAGGAAAAAAGTAGAAGCACAGGAAGGGGGGGGCTGATTCTGTATGCATTTTATGATGTGAGGTAATTTTAATCATTTTTTGGCCTTGTACTTACTCAGTTTCTGCTGCTCCTCACGTGGGCGATCACCAAAATCATGGAACATCTGCCGACATATGCGCCTCCATGACGCCTCCTCTCTTGCCCGGTTGGCATAATGGGCATCACGTTGGTCCCAGAGTTCGGGACGCTCCTGCATCAGTACAATGAGCATCTCCACATTTAGGAAATATGGCGCCATGCTGCTGCTGTACTCCGTGGAGGTGTACTTCCTGGAGGTCTGGAGCGGTTTTTGAGCTCATTTGCATGTCTAGGCTTCCTGATGATGGATTGGCCCATTTCCTGTCACCAGCCAAAAGACCTGCGTATTTCTCGCAAGTCACACGTGTGGTCCGTGTGTAAACCGTATTTTTGCGCACCCATAGACTTGCATTGGCGTATTACGGGCGCATGCTGCGATTGTCACGGACCGTAGAATACGGCTGAGAAATATACGGCTGTTGGGAGCAAACCCATAGAGAATCATTGGTCCGTGTGTAATGCGTGCTTTTAACGCCTCTCACTCGTCCGTATTCCTCTCTAGTGTGACCCCGGCCTATTACTGAGGATGGCGGGTGGAAACCAAATAGCATTGCACTCATTTCATTGGAAGAAGTATGCTCATAAGACATACTGATAGGGAACTTAGATTGTGATTCCCATCGAGGACAGCGATGATAATGTGTGCAAACTGTAAAGCGCTGCGGTATATGTTACCGCTATATAAAAATAAAGATTATTTATTATAAGATGAAATGGTCTTTAAATAGGTCAAAAGTTAAACATGACATTTCCTTTGTATTTTAGGCAAAAAAAAGTTGTCATTTTTTTTACATTTTAAAATGACAAAAAGGAAAATGGTTAAATGCAAAAGTTTGGGCACCCATGGAGCTTTGTGTGCTCAGATAACTTTGACCAAGGTTCGGACATTAATTGGCCTGTAAGAGTGCTGCTTGCTCACTATCATCATTAGGAAAGGCCAGGTGATGCAAATTTCACAGCTTTATAAAAACCCAGCCTCCTCTAACGCTTTCCCAAAAAAACAGCAGCCATGGGTTTTACTAAGCAGCTGCCTAGCACTCTGAAAGTTAAAATAGTGGAGGCCCACAAAGCAGGAGGCTACAAGAAGATAACAAAGCGTTTTCAAGTCGCCCTTTCCTCAGTTTGAAATGTAATTAAGAAATGAAAGTTAATATGAGCAGTGGAGGTAAAGATAAGGCCAGGAAGACCAAGCAATATTTGAGTAAGAACTGCTCATAGGATTTCTGAAGACACTTGCACAAATATGGCCTTCAGGGAGGCGGCTTCCTCAGTGGCTGCTGAAAGCAGGCAGTGTGGAAGCCTGTGCAGCGGCTGTCAGATCGCTGATCTGACACAGCGCTGTTCTAAATGTCAGATCATCGATCTGACACTTCACAGTAATGTCCCCCCTGGGGCAAAGCAATAAAGTGAAAAAAAAGTGGAAAAATAATTTTAAAAAAAATCCCAAAATAAATTTTAAAAAAAAATATTTCCTAACAAATTCATTTTTTGGAAATAAAAAAAAAAAACAATAAAAGTACACATAATTAGTATCGTCGCGTCTGAAACAACCCCTCCTATAAAACTGTCCCACTAGTTAACCCCTTTAGTGAACCCCTTAAAAAATAAAAATAAATAACAAAGCAACAAAAATGTGTTATCATCATATCGCTGAACAAAAAGTGCAATAACGCACGATCAAAAAGACACATATAAATAATCATGGAACCGCTGAAAACGTCATCTTGTCCTGCAAAAAATTAGCCGCCATACAGCATCATCAGCGAAAAAATAAAAAAGTTATAGCTCGCAGAATAAAGTGATGCAAAAATAATTCTTTTTGATATAAAATACTTTTCATTGCATAAAAGCAACAAAACATAAAAAAATGACATAAGTGAGGTATCGCTGTAATCGTACTGACCCGAAGAATAAAACCGCTTTATCTATTTTACCACACGCGGAACAGTGTAAACGCACCCCCCAAAAGAAATTCTTGAAATGCTGGTTTTTGTTCATTCTGCGTCCCAAAAATCGGAATAAAAAGCGATCAAAAAATGTAAGGTGCCTGAAAATGGCACCAATAAAAACGTCAACTCGTCCCGCAAAAAATAAGACCTCACATAACTCTGTGGGTCAAAATATGGAAAAATTATAGCCCTCAAAATGTGGTGATACAAAAACTATTTTTACAATAAAAAGTGTCTTTTAGCGTATGACAGCTGCCAAACATAAAAACCGCCATATATAGTAATTCAAACCCCCCGTTATCACCCCCTTAGTTAGGGAAAAATAATAAAATTAAAAATAAGTATTAGGGTTAGGGTCTGGGCTAGGTTTGGAGTTAAGGATAGGGTTAGGGTTATGGTTAGGGCTGAGATAGGGTTAGAGGTGTGTTGGGGTTAGGGTTGGAGTTAGAATTGGGGGGGTTTCCACTGTTTGGGCACATCAGGTGGTCTCAAAACGCAACATGGCGTCTGATATCAATTGCAGCCAATTCTGCATTGAAAAAGTCAAATGGTGCTCCTTCCCTTCCAAGTTCTGCCATGTGCCCAAACAGTGGTTTACCCCCACCAATGGAGTATCAGCCTACTCAGGATAAACTTCTGTGAAGTACTTGTTGGTTCAAAGTGCTCACAACACATCAAGATAAGTTCCTTTGGGGGTCTAGATTCCAAAATGGGATCACTTGTGGGGGGTTTCAACAGTTTAGGCTTATCAGGGGCTCTCCAAACGCGACATGACAGTCGCAGACCATTCAATCAAAGCCTACATTCCAAACATCACTACCTCCCTTCCAAGCCTCTATGTGTGCCCATACAGTATATTTCTCCCACATATTGGGTATCAGCGTGCTCAGGACAAATTGAACAACAATGTATGGGGTCCAATTTCTCCTGTTACCGTTGGGAAAATAAAAAAATTGGGGACTAAAAGATCATGTTTGTGGAAAAAATATGATTTTTATTATTTTCACACCAAGGCGTCATAAACGTCTGTGAAGCCCTTAGGGGTTCAATGTGCTCACCACACATCTAGATAAGTTCCTTGGGGGGTCTAGTTTCCAAAATGGTGTCATTTCTGTGGGGTTTCCACTGGTTAGGCACATCAGGGGCTTTCCAAACGCGACATGGCGTCCAATCTCAATTCCAGCCAAAAAAGTCAAATGGCGCTGCTTACCCTTGGTAAAATTAAAATTGGGAGTGAAAAGATCATTTTTGTGGAAAAACTATGATTTTTTAATTTTACGGCTGTATCATATAAACTTCTGTGAAGCCCTTGGGGGTTTAAAGTTCTCACCACACATCTAGCTAAGTTCCTTGGGGGGTCTAGTTTCCAAAATGGGTCACTTGTGGGGGTTTCCACTGTTTATGCACACCAGGGGCTCTCCAATCGTGACATGGCGTCCGATCTGAATTCCAGCCAAGTTTGCATTGAAAAAGTCCTTCCCTTCTCTGAGCTCTGTCATGCACCGAAACAGTGGTTTCCCCCCACATATCAGGTATTATCGTACTCAGAACAAATTGCACAATAACGTTTGCAGTTCAATTTCTCCTGTTACCCTTGGTAAAATAAAAAAAAATTGGACCTGTAGTAATTTTTTTGTGAAAAAAAAGTTAAATGTTCATTTTTTTTTTTTTTAACAATCAAAAAATTCCTGTGAAGCACTTGAAGGGTTAATAAATTTCTTTAGTGTGGTTTTGCGCACCTTGAGGGGTGCAGTTTTTAGAATGGTGTCACTTTTGGGAATTTCTTATCATATAGACCCCTCAAAGTGACTTCAAATGTGATGTGGTCCCTAAAAATAAAATGGTGTTGTAAAAATGAGAAATCTCTGGTCAACTTTTAACCATTATTACTTCCTAACAAAAAATATTTTGGTTCCCAAATTGTGCTGATGTAAAGTAAACATGTGGGAAATTTAATTTATTAAATTTTTTGTGTGCCATATCTCTGTGATTTAAGGGCATAAAAATTCAAATTTGGAAAATGGCAACATTTTCAAAATTTTTGCCAAATTTCTGTTTTTTTCACAAATAAACGCAAGTTATATGAATGAAATTTTACCACTAACATGGAGGACAATATGTCACGAGAAAACAGTGTCAGAGTCACCGGGATCCATGGAAGCGTTCCAGAGCTATTACCTCATAAAGAGACAGTGGTCAGAATTGTAAAAATTGGCCCGGTCATTAACGTGCAAACCACCCTTGGGGGTAAAGGGGTTAAGCATGTGCGTGGATCAATCAAGCTGTGGGGTTGTGTTGCAGCCAATGGTATGGGAAAGATTTTACAAGTAAAGGGATGAATGGATTCAATGAAATTTCAACAAATTCTTAATGGAAACATTACACCATCTGTAAAAAGGATGAAGTTAAAAGGGGATGGCTTCTACAAATGGATAATGATCCTAAACACATGTCAGAATCCAAAATAGACTATCTCAAAAGGCAGAAGCTGAAAGTTTTACAATGACCCTCACAGCACTCTGATCTGAACATTATTGAAAATCTGTGGCAAGACCTCAAAATAGCAGTGCATGCAAGACGATCCAGAAATCTCACAAAGCTGGAAGAATTTTCCAAGGAAGAATTTTGTAATTTTTAAAATGTAAATGATGAAAATATATATTTTTTTACCTAACATGCAAAGAAAATATGTCATGTGTAACTTTAGGCCTTTTACAGATCATTTCCTCTTCAACTTACTTAACTGTTCCCTATAACAGTAATTTTGACCAGGAGTGCCCAAACTTTTATATTCCAAAGTATATGAATTGGGCTATGCTCCAGAACTCTCTCCATAGAAGTACATTAGACATGTGACATACATGTAGATTGCATGTCAAGAAAGGGATATATTGTTTTTACGCACAACACTACTTGTACCCTAGTTTACATGTGTGCAATAAAAAGGATGATCAGCAGCCATGTGTAATGGTAATGACTATGCAAAGTAGTCCAGTGCTATGTATATTCTGCTGTATTGTAATGATCCATAAAAGAAATCTCAAATATACATGATATATGCTGACTTCATTAATTACTTTATTTAAGTTATTAAATTTGGCCCTGATGATGATGGGTCCTTGACTCCTGAAGAGTCGTCCTTTAACAAGAGAGGAAAAACCTCCAGTGGAGGAAACCTCTAGGGAACCAAGGTTAAAGGAGTGCCCTTCCCTTGGGCTGTGAATCGGTGAGAACAGAGACCGAGCCCGGAATCTGCCTCTTCTTACAGCCGTTACCTCACCTGTGTCGTGGGTACACTTGGCTGCTGAAAGTCTGGTAAATGTCATATGTCTGGATGAGAGCAGTCCAAGCCTGGAATCTGCCTCTTCATGCAGCAAGTAAGTCACTCTTCTCTGAACATGCCTGACTGTGGAAAGTCCGGTAAATGTCATATCAATAGGTGAGAGCAGTCCAAGCCTGGAATCTGCCTCTTCATGCAGCAAGTAAGTCACTTGTCTGTGAACACATCTGACTGTGGAAAGTCAGGTAAGTGTCATATCCATAGGTGAGAGCAGTCCAAGCCTGGAATCTGCCTCTTCATGCAGCAAGTAAGTCAGTTGTCTATGAACACGTCTGACTGTGGAAAGTCCGGTAAGTTTTATATCCATTGGTGAGAGCAGTCCAAGCCTGAAATCTGCCTCTTCATGCAGCAAGTAAGTCACTTGTCTGTGAACATGTCTGACTGTGGAAAGTCCGGTAAGTGTCATATCAATAGGTGAGAGCAGTTCAAGCCTGGAATCTGCCTCTTCATGTAGCAAGTGAGTCACTTGTCTGTGAACACGTCTGACTGTGGAAAGTCCGGTAAGTGTTATATCCATAGGTGAGAGCAGTCCAAGCCTGGAATCTGCCTCTTCATGCAGCAAGTAAGTCACTTGTCTGTGAGCACATCTGACTGTGGAAAGTCCGGTAAGTGTCATATCAATAGGTGAGAGCAGTCCAAGCCTGGAATCTGCCTCTTCATATAGCAGGTAAGTCACTTATCATTGAGCATGCCTGACTGTGGAAAGTCCGGTAAGTGTGATATCCATAGGTGAGAGCAGTCCAAGCCTGGAATCTGCCTCTTTATGCAGCAGGTAATTCACTTGTCCGTGAACACACCTGACTGCAGAAAGTCCAGTAAATGTCACATCCATGGGTGAAAGTAGAGACCGATCCCGGAATCTACCCCGTTGTGCAGCAGGTAAGTCTCTTGACCGTGAACATGTCTGGCTGCAGAAAAACTGGTAAGTGTCATATCCATGGGTGAATGCAGAGACCAATCCTGGAATCTGTGTCTGTTTTGCTTCATCACTGGTTGCCTGATTCTCACATGGTAGCCACCATGTAAAGGAGTTGTAGTGGAGTTGTCCCCTCCTGCTGGATTCCTTTTCAAAATGAAGAAAATAGAATTAAGCACTGTAGATAAAGCACTGAAGAAATTACAAACTCATTTCTTTACTGTATCAAGTGTAATCATCCAAATAATGGGACAGGGCAGCAATAGTTAAATCCTGTGGCCTGCTGGAATACTGCGATGAAGCATTGCACGTCAACCATTTAACAAGAGACAGTATTTGCAGAACACGTACACTGCACCTTAAATGCCATGAAATCTCCCCTATTAGTGGCTGTAATAATTCCTCACCCAAGACCCCAGTCTTTTAATCAATGAACCTATTCCCATCACAATGGTGGGAACATGTTTCGTGGCTTAACAAATGCCGCCGATCATCATGAATTTGACGAGCTGAGGCTGCCACGCCACCCAACCTGCCCAAGCTCTGGCACTTTATCAGAACTGGGCGAAAATGGCGTGAGAATGCCAAAAGCCACAATATTTTAGCGCAGCCTGTAGTTTCACCAAAATGTTGTGACATTTCAAAGCTTTTTAATGTCAGAATACTGGAGTAAATGAGTTGATAAATCAGGACCCTAAATCCTTTTGAAATAAATCTAAGATGATCTTCTGATAAACTTTGAGCTGAGATAGTAAAACACTTACTTCTTTTTATAGAATCCTTCTTTGTTTTGGAAATATCTCATTTGACGTCCAGGTTGTGAGGACTCGGAATCATATATATAAACATATCGATCATCCGATTCTTGAAAGGAAACATTTTTCCCTTTGCTTTTATTTTTCATGGGATTTCTTCCTTTTAGAATAGACGGAGGTGTCTGTCTGTAGCCATCAAAGTCCGGATTAATCTTGGACTCTTTCACCTCCACTATACTGGCCTTGTGCAGCATTGTAATGTCTCCAGATGTACAGAAAATGTCAGATTCTCCTGTAACGCAAAATATTGAAATTAGATTTAATAAAATACAAAATTCTATGTGATTAAGATTATTAACACTTACAGGTTATTATAACTTCTAAATAGTATATTAGACTGAGAAAAGAGGGACCCAATCCCCAGAGAAAAGCTCCTGCAATTCAGAGAAAGCAAAGCTTAAAGAGCCACCCGGGGACTAAAGTGAGACCTGACTGGCCCAACGCTGCTCCCAGTCGGCTTCCCCCTGCGCTGCTGCACTTGCCGAACAGGTCTACTCTAATGAAAGATATGGGAGAGACCTGTCAGTCAAGGAGATGCCAGCTTGGGACAGCACCAGATTTGTCAAGTCTCTCCATGTGGTCACTGGTCAGCTCTGCAAAATATGTTTTCTACAGATATCTGATATTATCACCCCTAGAATGATACATTGAATTATGACAACAGACGGGCTGAGTCTCTATAGCTATCAATATATTAACGGCTCGTTCACTGACAAGTTCCTATAGAAGACCATTTTTTAATTTATATATTAGGTTGTTTTTCTATTAAATCTATTTTACGAATGCTCGGAGAACTTACTGTCAGAGGAGGTGACCTCATCCTCATCTGGGCTGTTATCGATTATTACATCAGGGGGTCCAGGCACTGAGATCTTGTTGCCTGTGAGGACGTCTCTCTGTTCATTCCCGGGTCCATGAAGCAAATCACTAATGGTAATTGGTTTGTAGTCCTCACGTTTTCCTGTAACACAGAACATAGAAATCAACATTTCTAAAATAAAAGCTTCCATCATGTTTCTTGTGAATGCCCTGAGAACTTACTGTCAGAGGAGGTGACCTCATCCTCATATGGGCTCATATCGATTATTACATCAGGGGGTCCAGGCACTGAGATCTTGTTGCCTGTGAGGACGTCTCTCTGTTCATTCCCGGGTCCATGAAGCAAATCACTAATGGTAATTGGTTTGTAGTCCTCACGTTTTCCTGTAACACAGAACATAGAAATCAACATTTCTAAAATAAAAGCTTCCATCATGCTTCTCGTGAATGCCCTGAGAACTTACTGTCAGAGGATGTGACCTCATCCTCATATGGGCTCATATCGATTATTACATCAGGGGGTCCAGGCACTGAGATCTTGTTGCCTGTGAGGACGTGTCTCTGTTCATTCCCGGGTCCATGAGGCGAATCATCAATGGTAATTGTGATGTAGTCCTCACTTTTTCCTGTAACAGAACATAGAAATCAACATTTCTAAAATAAAAGCTTCCATCATGTTTCTCCTCTATGTCTAGGGCTATCACAATGTCTTTCTTATGTGTGGACTGGAAGTTGCTTTCTCATTATAAGTATATGAAACCTCACACTGAGTCTCATAGGAAACCACTACCACAACTACACATAAGACATTTTGTGAGCCGACGAATCTGAATTGCGGACATATGGTTCAGAAGACGACTAGAATGGCGCTGGTGCTATTTTGAATATTGCGCTTAGATCCTGCATTGCGCTGTCCCCTTTATAGTCCCAATCCTCGGGGTATTACATGAAAATGTAAACTATCTAGTAATATCAGCCGTATTCATCTATATATCGCTATAACAGTAAGGATTCTAACACCATCTTTTGGGATTATGACCCTTTAGTATTTTTATCTATTGGAGATAACTTGCTCCTCTTTTGTAACCGCGACCAAATGCAAATTTTTTGTGCTGATTCTCAAAAACCATCTTATTAATGGCCTCTTTTTTTGTGACATGAAAATGACATTGTTACTGTTTTCATTATTACTGTCCCCTCATCACACTTTTCTGGTGCATAATAGGGTCTGGGAGGGAGAGCCGACAAGGAGCGGGGGCGCCATATCGCAATATTAGGGTGTGAACCTCCGCAGAAAGGTAGGGGCATTTTTTTATGCTGCTTTAGGGACAGGCCCACTTCCCTCCTGTGACTCTATTATATCTATAAGTCCCCCCTTTTTATGATAATTTTGAATAAAAATGTTATATATAGTAGGAGGGTCTTTTTTAGTGTAAGTTGTTGTAATTTTTTTGGCCCTCTCTCCCTCTGATTCAGTTTTGCAGATTCATCCGGCTGTAGTTACCATTTAGATTGGTGTTGTTCTCTCTAAAGTCATTGGCACAATTTTGACTTTCAACGTCTTTCATTGGTTTCTTCTTTTTCAGACAACTATAAAAATGAAAAAATAAAAATCACATTGTAAATTACAAAGTAAAACATGTCTGTATTCTGCAGAATGTAAGAATGAAACATGTTATCTAGTCCTATCTGTAGAGAGATCACCAGTCAGTCATTTTGGTGTAGCAGAGCCAGGTAGGGCAGGGTTAAGTCCGAGCTTTGCAGGATTTGATTAGATGCACCCACTTAGCTTTTTTTTTTTTTACTACAGCCAGGACCTCTGTTCACTATTTCTGTCTGCTAGATGAAGCAGAGTCGAGTGTACTGGAGCTAGTGAGTGTTCAGCCAACATTTGAGCTATAGCTGAGAGGAAGATGTGCCGGGATCTCTCTGTGAATGGAGACAGCATGGGTCAGCTAGGAAAGCTGAGCAGTCTGTGTGCAGGAGCGGCAGAGAACCGTTCGTCAGCTGCAGCCTGTATAGTATGAACCGTCCCCAGGAGTTGAACCCTTCTGTTTGGCAGTGGAGGCTACTGGAACTCGTACTGAAGGGGATACCAAGACTGGTGGGATCGTGCCTCTTCTATGTATGAAGTTTGCTTTTGGAGAACGGACTGTAATCTGTTCAGGTGAGCTCACACTGACATATGGGCCCTGCTAAATGAATTATTTGCTGTGACACCTTTGTGCCTAGAAGAGGATGTTTTTGGTTTGGAATCCCTTGGAATTTTCTGAAAGCATTAAAACTGCACCGGTTTGACCCAAACAGCATTGACTATGTGAATGGTACCTAATGCCTATCTGAGAGCGTAACTCCCTACAAAGTCTAATATATGCCCATCAGTTACCCGCAGGGCACAGCTCCAGGGTGACGTGTGTGTGAGCCACAAGAGGCCTACACTAAAGTATTCCCATTACTGGAGTAACCTGAAGATGTGACATTTCCTCTACAGACTCCTGTGTAGCCCATAAATCATGACTTCCTATACTTACCCATAGATGATAGCAATGGGATGCATGAATACTGCGAGGGCGAAGAGAATGGCGGCAGGTATAACAATCCTATAGACTGTATCCTCAGATGGTTTTGGAGGCATGGTGACATTCTCTAAAAAGGGAAAGAACATAAGTGATCAGGTAACCAGAGCTGGAATGTGTTCAGAAGTGGAAACCAAAACCCTGGACCGGGCGGCCTGAGGAGCCAAGTATGACTATTAACAGAGGGGAATTTAGTGTGGAAAATGATGGATTATTTTTATGTCATATCAATATATAATGGACAAAACAGAGATCTGCTCCTTTATATTTCTGGAATAGGGAACAAACACATGATGGGAGACGAAACCTGTAATTACAAGTAACACATGAAGAATCCCCCATTCCATTTATGATGTGACGTCATCTAACTCTCCAGTCACAGAAGAGAAGTGACAGAACCCCTAATGACCCGGAGCCTGACGCTCATACACCGGGCCCTAATCATGGATCCTAATAGTTTCTGGGGCCGGAGGTGAAATGTTCCATGTGAGGGACAGATCTGAGTTCTGAGCTGCTGATCGCCTGTCTCTTGTGGGCGCCTTCTGCTACATGTAGTAGTCGGTGCATCCAGCCCGGAGAGAACAGTATTAATGCTCGGCGTCTCCTCTATGTGTTATTAGACTGGACCCTGGAAGCCAAACGGCATCTTTCCCCAATTCCACATTACATGGTAAAATGAAGAATGTAATTCACAACTACAACTCGTTCAGCAAAAAGATAAACAAGTCCTCATACGGCCATATGAAGGGAAAAAAGTTATGGCTCTTGGAAGAAGGAGAGGAGAAAAAAAGCCCATAAACGAAAATTGGCTGCAGAAGGGAAGGGGTTAACCCCGTAGTCAGAGTATATCTGGTAATGCGCTTACCTTCGTTAATCCTGATCTGCTCTAGTGATCGAGGGTTGCGGATAAAGATGGGAGCACCTTCCGCGGGTGCTAATAGCACGCTGAGAACTAGAAGTAGTCTAAACAGCATTGGAGCCTGGAGGAATATCGCTTACTGTGTACGGCACAATCAGCTTCTCCAGACAAAGCGTCTCACTGCAACATCGCTGGTTAGAACCAAGCATTCCGTGACATCACAGCTGGAACCCAATAGTGACATCATGGTGGGCGGGGCTACACATGAGTGATGTCACAATTGGGGCTCATCCACTAAACGTTCCCAATGTATATAATAAGAATATACAAAAGAAAGAAAAGGAAAGAAGAAAAATAAATAACTCAAAAAGGAAAGAACACTTTTTTTCACATACTCACATTTATTATATTTTATGTACTTTTATACAACAGAAATGTGTTCCCATTTGGGAGAATAATCATTCTCACTTTCAGTCATTGACTTTTTTCAACATTCTTTACACATTTTTTCTTTTCACTATTTTGTTTTCCACTTTGATTGCATTTTTATTCATTTGCAAATACGGTTCATATTCACATAGAAGCTTTTCTCCTTTCTACCTTTTTACTAGGTTATTTCACTATCATTATCACTTACAGTCACATTTTTCTTTTTTTCCTCAATATCTTTCTCCCAATTCCCCTTCCCATTAAATATCACTATTCCCCTTTGTTCATAGTCATCAACAGCCATATTATCACAAAATATCTTCACCAACTCTTTTTCCAATGGTAAAGATGGCGGCCATGATTGTTGTGCACTGTCCTGACTGGCTAGCTGGTCCCACATCATGAGCCGTGATATTGTTGCACTTCATTGACGCGCTTCTTGCTGCCGGCCGGCAGCAGATGTCATGCCCATGCGCACGCATGACGTTTTCCCTGATGACCCATTTGCAGCAGCTGTATTCGCACTTTATTAGCCAGCCGATACCCCTCCACCACACGTCCTGTCAAAGCGGAAGCGAAACGCGTGCTGGATTTGTGGCATGCTCACTTGGTCTGTATTATGCATATACTCTATCACGTCATTAATTATTAATACAGGAGAAGTGAGGGCCCTGCTCGCAAGCTTACAACCTACAAGGAATTGGGAGGGGCGCAATAGGTGAGAAGCACTTGTTATTTCAGGTCCAGCCATTATAATAGATAGGGGTTTTCATATAAAGCTGCACGATCCGGTCATCAACCAGTATGTTTAAATGCAGATATCAAGTGCGGTTTTCATGTGCATGGAGCCTGTGGAGTCAGATGAATAGGAGGGAGCATTTATTATCCTGGGTTGCTTTATGCATGGCATCATATAATAATGTAGGTTAATATTAAGATGAGCAGGACTCTTGGGAGTTTGGGTTTGTCGGGTTCGGACAAACTTTAGTCCAAAGTTTGGTTCGAGTACCAGAACCTGACCAAAGCTTGACCCCGGACCTGAACCTCATATTAGTCAATGGGGACCTGAACTTTGATGCTGTAAAATGGTTTTAGTAAGGGCTACGGGTTCACTTAAGTAGGCAAAATGGGGGTAAGAGCACGACAATTGCCCTGCAAACAAATGTAGATGGAGAAATTACTTAAAATAACAAAATATTTAAAAAAAAATCTTAAACCAAAAGGCAGAAGTCCTAGTTGAAAAGTAGAGCAGTTCCTTGTGAGTGTATTTTACTGTATTTGTTAATAAATAAATGAAAAAAAACAATGTGGATTCCCCTATTTTTAATAACCAGCAAATGGAAAGCAGACAGTTGTGAGCTGTTCTTATTATTTAGGGTCCCACCTTATTTGTAATAAGTAGAAAAGGCAAAGCAGACAACTGTGAGCTGAAATTAATAGGATGTGAAGCACCATAGTTATTGGGCCCTTCCCAGCATAATAAGACCAGCTCACTTGCAGTATAAGCCAGTGTAGGCCTGAACTTTTTTGCTGTAAAATGATAGTTGCAAGTGGTTGGGGGTTGCAAAAGGAAGTAAAATTGGGTTAGGAGCAGGACAGCTGCTCTGCAAAGAAATGTGGATAGCAATTTCACTTAAAATTACAGAGAATAAAAAAAATATAATAATTATCTTGAACCAGGAGGCAGATGCCAAAGTGAAGAGGTGTAGATGGATGTGGCAGTGTAAGTGGAAGAAGCACGGGAGGAGGTATCCAACACTGTTTTTGTGGAGTTTTTGTTTTTTAGGGAAATTGCTTTAAAGTTTTGTTACGGTAATTGCTGGGTTCTGTAGGTGTACTATACATTGGGTATGGAAATTATTCAGACCACTTTATATTTTTCACTCTTTGTTTCTTTGCAGCCATTTGGCAAATTCAAAAAAGTTCATTCTTTTTCTCATTAATGTACACTCTGCACTAGAGTTGAGCGAAACGGGTCGAAAAAATTGAAAAGTCGCCGACTTTTGCCAAAGTCAAGTTTCATGAAACGAAACCCGACCTTAGCGTGAGGTCGGCCACGAGGTCGGCGACTTTAGCAGCAAAGTCGCGTTTCAAAAGATGCTTGAGCGCCCTTTTTGCAGCCAATCATGAAGAACGGACACTGTGGGCAACGTGATGGCATAGGCAGCGGTCACCACCATCTTGGAGAAGGGCATGCAAGTGATTGGCTTGCTTTGTGGGGCATCACAGGGGTATAAAACGGTGGGGATGCCAACCGCCATGT